>NC_136263.1:175230837-175913343 GCF_964187855.1 Myxine glutinosa | reverse complement strand
AAGATCCTCTCTAACGATGTTCTAATCATTTGCACCTGAGCTGGTGCACCTGATTCTAATTTTAGGTATTTGAAGTCGTGATAAATGTAGGGGTGTACTTACTTTTTCCACATGCGAAATTTGCATTTATGTTTATTTAAATTATACAATGGACTACAAAATGTAAATGTTTCATGATATTTGTTATATTATATCACCTTTATCTATCAATATTGTTGAAATGAAGATCAAATAGCTGTATGTTGAAATATGTTGAAAAAGTCAAAACTTTACATGGGGTGTACTTACTTTTTCACATGACTGTTTATATACATATATATATATATATATTATATATATATATATATATATATATATATATATATATATATATATATATATATATATATATATATACTGTATGTATATAGATATATATATATATATATATATGTATATATATATATATATATATATATATATATACATATATATATATATATATATATATATATATATATATATATATATATATATATATATATATATGTATATATATATATATATATATATATATATACATATATATATATATATATATATATATATATATATATATATATACATATATATATATATATATATATATACATATATATATATATATATATATATATATATATGTATATATATATATATATATATATATATATATATATATATATATATATATATATATATATTGTAACGAATTTGAGAAGTGTAACGTTTTGAGAAGGGTAACGGTTTTGAGAAGTGTAACAATTTTGGAGAAAGTGTAACGAATGTGAAAAGTATGGTTTTGTTGGGTGTAACACCCTCGTAATGTAAATAATGGTCGCAATAACGGTTTCGCTCTTTCACGAGCCTCGATCTTGTATACAAAAAAAAAAAAAAAAAAAAAAGCCGTCCTCCTAGTTAATTCCATGAAACTTACACACAGGCCACGATATATCTTTTTAAATAGTTTATTTCCTTATTCCATGTAGGCTAAATATGTGTTTCCCACTAGATTGACTCTGCATTGTATCAAACGAAATAAGCGTAGGCCCCTTTCAATTTCCCCAATCATCTCCGCTCCCCAAAGTTCCTTTCAAAAGCGGTGCGAGTGGTGTTCAATCCCGCAAGCCGCCATTGCCCATGTGCTCATCTCGGAGAAGAGGGGGGTAGGAGCCGCCAACTCACAGGCGTGGCACGTCGTCATGATCAAAGGAGGAATCGGACAGCCCTAACAGCCAACCAGCACCGCGGTTAGCGACCCGGTAGGCGTGCCCTCGCAGCCGGCGGCTTGATTCCGCCCCGAGTAATAAAAGCGACTGGAAGGGACTGCTTCGGGAGATGAGATGGGAGATGACACCGGAGATGACATGAGAGATGACCTGGGAGATGACATGAGCGAGGACATGAGAGATGAGCTGTGAGCTGTGAGCTGTGAGCTGTGAGATGAGAGACGCTCCAAACCAAAAAGGAGAGATACTTGGAGAGGAAACAAGCCTTGGAGAGACGCGCTGAGAGGAGGGAGATGGCTCCACCAGAAGGAGAGGAGCAGGTGTGACCGAGCCAGCGCGTGACGTCCACAGCATCAGCAGCGTCGACGCGACCGAGGGTTTTCCCACCAAAAACGCGAAGAATTGGGAGCTGCTACCTCCAGCCCTGCCGGTTGCAGGGACCTGACCCTGCCTCCCTCTCCAGCAACCCACCTCCGCCATTCCTGCCTGCAATTTCCCCCGTGTAAGTGTGAACGTCGTCTGTCTTGAATGTTGTCCTGGGGTTAAGTAAATTGAATAGTATAAGTTAACGATTCACTGTGTGACTGCTTCTTCCATCCATTGCTTGTGTGTGTATAATAAATCTGTTCTTCCTCCGTACTCTGTCTTCTTCTCTTTTCCTTCTCTTTTGGTCGCTTTAGAGGTTTCCAAATTGAATATCTGTGGTGCGATCTGGTCAACGTTGGGGGAGTCGGGCCAATCGGGGATCCTGTTACGGTCGCGGTTGGACCATCCGCTCGGCCCATCATAACATCTAAACCGCGATCCGTAACAATATATATATATATATATATATATATATATATATATATATATATATATATATATATATATATAGATAGATACATATATATTGTAACGATTTTGAGAAGTGTAACGGGTTTTGAGAAGTGTAACGGGTTTTGAGGAGTGTAACAATTTTGGAGGAAGGGTAACGGATGTGAAGAGTATGGTTTTGGTATGGTAACATCCTGGTAATGTAAATAATGGTCGCAGCCGTCCTCCTAATTAATTTCATAGAACATACACGCAGGTCACGATATATCTTTTAAATAGTGTATTTCCTTATTCCATGTAGGCTAAGTATGTGTTTTCCACTAGATTGACTTTGCATTGTATCAAACAAAATAAGCGTAGGCCCTTCCAATTTCCCCAAAACCTCCCTTCCAATTGCCTTCCGCCTTTTGGCTGGTTTTCTTCAAACCACCATTGGCCACGAGGTAAGGTTGGGGAAGAAAGGCGTGTCTCCACCTCGTCATAAGAAGCAAGGAGTGAACCAGCCCTAACAGCCAATCAACACCGCGGTGAGTAACCCGGTAGGCGGGCCCTCGGAGTCGGCGGCTTGATTTCGCTGGAGGTGATAAAAGCGACTGCAGGGGACTGCTTTACTAGTGGAGTCCAGATGAGAGATGACTGGAGAGAGGCCTTGAGAGATACGCTGGGGGATGACCTGGAAGAGGAGCGCAATCCACCGCAAGCCCTACCTACCTACCTACCTACCTACCTGCCTGCCTGCAATACCCCCCTGTCGTTGGAGAGACGCGCTGAACGGAGGGAGACGGCTCCACCCCAGGAAGAGGAGCAGGTGTGCCGAGCCAGCGCGTGACGGCCGCGGATACGCGACGGAGGTTTTCCCGCCAAAACCGCGAGGGGTGCTGCGGCCTCCGACCTTGCCTTCCTCCACGCGTCCACCTCAGCTATTCCTTCCTGCAATATCCACCGTGTGAGTGTGAACGTCCTGTCCTACTCGTTTGTCTTGGGGATTAAGTAAATGAAATAGAATAAGTTAACAATGCACTGTGTGACTGCTCTTTTCCATCTATTGCTGTAAATAATATTGGTCGCTCTAAAATATTGCTTGTGTGTGTATAATAAATCTGTTCTTCCTCCGTATTCTTCTTCTTCTTTTTCATTCTCTTGCGATCGCTTTAGAGATTTCCCGATTGAATATCCGTGGGGCGATCTGGTCAACGTCGGGTGAAATCGGGTTTTAATCGGGGAGTAACTGTTCGGACGCGGTTAAATACACCACCGCTCGGTCCATATAACATCTAAAAGCCGCGTCTGTAACAATTGGTTGTCAGGAGGTGGGATTCGAACCTGGGACTAAATTTATTTAGCCCAAATTTTGGACACCAATTGTGTTAGTACTGTAACAATTGGTGTTGGGAGTGGAATTCGGGTCCCGAACCAAATTTTTAAAAACATCTAAAAAAAAAAATTTTTGGTCAAAATTACGAGCTGCCGAAATTTATTTTGTTTTATAAAGCAAAACCCGAATTTTTTGAGATCGCGCCATGGACAATCAAGGCGATCGGATGTCGGTGGGAGAGATAGACAGGGTGGAATCGACCCAGGACCTCGGGGAAATGTATGTGGAGGAAAGGGAGGAGGAGAAAAATAGCAATGTGGTTGCGGAGGTTTCAGACGCACAGAATGGCGCCCTCGCGCACGTGGTTGAGGGGGCCACGGTCGCGGAACCAATGAGCGCGGCCCAAATGCAAGCCTTCATGGCCCAATTCATGGTGGAAATGCAGAAAAAAAACGACAGTATGGAACAAATGGAAAGCAGAATTATGGGGCAAATGGGGGTAATGAGGGACGAAGCGAGGGGTACCGGTGGGAAGTTAGACAATAATTTTGAGGGATTAGACAAGAAATTTGGGAAGTTAGACAATAATTTTGAGGAGTTAGACAAGAAATTTGGGAAGTTAGACAATAATTTTGAGGGGTTAGACAACGGGATAAAAGAGGTAAAGAATGGGTTAACGGGGGTGGAAAACAGAATGGCTGCCCAGGAGAATCAGTTAGAGGGGGTGAAAAATGGATTAATGGGGTTAGAAAATAGAATGGAGGACAAATTGCGGGAAATAGGGGAACAATCCGCCCGGGAAATCGAACAGATGGGGAACCAGATGGAGGAAATACGACGAGGGGTGAGTGAGGAGGTCTCGGGGCTGCGCGAGGAGGTAAAGCGAGGCGAAAAGCGTATAGAGAAAGAGGTGAGAAATAATACGGCAAAGTTACAGGGGGGAATAGAAGATCTGACGGAGGAGGTGGAGCAGCTGACAGAGGGACAAACTAAGTTAGTGGAGCAGGTTCAAAAGAACACTGCGGTACTAGGAGGGTTAAAGGCGACACAAAAAGAAATTAAAAACGAATTAATAGCGACGCAGAGGCAATGTCAGATGGTACGGGAGGAACTGACAATGAGGGTGGAAGAGGTGACAGAAGCAATGGAGACGAAGGACCGGGAGGTAAGGACGCACGTAGAAACGGTCACGGTAGCCTTAGAGGACGAACTTGAGGAGACGCACCGGGAAATAAAAGAGGTTAAACAAAAATTAGAGGAAGTGGGAGAAGAGGTGAGTGAAATTAAGAAGGGACGGACAGAAACTAAGAGAGAAATCCGGGAGGAGGTGATGGAATGTGTACAAGGTCTGTGTTCAAATCATGATGCGGTGCTCACTAACCAAATAAAAAGTTTGCAGGTGGCAGAGAAGGTGCGACGAGGTACGGAGGTGAGTGGCAATGTACATGATGTGAGGGGAGATTCAGTCGGCTTGGGGATTGGTTTGGATCCGGGTGTTCGTGAAAGGCCGTTGGTGAGGTGTGTGACAGGACAGGTGTGCGAAAAAAGGGGTGTGCGAGAATGTCCGACCATGGGGTGTGTGAGGAAAAAGTGCACGCCGAGGAGTGAGTGTGCCGTCAAGAGTGAATTGGTCAAAGCGCGTGTGCGAGGGAGCACAGGGAAGCGCGGTGTGGTGAGTGTTACGGAGGAAGTAACGAAAAAGTGTGCGCGGGAGGACGCGCGAGAAAGGTGTGTAACGGACGGGTGCATGGGGAAAGCGCATGCTGTCAAGAGTAAGGGAGAATGCATGCCTGTGGTGAGTGTTACGGAGGAAGTAACGAAGAAGTGTGCGCGGGAGGATGCGCGAGAAAGGTGTGTAACGGACGGGTGCATGGGGAAAGCGCATGCTGTCAAGAGTAAGGGTGAGTGCGCGACTGAGAGTGGAGGTGAGAGTAGTGAGAGTGAAACGGAGCGTGAGCTGGTTGTGATAGGTGAGCGAGGATGTACACCTGGGATGGAAGGATGCACACCTGGAATGGTAGAGCGTGAGTGGGAATGCACGCTGGAATTGGTAGTGAGACACGTGGTTGGGTGTGCGGGTGAGAGCACACCTGTGATCGTCACAAAGGAGGTGACCGAGAAAGGGGCGCGAAGCGGTGTATTGGTGAGGTGTGCGAGCAACGAATGTGTGCCAAAGTGTTCGGTGGTCAGGTGTGTGACCAAGTCGGTGAGCGGAGTGAGTGTACCGAGGTGTGAAAGAAAAGGTACGAGGAGAATGGGAACGGCTGCATGTATGAGCAAGAAAGAGGTAGCGTATGCATGTAAGCCTGCAGGTGAAGCGTCGACGGTAACCGGGTTAAAGGTTAGGTCGACTTTTAGCCGGATCGGGCCCTCGGTGCGTGCCGGGCTTCGCGTGCCGCGAGAACCAGCGGAGATCCGAGCCACGGCGGGTTCGAAAGGACCGCCGTGCGCGATCCACGCTGGGCCTCGCGTGGAGCGGCCGCGTCCGGGTTCCACAAGGCGGAGCGGGCAGCTCGATAGGAAGGGTCGTCATGGCGACCACTTTCTATTGAGACGTGCCGGCAGGTCGAGATCGGGACATTGGATGGCTCCACGCCGAAGTGGTGCATGGGATCTCGGCCCGGGTAAGCCCCCGCCCCGGCCCCGAATGCGGGACGCATCCAGCCGCCAGCACAAAAGAATCCGCGTTCAGTGCTCGGCTGTACGAAGCCGGGCTGTAGATGTGAATTGGCGCACCGAGAGGATGTAATAAGTAGACGGGTGATGTGAATTGGCGCACCGAGAGGATGTAATAAGTAGACGGGTGATGGTGATAGTGATAGTAGTGATTTGAAACGAAATTTAGAAAAGTGAATAGAATTGGCAGTAAATGGAAAATTTTTGAATTGTTGGATTTGGACGAGCGAAATTGGTAGTGAGAGACCCCCGATGTGGTGGGATGGCAAATCCACCATCCCTCACAGGTGGGGGCAAATGCGCTATAGATTATGGGGTTTATGGCAGTGAAAACGAGCCAGGGAGGGCTTGGATAATGATAGGGATCTAGCGAAGATGACCTTAGGTAACGTTAAGTTTAGTTAGTGACTGATACCTGTAGTGGGGACGCAGGTAGATTAGTGTGGATTATAATGACGTGGGAGCGCAATAGTTTAAAGGGACGACTGGGAAGCGCAAGTTTCAGAGGGGAGAAGTTAGCTGAGATGATGCCGTGTGTGTGAGGATTGAACGGGTGAGAATGGAACAGGTGTGATTGCACAGGTGTGCAACTGAACAGGTGTGTGGAGCAGTGTATGAGGGAGTAGTGGTGATTGCGTGTTGTGATGACCAAGTGGTCCAGGAAGAAAGGAGGGTGCAGGTGGCACCAGGTGAGATTGCACAGGTGTGCAACGACAGGTGAATGGAGGGCAGGTGTATGGAATAAATGGTATGGAGTATTGGAATGGATGGTCGTGGAGTGAGTATGGTGGAAATTGTGGAGTGGAGTGGATGGTGCGAAGGTGTGAATGGGGGAAGAGTGGACCCCCATCACGGATACCCGGGGCGGGTAGTGTAAGTGTTAGGTAGAGGGTATAGGTAAATTGTAGTTGGATATTGGCATCTGTGGTGCGGGTGACAGAATGGTATGTGGATGGGTGCGTTGGTGTTGTGGAAATGGCTGGGCGTGTAGCCTGTTAGTGTGTGTAGTTGGTTTGGGCACTCCACCACTGTAAGGATGTCGGCCAGGTGAGGCCGCAGGTGGGCTCTGGGAGCCGGTAGTAGTTGTGTGGATGGGGCCCGAGGATCCGGAGGACGGACCCGGGTAGCCCAGTGCCAGAGGGCACCAAGGGGTGACAGAGCCAGGAGAGGGGCTGCCCCCAGTTAGATAGGTTAGGGTGAGGAGCTAGGTAAGCTCGGGTGGCAACTACAGTGGTGGAGGTGTGCAGGTGGGTAGACCTGTTGGGAGAGGTACACGTCGCAGCCCAGAAATTGTGCTAGAGCACCGGGAGATGAATCGGGGGAGTGAGACCCCAAAATTGAGGAGCACCACAGTTTGGCCAATGGGAATTGGTTATTAGAACCCATAGTGTAAGTTGGCCAATGAATTGGCAGGGAAAGACCCCGGGTAGTGTAAAGTGTGTTAAAATCATTTAGAGGATAGTTAGGATGAAGGATCTCCTCACACCATCTGCATCCACTCACCTGAGGTGACAGGTACTCCACACCATGCCATGTTTGATTATTTTTTTTACTGTGCAAATGTTTGGGTTGTGAGACGCATCATGACGTGGGTGTGACATTGTGCTTTGATGTTCCATCTCTGCCTCCTTATGAGGATTGATGATGAATTTGATGATGGCAAATTTTGAAGTAGAGGGATTGTGGTGACGAATTTGGTATAAGGGGAATATGGGGAAGACGTGACAGTAGTGACGAATTTGTAAATGGGTAGATTTTGTAAATATGGGGTAAGAGCAAGGGTAGTGTAGGTGACAGGGGGGTGACGTACGGTAGGGACGAGCTTTCTCACTTCGCCCTCCGTACGCATTTCACCTTGCATTGCCTTGTTTGACGTGTACCCTTGTGACCTTACCCCTCGCTCAATTGTCTTTCTTTTGTCTCCCACATGACCTGTGCGCCATTGGGTGCCGAGGGGAGCGTGCGTGAGGTGGCCATTGTGCGCCCGAGATTCCCAGAACCAGCATGCATTGCGTTGATGTACCACTTTATGGACCGCTGTTCTGCGGCCAAGTACCACTTGATGGACCCCAGGTTCTGGGGCAGGGCACCTCTGTTGGAAACCGGCCATAGTGGCCAGGGAATCTTGCTTGCGGACCTCGGTAAGGTGGCACCTATGCCAAGGAGGTGGACCACCCTTAGTTGGCCCCTGAGGCCCTAAATAAAAATGGACACAAGTTGTGCTTTTTATTATGTCCAAATAGGCCGCATGAAGCCTGAAGACGTCGGGAAGAACATCGGCCCAGCAGAGAAAGAGAAGGCCACCACCGGTTCTTTTGTTGTGTTTATGATGAACCATGGTGACCGCACCGGATGGTGCTTTTGGGTGCTTTGTGGTGTTTGGGTGCTTTTGGGTGCTTTGGTGGTATTGGTACTGGTGCATCGATGCAATGCGTGCTGTCTCCTCCCTCCCAACAGGAATTTCTTTCTCTTGTTCCCTAAAAAGAAAAGAAAAAAACACACAGGTCCTGGGTTGCGTTGTAAATAAGAAATCACGTCATTGTAAATAATGCTCCCCACCGTAAATGTATAGTTTCAGAATAATTCCGTAATTCGGTTAGCTGTGGGCTTGAGTCTGTTAGACAGGATGCAATGCAATAGGGGGACATACTTATTTGTGTTTTAAAATTGTCACACTCAGGGTCAGGTTAATTGTAGAGGGAATTACACCTACATGTCACACTCAGTTAAGTCTAGTAGGCCCGAGGACGTGCCTGAAGAAAGGAGGGTGCAGTGTAACGATTTTGAGAAGTGTAACGGGTTTTGAGAAGTGTAACGGGTTTTGAGGAGTGTAACAATTTTGGAGGAAGGGTAACGGATGTGAAGAGTATGGTTTTGGTATGGTAACATCCTGGTAATGTAAATAATGGTCGCAGCCGTCCTCCTAATTAATTTCATAGAACATACACGCAGGTCACGATATATCTTTTAAATAGTGTATTTCCTTATTCCATGTAGGCTAAGTATGTGTTTTCCACTAGATTGACTTTGCATTGTATCAAACAAAATAAGCGTAGGCCCTTCCAATTTCCCCAAAACCTCCCTTCCAATTGCCTTCCGCATTTTGGCTGGTTTTCTTCAAACCACCATTGGCCACGAGGTAAGGTTGGGGAAGAAAGGCGTGTCTCCACCTCGTCATAAGAAGCAAGGAGTGAACCAGCCCTAACAGCCAATCAACACCGCGGTGAGTAACCCGGTAGGCGGGCCCTCGGAGTCGGCGGCTTGATTTCGCTGGAGGTGATAAAAGCGACTGCAGGGGACTGCTTTACTAGTGGAGTCCAGATGAGAGATGACTGGAGAGAGGCCTTGAGAGATACGCTGGGGGATGACCTGGAAGAGGAGCGCAATCCACCGCAAGCCCTACCTACCTACCTACCTACCTACCTGCCTGCCTGCAATACCCCCCTGTCGTTGGAGAGACGCGCTGAACGGAGGGAGACGGCTCCACCCCAGGAAGAGGAGCAGGTGTGCCGAGCCAGCGCGTGACGGCCGCGGATACGCGACGGAGGTTTTCCCGCCAAAACCGCGAGGGGTGCTGCGGCCTCCGACCTTGCCTTCCTCCACGCGTCCACCTCAGCTATTCCTTCCTGCAATATCCACCGTGTGAGTGTGAACGTCCTGTCCTACTCGTTTGTCTTGGGGATTAAGTAAATGAAATAGAATAAGTTAACAATGCACTGTGTGACTGCTCTTTTCCATCTATTGCTGTAAATAATATTGGTCGCTCTAAAATATTGCTTGTGTGTGTATAATAAATCTGTTCTTCCTCCGTATTCTTCTTCTTCTTTTTCATTCTCTTGCGATCGCTTTAGAGATTTCCCGATTGAATATCCGTGGGGCGATCTGGTCAACGTCGGGTGAAATCGGGTTTTAATCGGGGAGTAACTGTTCGGACGCGGTTAAATACACCACCGCTCGGTCCATATAACATCTAAAAGCCGCGTCTGTAACAATATATATATATATATATATATATATATATATATATATATATATATATATATATATATATATACAGTCACGTGAAAAAGTAAGTACATCCCATGTAAAGTTTTGACTTTTTCAACATATTTCAACATACAGCTATTTGATCTTCATTTCAACAATATTGAGAGATAAAGGTGATATAATATAACAAATATCATGAAACATTTACATTTTGTAGTCCACTGTATAATTTAAATAAACATAAATGCAAATTTCGCATGTGGAAAAAGTAAGTACACCCCAACATTTATCACTACTTAAAATACCTAAAATTAGAATCAGGTGCACCAGCTCAGGTGCAAATGATTAGAACATCATTAGAGAGGATCTTGGAGGAACCCGTCTTATTTAAACCTCAGACATTTAGTTTGGTTTGCTCTTTGTTGTTGAAGTGTGCGGCGTCACCATGCCTAGATCAAAAGAGCTCTCTGAGGCCTTCAGAAAGAAGGTTATAGATGCCTACGAGTCTGGGAAGGGATTTAAAAAGATCTCCAAACAATTTGAAATCAATCATTTGACTGTCCGGAAGATCACCTACAAGTGGAGAAGATTCCAAACAACTGCCAACTTGTCAGTCCAGGCCGCCCCAGCCAGTTCAACCCGAGAGCAGACCGCAAGATGCTGAAAGAAGTCTCTAAGAAACCCATAATGTCATCACGGGACCTACAGTTAGCTCTTGCCACTGTTGATGTCAAAGTGCACGAGTCTGCCATTAGAAAGAGGCTGCACAAATTTGATCTACATGGGAGGTGTGCCAGGAGGAAAACTTTGCTGTGCAGAAAGATCATCAGGGCAAGACTAAAGTTTGCCAATGAACACCTTGGCAAAGACCAGCACCTCTGCAACAATGTGCTCTGGACAGATGAGTCAAAGGTAGAGCTATTTGGCCACACTACCAGAAGACATGTTTGACAAAAACCAAAGACAGCATTTGACCACAAGAACATGATACCAACTGTAAAGCATGGTGGTGGAAATATTATGGTTTGGGGCAGCTCACCATCATAGAATCCACTATGAATTCTTCATTGTACCAGAGGGTGCTTGAGGATAATGTGAGGCCATCTGTCGGAAAGTTGAAGCTCAACCGAAGGTGGACCTTGCAACATGACAATGACCCTAAACATACCAGTAAATCCACCAAGGAATGGCTGAAAAGAAAGAAATGGAGGGTTCTGGAATGGCCAAGTCAAAGCCCGGATCGAAATCCCATCGAGATGTTGTGGGGGATTTGAAACGAGCTGTGCATGCAAGAAACCCCTCAAACATCGCACAGCTGAAAGAATTCTGCATGGAGGAGTGGGCAAAAAATTTTCCCAGTCGATGTCAGAGACTGGTAGACAGTTCTATTAAATGCCTACTTGACGTTGTTTCTGCCAAAGGGGGCAATACCACCTATTAGAGCCAAGGGTGTACTTACTTTTTCCGCATGCGAAATTTGCATTTATGTTTATTTAAATTACACAATGGACTACAAAATGTAAATGTTTCATGATATTTGTTATATTATATCACCTTTATATATCAATATTGTTGAAATGAAGATCAAATATCTGTATGCTGAAATATGTTGAAAAAGTCAAAACTTTACATGGGGTGTACTTACTTTTTCACGTGACTGTATATATATATATATATATATATATATATATATATATATATATATATATATATATATATATATATATATATATATATATATATATTGTTACAGTCCGCGGATAAGGATGTTGTTTGCCGAGCGGATGGCACCGCGGCCGAACAGTTTTCCCCGACTAAACCCGATTCCCGAACGTTGGCCGGATCGCGCCACAGATATTCAATTTGGAAACCTCTAAAGCGACCGAATGTAAAGAGGAAGAAGAAGACGTACAGAAGAGTAACGGGATTTATTATTTACACACACAAGCAAAAGGAGCAGTCAAGGTTATATACAGGGAACATCGAAAAAGCAGGTGACACAGTGAAAATACTAGCTTATCTAAACTGGCTTAATTAATACCCCAAGACAGAACAAACGAAGACGACTCACACGGGGAATGATGATAGGAATGGCGGAGGTGGATGGCTTGGAGGGGGGAGGCTGGTCCACGGATACCGCAGCACGATCGGCGCGTTTGGCAGCTGCCGTTCCTTTTCGGTCCTGCTCAAAACGTCCGTCCAGGCCCCAAGCTGCTGTGGCTGCAGTTTCGGTGGCTCAAGCTGCTGTTGATGCAGCCGCGGTGGCTCAAGCTGCTCTCTTCAGGGATCCCTTACTCAACTCTCTTCTCGGTGATCTCTTCACCGCAACTCTTGTCATGGACCTCCCTCACGGCTTCCGCGCGCGCTCTTTTATATCGCCGTGGGCAAATCAAGCCGCCGGCCTCCCGGACACGCCCATCGGTGAGCTCCTTCGGCCCTGATTGGTGGGCACAGCCCTCTGGCTCCGCCCTTGATGACGAGGTCCAGACCCGCCCTTCTTCCCCAACCTTGCCTCGTGGCCAATGGTGGTTGAAGAAAACGGCCCAAAATGCAGTTGGCCATTGAAATGAAATGAAAGGGGATCTACTCTTATTTCACTTGGTGCAATGGAGTATTTAAATTAATGGGAGACACAGCCTTACCCTAACACACATAATAAGGATATAAGCTACTGAACAAGGGTATTATAGTGTCCTTCAATGTATGCTTTATGGAATTAACTACCGGAACGCCCTTTGACCTTTATACAACAGACTGGAGGCAGGAAGGCGATATTTTACAACAATTTACTGTACTGTACTGTACAACAACAATAAAAACACAATAAAAAAACACAATCCTCATATCCGCAACACTGCACCCTCCTCCTCTTAGACACGTCCCGGGCCTATAACTTTAATTTAGTGTGACACGTATGTGTAGTTCCCTCTACTTTTAACCTGACCCTGAGTGCGACAGTTTTAAAACATAAATAAATATGTCCCGCTGCTCCATTGCACCCTACCTAACAGACTCACGCCCACAGCTAACCGAATTGCGGAATGGTCTTCAAACTATACATTGACGGTGGGGAGCATTATTTACAATTGACGCTACTTTTATTTACAAAACGTAACCCAGGACCTGTGATTGTTCTTTTGGGGGGGAAAGACAGTCTGCTCTGCATTGACGCACCGTGAAAGCACCCAAAACGCACCAAAACACCCTCAAGCACCAATCGGTGCACAGTCATCATTGTTCATGAATAAAAATAAAATCAACAACCCCTAACCCTGCAGGTGGTCTCTTGCTCTTCGGCTCCCTCTGCTGGCTATTTGCTCTCTTCCAGATGTTGTCATCTTCCTTTGCTGGCGGCCTATTTGTAATAAAACTTGCACCCAACGTGTCCATTTGTATTTATTTATGGCCCACAGGGGCCGACTATGTATGGTTCACCTGTGGGGCATCGGTGCCCTGTGGCCAAGGTCCGCCAGCAAGATTTTGGGACTTCATGGCCGGTTCCAGCAGAGGGGCCATGCCCCAACCCATGGGGTCCATAAGTGGTGCATCGATGCAGACAGCTGGTTCTGGGAGTTCCGGGCGCACAATAGCGGACTCACGCACGCTCCCCTCGGTGCCCAGTGGCGCACAGGTCCTCATGTGGGAGACAAAGGGGGGGGAGAGACAGATGAGCGAGGGGTAAGGTCACAAGGGTACACATCAACAAGGCAATGCAAGGTGAAGTGCGTACGGAGAGCGAAGTGAGAAAGCTCGTCCCTACCGTACGTCACCCCCCCCTGTGACCTACACTACCCTTGCCCTTACCCCATATGTACAACAATCTACACTTTTACAAATTCGTCACTACTGTCACGTCTTCCCCATATCTCCTACACCAAATTCGTCCCCACAATCCCTCTAACCAAAATTTACCATCACCCAATTCATCATCAATCCTCATAGGGAGGAAGAGATGGAACATCAAGCACAATGTCACACCCACGTCATGATGCGTCTCACAATCCAAACATTTGCATCAAAAATAACAAAAACCACCTGGTATGGTGTGGAGGTACGTCATCTCAGGTGAGTGGATGCAGATGGTGCGAGGAGACTTCAATCCTAACTATCCTCTAAATGACTTTAACACACTTTACACTACCCGGGGTCTTTCCCTGCCAATCCATTTGCCAACTTACACTATGGGTTCTAAAAACCAATTCCCATTGACCAAACTGTGGTGCTTCTCACTTTGGGGTCTCACTCCCCCGATTCATCTCCCGGTGCCCTTGCACAATTTCCGGGCTGGGTCGTGCAGCTCTCCAAGCAGGTCTACTCACCTGCACACCTCCACCACTGCAGTTGCCACCTGAGCTTACCTGCTCCTTACCTAACCTATCTAACTGGGGAAGGCCCCTCCTGGCTCTGTCACCCCACTCGGTGCCCTCTGGCACTGGGCTACCCGGGTCCGTCCTCCGGATACTCGGGCCCCATCCACAACAACTCTACCGGCTCCCAGAGCCCACCTGCGGCCTCACCTGGCCGACATCCTCACAGTGGTGGAGTGCCCAAACCAACTACACACACTAACAGGCTACACGCCCAGCCATTTCCACAACACTAATGCACCCATCCAAATACCATTCTTTCACCCGCACCACAGATGCCAATATCCAACCACAAGTTACCTATACCCTCTACCTAACACTTACACTACCCTCCCCGGGTATTCGTGATGGGGGTCCATCCTTCCCCCATTCACACCTTCGCACCATCCACTCCACTCCATAGTTTCCATCATACTCACTCCACGACCATCCATTCCAATACTCCATATACTCCAGACCATTTATTCCACACTCCATGTATTCCACACAACCATTCTCCATTCACCTGTTGTTGCACACCTGTGCAATCACACCTGGTGCCACCTGCACCCTCCTTCCTTCCTGGACCATTCGGTCAATACAACACTAATCACCATCACCCCCTCATACACTGCTCCATCCACCTGTCCAGTTGCACACCTGTGCAATCACACCTGTTCCTCACACACGGCATCATCTAATCTACCTGTTGCCCTGCTAACTTAGTGCTCCCCGTCTTCCCTTTAAACTAAGCACATACCACGTCATTATCATCCACACTAATCTACCTGCGTCCCCACTACTGGTATCATTGTCACTACCTAATCTTACCATTACCTAAGGTCATCTTCTAGGTCCCTACACATTATCCAAACCCTCCCTCGGCGAGCTTACACTGCCATAAACCCCATAAATCTAGTGCTCCTTTGCCCCCGTTGTGAGAGATGGCAGAGTTGCCATCCCACCACATCGGGCATCTTCCACTACCAATTTTGCACACCAAATTCCAGCCAATTACAAATTTGCCAATCATCTGCCAATCACTACTGCCAATCATCAATCTGCCAATCCTCAAATTTTGTTTTTTTCTAATTTCGGGGCCAAAATCACTATCCTCGTCATCAGTCTTCTCACTAGTGCCTCTCGGAGCGCCAATTCATTTCTAAAGCTCGGCTTCGTAAAGCCGAGCAATGAATGCGGGTTGTTTGGTGCCGGCGGCTGGATACGTCCCGCATTCGGTGCAGGGACGGGGGCTTACCCTGGCCAAGATCCCATGCACCATCTCGGCACAGAGCCGTCCAATGGCCCGATCTCGACCTGCCGGAACGCCTCAACAAAAGGGGGTCGCAATGACGACCCTTCCTATCGGGCTGCCCGCTCCGCCTAGTGGAGCACGGACGCGGCCGTTCCGAGCGAGGCCCAGCGTGGATCGCGTATGGCGGTTCTTTCGAAACTGCCATGGTTCGGATCCCCGCTGGTCCTCGCGGCACCCGAAGCTGCTCGGCGTGCACCGAGGGCCCGATTCGGCTAAATGTCGTTCTAACCGCTAACCCGGTTACCGTCGATGCTTCACCTGCATGCTCACACGCATACGCTACCACTTTCACCCTCACCGAGCTCGGTTCTCCAACGCCGCCCGTACACCCCGCATACTTCGTCATTGCACTCGTTCTTTCGCTCACAGACTTGGTCACACACCTGACCACCGCACACCTTGGCACACACTCGTCGTTCGCACACCTCACCAACCTACCTCTTCGCGCCCCCTCCTCGGTCACCTCCTCTGTGACAACCACAGGTGTGCTCTCACTTGCACAGCCAATCACGTGCCTTACTACCAACTACAGCGTGCATTCCCATACGCGCTCTACCATTCCAGGTGTGCATCCTTCCATTCCAGGTGTACATCCTCTCTCACCTGCCACAACCAACTCACGCTCCGTGTCACTCTTACTACTCTCACCTCCACACTCGGTCGCGCACTCACCCTTACTCTTGACCACGCACTCTGTCCTCATGCACCCGTCCGTTACACACCTTTCTCACGCATCCTCATGCGCACACTCTCCCGTTACATCCTCTGGAACATTCACCACAGGTGTACACTCTCTCGTTACATCCTCTGTAACACTCCCCACTACGCGCTTCCATGTGCTCCCTCGCACACGTGCTACAACCAACTCACTCTCGACAGCACACTTACTCCTCAGCGCGCACTTTTTCCTCACACACCCCAGAGTCGGACATTCTCGCACACCTCCTCCTTCGCACACCGTACCTGTCGCACACTTCACCAACGGCCTCTCACGAACACCCGGATCCAAATCAACCCCCAAGCCGACTGAAGCTCCCCTCACACCATATACATTCCCGTGTATATCGTCACTCACCTTGGCACCTCGTCTCCGCACCTCCTTCGCCACCTGCAAACTCTTTATTTGGTTAGCGAGCACATCATCACGATTTGAGCACCGACCTTGTACATATTCCATCACCTCCTCCTGTATTTCTCTCTTAGTTTCTGTCCGTCTCTTCTTAATTTCACTCACCCCCTCTTCCACCTCCTTTAACTTTTGCTTCACCTCTTTTATCTCCCGGTGCGTCTCCTTAATCTCGTCCTCTAAGGCTACCTTGACCATCTCTATGTGCGTCCTCACCTCCCGGTCCTTCGTCTCCATTACTTCTGTCACCTCGTCCAACCTCATTGTCAGTCTCTCACGTACCATCTGACATTGCCTCTGTGTCGCTATTAAGTCATTTTTAATGTCGTTTTGTGTCGCTTTTAACCCTCCTAGTACTGCGGTGTTCTTTTGTACCTGCTCCACTAGTTCTTTTTGTCCCACCGTCAGCTGTTCCACCTCCTCCGTCAGGTCCTCTATGCCCCCTTGTAACTTTGCCGTCCCATTTCTCACCTCTTTCTCCATACGCTTTTCACCTCGCTTTACCTCCTCACGTACCCCCGAGACCTCCTCACTTACACCTCGTCGTATCTCCTCCTTCATCTCCTCCCTCTCTTTTGTAGATGCCACCCTCATCTGTCCCAATTCATCCCTTTGAGCATCCAATTTCGTTTCTACCCCGATTTTCACCTCCTCTATCTGCTCTCCCATTTGTTTAATTTATCGGGCGGATTGCTCCCCTATTTCCCGCAATTTGTTTTCCATCTTGTTTTCTAACCCCTCTAACCCATTTTTCACCCCCTCTATCTGATTCTCCTGGGCAGCCATTCTATTTTCCACCCCCGTTAACCCATTCTTTACCTCTTTTATCCCATTGTCTAACCCCTCAAATTTCTTGTCTAATCCCTTAAAATTATTGTCTATCTTCCCAATTTGGGCACTGGTACTCCTCGCTTCATCCCTCATTACCCCCATACTGTTTTTCAAACCTCCAATTTGGTCTCCCAATTGCTCACTATTCTTGTCCATAAGGGCCTTCATTTGCATCATAAAAAGGTTCAAATCCACCGGTGGCGCTGCTACGGTCGCGGGCGCGGTCGCCGTAGCCATGTGCGTGGCGCCATTTTGCGCGCCCATAACCTCGTGCGCGAGAGCGCCATTTTGCGTGCCTGAAACCTCCTCAACCACATTGCCAATGTTCTCCTCCTCTCTTTCCTCCACATACATTTCCCCGAGGTCCTGGGTCGATTCTACCCCGTCTATCTCTCCCACCGACATCCTGTCGCCTTGACCAGCCATGGCGCGATTTCAAAATTCGGGTTTTGTCTTTAAAACAATTTCAGCAGCTTGTAATTTTGAGCGCGTTAAGCACGCTTCGGGTCCGTTCCCGCTCCCGACACCAATTGTTACGGTCCGCGGATAAGGATGTTGTTTGCCGAGCGGATGGCACCGCGGCCGAACAGTTTTCCCCGACTAAACCCGATTCCCGAACGTTGGCCGGATCGCGCCACAGATATTCAATTTGGAAACCTCTAAAGCGACCGAATGTAAAGAGGAAGAAGAAGACGTACAGAAGAGTAACGGGATTTATTATTTACACACACAAGCAAAAGGAGCAGTCAACGTTATATACAGGGAACATGGAAAAAGCAGGTGACACAGTGAAAATACTAGCTTATCTAAACTGGCTTAATTAATACCCCAAGACAGAACAAACGAAGACGACTCACACGGGGAATGATGATAGGAATGGCGGAGGTGGATGGCTTGGAGGGGGGAGGCCGGTCCATGGATACCGCAGCACGATCGGCGTGTTTGGCAGCCGCCGTTCCTTTTCGGTCCTGCTCAAAACGTCCGTCCAGGCCCCAAGCTGCTGTGGCTGCAGTTTCGGTGGCTCAAGCTGCTGTTGATGCAGCCGCGGTGGCTCAACCTGCTCTCTTCAGGGATCCCTTACTCAACTCTCTTCTCGGTGATCTCTTCACCGCAACTCTTGTCATGGACCTCCCTCACGGCTTCCGCGCGCGCTCTTTTATATCGCCGCGGGCAAATCAAGCCGCCGGCCTCCCGGACACGCCCATCGGTGGAGCTCCTTCGGCCCTGATTGGTGGGCACAGCCCTCTGGCTCCGCCCTTGATGACGAGGTCCAGACCCGCCCTTCTTCCCCAACCTTGCCTCGGGGCCAATGGTGGTTGAAGAAAACCGCCCAAAATGCAGTTGGCCATTGAAATGAAATGAAAGGGGATCTACTCTTATTTCACTTGGTGCAATGGAGTATTTAAATTAATGGGAGACACAGTCTTACCCTAACACACATAATAAGGATATAAGCTACTGAACAAGGGTATTATAGTGTCCTTCAATGTATGCTTTATGGAATTAACTACCGGAACGCCCTTTGACCTTTATACAACAGACTGGAGGCAGGAAGGCGATATTTTACAACAATTTACTATACAATAAAAACACAATAAAAAAACACAATCCTCATATCCGCAACAATATATATATATATATATATATATATATATATATATATATATATATATATATACTGTATATATATATATGTATGTATGTATGTATGTATGTATGTATGTATGTACATACACTGAACAGCAAAAGAAACGTCAGTCAGAATCAATATTTTGGAGTCTTTATTTTCAAGTCATGATCAACACGAATTGAGATTTAGGATCAACATGAAACATTACAGGTATGGTCACCACAGTTCAAACAATAATGTGAAATGTTCTGAATAAGAAAAACACAAGACCAGGTGAGAACAAGGGAGGTCAAAATCAGTATCTTGTGTGACCTCCGTGAGCGTTGATGACAGCCATACATCGTCTGTACATGGAGTGGATTAATCGGTTGATGAAGGCATTTGTCACTTGGGCCCACACTCTGAGAAACGCCTGACTGAGTTGAGCTGCAGTTGTCGGCCTTTGTCGAACGTCATTCAGTCTTCTTTGACCCTCGTCCCACAAGTGCTCTATCAGGTTTAAATCGGGGCTGAGCGCAGGCCAGTGCATGGTTTGGATGCCATTCTGTTGCAGGAAGTCCCTTGTTGCTCTGGCAGTGTGGGCAAGGGCGTTGTCCTGCTGGAAGACACGATTTCCGTGACGTCCAAAATGTGGCACAACGTGAGGTCTGAGGACTTGATCGATGTAGCGAGCAGCTGTGACACCATTGCCTCTTCCTGGACCAATATTCTGGAACACCACAGGACCGACTTTATGATTGAGAGCAATAGCACCCCATACCATGATGTTTGGACCACCCCACGAGTCTCTTTCCATCACACAGTCATCTGAGTAGCGTTCCCCACGTCTACGCCAAAGTCTCACTCTGCCACCTGCCATGGAAACACAGTATCAGCTTTCGTCTGAGAAAAGAACGGTTCTCCACGGCTGGTAACGCCAATGTTGATGCGGTGTGGCCCACTGTAGTCGGTCACGGCATTGTCGAACTGTAAGAATGGGGCACGATACGGCCTTTGACAACGGGCATCCCTGTTCTTCAAACGTCGACGGACTGTATCACCACTAATGTGTCTCTGGTGGGTTCCAACTGTTTGTCTTGCAGTTTCTGTAGCCCTGGTAAAGCGATATTGGATGTGATGATGCACAATCTGTCGATCCTGTCATGGTGTTGTTACCCTCGGTATTCCACTGCGTGGGCGGTCATCGGTGCTGTTGGTGGCCTGGTATCGTTCCTGTAACCTGTAGATGGTTCTCACATTGACATGGAAAGCATTGGCAACCATTCGTGCAGGCTGTCCAGCATGCAATCTTCCAATAGCCTGGTCTCTCTGAATCCTCATAAGTATGGGAATGGCGCTGGCATCGAAACACCAATGATGAACACACGTTTTGGGGTGCATTTTATAGGGAAAGTCACAAGGAGATGCATGTGCATTTTGATTTCCATGGGAATCATGCACGACGTTGCACCATGGTCGTTTTTTTGCCTGCGTTTTGGTGACCTGTATTTATCCACGTGTGCACCACTGTCAGTAGTTAGGATTAAATTTAGATACAGACGAATGTAAATAATGAGATATCTAAACGAAATGCATTGATATTTCTATGGGAAATGTTCAGGAATTATTTTTATGAAGTGACGTTTCTATTGCTGTTCAGTGTGTATATATATATATATATATATATATATATATATATATATATATATATATATATATATATATATATATATATATATATGTATATATATATATGTATGTATATATATATATATATATATATATATATATATATATATATATATATATATATATATATACTGTATATATATATATTGTTACAGACGCGGCTTTTAGATGTTATATGGACCGAGCGGTGGTGTATTTAACCGCGTCCGAACAGTTACTCCCCGATTAAAACCCGATTTCACCCGACGTTGACCAGATCGCCCCACGGATATTCAATCGGGAAATCTCTAAAGCGATCGCAAGAGAATGAAAAAGAAGAAGAAGAATACGGAGGAAGAACAGATTTATTATACACACACAAGCAATATTTTAGAGCGACCAATATTATTTACAGCAATAGATGGAAAAGAGCAGTCACACAGTGCATTGTTAACTTATTCTATTTCATTTACTTAATCCCCAAGACAAACGAGTAGGACAGGACGTTCACACTCACACGGTGGATATTGCAGGAAGGAATAGCTGAGGTGGACGCGTGGAGGAAGGCAAGGTCGGAGGCCGCAGCACCCCTCGCGGTTTTGGCGGGAAAACCTCCGTCGCGTATCCGCGGCCGTCACGCGCTGGCTCGGCACACCTGCTCCTCTTCCTGGGGTGGAGCCGTCTCCCTCCGTTCAGCGCGTCTCTCCAACGACAGGGGGGTATTGCAGGCAGGCAGGTAGGTAGGTAGGTAGGGCTTGCGGTGGATTGCGCTCCTCTTCCAGGTCATCCCCCAGCGTATCTCTCAAGGCCTCTCTCCAGTCATCTCTCATCTGGACTCGTAAAGCAGTCCCCTGCAGTCGCTTTTATCACCTCCGGCGGAATTAAGCCGCCGGCTCCGAGGGCACGCCTACCGGGTCACTCACCGCGGTGTTGATTGGCTGTTAGGGCCGGTTCACTCCTGCCCTCTTCTGACGAGGTGGAGCCACGCCTTTCTTCTCCAACCTTACCTCGTGGCCAATGGTGGTTTGAAGAAAACCAGCCAAAATGCGGAAGGCAATTGGAAGGGAGGTTTTGGGGAAATTGGAAGGGCCTACGCTTATTTTGTTTGATACAATGCAAAGTCAATCTAGTGGAAAACACATACTTAGCCTACATGGAATAAGGAAATACACTATTTAAAAGATATATCGTGACCTGCGTGTATGTTCTATGAAATTAATTAGGAGGACGGCTGCGACCATTATTTACATTACCAGGATGTTACCATACCAAAACCATACTCTTCACATCCGTTACCCTTCCTCCAAAATTGTTACACTCCTCAAAACCCGTTACACTTCTCAAAACCCGTTACACTTCTCAAAACCCGTTACACTTCTCAAAATCGTTACACTGCACCCTCCTTTCTTCAGGCACGTCCTCGGGCCTACTAGACTTAACTGAGTGTGACATGTAGGTGTAATTCCCTCTACAATTAACCTGACCCTGAGTGTGACAATTTTAAAACACAAATAAGTATGTCCCCCTATTGCATTGCATCCTGTCTAACAGACTCAAGCCCACAGCTAACCGAATTACGGGATTATTCTCAAACTATACATTTACGGTGGGGAGCATTATTTACAATGACGTGATTTCTTATTTACAACGCAACCCAGGACCTGTGTTTTTCTCTTTTTTTTTTTTTCTTTTTAGGGAACAAGAAAAAGAAATTCCTGTTGGGAGGGAGGAGACAGCACGCATTGCATCGATGCACCAGTACCAATACCACCAAAGCACCCAAAAGCACCCAAACACCACAAAGCACCCAAAAACACCATCCGGTGCGGTTACCATGGTTCATAATAAACACAACAAAACAACTGGTGGTGGTCTTCTCTTTCTCTGCTGGGCCGATGTTCTTCCCGACGTCTTCAGGCTTCATGCGGCCTATTTGGACATAATAAAAAGCACAACTTGTGTCCATTTTTATTTAGGGCCTCAGGGGCCAACTAAGGGTGGTCCACCTCCTTGGCATAGGTGCCACCTTACCGAGGTCCGCAAGCAAGATTCCCTGGCCACTATGGCCGGTTTCCAACAGAGGTGCCCTGCCCCAGAACCTGGGGTCCATCAAGTGGTACTTGGCCGCAGAACAGCGGTCCATAAAGTGGTACATCAACGCAATGCATGCTGGTTCTGGGAATCTCGGGCGCACAATGGCCACCTCACGCACGCTCCCATCGGCACCCAATGGCGCACAGGTCATGTGGGAGACAAAAGAAAGACAATTGAGCGAGGGGTAAGGTCACAAGGGTACACGTCAATAAGGCAATGCAAGGTGAAATGCGTACGGAGGCCGAAGTGAGAAAGCTCGTCCCTACCGTACGTCACCCCCCTGTCACCTACCCTACCCTTGTTCCCACCCCATATGTACAAAAATCTACACATTTACAAATTCGTCACTACTGTCACGTCTTCCCCATATTTCCCTTATACCAAATTCGTCTCCACAATCCCGTTACTTCAAAATTTGCCATCACCAATTCATCATCAATCCTCATAAGGAGGGAGAGATGGAATTACGCACAATGTCACACCCACGTCATGATGCGTCTCACAATCCAAACATTTGCATCATAAAAAATAATCAAAACATGGCATGGTGTGGAGTACCTGTCACCTCAGGTGAGTGGATGCAGATGGTGTGAGGAGATCCTTCATCCTAACTATCCTCTAAATGATTTTAACACACTTTACACTACCCGGGGTCTTTCCCTGCCAATTCATTGGCCAACTTACACTATGGGTTCTAATAACCAATTCCCATTGGCCAAACTGTGGTGCTCCTCAATTTTGGGGTCTCACTCCCCCGATTCATCTCCCGGTGCTCTAGCACAATTTCTGGGCTGCGACGTGTACCTCTCCCAACAGGTCTACCCACCTGCACACCTCCACCACTGTAGTTGCCACCCGAGCTTACCTAGCTCCTCACCCTAACCTATCTAACTGGGGGCAGCCCCTCTCCTGGCTCTGTCACCCCTTGGTGCCCTCTGGCACTGGGCTACCCGGGTCCGTCCTCCGGATCCTCGGGCCCCATCCACACAACTACTACCGGCTCCCAGAGCCCACCTGCGGCCTCACCTGGCCGACATCCTTACAGTGGTGGAGTGCCCAAACCAACTACACACACTAACAGGCTACACGCCCAGCCATTTCCACAACACCAACGCACCCATCCACATACCATTCTGTCACCCGCACCACAGATGCCAATATCCAACTACAATTTACCTATACCCTCTACCTAACACTTACACTACCCGCCCCGGGTATCCGTGATGGGGGTCCACTCCTCCCCCATTCACACCTTTGCACCATCCACTCCACTCCACAATTTCCACCATTCTCACTCCACTACCATCCATTCCACTACTCCTTACCATTTATTCCATACAACCACATACACCTGTTGTTGCACACCTGTGCAATCCTACCTGGTGCCACCTGCACCCTCCTCCTCTTCCTGGACCAGTTGGTCAACACAACACACAATCACCACTACTCCCTCATACACTGCTCCACACACCTGTTCAGTTGCACACCTGTGCAATCACACCTGTCCAATTCTCACCTGTTCAATCCTCACACACACGGCATCATCTCAGCTAACCCCTCCCCTCTGAAACTTGCGCTTCCCAGTCGTCCCTTTAAACTATTGCGCTCCCACGTCATTATCAACCACACTAACCTACCTGCGTCCCCACTACAGGTATCAGTCACTAACTAACCTTATCGTTACCTAAGGTCATCTTCGCTAGATCCCTATCATTATCCAAGCCCTCCCTGGCTCGTTTTCACTGCCATAAACCCCATAATCTATAGCGCATTTGCCCCCACCTGTGAGGGATGGTGGATTTGCCATCCCACCACATCGGGGGTCTCTCACTACCAATTTCGCTCGTCCAAATCCAACAATTCAAAAATTTTCCATTTACTGCCAATTCTATTCACTTTTCTAAATTTCGTTTCAAATCACTACTATCACTATCACCATCACCCGTCTACTTATTACATCCTCTCGGTGCGCCAATTCACATCACCCGTCTACTTATTACATCCTCTCGGTGCGCCAATTCACATCTACAGCCCGGCTTCGTACAGCCGAGCACTGAACGCGGATTCTTTTGTGCTGGCGGCTGGATGCGTCCCGCATTCGGGGCCGGGGCGGGGGCTTACCCGGGCCGAGATCCCATGCACCACTTCGGCGTGGAGCCATCCAATGTCCCGATCTCGACCTGCCGGCACGTCTCAATAGAAAGTGGTCGCCATGACGACCCTTCCTATCGAGCTGCCCGCTCCGCCTTGTGGAGCCCGGACGCGGCCGCTCCACGCGAGGCCCAGCGTGGATCGCGCACGGCGGTCCTTTCGAACCCGCCGTGGCTCGGATCTCCGCTGGTTCTCGCGGCACGCGAAGCCCGGCACGCACCGAGGGCCCGATCCGGCTAAAAGTCGACCTAACCTTTAACCCGGTTACCGTCGACGCTTCACCTGCAGGCTTACATGCATACGCTACCTCTTTCTTGCTCATACATGCAGCCGTTCCCATTCTCCTCGTACCTTTTCTTTCACACCTCGGTACACTCACTCCGCTCACCGACTTGGTCACACACCTGACCACCGAACACTTTGGCACACATTCGTTGCTCGCACACCTCACCAATACACCGCTTCGCGCCCCTTTCTCGGTCACCTCCTTTGTGACGATCACAGGTGTGCTCTCACCCGCACACCCAACCACGTGTCTCACTACCAATTCCAGCGTGCATTCCCACTCACGCCCTACCATTCCAGGTGTGCATCCTTCCATCCCAGGTGTACATCCTCGCTCACCTATCACAACCAGCTCACGCTCCGTTTCACTCTCACTACTCTCACCTCCACTCTCAGTCGCGCACTCACCCTTACTCTTGACAGCATGCGCTTTCCCCATGCACCCGTCCGTTACACACCTTTCTCGCGCATCCTCCCGCGCACACTTCTTCGTTACTTCCTCCGTAACACTCACCACAGGCATGCATTCTCCCTTACTCTTGACAGCATGCGCTTTCCCCATGCACCCGTCCGTTACACACCTTTCTCGCGCGTCCTCCCGCGCACACTTTTTCGTTACTTCCTCCGTAACACTCACCACACCGCGCTTCCCTGTGCTCCCTCGCACACGCGCTTTGACCAATTCACTCTTGACGGCACACTCACTCCTCGGCGTGCACTTTTTCCTCACACACCCCATGGTCGGACATTCTCGCACACCCCTTTTTTCGCACACCTGTCCTGTCACACACCTCACCAACGGCCTTTCACGAACACCCGGATCCAAACCAATCCCCAAGCCGACTGAATCTCCCCTCACATCATGTACATTGCCACTCACCTCCGTACCTCGTCGCACCTTCTCTGCCACCTGCAAACTTTTTATTTGGTTAGTGAGCACCGCATCATGATTTGAACACAGACCTTGTACACATTCCATCACCTCCTCCCGGATTTCTCTCTTAGTTTCTGTCCGTCCCTTCTTAATTTCACTCACCTCTTCTCCCACTTCCTCTAATTTTTGTTTAACCTCTTTTATTTCCCGGTGCGTCTCCTCAAGTTCGTCCTCTAAGGCTACCGTGACCGTTTCTACGTGCGTCCTTACCTCCCGGTCCTTCGTCTCCATTGCTTCTGTCACCTCTTCCACCCTCATTGTCAGTTCCTCCCGTACCATCTGACATTGCCTCTGCGTCGCTATTAATTCGTTTTTAATTTCTTTTTGTGTCGCCTTTAACCCTCCTAGTACCGCAGTGTTCTTTTGAACCTGCTCCACTAACTTAGTTTGTCCCTCTGTCAGCTGCTCCACCTCCTCCGTCAGATCTTCTATTCCCCCCTGTAACTTTGCCGTATTATTTCTCACCTCTTTCTCTATACGCTTTTCGCCTCGCTTTACCTCCTCGCGCAGCCCCGAGACCTCCTCACTCACCCCTCGTCGTATTTCCTCCATCTGGTTCCCCATCTGTTCGATTTCCCGGGCGGATTGTTCCCCTATTTCCCGCAATTTGTCCTCCATCCTATTTTCTAACCCCATTAACCCATTTTTCACCCCTTCTATCCCATTGTCTAACCCCTCAAATTTCTTGTCTAATCCCTCAAATTTCTTGTCTAATCCCTCAAAATTATTGTCTAACTTCCCACCGGTACCCCTCGCTTCGTCCCTCATTACCCCCATTTGCCCCATAATTCTGCTTTCCATTTGTTCCATACTGTCGTTTTTTTTCTGCATTTCCACCATGAATTGGGTCATGAAGGCTTGCATTTGGGTCGCGCTCATTGGTTCCGCGACCGTGGCCTCCTCAACCACGTGCGCGAGGGCGCCATTTTGTGCGTCTGAAACCTCCGCAACCACATTGCCATTTTTCTCCTCCTCCCTTTCCTCCACATACATTTCCCCGAGGTCCTGGGTCGATTCCACCCTGTCTATCTCTCCCACCGACATCCGATCGCCTTGATTGTCCATGGCGCGATCTCAAAATTCGGGTTTTGCTTTATAAAACAAAATAAATTTCGGCAGCTCGTAATTTTGACCAAAAATTTTTTTTTTTTCTAGATGTTTTTAAAAATTTGGTTCGGGACCCGAATTCCACTCCCAGACACCAATTGTTACTATAACACAATTGGTGTTCCAAAATTTGGGCCTAACAAATTTAGTCCCAGGTCCGAATCCCACTCCTGACACCAATTGTTACAGACGCGGCTTTTAGATGTTATATGGACCGAGCGGTGGTGTATTTAACCGCGTCCGAACAGTTACTCCCCGATTAAAACCCGATTTCACCCGACGTTGACCAGATCGCCCCACGGATATTCAATCGGGAAATCTCTAAAGCGATCGCAAGAGAATGAAAAAGAAGAAGAAGAATACGGAGGAAGAACAGATTTATTATACACACACAAGCAATATTTTAGAGCGACCAATATTATTTACAGCAATAGATGGAAAAGAGCAGTCACACAGTGCATTGTTAACTTATTCTATTTCATTTACTTAATCCCCAAGACAAACGAGTAGGACAGGACGTTCACACTCACACGGTGGATATTGCAGGAAGGAATAGCTGAGGTGGACGCGTGGAGGAAGGCAAGGTCGGAGGCCGCAGCACCCCTCGCGGTTTTGGCGGGAAAACCTCCGTCGCGTATCCGCGGCCGTCACGCGCTGGCTCGGCACACCTGCTCCTCTTCCTGGGGTGGAGCCGTCTCCCTCCGTTCAGCGCGTCTCTCCAACGACAGGGGGGTATTGCAGGCAGGCAGGTAGGTAGGTAGGTAGGGCTTGCGGTGGATTGCGCTCCTCTTCCAGGTCATCCCCCAGCGTATCTCTCAAGGCCTCTCTCCAGTCATCTCTCATCTGGACTCGTAAAGCAGTCCCCTGCAGTCGCTTTTATCACCTCCGGCGGAATTAAGCCGCCGGCTCCGAGGGCACGCCTACCGGGTCACTCACCGCGGTGTTGATTGGCTGTTAGGGCCGGTTCACTCCTGCCCTCTTCTGACGAGGTGGAGCCACGCCTTTCTTCTCCAACCTTACCTCGTGGCCAATGGTGGTTTGAAGAAAACCAGCCAAAATGCGGAAGGCAATTGGAAGGGAGGTTTTGGGGAAATTGGAAGGGCCTACGCTTATTTTGTTTGATACAATGCAAAGTCAATCTAGTGGAAAACACATACTTAGCCTACATGGAATAAGGAAATACACTATTTAAAAGATATATCGTGACCTGCGTGTATGTTCTATGAAATTAATTAGGAGGACGGCTGCGACCATTATTTACATTACCAGGATGTTACCATACCAAAACCATACTCTTCACATCCGTTACCCTTCCTCCAAAATTGTTACACTCCTCAAAACCCGTTACACTTCTCAAAACCCGTTACACTTCTCAAAACCCGTTACACTTCTCAAAATCGTTACAATATATATATATATATATATATATATATATATATATATATGTATATATATAATTTCTTTTATTTTCAATCAACTGAACTTACCTTAAATTAAGCACCATTAAACAAAGAACAATGTTCATTGCTTTAGAATCCAAAGAGTCTCCAAGATGGACCCCACAGCTAGAGTCTCCAAGGTAAAACTCTTTGGTTGGGTCATCAGGGTAGAACTCATTCTGTGGGTCTTGGTTGCTCAAAAGTCTTCAAACAAATCAATCATTTCACCCCAAGTTGTGATGAAAGCAGTGTTTTCATTTTGTATCTCAGATACAATTTCCGATGAGAGAAAATAATAACGTGTTACTTAATTGTTTTTTTAATTTAATACATCATTACTATATGTATATATTAACATAAAATCTTACCTCCATTGATAAGAGGTTTGAATCCAGTTCATCAACTTGAAGGTTGAGTTCCACACAGGTAGTAGGACCCCAAGGAATTGTAAAGTCATCACATTTTAGTTCGGCACAGTTGTCCATTCTTCAGAGATGCAGGAGGTTGTTTAAATTTAGCCTGTTGTTCAACCCTTTATATAAGAATAGTGGGGGTGGTTTCCTTTGGAAATTCCCTGAGGCAATCTCTGGGCAAACCTGGGCAAAGCTTACCTGAAGATGATGTAATATTGCCTCAACAGTGATACCTAAACCGAGAGTCAAATTCTTCAAGGGATTATTATTTTTTAAATGTAGCAGTCAAACAGGTTTTCATTGGAATGGATTAACATATACAACCTTGGTATATAAATGGAAAACATAATGAATGTGAGAAATATCAAATAAGTCTCATTGAAGAAATAACAGGGGTAAGAGTAGATAAAACAAATAAGCGAATAAATTTAAATATGAGTTAGTTAGTGGCTCTAGGATGTAATATCCTTAAATGGAGTGAGAACTTTGACGGTTGTCAATAAATCAATGGAAAAATAATTTTCTACAATCTCAAAATGATATGTGGCTCCGGAGGATTTCAGACAAGGTCATTAAGAGAGGTTTATCATTTCATATTAGCTCAACAGCGATATCTGGAGGCAAATTCTAATGTAATATTTACTAATATTCCAGATGGTGATTATTGTGCGAAAAGGATGGATCTTATCAGAGAGATAAAACATGGTCAAATATTCGTTGGGTCTCTGTACGAGTACAATGAAAAATGGGGAGAGTTAATAAGTTAAAAGAGGGAGAAAAAGGGTGTAATTTTTCAAGAGAGGGGTGTGAGTCAATAAGTTTCCATAATTTTCCCCATTGACTTCAATGTTAAATTGTATGTTGCCTGGAACCCCCATTGTCCTTCTACTCACACCGATCTCGACAAACCATGTCTGTATGGACCTCGCTTTCTGCACTGGGGCATTGTCATGCTGAAATAGGAAAGGGCCTTCTCCAAACTTTTGCCACAAAGTTGGAAGCACACAATCGTCTAGTATGTCATTGTATGCTATACCGTTAAGACTTCCTTTCACTGGAACTAAGAGGCCTAGCCCGAACCATGAAGAATAGCCCCAGACCATTATTCCTTCTCCACCAAACTTTACAGTTGGCACTATGCATTTGGGTAGGTAGCGTTCTCCTGGCATCCACCAAACCCAGATTTTTCCATCGGACTAACACATGGTGAAGCGTGATTCATCACTTCAGAGAACGCAATCCAATTCCACTGCTCCAGAGTCCAATGGTGGCGAGCTTTACACCACTCCAGCCGACGCTTGGCTTTGCACATGGTGATCTTAGTGTGCGGCTACTCGACCATGGAAACCCATTTCATGAAGCTCCCGACGAACAGTTGTGCTGACGTTGCCTCCAGTGGCAGTTTGGCACTCGGTCCTGAGTGTTGCAACTGAGGTCAGACGGTTTTTACGCCCTACACACTTAAGCACTCGGCGGTCCCGTTCTGTGAGCTTGGGTGGCCTACCTCTTCGCGTCTGAGCTGCTGTTGCTCCTAGACGTGCCACTTCACAACAACTGCACTTAAAGTTGATCGGGACAGCTCTAGTAGGGCAGAAATTGGACGAACTGACTTGTTGGAATGGTGGCATCGCATGACCGTCCCACGTTGAAAGTCACTGAGCTCTTCAGTATGGCCCATTCTACTGCCAATGTTTGTCTCTGGAGATTGCATGGCTGTTTGCTTGATTATATACACCTGTCAGCAATGGGAGTCGCTGAAATAGTCGAATCCACTAATTAAAAGGGGTGTCCGCATACTTTTGGTCTTGTTGTACATGTTGATACGAAAAAAAAAATACATTTCAAAAATTTTCTGGAAGAAATGGTGCATATTTGAAAAAAGTGCAAGGGTGTCAATATTTTTGACCACGACTGTGTACACATAGCCATATATAATTTTAATTTGTAAATGCATTATCATGATCTGGGCTGAGATGTGAGCTTCAAACAGGCCAATCTGTTGTTTGCATATTTGAAAGTCAATGACGCCTCATTCTTTTGTAATTCATGATTAAATTGTTTATTGCTAAAACGTTTATTGGTTCTTGATAGTTCGATATACGTATATAAAGTGTTACTTTGTTCAAGATTTTCAAGTTGACAAAGCATCCATTTTACAGATTAAATATTTCTGTGCTGAAATAATGTTTTCACTGTTTTTTTGCATTCAGAGTAATTCCACAGCAATTACAATGGGCGATGATGATGGTTTTTGCTGTGAAAGAAATAAACGAAGATGTTGAATTCCTGTCCAACACCACTCTGGGTTATGAAATGTACATAACTTGCCCTTCAATGCCTATTATTATAGAAAACACAATTCAGCTTTTAAAGAACCACATGTACACAGGAAATACTGGATCATGCACAGCTCGTGTTATGATAGGACCATTTTATTCTGAAACTGCAAAATTCCTGAGCCCATTTATGGATATCTTCAACATTCCACAGGTAAAACTTTAATCTTTGTCACAAATATTATCAATGTCCATAAAGCATGAGTTATATGATCGGAAGTCAAATTATATAAAATGTGTCATCATCGACTGACAGACCTATTGGTAAAGCTTGATAAAATTAAAAATCCAATGGCAAGACAGGAGTTTCAATCAAATGTTTATTTTTTTTAACACTTGCTCGTATGTTAAATTTGAATAGATATATCTGATATATAAAGCTCATTCTAACCACTCACTCACTGACTCAATCATTGACTGATATTAGGGTACCTCCAGGGTGTCATGGAAAGCTGAAATTTGGCGTACTGATATATATCAAAGCCAGTACACCGGGGAAAACAAGGAACCGTCGGAAAGTTTGTGTAATTGAAAATTTATGCAAATAAACATAAATGTAGCCGCCAAAAAAAAAACCTCAGTCAATATCTGGCATTTCAAAATTCAAAATTCTCTCACTGTAAAGTGCAGGAAAACCTCAAATAAAGTTGATGTATAAAACCATAAACACGTCCATAAAAAAAGCCCTCAATATGTAGCAGCGGGTCGGTGGTGCTTGCCGATAATTAAAAAGCTTCTTCATTCATCAAGTCATTTTTAACACAGCACTGAACACTGAACACTGAACAGGAGCTGTGTAATAATGAACCGGGTCTAATCCATATGGATGGTACACAGAATGATACACATGGTACACAGCATCCATGGTACGCAGAATATTGTGGTGAGGCTGTTGCCCAGAAACAACTTACCTTCACCTCCTGGAAAGCAAATCCAATGGAAGGAAATCTCATTTCCTTTCACAAAGCCCGAAACAAGTGTGTGTCCACCCTCAGGAGAGCCAGGAAACAATATCTCTCCACTCTCAAGACCGAACTCTCAAATCTGTCTCCCTCTTCCAAATCCTGGTGGCGTCTGGTCAAATCTGTTTCTGGTGTTTGTTCCCCCTCCAACCCCCCCCCCCCTACCGCAAACGGCTACACAGTTGACTCCGCAGGTGAAAAAAATGAATGCCTCAACTCTGCGTTTGCCTCTAAATCTTGTGTCCCAAACCCATCCCTCTCTGTACCCACCGTACCGAGTAGCACCCAGCTGCTCCTGGACTCCGTGTCCTTTCCCCCTGACAAGGTGGAAAAGTGTCTGTCAACCCTCGACTCTGATTCTGCAACTGGAACTGACGGCATTAGCGCACGGGTCCTAAAATCCTGCTCTGCCGCTCTTTCACTCCCCCTCTCTGTTCTCTTCACCCTCTCTTTTGCTCAAGGTCATCTGCCATTAGCTTGGAAATCAGCCAACATCACCACTTTACACAAAAAATGTGCAAAAACAGATCCTTGCAATGACAGACCAATCAGCCTTCTCCCAATTATCAGCGAAGTCATGGAATCGATCATTGCTTTGGATATCAAATCTTTCCTCTTCTCCAATGGCTTGATCTCTGATCATCATTTGGTTTCAGACCAGGTCACTCCACTCTGGACATGCTGCATCTGCTGTCTCAACAATGGATGGAGGACCTCCATGCCAAACAGGAGATTAGAGCTGTCTCCCTTGACATATCACGTGTCTTCGATACGCTCTGGCACCCCACTCTGCTCACCAAACTCTCCTCCTATGTTTTCCATGTAAATCTCCATGCATGGCTGGCTGACTTCCTCTCTAGTCGTAGTCAACGTGTGGCCCTAAATGGGTTTCTCTCATCTCCCCTTCCTGTTCAGGATGGAGTACCCTAAGGCAGTGTTCTGGGCCCTGTGCTTTTTCTGGTCTTCATCAATGATCTCTCTGACTCTCTTGAGAATCCTCTCTATCTCCTTGATGATGACTCCACTCTCTGCTGCTCCATTCCTCATCCCTCAGCTCGGCAGTCTGCAGCCTCCTCACTCTCTGCAGACCTGGACAAAACCACAGACTGGTCAAACAAGTGGAACATGTCTTTCAATCCTGACAAATCGCATGCTCTTACTATGTCTCTCCAAAAAGACCGACTGGACAACCCTCCCATCCACTATCTGAATAATCCTCTCCAATAAGTTCTGTCACTCAAGCTTTTGGGTCTCACTATCTGCCATGATCTTTCCTGGGAAAACCACATTTCAAATCTGGCCTCCAAAGCCAGTCGCCGACTGGGCATCCTCCATCGTGCGAAGTCCTTCCTTGGCACACCTGAGGTCCTCACCACATACAAGGCTTTTATCCGCAGCTCAATGGAATACTGTTATCCCATCTGGGCCGGTGCTCCTGCCTCTAACCTAGATCGGCTTCACGCTGTTGAAACCAAAGCTTTTAGAATCATTGGAATCTCCCGCGATGAAGCTAACTCCAAGGGCATTTCACTTACTCACCGCCGGCAGGTTGGTGGTCTTTCTTTCTTCTAGTGACTCCTTGCCAACCTTGCCCTCCCAGCTCTCTCTGTGCTCTGTCCCCCAAATATACCTGCAGGACGCACAAGATCTGCCTGCAACCCTTTTATGGTTAAACTGCCAAAATCAAGACTCTCTGCTCACCTTCACTCCTTCATTCCTCTTTTCTCTCACCTCTGGAATAAACTCCCTCACTCTCTTCAATCCCACTGCTCCCTTTAGGTCTTTAAAACAGCTGTTCACCAACATCTCTTATTTTCCCCCATCCAAAACCTTGATCTTTCTCCAAGCGCTAATTTCACCCCAGATCCACTTTTTTGAAATACCAACTTCTTTCCTGGAAGTCCTTGCAGTGTCCTTGTGTTTTATACTTCTCACTCCCCCCCCCCCCCCCCATTGCCACGCCTCCTCCCCCCAAGCCCTCTCCCTCCCACAGATCTCCCGATGTCCCTGCTCTCAAATGTTGTGTGAAAACTTCCCCTTGTCTATCTTGTCTACCGCTCCCCTTATGATATACTTTGTGTGTCTGTTTGATTTTTTTTGTGTGATAAATGTTAGCTCTTTCACGAGACTCGATCCTGTATACAAAAAATATATATATATTTTTTTATAATGACAGACTGTGTTGAAAGCTTCAAACAAATCAGGCAACAAGAGTACATCAGTCTTGAGATACAAATCGTGATATTCACCGAGATTCTTTGTGTCAAAATTCTTCCAAACATTTTCCGCTTGTTGATATTCTTTATCAATTATGTGTTTCATTCAACTCGATGTGGAAACTTTTTCAGAGGGGAGTTGTGTTTCTTGGAACCTCTCAAACGTGTCTGTATAATCATAAGGAAAAACACCCTTTTGTGCCAAGAGTTAAATTACTTCCTGATTTGAGAAATGAGTTTGCAGAATTGGAAAACTTTTGATTTTTGATACTAAGTTATATCATAGGATTGACAAACTTTAATGAGTTAAGGAATCTAATATGAGATTTGAGAGATGTGTGGATTGCTTTTGTAAATTAGATGTGTATGTATGGCCTGTGATAGGAATCGCTGAAATGTCTTCAGAAAATTTTCTCAACTCTTTTATAAATAGGTGTGTCATAGTGAGCGTTGCTGTGAGGATAGACTGGAATGAAAGGGACGTTTAAAATTTAGATGACAACTTTGATGAGCATGTCTATATTTACCAGTAAAATGGCAATGGTCTCTAACTTTTGATTCTCCATTGATTTCATTTTGACAAATATGACAAATGTTGGAGTTCTTAAAATCCTTTTTACCATATTGTTTTAATGCCATTGGTTTATAGGTTTTTAACATTATTATCCCCCATTGGACTTTATCCAAAACGCGGGCTTATGGATTGGGTCTCGTCTGTCCGTCCATCCGTGCATGTGTCCGCAACCATACCTCTGAGATGTATCGACCGATTTTGTTCATACTTGGCAGAACGACAATATATCATGGTATACATTTGCACCTCATTTTTTTGTGATGCAAGCAAAGATAGCTGACTAGCAGCCATTTTTGTTGTAAAAAAAAATCTTGATGTTCTCAACCATTTATTGAACATGCATTTACCGATGTTGTTCAAACTCGGCACACAGATCATGAATGATAGCCTACATATTCACGTCATTTTTTTGGAGATCAGATTTAAGATGGCTGACTGGTGGCAATTTTGTTACTTAAACGTGCCTCCAACCATTTCTTAAATATCCATGATCAAATTTTGTTCAAACTCGGGGAAAATAAAATATACATGAGAGTGTACCTAAGCAAAAGGTTTTGTTTTGTAATCTGACTAAAAATGGCTGACTGGTGGCCTTAACTTCGTACAGCAAAGTTACTACAACCACGGGGGCTATGATATTTTGTCTTTTTCTTCTTGTTTTAGATAATTGAATACAGTTTTGTCCAGTAGTTTTAGAAACTCCTGTGGGGAATATTTTCCTCTGTAAAGTTCTAGCTTGTATTCATCACCAGTTCAGACAATTTGATCTTATAACAGAATCCACAAGGAGTACGTGTTTGGTATTTATTGGTGTATGATTGATTTGGATTTGACAAAACAGCTTAAATATTTATGAGAATACTTTCAAAATCAGCATATATCACAAATGGATGCTTTATAGATTTATTTACATTTTTGAATGCTACTGTGAGCCTGCTTTTGGCATATCAATTAACACTGATTTATGCTCACTACAGTATTTTGAATGTTGGTTTAAATCTTTCTTTCATGTGAAAAAAGTTGAGACCGTTTACAGAGATATGTTTTATTAGTTCTATTGTATGCTTGAGAAGTAGTCATTCTTGATAATTTTTGACGTGAGCATGATGTGAATTTTCTTCTGAACTATAGCAAAGATGGTCAATGTGTGTTTCATCATTTTTATAGTTGTCTGAAATTTCAAATATATGAACAAAGTTTGTATCGATGAATCCATGTACATTAATTTTTTTTGAGATATTTGATAATGACAGTGGGAACTTTCAACCTTTTACATTCAAGGTTTCTCATATTTTTAAAAATGAGATAATCTTTCTGGTTTCCATTGTGAATTCCATTGGTTTCCGCACACACCAGCAAGAACAGCCCATCGGAAACTTTTATCATCTTTGTTTTGAGCATTAACAACCACTTTTTTGAACTTTATCTTTCTTGGTAAATCAATATAAGAAGAAGAGGGTCTGATATCAAGATGTGTATGTCCAAAACAAAAGATTTTAAAAATATATCAAATCCACTACCTGCCACATTATCATCAATATTTAGTTCATATCTCTGAAGTTCATCATAAACATCACAAACTAATAAATCCTGGAATGATGTAATATAGTGTGGGTTTCTTCTCATATTAACCATTTCTTTAGCACTTTCTCTTATCATATTAATTCTACTCCCATATAAAACTTGAAAGTATTTATTTATCTCAAAGTGTTGTTAATTAGAGTTTCAACAGATGGTTTAACCATACAATTGCCTCAGCTATTGATGTTGGTTCTGGTTCTTTAAACCGATTTTTTTTTAATATGTCCTGTAAATTCTTCAGCAGTGTTTTAAATTGCAAAATGAGGCAAGTTTTGTTTGTGTTTGTGGGATTTAAGGTGTATCTTAAAATTCTTCTTCAACTAGTCCTTTGAACAGACACCCCAATTAATTGTATTTACCATATTTATAGGATAGAAAAATTTGATTTTCTAGAATGTATTTAATAGAATGTATAGTTGCTCAAAATAAAATTCTCAGCTCTCTTTTTATCCTTCATAAATGCGTCATTGTACAGCCGAAGATTTTGGGCTCATGATAGTGATGACCATATCTCTATTGGCACAGAAGACAGTTATGATACTGTCGAAGTTGTACACACAATGAATGTCCACACACACCAGGAACAATTATTGAAGATTTATTATCTAGAGAAGATTCACTTGAGTATAACGAGGATTACAACAAAGTTAATAGTATACTACACCGGCATATACGACCACAGACTCGACACAACTTCTCAAGCAAAACTTCTGCTCGACTCTGTTGAATTCAGCTCTTTTATAGTGTTTCTGGAAACAAAGAAAAGTCTCCTGTGTCTCGAGGAGCCAGACTGAAGAATGAGGGGTCAGATGTGGGGTCAGGGATTTGAGACAAGTTGGTGCCCAAGGGCACGGTAGAACCTCTGTTTAACATTTGCACACAGGCCATAAAGATAAGTAGCCTCAGATGAAAGAGTGTAGACATGGTGTTTTCATCATGCTAGTGCCTACTGGAGACTCCATCTGGTCTTGTCTGGATAAACAACTTTGCTCGCCTTTTGTATATTTCTTTCTTGCTCAGATTATCAATGTAAACGTTATTCCTGTAAGTATTCCTAAGCACAGCAAACACACATTTTATATTATCCATAATGCTGAATAATCAAAGATTTATCACTGAAGTATATTCTTCATTTTTATTGGCAATATATATATACATATATATATATATATATATATATATATATATATATATATATATATATATATATATATACATACAGGGGGCTGCAAAAGTAGGTATACAGTAAGGATTATACCAGTATTACCAGTATTATAATAGTGGTGCGAGGATTCATTTAATACTATAATTCATTTAATTCATTAAAATCATTTAATCAGCAGGATGGGGCACCACCGCACTTCGCACTCACTGTGCTTGCGCTACTTGACAAAGAATTTCCCAACAGGTGGATTGGACATCGGGGAGCCGTTGACTGGCCACCACGTTCGCCGGATCTCACCCCTATGGACTTCTTTTTCTGGGGATGTGTAAAAGACAGGGTTTTCGCACACAAGCCACGTTCTGTTGATGCCATGATTCAGTTCATACAGGAGGCTTGCCAGGAAATTGATGCTGATAAAGACCTTTGTGCCAGAGTGTGCATGGGTGTCCACACTCGACTAGTGGAGTGTGTGAATGCCGGGGGCAAACAGTTTGAACATTTGAGGGATTAATATGTTTATTATTGATATGTTTATTATTGATATGTTATTATTGATATGCTTGTATAATCAATAAAATACGTTTTGTGTGCACGTTTTGTTTTTCATTACTGTATACCTACTTTTGCAGCCCCCTGTATATATATATATATATATATATATATATATATATATATATATATATATATATATATATATATATATATATATATATATATATGACTATTATAATAACTGGTGTCTTTGTCTTGATCCATGAGGATTTAAACAATTAGTGGGAGGAGTCCATCATTGGAGGTTTGCCATTGCCTTTAAACAGCAACAACAAATGACACTTATAAATCCTGAGAATTAAAACAAGTGAAAGACAAATTTGAAACAAGATGCAAGTAATAACTCACCTACTCAATAGAAAAATATCCCATGTGCAGTTGGAAGTCCATTCAGACCTCCACACTCTCCCGTTTTTGTCCTTTTCGTAGGACATTTAAAACCAAGAAGAAGACCCTCTAATTTAAATGTGGGTTTCCATTTCACCTTTAGCTCGGGCATATGCCATCCTAATGGAAAGATTCGGTCATTACTGGACGTATTCTTGTTCGTTGAATCAATCCCTCGTTGACAGTTCAGTTTGTTGCGATGCTCTTTCATTCAAATGATTCACTGTCTGGCAGAACAACTATGTGAGGTGGTCTGCAATGACTGGGAGATGCTGTGTCAACAGAGGGTGCACCACACACTATTCAATTGGATGCGTATCACTTCAACATCAGTTAACAGCAGAAGCATCTCTGCAATTAAGTTTCACCTCATACAAATGCACAAAATATTTCAGTTCAAGATTAAAGTTTTTATTATCATTTTCCTTCTTCATTTCCACCACATTCTGGGTGAAAATATCAGCATAATCAATGCCTGACACTTGCAACATTCGGTGACTATTAATATATGATGCATTGCTGCAAGGTGAATGCTGGAACTGTGTGTCTCTGTCATCAAGAGAGAGACACTAATCACTCATGTGGTTGAGGAACCTGGTTTGTGTCACCATTTTCTTGTGCTTGCAATGCACAATCTGCCATGTCTTGGCAGCACACAAGGTATTGCACGTTGAGTCACCAATATCGTTGTAGATGGGCAGGATCATGAAATGACCTTGCATAGCACGTAGCATCACTGCTGCTCTTACAGCAAGCCTTAGCAGATCTTCAACAAGGCTGTCGTCCAGTTGCAGTTGACCTGCCTCCTCAAGCAGAGTGTGTGAGCAGAGAGTGCTGGCACAATGTTGCTTGACCAGCAAGATTGTGCGAGGTGTGTACCAGAGATGGAAGGTGTATCGATGGAGGCTTTAGGATCATGGTATCCAAGTGGTCCGTGGCCCATACAAGGAACAGCCAGCAGAGCCATGGAGGCCCAGGGTGGAGAGAATATGCATGACCATCCAAATAAACTCAGCACTGGTCAGCAGCCCCATCCAGGGCTCGCTTCCCTTTGGCAATCAATGGAGCAGTGACATCATGCTGGAACATCAGGCAGGAGCTGCAGATAACAGGTCGTCATGCCAATGGGAGAAACAACCTTGGCTGTTGATATGGGCTCCAGGATGGCTGCTGACGTGATGGATGTTTCTGACGTTGAAATAAAGCAGGTGGTCACCTTTAGCCCACATATAACAATGTTGTCCACACAAATAGTCACTTGAAATTCCTGTGAGGATGGTGAACATAATTTTTAACCATAATTATCAATCTTCCAGAGGAAGGTGCCTTGCCATACTTCGGAGGTGTATGCCCGAATAACGCCATCTTGGGCCAAATTCACTGATCATGAATATTCAATATCTATTCCAAAAGCAATTAAAACTCCATTTCTTATGAGTGAGCTGGCCTTTTCCTCCATTTAACTACATCAGAGTCTGCTTTCAACACACTGGATCAGATAGAGTTAACCTTAACATGAAAATACCATATTCTATCTAATCACATGATTAATTACCCCAATCATGTTGCATCTTGTAACTGCTTCACATTCAGCAGTTCGCTGTTTCCATTCAGAACATTTAAAAGATTATATTTTCATGTATATCACACACAGACATAAAGTATGAAACAAGGTGTGTGAGGTCGTATAGTGAATGATGATCCAGGCACGTAGATGAGCAGTATGACCTTGAGAATGCGTCAGGAGGTATGTTTTCTTTCCCGGGACGCTAGATAATCTCAGAATCGAAGCAAGATAGCTCCATGTGCCACGCATGATCTTGTCATTCTTTATCTTGCCTTTCTGTCCTCTGTAAAACATGTAGCTGACACAGAGATGGTCAGTCTTCAGTGTAAAGTGCCTTCCCGTCAGGTAGCGTCTCTAGTGGCGGACAGTTTCGATGATAGCCTTAGCTTCCTTTTCAACCAATGCAGGACGTTTTTCGGATCCTTGGAGTGTGCGGGAGAAGAAGGCTACTGGACGCCCCGCCTGGTTAAGCGTTGGGGCAATAGCAAACTCGGATGCGTCGGTCTCAAATTCAAAGGGTATTGACTCGTCGATTGCGTTGACCACTGACTCTTCAATGTCCCGTTTGAGTTAGTGGAATGCGGTTTAAGCCTCCTTCGAGATTGGGAAAACTTTTGTGGCACTGAGGGGTAAAATTTTGCTTGAATAATTGTGAATCCACTGAGAGTAGTAGGCAAAAACTAAAGTCCGAGGATCGAGCGGCGGGACTTCATGTTATGCAGCACGGGTAGCTCTCAAGGGGCCAAAGACGCTCAGCGTCTGGCCGCATTTGACCATCCTCTACTACATAGCCCAGTATACTGAGTTTAGTGGTTGAAAACACACACTTATCCTCATTATAGCCGATGTTCTTCCTTTCAGCTGCTTTGAGGAACTGCTTCCGGTTGACGTCATGCTCGGTTTATGTGATGCCACAGATAGTCAGATTGTCTAGGTAAGCGAACGTTCCAGCGAGTTTCTCTTCCTTGATAAAGGAGTCCATGATGCTTTGGAAGCAAGATACGCCATTCGTGAGGCCAATTGGGACTCGCGTGAACTGGTAAAGACTTCCGCTCAATTTGAAGGCAATATAGGTCTTATCTTGGTTCTTTGTGGGTACCTGATGTTTATGCACTTGTTGACCTGCACTACAACCTGCACTACACAGGTTGATGGTGCTGAAGATGCGATACTGCGCGATCTTATTCACTGTGTCATCGATATATGGTAGCGGGTACCCATCGAGTAGCATAAATTAGTTGATGGTCTCAGAATTGTCAATCACAAGCCGTTTCTTGTGGCTTTTGTCTTTAGTTACCACGACCTGGGCACGCCACGGGGACTTGCTCGGTTTGATGATTTATTGGTGTAGTAGCCACTGAGTTTCTTTCTCAATGAATTTGCGGTCATCGAAGCTGTACCGACGCGACCTGGCAGCAATAGGGTGACATTCCGCTGTCAGATTGGCAAACAGTTCCGGAGGGTCAACGCATAGTGTGGTCAGTCCGCTGATAACTAAAGGCGGCAGATTACCACCAAATTTCAGTGTGACGCTGTCATGCTGTTTCTGAAACTCTTGCCCGAAGGTAACGTCTGCGCAGATCTCGGGGAGTATGGACAGTCACACGTCTTGGTAGCTTCGTCTTTTCAGGGTTAAATTGACCAACCAGAATCCAAGCGTGAAAGCGATGCTGAGGCCATAGAGACAGCTTCGCCCGACTGGTAAGACTTTAGCGAATGTCGCCTGACGAGGTGTGGGTGAATATAGCTTTCCATGCTTCCACTGTCGATGAGGCCATGAGCTTCAATTCCATTCATGGCAACCTTACAGGCTTTTTTACGCGGTAGCAGTTAAGCACTTTTAATAAACTGTAAGCACATTCCTTCAATAAATTGGAAATGGTACCTGGTGTCGTTTTTTAAAATTTGTAATTATTTTTTGTGAGTGTAATCATGTGCATTTGTGGTGGAAAACATTTAAAACTTTTAATATTTTCATCTCTGAATCAGGAACCGCTTGGAACGTATAACGCATCTCCCTTTTCCCCATTGAAACAATACCGCGGCATACATTCGCTGGATTTTCATTGACCTTCATGGATTTTCATTGACCTTCGCAGATTTTCATCGACCTTCGTGGATTTTCATCGACCTTTGTGGATTTTCATCGACCTTTGCGGATTTTCATCGACCTTTACGGATTTTCATCGACTTTCACAGATTTTCATCGACATTCGCGGGTTTTGTCTCGCCATTTCCGGGACTTTCATCAACCTTCATGGATTATAATCGTCGACATTCTCGGGATTTGCCTCACCATTCATGGATTTTGCCTCGCCATTCGTGGTTTGGACCTCTCCATTCGTGGATTTTCGTGACTTGAGAACCTACCCCCCTTTTTCCATTGAAACAATGCCCCGCTATTCGCGGTTTCGCAATTCGTGAATTTTCCAGGAACGTATCCCCCATGAATAGGGGGATCCCATGGTACTCACAATGGGGGAACAAATGCATGATAACGATGACATCGTCAAAGTGGTATACCAGCCATAAATGTTTTAATCGAATGCCTTATCCTAAAAATCTGAAATTGCATGCACATGATCAATGACCCATTTGTATTGAAATGTTAAATTTATGACATCATATGTCACATGATGGTTTGGCAGCTTTATTGGATTTTAAAGGGCCACAGACACAGAAAATCATGTTTGGTTTAATTAATAGATATTGCTTCACTTAACACTTAATCGTCCTTTTTTTTTGAATAAATATCACTCGATTGGCCTCCGCCACCATAAAAACGGCGGTTTGATTGCTCATGTGACTGGCTACGTCATCGAGGGAATTTTTGTTGCTGCTGGTAGTTTTTAACAATGATTTTCACTATCAGAAAATTATTGGTCAGGCAGTTATCATTGCGTGCTGAGAAACCTTTCCTTCGATTACATCACACAAGTGACATCATGAATGAACATCACGATTTTAGGGGCGGGACTCAACTACCAGCTAAAAACTACCAGCAGCAACAAAAATTCCCTCGATGACGTAGCCAGTCACATGAGCAATCAAATCGCCGTTTTTATGGTGGCGGGGGCCAATCGAGTGATATTTATTCCAAAAAAAGGACGATTAAGTGTAAAGTGAAGCAATATCTATTAATTAAACCAAACATGATTTTCTGTGTCTGTGGCCCTTTAACCTAAAACCCCAAAAAAACATATTCTCCGAAAGCACCAATGCGATCGACTCGATGCTTTGCGTGTGTCATAGACTCGGCATGATGATTAAAAGTTTATCTGGAAAATGTCATTGGTCACATGGTGTGGCAGCCATATTGGATTGAAGGAAAATATTACATAATTATATCTCTGAAACCGCTTACCCTATTGATGCAAAACTTTACAAATGTCATCCAACACCACTGCTGCATATATTTTGAAAAATGATGACATTGTAGATCACGTGGTTTTGGCAGCCATCTTGGATAGAAAAACGAATCTTATCCTATTAACACAAAACTTCACAAATGTAATCCCCTTGGCCCTACCCATACATATGCAGAGTGTACATTTTTGATATCATATGTCACATGGTTTGGCTGCCATATTAGCTTGAAAGCCGATATTTAAAATACCCTTCTCCGAAACCTCTTCACCAATGAATGTGAAACTTGTCATGTCTGGTAAAAATGTGATACTTGAGAACAGCCGAATGGATTTAAATCAAACGTGTTTATTTTTAAGACAGTCAACGAGGGCATCTGCCCATTGTCAAGGACAGGGACTTCGCGGAGGCGTATTGGTGATGCAGTTGCATTGCTCTAGTTCAGTTTTTTTTAGAAGGGGAGGTTGGCTTGGATGCTTTAGGCTTAGAAGTTCGAGGGCAAGGCGTCGTGCCAGACTATGTCAAGTGCTCAATATATGTGCAGAGAGATGGCACTGAGTTTGGGGAAGTGACCTTTTACTGTTGCTTTGTCGATGTTTTTTACTTCTTTGAAGATAATGTAGAAATTATTACAATTTCAGCATGCACCATGATTTATAATAACAAAAATACATTTAGCAGAATACACTAATTATGTTTAAATGGATAATTGGATTGTTTACTTTCTTCATAGGTAAGCTATGGTGCTTCTTGCAAGTGCTTGAGTGACAAAAAGGAATTCCCATTGTTCCTGAGAACTTTCCCAAATGACAATTTCCAGGCAAATGCCATTTTGAGCCTTGTGCACCATTTTGGATGGCAGTTTGTTGGCACTGTAACCATAGATGATGCCTACAGTAGAAATGTAATGTTACAGTTCTTGGCTGGGGCTGAATCAAATGGAATGTGCATTGCCTACCAGGAAATGTTGCCAAAGAATTATGATTCACAAGATCTTGAACGGCTTGGTAAATAGATTTGTGACTGGAATTCGCATTTATACAGTGCTACTACGTTTTTCTGCTTTATCCAAATATCAATCCACCTGACCACGATATCTCTCATCATTTTCCATAACTTGGGATCGATAAAAACCTGCTCAGCAGCAAGTGTGGGTTCAGGACCATCATTAAATCCTATATCTATGTCCCCTCTCCTCCATTCTCCTCCTCTGACTCCTCATGCACCTGCTTCCACTGCTCACCCCCACCCCTTATTCCTCTCTCCTTCCGAATATTCTGGACCACTAATATTCAAGGAATTTATGCTAATATCTCTCGTCTTCTGGTCGAGGAATGCAGTTCTATACCAAGAACTGCATTCCTTATCTTGCAATGTCCACCTACTGAACCTCTACTAGACCTCTGTAATTTCATACTTATAAGCAACCACCTAATGTTTGGCTGTGTGGTCGACTACACCAAGAGACTACAGATGATGAGAAAAGGGCATGAATGGGAGGGAGTATGGAGTGCTAAGCATTGCTATGGAAAGGTGAAACTTCACCAAAATACAAGTAGAAAAACACATAAACTGTCATAGCCACTGTGGTTTTAGTAATCTTGCTGTACGTAGTTAAAGGTCGCCAGTCAGCCATCTTTGGTCGGATTACAAAACAAAATCTTCTGCATATGTTTACTCTCATGTATCCTCTTTGTGCCAAGTTTGAGCAAAATCGGTCCATGCATGTCGTGAAATGGTTGGAGACACATTTAAGTACCAAAATGGCCACTAGTCGGCCATGTTAGACCTGATCTCGCAAAGAAATGACGTGCATATGTAACCCATCATTCATTATCTGTGTGCAAAGTCTGAACAAGCTCGGTAAATGCATGGCCAAGAAATGGTTGAGGACGTGTTTAACATCTGGATTTTTACAAATAAAATGGGCTGCCTGTCGGCCATCTTTGATCGCATCGTGGAACAAAATGAGGGCATATGTATGCTCTCGTGTGTTGTCTTTGTGCCGAGTATGAGCAAAATCAGTCCATACATCTCCGAGATACGGTTGAAGATGCATGCACAGACAGACGGATGGATGCGTGCCATTCCATAGGCCACCATTTCGGCCTAAGTCCAACGGGAACTAATAAATGCAAACAGGAAGTGACGAATTGCAGAGAAGAAAAGTTGTGTAATTAAAATTTTGACACATGGTAATGCTCGGAATGATCCCCTCTAAACCAATATATATTTGATGTTTCAAGCTTATAAAGCAGACAACAAAGGGTGTAGATTGCTTAAAGTCCAATAGGTAGATGGCATCACAAATCTGAAAAGACCAACTGGAGGAATCTTATTGTATGGTAATAAAACCAAATTCTTAAATGGAGAATTGTGGAAGTATACAAATATATTTGTATATTATTTGTTCTCATATCATTCTTTTCCAGAATGTGTTTTTCTGTGTAACTCTGTAGAACTGAAACCTGGAGGAGAAAAAGCTAAGTGCAATCCTGTTCGGGCAGGTCAAGGGGGAATGACCTAGAGAGAACAGATGAGAAGTGCTTCACCATTTTAAATGACAACAGCTGTTTAAAAGCTCTTAGGACTCTTCAAGATAGAAACCAGAGGTTTTACAAATGTCTCACTGTCTGGGCCGAAGGGCCCTGTGCGGAGTCCTGAATTCCATGCTCATATAAGGAAACGAGCCTTTATTATATAAGAAAAGGGGCTTTGAGAAAAGCGCTGCGCTGGCCAAGGAACGGAGGAGATCTGCGCACAAAAGAAGATTGTGAGTGCCATGACCGGCAGAACGACGCTTCGTTAAGTTTAGTCAGTTCATTAGTTAGTCAATATCTTGAATTAGTACGTTCATATAACAACCCTCTACAGTTTTAATAAACATTGTGTGAGAAACAAAGGTGGAGTTTTCTTTGTTGTAGGATTAGGAATTCTTCAATAGATGGTGGCCCGTACCAGGATCAACTGTGAAGTTCGACAAGAAGACCATTCCAGGTCCAAGGTGAGCGTGCCTCTTGTTGATCTTTACAGAACGATATAAGAACCTGCTTAGTTATTGTTTAAAGTTCCCTAAGCCTTTACAGAACGATTTAAAAGGACTTGCTAAATTTTTGTTACATACATTTTAATACGGACAGAATGGCGTTTTTTTTAAACGAATATGCGAGGGTTTGCGATTTCCAGCGATAAAGAGCGACTTTTTCCGATGAATTAACGATTTTTTTCACTATTTTTAAAGACTTTTTGTAAATATATACGAATTTGATCATGAAGTGCGTGGCTTTTTGTACAAATATAGATGGGTTTCGGTGTGAAGTTTTACCATTTTGCAGTTTTACAGTTTTGCGTTTGTAAAACGAAAGAGTTTGGGAAAGCCGTCTGGAGTGATGTGTGAAAAGGAAGGATGAGAGGTTGAGTCACCCTGCTGGGTGTTAATTCAACGGCAGGCATGGAAACGCGTGCGCGAGCACTGTGTATTTAAATGACTTCATGACGCAAAGTGCGTTCGCATGCTTAGTTACCGCTTTGTGAGTCAAACCGTGGGTATACGCTAAGAACTCGTATACGTACATGGTATGTGCAGGCCGCACAAATCAGTGCAGGTCACACACGTGAATCATCGCTCCGCGGTTCATTTGACGTGGACGGGACATTTCGTGCACGCACCCACACGTATGTAGGCGCACTCGAATTGGTTTTAAGAGAGGATTGCGAACATTTGTGAACGATCCGTGTAGGTTGTAAGGTGTTTTTTGATTCACATTACGTCTTCTCCTGACATTATTTGTGTGCAAAATTTAGACGGTGTTTGTCAACCATGACGGCGTGCTGAGCCGTCAATTTTTTTAGTAAAATATATGTTCCGTATCTTTTCACCGATTGATAAATCATGATAGGGTGTTAAGATACAACGTAGTGATCTTCTAGACGTTGTGGTCGGGTGCTCGTGCTGTAATTCATATCGGTTGCATGCAATTTGTAAAACGTGCTTTCAAAATTCCGTGCGGGGACAGGTGGGGATTTGGTGAATGTCGATTAATTACGTACACGCTGTGATAGACAGCCAATGAACGCAAGCGCTCAGAATGCCCGCGATGCAAAATACACGGTTCATGTACGCACGGGCGGATTGCGCCACATGTTCCATCGCTTCGCTGGTTGAAGCGTACGCGATCACCATTGTACTTGTTTTTGTGGTGTATTTGTTGAGCACAGGTACACGTACATGGTACATGCCACGAGGCACGAATCAGTAAGGCATGCACGCATCAGCACGGGTAAAAATAGTGGCATGAGGCTTTGGCTTCGCTTTCAAAGCTTCGCTTTGGCTTTTAAAGAAGCGACTGCTGCTCTCCGACACCTATATAGATATATATTTGTTATTGTTTTTTTAGTGTTTCAGCTTGAGAATGGACAAATGGATAAAAACGCCGAGGAACGATCAAAAGGTCGTCGGTTCGAATCCGGCAGCGTTTACTTTTTTGGGGGGGAATTTTGGATCGATTTATTGGATCATTTGGTCTAAATTACTGGTTGCAGCGACTTTAAATAGTCCCCCATAGTTGTGTAGACATCAAAGGGACAAGAAATGCAGACATTTAAGTTTGTTTGCATGTTGACAATTATGAGTATGGAAATAGCGTATTGATTGGTGGGTTTATTTTGGGTAATTGTGTGACGATACGATAATTTTTTTTACTATTTCTTTTTGTTCAGAAGTAAAGCATAAAATACCACGACATTGCTAGAGCGGTGTATAAGTTGTAAAAATAAACCCGGAAGTGTCGATCGCATTTTTACCACGAAATTATATTGTGGACGTGTGGATTTGCGCTCCACGGTTCATCGGGCGGCTGCATATTTGTTTAGCGAGTGAGCGAGCAGACGTTAAATGATCAGTCAATTTGTGTAGCTTTGTAAAAATCACGTGACTTGGTACGTGCGTGAAATGCACACCGTGTCTACACAGCACGACATGACACATACACGTACACATGTACACGGGTGGGTTCGTACGTGCTGGCGAAACGTACGTCAATCATAGTACACGTATGCCTCCCCCCTTCCCCGCTCTTTGTGTAAATATGACCTCGGCACGCTAGTTTGCGTTTACTATATTGTCAAATCACGGCTGGTTTAGTATTGGATGACCGTGCCGAGCAAAATACAAAATTCTGCTCGTAAAATCATTAAATGGAATTAAATGAAAGGGTATTCGTTGTGTCAACATTTTGACACGGTTCAAATTTTTGTTACGAAGGAAAATGGCAAAACAATGTCGTGGTAAATATCCGGAAGTATAGTACATTCCTGCGTTATGACATCATTACGTTCCTTGTCATGGAAGTCAATTTGGGTGGATTTTCCCGTAAGTCGTAATAAATATTCATTATTTTGATAAATAAATAACTCTATGAGATATCATTTAATGTTCTCTATCCAACGGGTATTGCTTTAAGTCATAATTCATTAAGACCCACTAATGTCACGTGGTCTAAACATGATAAAAGGTGGGATTTTTTTTTAGATTTGTGCCAAAACCTACGGAAGCCTCTATCTTAATCGATCGGATGCTTGGCAGGATATTTACCTGGCAGGTGTAATACCTTGTCAGTGGATCAAGGGGTCTTACTCCTATTGAGAGGAGTGGTCCAATTCTATGACCATGCTTTTGGAGTTAGGATGTATGTCCAGGCAGCAAATGCTTCCATGGAGCAAATAATCGCCGTTGTTGTTGTTGTTTTTCCAATTTTTCTCATTGTTCTTCTTCTTCGTTAAGTGATCAAGCACCTTAACCCTACAAAGAACTCCATAACAACAGGTGTGGGACTGTGGGTGTGTATGTGTGCTTGCGACGTCAGTGTGTAGGTGTGGAACATTCCGTGCTGTGTGCGTACGGTGACGTCATTACGTTTGACCATCATGTTAAAAAAGAAGTCTGATTATCTTGCATCCATTACTGAGATGTGGGAAAAACAATATCATGCGTGGATTTTTTTTTAGCAAATAAGTCTGAATTGCCAATTGTAACTTCAGTTTTGGGTTGAGGCTCATACAGTGCAGGCAAATTGAGGAGCACCGGGAGTCTACATTAATTTTGCATTTTAAGGTGGTACGAGGATGGTGCGTATCGTTACTCCCGGCGTTTACCCGCGCTTCTGTGTCTCTTCGCTTTGACATTCAGAGCACTGGGCACTGTTGTCGATGTCGTTTCTTCTGTCTGTTGTTCATCGCCAGTGTTGTTGTTGTTTTTTCTTCCCTCCTCATCTTTTTCTTCTTCTTTTGCTCATACAAGAGCGAGCACAATGAGACATAAACCCAATGAAAACATATTTTGTCCCAGGAGCTGGTTAAATGATTGTTTGGAAGATAGATGGATGTTTTGGTTGGATGCATTTTCATTCCTTTTACTTTTTTCACACCCACCTGTGATGTGTGGTGAGGTGTTGCCTTCCCTATCTTAAACTACCCCCTTCTTCGTTTCCCCTGCCCTCTTTCACCTCCCCCCCCCCCCCCCCCCCCACTTTTCTTTTTCAGATCTCTCCCCCAACCCTCTGTATCATCTCATCTCTGTATCCCATCCTTGTATGGTTGTATGACACAATTATCGATATGATTGTAATGAATGATTTGCATGAGGACAATAATGAAGAAAAATCTGTTCACATTCTCCAAATGACGTGAATTTATGATTTGAATTTTTTCGAGATATTGTTACATTGTTTTAGAATCGGTGTGGGAAACAAGATAGTGTGCTGGCATCATTGAAAGGTGTGCAGCTATGCGATTGATGCGATGTAATGATGATGATAAACAGTAGAATGACACATTCCTTATGATTATGATTGTGGTTGCTATATATGAGGGATTAATCTGATGGAATTCATTGTTCTGCTCCTTTATTTTCTCCTCATTCCTTTTTCTTTGTTTTTTTTCCTGTCTTTATACAGGTGTCGGTCCTCTTTCACACCCCTCCCTCCAGTTTGCTTTACTTTTCCATTCCTACCTTTTCTTTCTTCTTCCTTCTTTCCATTTTTCATTCATTCATTTTTTTATTCTTTCAATTTCTCACTCCTTGATTTATGGTAACCCCTCGGACCAAATATGGGAAATGGAGATTACCTTGCATTAAATGGAAAAATGATTATAAAGAATTTTTTTTAGATAGATAGTATTGTGATACAGGTATTTAGAATTATGATTAAAATAATCAGCAGGATTAAAAAGGGTACGAATGGTACCACAAGTGTTTCCGGTGTTAGGTGATTGCACTGGTGTAGAGAAGAGCTTCTTACAACAAGAACTTTCAAGCCCTATAGGATCAGTTGTGAATTACAAGCAATAGAGTTAAATTGCCGGATAACTATACACTTAAATAATAATAATAATTTGAACATGATTGGATCAAAACTGTTTATACATGAATTTGTTGACCCTTTAAAGTGCCCCCCTTACCCCCTTACCCTCACCCTTCCCTCACCCTCACCCCATCCCACCATTATCCAACCCCCTCCCATCTCACCCCCCCTTCCCTCCTGCATCCCTTTCCCCCTCCCTCCCCACCCTCTTCCCCCCACCACCCTCCCGCTCTGTAACATGACGTTTTCACCTGTAATTATTCCTATATTTGAATCCCGAAGAGGAAAATATACATTTTTAAAGGATTTTCATTTTTTGGCGGCCATCTTGGATGACAGCTAAAATTCATTCAATTAATATACAAAATGATGAGAGGCCATCCCATGTCACGGGGATGTAGAATCTATAAGGCACACCCATAGAATCTAAATTTGAAAATTTATTTTGGATTTGAATGCTTCATTTGTTCCAATTGATGCATGAGGTGGAAATATGTCCTGCAGGTAAACGTTATTGTTTTTCCCTGAACTCCTTGCCATGAGATGTTATGTCTTCATTTTATTGGTTATTATAAATCAATATTCATATGCTGTGTAGGTAATATTATCAGACACAGAAATCAGGATTGTGGATTTTTGCCAGGATTTTTTCTCAGTGATTTTAAGATGGCTGTGTTAAAACAATTATGATGCCTACACCATGTCATTAACGACATGATTAAGATTTTATACACTTGCACAGGTGATGTTGCACCTGTGATGGAAGTTTTCTGTTATTCATATTAACAAATGTAGAGAAAATCAAAATTGTTCTGTGCAGACAGACAACCATACGGGGTTAAATGTAATATCCTCTTTTTGATGGAGGTCATAGGATGAGTGGGAAGCATATTCTCGCTCCTTGGAGGGCCCCCAAGAAGCGGCATTGTGTTTCCTACTTGTAAAATGGGGAATCTGGCTGTATTGAGCTAAATGGTGTTCTATTGAATTTTATTAGGATTTTTTTGGCTGATGGTTTTTTGTAGTTATGGGTTTGGAACAACATATTATTGTTCCTTTGATAGAGCTTGTGATTTTCCATTCTCTTCCAGGCTCCTTTGTAGGATTTGATAGGGAAATGGATTAGAATGGACAAATATTTTTTATCGGTTAAACCTTTTGGCCGAACTTTTGAGTTAGTTTTCAAAATTGAAGTTGGACCAAATTGGAAAAGAGATTATGCATGTTGTCTTTTAATTGGTTTAAAAGTGAATTCTTAAAAAGGGAGCATTGACGTACTTAAATTGAAATCAGAAGATTGTGATAATAAACTTGATTTTTTGAGGGGGATGATTTGTGATTTTTTTTCATTTTTTTCATTTTTCATTTCATTTTATGATTTGAATGAAAGTGCCCTCTCCCTCCCTCCTTCCATTTCCCGCCCCCTCCACCCTAATCCTAACCCTAACCCCATCCCACCATCATCCACCCTTTCTAAGTCATGTCATATTACTGATTGTATAAGGCACGTTGCGCTGTGTTTGTTTTTTTCTTTCTTTCAGGATCCTATAGGATTGTTGATCCCATATCCCATGTTAATCCCATGTTGATTCGGCATATCACCTCATTATGTGTCCTTTATCCTCGCCTCTCTTTCTCCCACCCCCCCCCCCCCCCCTCTCCCTCAAACCATGGTCCCATAGTGCTAAAGTAATTTGTGCGATGATACGACACAGTTGAAATGGTTAAATGTCACTTTATGAGTGTAATGGTTCGCACAGAATGTCCAAGGCAGGGGACAGCATTAACACACAATCTCTGAAAGCCTTGTAAGGGAAACAAGATATAAAACGCTAAGTTATGAGTGCGACCAATAATACACAGTTATCTTCAGGATAATGAAATGAGTGTCGTATTTCGCATAGTATTAACACCCCTATGGGAGCCCCCGCCCCACCCTTTTTCTCCCCCCCCCCTAGCTTCTCCTCTTTTCCCTTGCCCTTCCTTCCTACCTTCCTACCTCTCTCACCTGTCTTTTACCTGTTTTCCCCTTCCCTTATTCCTTCCTCTTTCTTTCCCTCCCTCCCACCCCATTCCTCTCAAACCCTTATTGTGGCTTGTTCCTATGTCAAGCTCTCATTTTAATTTTGTTTTCTCTTCCTCTTTATTTTTCAACAAAGAATTGATTTTTGATTTTTGATTTGAAAATGATTTTTCTCTTCTTCTTCTTTATTTCGAAATGCTTATACATGAAATGTTTGTTCTTTTGAGTGGAAGAGATATTTATTGTATTAATTAAGTGTGGTAGGTGGGCAACACCACAAGGCATACCTCTTTTTGAGGTGTGCGGAAACCCTGGAACATTTCAGAAATCATGACGAAACTGAAATGGTGTAATTTAATCAAATGTGGTAGGTGGGCAACACCACAAGGCATACCTCTCTTTGAGGTGTGCGGAAACCCTGGAACATTTCAGAAATCATGACGATTTTTTCATGTCAACTGAAATGGTGTAATATTGTGTAATATGGTCGACCTTGTGTATTTTTTTGTTTTGTTGTTTATTTTTTGTGTGTGTATTTTTTGGGTATTTTGTATATATCTCACGATTGATTCCAGTTAACGTCCTGCGAAATTTGCTAGTTTTTCTGGCCGAGTCGAAATTGCGTTGAGTTCCTATGGCATGCACCATTAAATGCGCTGTGTAATGGTTGAGGTCCCTTTATTTCGGTTTGGTCACGGCGGATGAGCGGACAAAATGACCAATGCTGCGGCAGGAGCAGTAGAAGCGATTTTTTTCTTTTTTTAAATTTTTAATGATTATTCGATATTGTTATGACTTTTTGTCAATAGGTATACTAAGTGGTCAGGAGGTAGCCTTTTGCTATGTACAGTTCTCATTTTTTTCATTGGTGATTATACCACATGGATGTGGTGATACAGGACATGTTTGTTTGTTTTTTCCAAATGGATGATTATGATATGACTATGATTATGATAGTGATGATAATCATTATGATAATGATTTTAAGATCATGATGTTATGATTGACAGGAATGAGATCATGAGGTTTCGTGTAAAATGATTGCACGGGCTTAAAGGACAACTTTTGAGCCCTGTAGGATTAATGATGCATGACAAGTAATAGGGTTAAATGAAGTGTCGAAATTTCAGCATGCTTGGATTAAAATTGGCAAATATTATGAATTAATTGTCATCCGTTGGTAGAACATTTCAGGAGTTTTAAGAAATTTTAATTGTCAAGAAGTTTGGGTACCATTTAAATTGGGACATTTTCTCAGTGACCTGTTTCATACCTGTTTGATTAATCTTGGCTGACTATTTCATAAATGAAGGGTTGGGTTGCCTTCAGTGGTTGCTAAAGTCGAATTTGTGATATAATGGCCAGACAAGATTGAAAAATATGTCAGATATGATCCAGAGGCAGAACGGTGATTTGTCAATTGACAAAAGCTATAGGTCAAAGGTGACGACCAATGACCATAGATCTCAGTCAGTGGATGGAACTGTTCTGGCAACATTGGGAAACGGTTTATGTGTAGAGTTATCTGATTGATTAATGTGATTTATTGATGAATATTGATGAATTGATTTAATTGAATAAATTGATTGATTGATTGATGAAAGTGAAGTCTCAAGAAAGACGTTTTGAGATATTTGTAAGACATTAATGTGAAGACAACCTTGGAAAAGAGCAAGGTGGTGAGTCTATATATAGATATATGTGCGGTTACTATTCTGTGTGATTTCCCCTTAAACACAACGGGATATCTGCGGATTCACCCATTTCATACTGACCCCTTTGACCCATCTGCAACACCGATCAGTGCGATTGGGGTGTGGGCAAGCCACAGGACAGGGAGACTCTCTGGCAATCACTTGAAGTCATCGATTGCAAAGGTGGAGAGATACTTCCTGGGAGACTACAGAGTCGAGCTTATAGGAAACAAGCTAGGCAACAACACATCTAACGCTACTTTGATAAAAGGTGGAACAAACCCTAGTAGATTTTATTTACAGTACATATAGTACAGGTGTGTACAGGTGTATTCCAAAGCGCAGATCCTAGTAATTTACCTGGTACATTGAGTGAATACTGAGTGTTATTCACATACAGGCAGAATGGGGAATGGAGCCTGTAAGAATACACAAGGACAACCAGATATTCCACAAAAAGGTACTTGTGCATATTATATGTACGACCGTTATGGTGAAGAGGCTATTAGAGAGGTTGAGAATTGGTATTTGTGGACAAAGGGACATGCTAAGGAGTTTCCAAGAGATGGTATATTTGAGCGAAGTCGATTGGAGAGATTAGGACAAGAATTGAAAGCCAGGAAGCAACAGAATTTAACAGTAGACTGGCTTGCATTCCATTATTGGGATGTTGAATCCAGGAAATGGGAACAGCAAGAATGGATAATGGACCTAGATCTTAAAATAAAAAGAATACAGGATACATTGGAGGAGATAAATGCACAACTGCCCTCGAAAATAGGAATAAAAGTGACTGTTGTCCCATCTGATTCCCATTTGTCTCCACAAAAAGAACAGTACAGAGAATTTTTTTATGGTTCAGGAGATAACCAAAGATCGCAGTGGCAACCCAGGGATCCAGAGATGCAGCCCACCAATACAAGTGAGCAGGTGGGCAGATCAGGCAATGACAACAACCGATGTTTTAAGTGTGGAGAAATGGGACATTGGAGAAGAAGATGTCCGTATGTCAACAGGAAGACAAGTTCAAAGGGTAAACCAAGATCAAGGGTACCGGTGCTTACTGGTACCTCAGATAACGATTAGGCCTTCATTGCTGCAGATCCCAAATGACGACTGGCCTCAACAGATTAAATCATTAGACCAACATGAATAACTGTTGATGCTTCTTGTGTCTGAAAAGTTATCAGAGCAAGAATGATTTTACTTTTTGCTTGTTAGCGAATTAATAATTAATTGATCAAATGCCAAAATTGGATATTTTTGGAACATGAATTAATAGATCCAGAATTAGAGTTCATTCTGGAAGCTTCATATTTGCCAATTATAAATGTGGTTTTAGGGAGCATTTTGGGCAAAACAATTTTTTAAAATTTATAAAAGTGTGGAACATTGCTTTGCAAATTTTTTGGAAACCAAGTGACAAGCGTCACATGATCATCAGGTGGGCATTTTGGACTATTGTTTTGTATGATTGATAGGTCAGTGGTCGACTGACATGTAAATGGATGTATTGTTAAATTTGGATAAATTATTGTGGGAACCGAAAGGGGAATTTCAATGTGACGTTATAGGGGTTTTCTGAAAATAAACTTTATGTCTATTTGTGTATTAGCATTTCTAAAATTAAAGGACAAATTTTACGAAATTGAAATAAAATTGACACCCATCTTGATCTGTTAAAATGGTTCCAACGCAAACAAATATACATAATGCTTGGGTTTGTGTATGTTTGTGTGTCAATGTTTGTGTTTTTGTTTTTTGTGTGTCAATCTTACAAGATTGTTGAAACCGACAATGTGCTTGTCTGGAAATAGATCATTTCATGTGGATGGGATCGAATATCCAGAGAATTCGTAAAATAAAATAGAAATATAATTTGATTATGAACATTATCTCTTTTGTCAAGGGAGATGGAATTTAAAGATTTGATGTGCTGGGTTATGAGCAGCCATTAATTAATAGTAAAATTGTGAGTAGTTTTGGGATTCCATTTTTGATAGAATTTATATGAGAATAAAAGCTATTTATGGATATGAGCTTCATAAAAATGAGGGAGTACAACATTAGCCAAATTTGGAAGAGGTTTTACACTGACTTCCCAGAGTACTCTGCTCATGGGTTTTTGACATACATAAACTTGACTTTTATCAGCATATAAATTGTGCTGTATGTATGGATGTGTCTTAGGCATAGATGATATGGGTATATAGTAAAGAAAATTTTGCTGAATTTAACTATTGTGAGTTTTAAGACAGAATGCATTGTGAATCTTAAAACCATGGGGCAGACATGAATGCGCTGTTATGTTATTTAACCTCAGAACGCGATGTTACGTGTACCTGCAACATATTTGTTAATCTGGCACACCTATATTGGCATATTGGTGTCAGTAGTATTCACTAGTTGCATAGAAATGGATGAGCAACAGTTAAGGGGGCGTAAAACCACTTATTTGGATATTTTCTAAAAAAGTAGGGGTTTCAATAAGTGGTAGCTGTACACATGGGATTCACCAAATTAAGTTATGGAGTTTAAACAAAGTTACTGGTAAACAGAAGGGGAATGGATAGTAAATAAATTCTTCGATGCTGGGTAAATTAAGTGAGATATAACAAAGACTTATAAGAGCTATTGTTCTTCCTTATAGCAGTGGGAAAGAAAAAAATTAGATCCAATATAATGAATCTATAAATGAATGTGATAGGGATAATATCCTCAATTTGTGTTAAATATTTGATTGTGGGTAAAGGAATTAATTTATCGTAGTGGATTGTTAACAGCAGCCTGAAATGTCCTGAGAGTGTGCATCCATGTCATCAGAAATCCCAGATTTGTTTTTACAAACAACATTTTGGTAGAGGTCTTATTAGGACGAGCACTTGCTTGGTAGATAAAAAGGTACTGCATGTTGGCAGCCACTTTTGCGGCCATTTAGGCCAAACAAATTGAGAGGAAATTGTAGTTAAATACGTAATTTACACATGGCTATTTGTAAAAGGAAATTTGTTGAGATGGGAAACATTTTTTGAAAGTTTATTAAAGTGTTATAATATGACATTTGGCAAGGCAAACTATTGGATGGGGAAAATTAGATCTGGTTATAAAATGAATTTGTTGACCCCTTGAAGTTAATTCTTCGAATCATTGTTTCACTAGTATTTTGAGTTCAAATTGGAAATAGTTTGGTAGAGCTTTGGTTAAAACCTTTGGTTGCGGTATTTTGGAACGAATTGATAAACCATAGGAGATTGATAAGAATGGAAACAAATATGGACCCAAGATAGAAAGATTTTATGATGATATGAATAATACTGAGATTAAAAGATTGAATTAAGTAATGTTGTAAATGCGCACAGTAGAGTAAGATGATAGCATAATGAAAATGTTATGCATTGTGTCAGTTTTATCAGATCAGTGAACTGATATCACCACAAGTTACACTGTTAAAAAAAAAAAAAAGTGAGGAGGACTATGATAATAATACATTATGCATAGTTTGCTTGTTTGCAAGATTTGTTGGGAATTAGATATTCCTGTTTGTTATTTTAATCATATACACTCATTATAAATGCATTTATTTCCTTGCAGTAGTGTTAAAATAACTGCATGAGTTTAATTTTCAAACGATATTGATTTGAAAGCAATTTTAAATGTTATTTTTAGTTTAGGAGTAAAATATATACCTGATTTGAATATTATTTGTGTGACGCATATCAATGAATATAACTTTTTGAATGTTTTAAGGAAAACAACAAATGGTTGAATGTGAAACTGTTATAAGAAATATATGATTAGTTAAAATATGGTGATTTTATGATAAGATGTACCCCATCTGATTCAGTGTGTGTGGAAAGCAGATTCAGATATGGCTGAGTAAAAGGATAAGATCAAATCACATCCCAAAAGGATTGCTAACGGAATTGGGAAGAAGTGCGAGCAAGAAAATTTGTGGCTAAAATGAAGTTAATCTTGGCATACACCCTCCTTCTCAAAGAATGATGAAGACATTCTCCTTTGTAACTTGAAGATGGATGCTTACCTTCACCAAGGGAAATTTTTGTGACCATTTGTCTGGATCACACTGCAACATATAGAAGAAAAGACGATCACTTACTTTTGTTCGAATGCCTCGAACATTCATCACATCAGCAATTGCAGGACGACGACATTTTACCTGCAACTTCTACAGGAGGCGGTGACGTGTGTCATTACTTCACCAACTTCCGGGGAGCCAGCATGGAGCTGCAAGCGAACGGCTGTGCCTTTTCCTCCATAACAGCTGTGCACGATTCTGCTGGTTGCTCCTGGTATGGACCATGGACAACTTGAGTACCATGGTCCCAACATCATCGTGGATGCATCCGGAATCCCTGTTCCACATCTTGCTGGCCAATCAACATCACATTAACACTTGCTCCATGCTCATGATGAGTGAGGAGGCAAGTCGACGACAACTGGATGAAGGCCTTGTTCAAATCTACTATGGCTCACAGCAAGAGTGGCAAGAATGTTACATGCAGAGCAGGGTCAGTTTGTGACTCCGCCCAGCTATCACAACAGCAGAAAATCCTACGCAAAATAGTGTAGGTGCCATGAAGACATCAGAAGGAAATGTTTCATACTTGAATTTCTAACACGAGTGATCAGCCCCTTCTTTTCAACAAAAGCAACATTTGTGTCGAAGCAACACATATTGCCAAATGTTGCAGATGCTTTATTATTTTAATGATGAACTGAAATTATTGTGTTATGGTAAAGGTGAAGTGTTGTATGCTTTATGCAAATGAAGTGAATTGCATTATCAATATGGAAAGAGAAATGTTTTGTGATCATATTCTTCCAGAATGACGGTGTATGCCTTATGTATGGGCAAATTGGATTACCAAATTTATGGTTCGAATATTAAATAGGTTGATGTTTAGATTAATGATTAATATAAACAAAAAGAAAAAATGAGGGATCGTGGAAGTATACAAATATATTTGTATATTATTTGTTCTCATATCATTCTTTTCCAGAATGTGTTTTTCTGTGTAACTCTGTAGAACTGAAACCTGGAGGAGAAAAAGCTAAGTGCAAACCTGTTCGGGCAGGTCAAGGGGGAATGACCTAGAGAGAACAGATAAGAAGTGCTTCACCATTTTAAATGATAACAGCTGTTTAAAAGCTCTTAGGACTCTTCAAGATAGAAATCCAGAGGTTTTACAAATGTCTCACTGTCTGGGCCGAAGGGCCCTGTGCGGCGTCCTGAATTCCATGCTCATATAAGGAAACGAGCCTTTATTATATAAGAAAAGGGGCTTCAAGAAAAGTGCTGCGCTGGCCAAGGAACGGAGGAGATCTGCGCACAGAAGAAGATTGTGGGTGCCACGACCGGCAGAACGACACTTCATTAAGTTTAGTCAGTTCATTAGTTAGTCAATATCTTGAATTAGTACGTTCATGTAACAACCCTCTACAGTTTTAATAAACATTGTGTGAGAAACAAAGGTGGAGTTTTCTTTGTCGTAGGATTAGGAATTCTTCAATAAGAATAAAATCATTATTATCTATATTATAAAAAAGGAGCATCTGTCCGTCCCAAAACTACTCCCTCAGTTTTGGGGCTAGCCATGCAAAACCTTCTGTGGAAATTTTTTGTGGTCCCCGCGGATGTTGTAAGGTCAGTAGGAGATTTCTGAAGTTTCTCAACAAAATTATGCTATTGAAATTGACTCAATATCGACATGCCCCCGAATGTGGAAGTGAACAGATGATGACAATGAGCTGGTTTGATAATATCTCAATTCAATCGTGATTTAACACAGTATTTTGTCATAGTGTTAATGTACTGTATGATTGGAATGATGCTGATTGGAATGAAAATAGATATTGAGGTTAAATACGAATGAGGAAATGACGTGAGGGTTTCTATTTCTAACCATAACATTCGTGGATTCACCATATGCAGATTCGCCCTCGACTGGGGATAGACCCATTCAGATGGGGTATGTTTTCTCTGCAAGTCCTTCACGAACCGGCTGTCAATGCTTGACATTCGACAGAAGGTGGCACAGGAATGTGGAATTTATTGGTTCATAATTTCCCATTCGACATTTTTTTTTACCTAAGTCATTCACAAACTGGCTCTCCATGTCTGATGTTTGAATGAAGGTGGCACAATAATGTGGAATTGATTGCTTCTATGGTTTAGCATTAACCATTTCCGCATTGTTTGTTTGCTTTTGGCCTCCCACCCATACGTACCAGGGGTACCTCGCTATTGCACATAACTATTCACTGTGTTAAAAAAAATAATTTTTGTCATTGACTTTCAGGTCGTAATGTAGCAAACTCGTCATCCAGCATCGTTATTCTCATTTTAACTATCAAAGACTTGAATCATTTTGCTGACACATTTGCTGAATACAATCTCACTGCAAGAGTTTGTATCCAAGATATCAATATAATGAGTGATGTGATCAATACTCCTTCTTATATCGAAGTGTTTGATGGTGCAATTGGTCTGGGGTTACCACATGGTTTCATTCCTGGTCTGCAAGAGTTTTTTTTAAACCTGTGGCCTAACTCGTCAGTAACTGAGAACACTGAGCAATTATTGGGAGATGAACCAAAATCGTCAGTAAGGAAAGGTGAGTTATGTTCACTAAAAGTCAAACTAAATGTGTTAATGGAGAAACGTGCCAAAGAGTAACAAGAAGCAAAAATAAAATGTCATAGCCTCCATGGTTTCGGTAATTTTGCTGTACGTAGTTAAAGGTCGTCAGTCGGCCATCTTTGGTCGGAATACAAAACAAAATCTTCTGCATATGTATAGTCTCATGTATTGTCTTTGTGCCAATGTAGCCGCTATAAGTTGCGCACCAACCCGCGTTCTTCTTCCAATCGTTTAATGAATGTTTTTGGTTTGAAAGAAACACAACATAAGAAAAAGGGACAGCAACATGCTGTAAATACACTAGGAACAATAATCAGGTAAATATTGATGAATAACATTTAACCTCTTTGGTTAGCAATACATTTTGATACACTAACATGGGTATCAACAATAATAGCCATGTAATACTTTAATCAATAACATCGAGCATACCGAAATGTAATACAGAATCACATAGGCTAAATAAAATCAGCAATACGGCAATAACACACCTGTAGGCCACGGATCTTTTCGAGATAATTTAATAACTCTGAATCAATCGACACAAAGTGATGCACTTACCGCTCACATGAGTCCTAGGGTAATTCGAGTCCAAACTCCGAATAACAACCGAAACCAACCACAACGGTCTTAACGGGTGAAGAGGCAAATCTACACAACACCGGCGACTGCACTCCACGTTACTGACACGGCCTGAGAACGCGCCAAACTCTCCCTACATGGCAGTCAGTGCGGAAGCGTGCCCACCATTTCCTGTGGCCAACAACCAAACTTAATTTTACATTTTATCACCCTCATGGCACAAATCACCACAAACTACACAACAATCTATCACGAGACATTAAACTACAGTTGCAAAGAAAATTTAATTTAAAATTATGATGTCATAGGTCACGTGGTCCGGCCACCCTGTTGTTTGAAGGGAAAAGCCTTAAAAACCACTAAAACCCTTCTTTCCGAAACGGCTGAACAGATCGAGCCCAAACTTTACATGCATGACTGCATACCCTTGACAAACAAACAGTTCTGGGGCGATGATGTCGTAGGTCACATGGTTTGGGAGCTATAATTTTTAGAAGCATAAACCTTTAAAACCTAGCTCCTCTATCATTTTTGATAATATCAAATGGAAACTTCAAAATTGTGTTCCCCATGTATGCATGCTAAAATGCCATTTGGAAACTTGCGATAGGTCACATGGTTTGGCAGCGGTAAATAATTCTTAAAAACCTTGTGTTGTGAAATAAAACTCACACCTCTTCCAAGAAATAAGGCTTTATTGAACTATATCTCTAACCATCCTACAACACAAGAATGCAGATTATTAGTTCCATAAAGAAAGCAATCAAATCATACATTTCTTTCTAGTTTCCTGCAAGCAAGCATTTACGTACCTGGTAATCTCTGTAGTCTATAGCACTGGGATACAAAATGCCACCTGATTGCTCACCGAATGGACACAGTTTATAAAAGCTCCTTTAAGGTCATCCCTTCGCGCGGCTCGTCTCTTCATTCAGCTCGAGACATTACATCACATTTCATCACACCTTGTATCTATTAAAATGCTTCATTGATCGATGTGAAACTTTAAAGCAATGTAGAATGGGTCAATTGGAATACATTTATGAAATTTCAATAAGCTTGGTTGTTCGGTTTGGCAGCCATAAATAATTGAAGGGGAATATTAAAAAACAAATTTCTCTTGAACCACTCAATTGATCAACGTGAAACTTTTAACTAGTGTAGATGTCATCAATTGGAAGAAGTGTTTAAAATTTCAACATTATTGGTTGTACAGTTGGAAAGGTAGAAGTTGTTATTGTGTGAAGAAGAAGAAACTCTACATTTTATCTTCTCCAGCCATGTGACTTTTCGGTGTATCTTTAATTATGATGAAAGTGGGGTTGTATGAAAGCAGGGTTGTATCAAAGCGTGTGTAATGAAAGTGAGGTTGTATCAAAGCAGAGTTGTATCAAAGCAGGGTTGTATCGAAGCGTGTCTGATGAAAGCGGGGTTGTGCCAAAGCGAGGTTGTACGAAAGCGGGTTGTATCAAAGTGGGGTTGTAGCAAAGCGAGGTTGTATCAAAGCATGTCCAATGAAAGCAGGGTTGTATGAAAGCGGTGTTGTATCAAAGCGAGGTTGTATCAAAGCGGGCTTGTATCAAAGTGAGGTTACATGAAAGCGGGGATGTATCAAAGCGAGGTTGTATCAAAGCGAGGTTGTATCAAAGCGGGCTTGTATCAAAGTGGGGTTGTATGACAGCGAGGTTGTAACAAAGTGGGGTTATATGAAAGCGTGTCCAATGAAAGCAGGGTTGTATCAAAGCGGGATCATATCAAAGCGTGTCCAATGAAAGCGTGTCCAATGAAAGCTTGTCCAATGAAAGCGTGTCCAATGAAAGTGGGGTTGTATGAAAGCAGGAAGGCAGAGGAAACTGGTCATCACTGCCAGCAGTTATAAAATGGCAGTTGTAGTTTTTATTGTTATTACTTGAGAAGATGGAATATTTTTCATGCATATTGATTTGTCTTGTGTGTTATTCTGTCTGTCTGCTTGTTTGTATCAATCATCTATGGGTCACAATTTTAAACTGATCTTTACGAAACTTCACCACATAGTAGAGTTGGTAATAAGGAAGAGGCCTATTGATTTTGAGGTCAAAAGGTCAAAAGGTCGACATAGGCCAAAGCTTAACAACTTTATCAAATATCTAAAATCCACAATTTTCATCCAATTGACTTGAAATTTGAGGAGGATTTACATATGTCACTGAATTCAACCACCAATTATTTTTTAAGGTCAACATACGCCAAAAAGTCAACATAGGCTGCAATTTTCATCCGATTGACTTGAAATTTGAAGAGGATTTGCATATGTGGTTTTTTAAATTCAACCACCAATTATTTTATGGTCAACTTTGTTTTTATGGATTTCACAAGTATTGTTCTCTGCATGTCTTTCTTGCATTATTTATTTCAGTTGACAATTACTTCATACCTGAAGAATTTATTGGCTTCTGGGAAGAAATGTTTGACTGCTTTTGGAGTGTAAATACAGAAGGCAAAGCAAGTTGCAGAAACTCGGAACTGGAAGAGTTTAAAACTATCTTTTCAGATGCATCACAACTTCGGGGTCCATATACCGTGTACCTTGCTATTTATGCTGTAGCTCACGCAATGCATGATCTTCGTTCTTGCACACATGGGTTTGGTCCTTTTGCAAACAACTCTTGTGCTCAAATAAATTCTTTACCAACCTGGCAGGTAACATGTTAGTATATCTTATACTATAAATGGATGTGAAGTTAACTCTTGGATTCGGGTAATCGTGCCAGCTGTGCAAGATTCAATTACGGGGCAGGGACAGGGTTTAAGGGGTAGAGGGTTTGGAGATAGGGAGATGGCGGCTCTCGTACAGGGGTGAATGGAGGTCTTGTACAGGTGTCGTACAGTGCAACTGTTTCCTGCTTTATGGGGTAGTTTACCAGCTCACTTTGCAAGTTGTCTTTCTTCTTAGTCAAGCCATCTATGTCATGCTGCATGTTCTGGAGCAACCTGCTGTGGCTGTTTATTTCTGGACTTCAACTCATAGTACCACTCCTGCTTGTCATGTGGCAAGGTCCAGACCAAGCCATTGATGATCTGCTGCTGACGCCCAATATCTGCTTCCATCTCCTTCAGCTGGGCCTCCTTATTGTGCTCTTCTATAAATGAAGCATCCAGGTCCTCAGCCTTGCGATCATTATGGACTTTTATCACATCGTAATCCTGTGTGACTTCCTCCATATCCGCATTCAAATTCAGTTTGTCAACAAGCCTATTGTAAACAGCCAGCTCACCCGGCAAGTCCTTGATTTATTTTATTGTATGCATGGTATGCTATGTTGTCTCGGTAAAAAGCTTCCACCAATCTCTGCAGTTTGCTGTTTTCAGCAGCAATCTCAGCCATTTTGCTCCTCAACTGACCCATAAAATATGACTTGTCCATGTAAACTTTTTGTCTTGTCCCTAAGACAGACTTGTCCATGGTCTGCCTTCGAGGACCTTTTGAGGAGGTCTTTCTGATGCTAAGGCCTTCACGAGTCATAGGCTAGTCAACAGCAATAGTAGCCCCAAAGGAGCTACGGGACATGCCAGGGGAGACTTCCCTTGAGGTTGTCGGCCTGGCTGTATTGGGCATCGGAGTGCTCATACGACTCAAGGATGACCACAATGGTGTTTGTGGAGGTCTGCCAAGTCCACTGATGCTTGAGCAAGCGATGAGTCATCCCAGACTGGAACCAGATCTGCAGCCACCACTGGTATCTGGTCGAAGGTCACTCTCGTGCATCTATTGGGGTGTCTCGTGCCTCTTCCTGCCGACCCTGGACCACACAGGGGTGTTCCCCCGTACCATCATTGCAAACTTACTGACACAGACACGGATCAAACCTTTGAGCATCCAATGATAATGATGATCGATATGAGGAGGCCCAAGGCGACCATCAGCCCATGAACTATCCTTGCTCCCCATTCTCCGAATTGGCATTTATTTCCCTCATCATCTTGATGGATAGCTACACTCCCTGCGTCGGGTCTGCAATGTAACTGCCACATCTACTGTATCTTCAGCAATTTCGGAAACACCCTCCTTTACTGCTAAAAGTAAGTAAAGTGCCACTCTGTTTTGCATAATAGTCGTAATCATTTTCACCACAGCATCTAACAATGCAAATGTGAAGCATTTACTCATTAATCACCATCTCTCACCGTACCTGCCAATGGAAAGGATAAACTCACCACATCTTCTCCATCCTGCTCCGTGCATCCCTGCCATCCGTGCATAGTAAACCTCATCTTTGTAAACACAAACATTCTAAACATGATTGTAAACATGATCCTGCATCGCTGCCATCCCTGCAATGTAAGTCTGAAGCACATATTTCTCATATACCCTTGCATTATTTCATCACCATATTTAAATATCTCAATAATCATTTTGAATGCAAAAGTATTACACTGTAGCGGTTACCGCTGGATGTACATAATCGCCTTGCACCGGCCAGAACACGGCCAGACGCGCCTCTCCCGGGCATGCCCGGACTCACTGTTCCCGGGCACGCCCGAACCTCCCGGGCACGCCCGGTCTCGTCTTTCCCGGGCATGCCCGCTCTCGCCTTTCCAGGGCTCGCCCAGAGCGTCCGGGCATGCCCGCTATCGCCTTTCCAGGGCTCGCCCAGAGCGTCCGGGCATGCCCGCTATCGCCTTTCCAGGGCTCGCCCAGAGCGTCCGGGCATGCCCGCTATCGCCTTTCCAGTGCTCGCCCAGAGCGCCCGGGCACGCCCAGCCTCGACTTGCCAGGCCGCAGCCAAACACGCCCGGGCAGGTCCAGACTCGCCTTTCCAAGGCTCGCCCTTGATACCCGGGCATGCCCGGTATAGCTTTTGCCGGGCAAACTTCCCGACATAAATGTGTATATATATTGTTGCCCGAAAAACGGGCTTGTCAGAATACCTGAGCTGTTTTGTTTCAATAAAGCAACTCGGACGAATTCCGTCTTTGGTCGCGTCAATTCTTTCGACTCGCGTTGGAGCGCAGTTCCTTCATTGGTGACCTACCGACATGGATACGGCAGTGACGCTTAAACTGCCTACCTTCTGGGAGGCTCACGCGGCTGTTTGGTTCGCCCAGGCGGACTCCCAGTTCGCCCTGCGAGGCATCACCGCGGACGACACCCGCTTCCACCATGTTGTGGCGGCGCTCGGTTCCGCCACCGCGGCCCGCGCCTTGAGCCTCCTCCAGCACCCGCCGGCTGCTGACAAATACGACGCGCTGAAGACGCTCCTCCTCGGCGCTTTCGCCCTCTCACCGGCAGCATGCGCACGGCGCCTGCTTGACCTGCCCGAGCTCGGCGACACGCGCCCGTCCGAGCGCATGGACTATATGCTCTCGTTGCTCGGCGAGCACTCTCTGGCATTCCTGTTCCGGGAGCTGTTCCTCCGTCAGCTGCCTAACCCGGTACGCCTCGCCCTGGCTGGCACGTTGATCACGGATTCCCGCGCCCTCGCCAGGGAAGCCGATAAGATCTCCTCGGCGGGCCAGCACATCGGCGCGGTTACCTGGAGCCCGCCGCCGTCCGAGGCGACGCCCACGACGCCCGAGCGCCCTGCGCGGTTGGAGGCCGAACTGCCGGTGCAACTGGCGGCCGCCACGCCGCACCGCCTGCTTCCGACATGACGGCCGGGACCTCCACTTGACCGGGCGTGGTGTTATTACCATGCCAGGTTCGGACACAAGGCTCGGACGTGCCGGCCCCCGTGCACTTTTGGCAGGTCGGGAAACGGCCGGGCCGGCGTTCATTCCCAGCCATGAGCGCCGGCCACTCGGGCAACTTGCTGTTTATTCGGGACAAAGCGTCTGGACGGCGTTTCCTGTGCGACACCGGCGCCCAACTGAGCGTCATACCTGCCTCCGAGCAGGACAGGCTGGACGCAGTTTGCGGCCCCTCTTTGGTCGCTGCTAATGGCTCGGCCATACGCACTTTCGGCCCACGCGTCGTCACCCTCTGCTTCGGCAGCCAGCGCTTTCAATGGACTTTTGTTACCGCCAGCGTCCCCGTGGCTTTGCTGGGCGCCGACTTCCTCTGCGCGCACGGGCTGCTGGTCGACGTCAAATGACGTCGCCTTGTCCACGCCGAGACCTTCAGCTCCCTGGCGTGCACAATGAGCAGCTCCGCGCCGACCGAACTGGCATGCGCCCCCCCCCCCCCCGGCAACAAACGAGTTCGCTCGCCTGCTCGTGGAATTCCCGGCCCTCACGCGGTTTTCGGCCGTCGAGGTGCGGCACGGGATCGAGCACCACATACCCACTACGGGCCCGCCGGTCTACGCCAGGGCCCGCCGCCTCGACCCAGCCAAGCTCGCCGTGGCAAAGGCCGAATTCGACGCGTTGGAGCACCTCGGCATCGTGCGGCGCTCCGATAGCGCGTGGGCCTCGCCACTGCACATCGTGCCAAAGCCGGTGGGTGGATGGTGCCCGTGTGGCGACTACCGCCGTCTCAATGACGCTACCACCCCCGACAGGTACCCGATCCCGCATATTCAGGACTTTTCCGCCCGTTTGGCGGGACGGGTCATCTTTTCGAAAATTGACCTGATACGGGGCTACCACCAGGTACCTGTCCGGGCGGCCGACATCCCGAAGACGGCCGTCATCACGCCGTTCGGCCTGTTCGAATTTTTGCGGATGCCGTTTGGCCTCAAGAACGCGGCCCAGGCGTTCCAGCGCTTGATGGACGGCGTGCTGCGCGACCTGCCGTTTCTTTTCGTCTATCTGGACGACATCCTCGTCGCCAGCACGTCCCGCGCCGAGCACCTCCTCCACCTCCGAACACTGTTCGGTCGCCTCAGCGAGCACGGCTTAATTGTCAACCCGGTCAAATGCCACTTCGGCGCGACGACCGTTGACTTTTTGGGCCACCGCATCACCAAGACCGGGGCCGTGCCGCTGCCGACCAAGGTCGAGGCCATCACCACATTCCCGCGTCCCCGTTCCATCAAGGCCCTCCAAGAGTTCCTCGGCATGGTGAATTTTTATCACCGATTCGTGCCCCGCGCTGCACAGCTCATGCGGCCCCTTTACGAGGTCCTCCGGGGCAAGCCGGCCAAGCATGACATTGTTTGGTCCGCGGCCATGGACGCGGCCTTCGCCAGTGCCAAACGGGCCCTCGCCGACGCAACGCTGCTGGCTCACCCGGTGCTCAACGCGCCCATCGCCCTCACTACGGACGCCTCCAACTACGCGGTGGGCGCCGTCCATGAGCAATGGGTGGATGGGGTTTGGCAGCCACTCGCTTTTTTCAGCCGGCAACTCCGGCCGAACGAGTTAAGCTACAGCACGTTCGACCGCGAGCTGCTCGGGCTATTCCTGGCCGTTCGCCATTTCCGACACCTCCTGGAGGGCCGCCCGTTCACGGCTTTCGTCGACCACAAGCCGTTGGTCTACGCAATGGCTAAGGTCACGGAGCCGTGGTCGGCCCGCCAGCAGCGCCACCTCTCCGCCGTGTCGGAGTTCACCACGGACATCCAGCACGTCGCCGGCAAAGACAACGCCGTGGCCGACTGCCTTTCGCGGGCCAGCGCGAACGCGGTCCACCTCGGCGTGGACTTCACGCTCATGGCGGCCGACCAGACCACCGACGCCTCGGTGCAGGCACTCCGCGTGGCGGACACGGGCCTCCGCCTGGCCGACATCCCCTTCGCAGGCACCGTCCTGCTCTGCGACGTCTCCCAGGGCCAGCCTCGCCCCATCGTGCCCGTTTCCTGGCAGCGCCGCATCTTCGCCTCCATCCACGGCCTTTCTCACCCGGGCCGGAAAGCTTCTCAGAACCTGGTGTCGGCGCGTTTCGTCTGGCACGGCCTTTGACGAAACATCCGCGACTGGGCCAACGCCTGCACGGCCTGCCAGCGAGCCAAGGTCCACCGCCACACCCAGGCCCCGCTGGCACCTTTCGCCGTGCCTGAACGGCGTTTCGACCACGTCCACGTGGACCTGGTGGGTCCCCTGCCCCCCTCGCGGGGGTTCACCCACCTGCTCACCATGGTGGACAGGACCACCAGGTGGCCGGAGGCCGTGCCCCTCACCTCAACCACCACCGCCGACGTGGCGCAGGCGTTCATCGCCACTTGGGTCGCGCGCTTCGGCGCACCAGCGGACATCTCGTCCGACCGCGGCCCACAGTTCACGTCTGAGCTTTGGGGCGCGGTCGCCCGTTCGTTGGGGGTCACGCTGCACCGCACCACGGCCTACCACCCCCAAGCCAATGGGTTGTGCGAGCGGTTTCACCGCTCCATGAAGGCCGCACTCATGGCCGGCCTTCAGGACGACGGTTGGGCCGACCGGCTGCCGTGGGTCCTTTTGGGCCTTCGCACGGCCCCCAAGGAAGACCTCCAGGCGTCCGCCGCCGAGCTCGTCTACGGCCAGCCACTCCGCGTCCCGGGCGAATTCGTGCCTGACGCTACCAGTCCCTGGTCCGCCGCTCGCCAGCGCTCGGACCTCCAGGAGGCCGCCCGACGATTTGCCCCCGTGCCGACGTCCCGCCACGGTGGCCCCCAGTCCTACGTCCCCCCGGCGCTTCGCACAGCGGAGTACGTCTTTGTGCGTCATGACGCGCACCGGGGGCCACTCCGGCCGCCGTACGACGGGCCCTTCCGGGTCCTGCGACGGGGCGACAAGTCTTTCATCGTCGACTTCGGCGGCCGGCCGGACCGGATTTCTGTGGACCGCCTCAAACCGGCGCACATGGACGTCGACCGACCACCACGGTTGGCCCTTCCTCCGCGGCGAGGCCGCCCCCCGTCCACAGTTCCCCCTGCTCGACCACCCACCACCACGTCAGACCCCTCCCCACGACCCTCCAGGGGTCGCTTCGGCCGGGTCATCCGGACCCCCCTTAAATTGACCCTGCCGGTGCAGGTCGATTCTGGAGGGGCGTGTGTAGCGGTTACCGCTGGATGTACATAATCGCCTTGCACCGGCCAGAACACGGCCAGACGCGCCTCTCCCGAGCATGCCCAGACTCACTGTTCCCGGGCACGCCCGAACCTCCCGGGCACGCCCGGTCTCGTCTTTCCCGGGCATGCCCGCTCTCGCCTTTCCAGGGCTCGCCCAGAGCGTCCGGGCATGCCCGCTATCGCCTTTCCAGGGCTCGCCCAGAGCGTCCGGGCATGCCCGCTATCGCCTTTCCAGGGCTCGCCCAGAGCGTCCGGGCATGCCCGCTATCGCCTTTCCAGGGCTCGCCCAGAGCGTCCGGGCATGCCCGCTATCACCTTTCCAGTGCTCGCCCAGAGCGCCCGGGTACGCCCAGCCTCGACTTGCCAGGCCGCAGCCAAACACGCCCCGGCCAGTCCAGACTCGCCTTTCCAAGGCTCGCCCTTGATACCCGGGCATGCCCGGTATAGCTTTTGCCGGGCAAACTTCCCGACATAAATGTGTATATATATTGTTGCCCGAAAAACGGGCTTGGTAGAATACCTGAGCTGTTTTGTTTCAATAAAGCAACTCGGACGAATTCCGTCTTTGGTCGCGTCAATTCTTTCGACTCGCGTTGGAGCGCAGTTCCTTCAACACATTAAATCACAACACAATCCACATCACAACTGGTAGTCATCAACAACAATCAACTGGTATTGATCCCTTGATAAAACGCACACTCATCCTATCAATACCTGTGGCACACTCATCCTATGTCTTTTGGACCAGCCAATGGAAACACTGAAAATTGTCTGAAATTAAAAAACTTCTCCCAGTTGCCATGAATATCGAGCGAATGCATCTTCCCACAAATCTCCACCCACAATCACCAACTTCACCCCCCTTTGCACGTATGATCATAAATCCTTCAGTCAAACGTGCAAAGCAACGTGCACACCTCAATTGAACTGCTCTCGTTACCCAATCAACTCCTCCTCTTCAGACTCCAACGTCTATCAATTCAACTTGACCGCATATTCACAAAACCACAGAAAGGAAAGGAAAGGCACAAGCCACTCTCCCTCTTTCTTAACTATCCAGACATTTTGTCTTCATTTTACAAGCAAAACCTTGCCAATGCACCTGTCATTACAATATGCTTCATTTTATTTGACTTTCTTTTTCCATCTTCACACTTACCCTGACCATCTTCACACTTACTCTGACCATCTTCAAATTAAATCCGTTTCTTGGTCAAAACACACAGATACAATATATCTGAATTTCCCCATAAATCCCAAAACTTGCCCTAAGGCATAATCCACTGGAGTTGTCAGGTCAATTTCCCCTTCCAGGTGCACCTATCTAGACATTCACAAATTGTCCACAAGATCACATTCCCATATTTCACACCTTACCTCCCTGGAACAGCTGGTGGTCCTCCGAGATATGCATTCTGATGTTAAATCGCTTCAGCTCCTGAGTGCTCAACTTTGGCCCTCCATGGAACCGCCTCACAGACCTCATGGTCCCGCAGCTTTGTTCCTCTCTGTGTACCTGCCTGCCTCTTTTAAATACCTGTCCCACCACTATAACTCCATTACCAGCTTCATGAATACAGTCGGACAGACAGACAGGGGTAGAATCATAACCACAATTACCTTCCTTCAAGCAGGAGGTCAGAGTATCACCATTCCATCTGCGTCCTGCTCAAGTCTGGTCACAACCCTTTGAGATGTCCTACTCACAGACAGACAGACAACAGAGGTGAACCACAATCCCTAGAACCTAATCAGATTAGAACTCACTTCCAATGCACACCACTTCTCCAGACTGGCGCAGTCTTATCCACAGTCTTTTTGCCAGCTCACTTATAAAACGAAATGGAAACAAAAATCGTTTGCCAACTGAGGGAAAATTCTGCCAACCTCATGCAAGAGAAAACAGCACCCCATTTCTCCAGTTACCTTCTAACATTGGAAGGGATCCGATGCAATGACCTCAACCTCCTTTGAACTCAGAGCACATTGACGTCATCTTACCAGTCATGTATACTCAGCTTCCATCAATGGTAAATGCTAGCATCACATGTCATTCGTACCTTTCCCCGCGTCACAAGATTTCCACGCTCACATATGTACTGGACTATAGGAATTAAAATCTTTCTTTTTTTCCCCCTACTTGTCAACCCACAGCAATATTAGCAATTCGAAAATCATTTTGGAAATGCAGAAAAATCAACGAAGAACAATTGATCAGAATATTCAAATCAACATAAAGCCCAGGCAGTCTCTTTTCAGCACAGCCTTTTTCTTCGTTCGCTCTCCCTCTGTGAAACTTGTGAACCAAACTTCAAATGCATTCTTTGGATTCCCTCCAAAACTCGTGCATGTTTATTACATTTCACACAAACTGCAACCTTCACAACCTTTTGACACACACATAATCTGTCTACACCTTTCCACAGTAAGATGGGGCTTGAGATGGGGCTTGGGTGTGAATCCTGACCCCACGACAGCATCCCGATGCTTAACAGGCAGGACGATTCAACAATTGGTACAAATTGAAAATATGTCTTAGATTCTGCTCAGGATTTAAGAAATATCAGATCACTCACAATTCTACAAGCAGGACTCAAAACTTTAGCTTAGTCCGCTTTGTCGACAAAGCTGCGAGCTTAAACTTTATCAGCAGTACATTGTCATCATATCAGACAAAGCAACCCTCACATAGAACTTAAGCATTCTGTCATTTTCAAAATCACATAAGGTGCCAATCACATATTCAATCATGTGTACAGCTCACACAACCAACCTCTACCATCCTCCATTTACAGGCACAGGTACCAACTCCATTTAACCAACAAGCCATGATATCTGACAACAATTCCAGCTAGCCATTCAAACCGCAGGTTGCCACAATTCCCCTACAGGCATACCTGTATTTCACACCTTAGACAGCATGCTACGTGAACTTAATCCCTTCATTACACACCCATACAATTTGTGTGCATCTCAAAAGTACATTTCTCGTGAGAGCTGCCTCCAGGGCAGCTTGTCAGGCATTCTGCCCCCAGAACCATATACACTCTCATCAATATACCACACCGACGACCTTGAGATTAAGTCTCATAATCTACCGACTGAGGTCGCAACAGTCCCGGAGATAATCAACATCTCATCATGAAACTCTGCAACCCATGTCTTGCTCCATATATCAGTGGAAGACATGTCATATATATACAATCTCAATATAACAACCAAGCGAAACTGGTATCAGACCACGGCAACACAACAACCGTGTGTCACTTTTTGTTCTCCAAACAGGAACTCCTCAGACACGAACAAAGACACAAACACAAAACACGAACTCAACCATTAATCATCTCAATTGGGCCTTTAATTGGACACTGACAAACCAGATCTGGATTCAAGCTTGAACCAAAATTAAAACTCAATTACACAGTCAGCACTCGTAAAGGGACATTGTGCATTATCTGACAAGCTGTGGCATGCACATGCCGTGCACAGGCTTCAAGCTGCCCAAGGCATCTGTAGATATCTCACAATGCACCTGGGCACACACCTTCCAAGCCATGTCCTTTCACCTGCATGGTTCAACAACCTCAACCTTCCCTACACTTACGTTTATCCTGGTCAATCTGCATCTCAGAACACGGGTCTCCACGGCGGCAGGGACACATTCAGACGTTGCAGTTTATTGAGCTGAACCGGATCATCCAGATGACAACAGTCCCATCCGATCATGACAGCAAATCCGATCATGACTCCGCACACCTGCCTCCTCTGCTCGGTACACACCGAGTGCAGTGTTTCACCTCCCACACACATGTGCACCTCAGCACACCTGTGCACCCACAGGTGTCATGTTTCTCCAATCTGCCAATCTTCTGTCCATCCTTAGCGAGGGGCTGCCCTTTCTCCAATCTCCCTCCATCTCACTCCAACAGTGTTTGTTTCACCAACGGTCAGTACGACACATGCATATTTGATATCCTCGCAAACTTGATGCCAGCTCTATCACCTTCAGTATAAAACGCAATGTCAGCTTCAGAACAATATCTCACAAAATACTTTGGTACATTCCTGCAGCCCATCTACATATTATGTACGCACTCACGCCGGATGAACAACGGCTCCGGACGGCGACCCGATGTTCAAAGCCTCGCCTATCTCTATACACTCTGCCATTCCCTATTTGTATTCAACGTGAAATTTCAACCACTCTAGATTTATTAAAGGCTCTCACAGCAGGTGCCTTGCTTCTCAGGATTATATGAATGAGGATATGCTAGCAACGCGCGTGAATAACACACTCAAATCATTGCCAACGCAGCCCATTTTGTAAATATCACTGTATGAACAATAATGATTTGCCTATTCCTCAAAGCTTGGAATTTTAATTTTGGAATTTAAAGCTAATTTTTAGATCTCAAGTTATGACCACCTGTCCCACAGCGCCGTTCTCATCCTCTCAAATGTCAGCCAATCTCATTCATCTACCCCCCACGATTGGCAAGCTGTCACCGGCATTCTCCACGCTCATCCCTCCCCGGGCACAATGCCAGCTTGCATGCCTACATCCCCGTGCGGCAGCTCCACGCGACGTTCAATCTCATCACTCTGAGCCCTTGTTTTGGTTGTTCATGTGCAGCCATCCGACTGCTGGTTGCATCATTTTAGAACCCCGGGCACCCCTAACTCCAAACAAGGGCGAATGTACACTTTGTTAATCCATGTTAATCAGGATAAGTGATTGCTCGGCTTCTGGTTCAAATACACAACAATTAAAAATGCGCATTCCATTCTCTCACTCCCCTGCTGGCTCATGGCCCGTTACCAATGGCAACCAAACTGTTCACATGGTCGCCTGCTCTCCACCCTAGGAGTGACAGCCGCTCACCCCCCCCGCCCCCCCCCCCCCCCGTGCCATGAGTGATGCTGCTCAGCGATTTCTCGCCCCTCCGTTCAATTGCTGCATTATCTCAAACCCGATCATATAACCACTGATACGAGCAGAATTTAACACCGAAATTAATTATTTTCCCCATGAATCACCAAACCATGAGCGGGATCCCTTTGTGACCTGGTTCGGCTCAATTAATTTTCCTGTTCTCGACATCCAAATCCAATGCAGCCGACCATAGCCCAACGTACGGCCAACCTTAATCTGATGCTTTGCGGTCGATGCGACACGCAGGAGAATTATGTCATATTCCACCAACCCATGTTTTTCTTCTTCTTCAAATACAATTCACACCCATCGTCTCTCTTTCTCCAGATATTCCTTGTCTATTACCCATCCTGGCAATATTCTTCCCCGACTTTGTAGTCCATTAGTTAAAAAGGGGGTGTCCTTATACGGCCCTCCAACTGACGGATACACGGCGATACCTTTAGTGTCGCCGTCATTCTGGTCCTCCCAGCAGAGCTCAGCGAGCGTATGAGCGTGCAGGTCCAACCTGCCCCATAAAGAGACACATCGTCATGCATCCAGCTGACACTCCTGCCGGACCTTCATGCCGCGCAAGCGTACAGGTTGGCTTCAAAACCTGCCATCCTGAAATGCTCCACCACACGTGACGTGACCAAGTATCCAGGCTCCCCGAGCCTTTTGGACACTCGCACAAGTGCCCGGGCCTAAGCCACTTGTACCCCCCTTATCTTCAACAGATATCTGTGTACCGTGTCCATCCATTTTTCACCAGAATTTTGTTTATCCACACCTGAGGTCAAGCCAAGACAGAATCCTCCCAATGCTGGCCAAACTTCCATTACCGAGAAAGTTCTTACCTCATTTAATGGGTGCCTGGAACCTCTTTGGCTTTCATGGGTCAACCACCTCGTCTCTCTTGCCTCCGAGCAGATCCCATCCTCGTTGCCAAGTTTGGCGTGGATTTTACCTTTAAGCAAATTACCTGTGAAAAAGCACTTCTTAAAACGCGAACATGTACAAGAGATTTATTCAAGATAAGCTTTATATGCATGGAAGATCACAGAGTCCCGACGAAATCTCGCATCTTAGGGAGCCACAAACTCACACTGGTGTTAGTATACTCTGCCCAAGGTCGAAATAACTCTCAACATGCTTTTGTGTTCATTCTTTCAACTGATATGGCCTATGTTGAATACAAATAGTACATAGTTGACGAGGCAAGGTTAAATCAATGGATGTTGTCTTAACCAGAACCCAGAGCCAGACAATCTGACTCCAGTCACATAGGTCACAGTGCGACACAATCTGGCTCCATCCGTGTAAGGAACTCAATGAAATCCTCTTCATGTGTGCATCCTTTTTGTGTCTATCAATTATATACGTCTATTAATTAATTACATATTACATACCATTGAAATGTACCTTTTAACTCTTTAGACTGCTGAGACCCCTTTGACCTTTTAAGACCCTTTAAGACACCTAAGATCCTGAAAACCCAAAGACCCAGAGAACCCAAATGTTCCTGATGACCCAAAAGAGCCCAAAGACCCAAAAATTCCCGAGGGCCCAAAAGGTCCAGAAGACCCAAAAGTCCCCGATGACCCAAAAGACCCAAAAGTTCCCAAGGACCCAAAAGACTCAGATGACCCAACAGTCCCTGATGACCCAAAAGACCCAGAGGACCCAAACAACCCAAAAGAGTCTGCAGACCCTAAAGATCCAAAAGTTCCCAAGGACCCAAAAGACCCAGAAGACCCAAAAGTCCCTGATGACCCAAAAGATCCAAAAGACCCAGAGGACCCAAAAGTCCCCGAGCATCCAAAAGACTCCATGGACCCAAAAGACCCCTGAGTCCAGCAGGCAGGTTTGCTACATGGTGGTGAAGACCAATGAAAATTTGGTCCAATGGACCAAAGGGCCCTTAGTCTTGTAAATGTTTTGCTTTCTGAGTGAAGGAAACAATTTCATAAGAAGAGAAAGTCCTTTCTCATTTTATGAAAAAGCGTTTAAGCAGGACTTTTGAATACACATGGCATCAGGAATTATGGAGATAATGGGTTTTTTTTTCAATGGTAAAATGAAGTGTATAAAGTATATTTACCTTCGCAAAAGCGGAAGGTTATGTTTTGATCGCTGTGTATTTATTTGTATGTCTGTGTGTGTGTGTGTGTGTGTATGTTATTCGCATAACTCAAAAAGTATTCAACCGAATTGCATGAAATTTGGTGGGATGATTGGTTATTATACGGGACACATTTGATTAGATTTTGGGAGCAATCGGGTCAAAGGTCAAGGTCAAGGTCACGAAAAGGTCAAAATCGTATTTTTGTTGTTCTGTTCCCTACACTCCCATGCCGAGTACAGAACAGTAGCTGCGGCGAAGGTATGCGCTCTACCGAGTGCCCGTTCTAGTTACCTTCGCAAAAGCGGAAGGTTATGTTTTGATCGCTGTGTATTTATTTGTATGTCTGTGTGTGTGTGTGTGTGTATGTTATTCGCATAACTCAAAAAGTATTCAACCGAATTGCATGAAATTTGGTGGGATGATTGGTTATTATACGGGACACATTTGATTAGATTTTGGGAGCAATCGGGTCAAAGGTCAAGGTCAAGGTCACGAAAAGGTCAAAATCGTATTTTTGTTGTTCTGTTCCCTACACTCCCATGCCAAGTACAGAACAGTAGCTGCGGCGAAGGTATGCGCTCTACCGAGTGCCCGTTCTAGTTTCTTTCTATTTTTGGGAATGGAGAGGGGTTGGGCATGTGATGGCTTTTCCTGTTTAATATTTCCAATTGAGCATATATTTCATGATGCTGGGATTCTACTAGATTCAAGACATATACTTTCTTGCATTGTCCATTGTCTACTCATTTATTTGTGATTCATGGAGAATTTCACTGACTCCTCATGTTATTGCTCTCTTGTCATACGAATAACTATAATAACACTAGTAACGAGAACAGCACTCGGTAGAGCGCATACCTCTGCCAGGCCGAACAGTTTACGTATCCTACTGATAGGCCGGATTTGTATCCACATCTTCACCAAAATCGAATCAATTTGTCCTTGTCACACACCTAACTTGTCCACCAAGTTTTGTCCGAATCCATCAATATTTTTTTGAGATATCGTGTTGAAAGACAAACAGGGGTAAAAACAACCTCCGTCCAACCTCGGTGGCGGGGGTGCCAAGGTCCACTGGAAATGTTTGACTAAAAAAAGCAAATTCACTTCAATTAGTCCTTTGTTCAAAATTGACTCACCGACATCAGTGCTATTTCAAAATCAATTAAGGTGTGGATCATGATGTGTGCACCCGTGTATCTATATATTACGTATGGTTGAGCAGAAGCATGAGTGCGTGCTGGCTAGTGGTATTAGCGATCGTTGGGGGTACAAGCGTCCCGTCTATTTGTATATGCTAAATAGAACCATTGGAAAACAAAAACAGGCAGGATGGAAAACCATTTACCTAAGAAAAGGCACATATTTACAAGCAATCAAACAATAAGCAAACGTCAAGAAAGGCACAGAAGAGCAGATCTTACCCATAGCACTTATTTCCACCTTAAGCAGTCTTACTTATTTATTTGTACACAGGACATGGTGCCAACAGATTCATTCGAGGGAAATATATAGAGGACGTTCAGAGGATAAAGAGATAGGGTGAGGTACACCCCAACATGCGTTGATGGATGCGTGCCAATCCCGAAATGGAAAGCCAAACAAGGAAAAAGGGAGGGGTAATGAGAGCAGAAGAGAGTGATTGCAAGCTTTAAGAGTGTGAGGTGCAAATGTAAACCTTGCCCAAAGGGGTCAAGAGGCTAATCGTTGATAGCTCTTTCAATCATGATACTCCTTGTGTGTCTCAAGTAGTTGAATTAGCGCTTCTTCGAGGAAAGCAAGAGAAAGCTCATGTATATCAGTAGTGGAGCTATCTTCTCTCATTCCTCGGCTCAGTGCTTGACCTGTCACAGTGCAGTCAACCCAGCACTGTCTGGCGCAGCTTGTCCCGACTAAAGCACAGATCGTTCTAGCTCCAGCGCAATTGGCTATGGTGGTCGACTCCTCCCTGGCACAAACAGGCAGGATCTTGTCCTTGGGTCCACAGTGCGGTACAACAGCACTATCCCTAGTGCATTCCAAATGCTCCTAATGCTCTGTTATTCTGGCTTTTAAGCCACTTGAGCTGGGCAGAGACATAATGGAGCAGGGTTCATGGGAGGTGGAATTCCCGGGAGCAGAGGTTTTGGGAAGCACCTTCACTCGGCGATGTGCATCCTCATTGGATGCGCTCACCAGCCAATGCCACCTCAGTGACAAGCATTCCAATGATCATGCTCATCCTCCGGAACGGCTACGCCTCCTCTAACGTTTTTTCCTGCCCAGCCAGCGATCTTTCTCGCCTAGCACTTACGAATTATAGGGGGTAGGGAGGGAGGGGTGTTGTTGTCTGAAATATTGGGTTGATATAGAAGAAAAGAAGAAGGAATTGGGTCACAGATAAGTAGTATGATCAGAAAGGAGTTTCTCACATGCTGAACAGTTTATTCTCTAATTTCATACAATCCTGGATGAATACTTTTCCAGAGTGAGTGTATTGCACCTGAATATTCAATGTGGGTAATTTACATCAGCAATCTGTGCCAGGAATCCATGCTCAGTGCTACATCGTGCAATTGGTGGCCAAATTAAGCACTGATGTACGGATTCAGTAGCAGAATTAAAAGTGAAATGGGCACAAAATCCTTCCTGGCATTTCACAAATGTTGAACATGCTCTCGAAAAGAAACAGGGAGAGGAATTTATGTAGGATAACATTGCATCATCATACCGATATACAGTAATCATAATATGATCAGTGCATCACCAGATTGCAGTCTATACAGTAACTACAACACCAGACTTTTTCAGAAAGTATTGTTTACTACAACTACAAGAGATGTGTGTGGAAAAAGAATAGACACAAAATATACATAACTCTTCATATTCACTTTAAAAAACAACCTGAAGCAATCTTTTGTAGCAAAGGTATTTTGAAATTGTAAAAAAAACAAGAATGACCGCACACTGGGTCACAACATGCGACAAAATCCAGTAACGGCCGATTGGGGCACGCGCATTTTAAGAAATCTTAAAAGATGAACAGCACGATTGGGAAACACACATTTAATGCGCCATTAATTGATTAACTCGACACCTCACATCCATGACACCCTCCAACACGGTTACATCAGAACGAGCTGATTTGTCACACAGTCATGGGTTTTTTAACCACAATATGTGGCTGTTCAAAAATTATGTAACGCTATTTTTTAAGGAGGCTCATACCATGCACGCTGACGGGCTTGACTAAACCATTGTGGAGGAAGAAATTCAATGTCCTCTCTCTTTAGATTAATTAAGGTTTAATAATTGGAGAGATTAATTCAACTTGGTTACAGCAAAATAAATACAAAGCAAATACACCGGCATGGACACAGTACACCACCAAGCATCTCTGAATTCTCAGTCTTCGATCCTTGCTTTATAAAGGAAATCAAGACAAAGAAATTGGGAGGAGGGGGGAATCAGGGGTTCGGGGTCACTCAAAAGAGAAAGGGGGAGGAGGGATAGGGGACTGGCGAGGCTCAGAGACAGGATGACATGCACACACAATGATAGACTGTGGTGTGATGAATTGTGAATAAGAATTGTCCAGTTATTAATCAGGGCTAGGTTGGCAAGCAAGAGATGATAAGACTGTAGAGGGAGAGTGATAAGCTCTGAGGGTATGGGGTGCCCTAATGAACTCAAGCATTAAACAATGCGTTCACCCATTAAACAATTACTGTGTATGTTTAATCTTATTTGGATGCCTGGAAGGCAGCTTTGACCGGTTGAAATGAGCAAGAGGTTTAAAGTTCCATTTGGGGACAAATGCACAGATGCCGGCATGAAACAAAGCCCTTTCAAGGCCTGTTGATCTATTTAACAGTCTCCCATTCTCCCCCTTCCAAACATTCAGGCACCAGGAGCCCTTTTTATTTAATAAAGTGTCCCTCTAAACTATTTACTTCATTCAAACTTTATAAATAGAATACATATCCAGTAAATCCGAATGAATTCTTACTGCATTGTAAGAGTGCGTGCTGGCATTTAGCAGAACTTTAAACCGAACTTTAAACCAAGAGGCATTTAGCAGAAAAGGACTTATATTTGTAGGTCAAGCAGCAGCTGTAATGTCTTTATAGCTGCCAACAACTTATGGGTTTTTTTAATTAAATCAGCTTTGCAAGGCACAAGTCTTTGGATATTACTAGTTCAATCAATAGGTTTTATAAGTGATTAAATGTACACTTCCACACCTTACTAATAATATTTATTCGACATTGATTAGATTTTTCGGGGTTCCACATGTTGAGTAACACTTGACCCAAACAAAGACAATGGAAATCTGAGGCAACAAACCCGAGCAGTGTATAAGCAGCAAATACCTTCAGGCCATATTATTTCGTATGGGTGCCATGATGGATCGAGTCAAGTGTCAAATGTCGGTGGGGTCCGGCATCGGTCCGACAAATGGGTGCACATTTCAAAAATCGACCGCCAACAAGAAGCACAACACCAACAACAGCAACAACCATACGGAGCACTTGTAGACCTGTGGCATGTCACAGGTAAACAGATGCAAAACGTAATATGTTTCATTGATTGAGATTGTGTAATAGGCCAAAAAAAATTGAAATGATCCTCTTACTCTTACTAACCATGTTTTATTTCAAATGTTAATGCTTTGTGTTTTCCAAGCAGTTGATGCATTATTTAAGAAGAGTTTATTTCAAAACAAAAATGGGTGATGTTTTCACTTTTGATGACAATGGAGATCCCCCTGTTCATTATGAGGTGCTGAGTAGACAGAAAGGGGTGGGGAAGAACTTGAATCTCAGGTCGGTTGGCACTTTTGAATCATCTATAATTGAAGAGGAAAAACTGATGATTGACTACAATGTGATTGTGTGGAAAGGAGGACGTAAAGAGGTGAGAGTAATTGGACTTTTTTAAGTTGTGCCATTTTGTTTATATTTATTTGTACTAATTTGCAGTTTTGTCTCCAATGGATTCTCAATCATAAAATTTGATGCAGTAAATTAAAGATCACCAGTAGTAAAGATCACCAGTGTGAGAGATTTTCTGGTTATATCCAGATATATAAGCGTCTAGCAAGCTGGATTGGTTTGCAAAGCGAGGGACTTTTGTGAAAGTAAATGGGAGGCGAGTAGAAGAGGATAGAAGAAGATCAGTCAGCCAGAGTTGCTTTGTTGCGTACCGTGCCATGCCAGAGATTTTTGCTTTGACTTGGAAATTAACTCTAGTTTGGAGTTCACCTCCTAGCAGTGTAGATCGATTGAATAAAGAACGTCAGTGGTTTGTGAAATAGTGAGGGCTTGTCAGGAATATATCTTCTAATGATTGTGTCATATTTGGCATAAAGGGTGTGTGTACACGGGCGAGAGTGCTTGGAGCAAGCGGAGCCGTTCAACTCTCTCCTCGGTAGCTCGACTGTTTGATGCACATTCCTGGAAGGCTGGGAGAGCCTTCTGTGGCCTTTATCCTCGAGTGAGAGGAGACCCATGTGTGTGGAGAGGATAAGAGAAACATTATTGTGGATGTGGCACTGAGGCCACAGCTCAGCTGTTATTGGCCCGCACCAGTGAGTGGAGGGCCGAGCCGTGAACTGGTCACCACATCTGTTGAATGTGCTGTGGTGTTCCTTGAGTCTGCCTGCAGAAGAATTGAAGTATTGATTGCCATCTAAGCATAGAAAGTACACTACATTTAGGATGGAGAGATTGTTGGAGATCGGAAGCAATTTAGGCCAAGAGGGCAAACGCTGTGGTAGTTTGTGGCTGAGCAGTAGGTTCTGGAGAAAGAGCAAAGGCTCTCAGAAAGGGAGATTGAAAATTGAAATAATGGACGGGGAAGATTAAAGCCTCAAAGCTGTAAAAGAGAGAGAGAGAAGCATTTTTTTTGTGACATTGGTTTGCTCTCTTCTACTCCGAAGTGTTTGTATGATGCTCCATTTTCTGGCTCCTGTATTGTTGTATTTAGGTAGGTTTTCATGTTTGTTTGTTTTTACACAAGATATACGCTCGTGGAAGAGTGAGGAGACAGAACAGATCAGGACACAACATCAAAAGAAAGGGGAAGAGAAAGGGGAAGAGAAAGGGGAAACTTCAACAGCAGGGCAGAGGGAGACAATCTACAGAGACAAACAACCAAGGGATGCAGGTAACAATGAGTGGTAGGGGAGAAATCAAGGGATGAACAAGATGGGCACGTAAGCAAAGTTTTGGGTGGGGTTGTGGTTGGTTTATCATGTGCAGAGAAGATCATGGTTTATTTGATTATCTTATTATTATTAGCAATCGCTATTTGATTATCCTTTTGACAGTCGCTAGGGTCATTTTACACTGAAGGGAAAACTTATAGGGAGGGCATGGTGATTGCGAATATGACAGTTCCGAAGATGTCTGTGGCTTTACATAGCAGTGTGTACCAACATGGTTGCTGTATGATTTTTCAGGTTGGTATAGTTTGAGGAGACAGACCAGCTGTCCAACCAATGGCTGTAAGGTAATGTTGCACATAGAGGGACAGACGAACATGTGTTTTATTATATAGATGATAAAAATGATAATTTCTAAATAAGTATCCACAATATTTTCCAGGTCCCACGCTCTGTATGCAACGAGCCATGCCAACCTGGCACACGGAAGGTTTCACGTAAAGGAGAACCTTTCTGCTGCTTTGACTGTGTTGTCTGCACTGCTGGAACTTTCTCCAACTCTACCGGTATATAGAAGAGAGGTTAAATTACTTTTGGATTGATGGGTTGGGGGGAGGGGGGAGGAACTACTTTTCCCCAGACTTTGAATATTGAGTGAGAGTACTGCAATGCGAGCAATGACTCTCAAATAATTGCATCTTTTCTTTCTTACAAGCTTGTTTTGATACTGGCATTTCATAATTGAGAAACAGATGTTGGCAATTAAAAGACGAAATTAAAGTAAAAATAAAAATGAGCCTTCGTTGTTTATACCTTTCCCTTTATGATCGGATCGTTTCCTGTCATCATCACTATCATCATCATCCCATCATTGACGCAAACAAAAATATATTTCAACTGTTCCTCAGCGATAATGTCATAAATGGCACGTTGAAAGCAAGAACGCCATTTGTTACTCCGAAGGGAACATGACGGAATTGATAGAGCCTTTGGCCGGATTCAAACACTGTAAAGGGCCTGTCAGACTCACGTATCGGGATCTGATGACATGCACTTTTAATATCCAGTGTTAAATGCGTGATATTTAGCCATGTCGCACACAATATTATCCATCCTAGGAAGCGGATAGGCATCCAGCTGTGTGAACCTATTAATGGTTTGAGAATAATTAATTACCATTGGCTTCCGATGGTTAGCCATATGAACTACGAGCACCTGTGCTCTCCACGGAGAGCTACTCGGCTCTATAATCCCCTCCCGCAGCAGCCGTTTAGTTTGATCAGCAATACACTGCATGTCAGAGCGCGAGAAGCATCTAGACTTCACGGTGATCGGCATGCAATCGGGGGTCAAACTAGGAAATAGAGGAGGTGGTTCGATAGCCATTTCAGCTAAACCACAAACAGAGAGGGTGTTCTCCCCACCGAATTGCATCTCCAATCGGCCGTGTCTATGCAAAAAAAATCATGTCCTAGAAGCACGTAGAAACATAAGTTGGGCATAACCATAAGCTTCACATCCAGATACATTACATCATTGACAACCAGATTAAATGTGCACACTCCTTTCGAGCACATCCAAAGAGCGGCTGAAGCCATAAAAATCCTTTGAGTAGTCTGGCAAACCGTCCACCCGTGTCATTGTACCAGAGCTTGGCTAACATAGCTCTCGCTACTGCCCATGTCAATTAGGGCATCCGCAGCTTTCCCCTCGACGAGCACTGGAAGCAACGTGCTCACAAGACTGCGGGGAGCCAGTACCAGGTGCGCGGAGCCGGAAGCACGGGAAGTATTGGTTCCCATGAGGGTCGTATGTCGCGTTTTCATCAAGCAACAAATTTTCGCGAAGTGTCCTCTCTTGCCACGAGTATGACATATCGCCTCTCGAGCGGGGCACAGAGCACGGGAATGTCGACGATTCCCACAAAAATAACACTTTGCAGTTTCAGTAGGGGTTGCAGTTGCCGCGGTGCTCGCACCTTCCTCCTCGACCTCTGGAGGATTGTTGTTCGATCCTGGGCTAACCACAAGGCCCGTGGGGAACCACTCCATAGTATTAGCTGGCTCCGATCATTTCTCAGCCGTGGCCACCGCCATTACGTACAGGCGTCCGTAAGCCTCCGAGCGAGTGTGAGCAAGCTGCAGAACACGGGCTTGATCGTAAGCCTGCTGGAGGGTCATGGCTGCGTTCTCAAGTAGCCCCAGTCGTATCGCCGGTGACGAGAGGCCGGTTACAAATAGTTAGGGGAGTTATGAAATTTGAAATTACCGGCCGGACTAAAGCACCAAATTTTCACAGGAGTTAGAACATTGATTTAGGAAGATAATTAGCCTCTCCAAACAACTTTTGGCCCCCTATGAGGCCCACAGTGGCCCGTGCAAGATGATACACTTTGGTCTCCATTTATGGATCAAGGGAAGTAACTCAACTTATCTAAAATGATTTTTAATAAATAGATGATAATGTCTGTGTGCTCTAAAACATATCAGAAATCATAAACATGCATCAAATACCATTTTAGGTGTATAAAACTCTCAAATAGTTATATTTTAACAGTATAATAAATGATTAATATCGAATTACCTCTCTTGAAATAGCTTATATTCCATCAAAGCATAATGCGCTATCTTTAGCTTGATTTTTCCTGTAATTATCCAAGAATATTTATTCTACAGTTGCAAAGTAAGGATAAAGGAGTGATGTAATGTGCCATTTACAGAGTTACGTTGCATGTATACGCTATCATAACATTTAATCATTACCGGAACTGTTATTAAGATATTTCACAGTTACATGTGCACAGCCTGGTGCATGGAAGGTCACTCTTTTTACATTTACACCGAACGCAGTTTCCGGTACATCGACACTTAATCAGTTCGCCACAAGCCTCGGCCGCCTCGGGAAGGGTCATCCATGTGGGTTGTAGGCTCTGTTCATCGTCTTCCTCCCATCCCCACTGTAGCGGTGATGGGAGATTTTGCAGCGACTGAAAAAGAATAATTATGTAGAATGTAACAGTGCTAGGTAAATTATTTAGCAGAACTTTATAAGATGGAAGATCAAGGAATGAAGACTGTCATGTGGTATATTTATATTATTACCTTGTGTGCCATCATCCAGACTGCTGATTGGTATATTGCTCGCAGAACGTGAAGGAAAAGAGCGTCTTGAGTGGGTGGAAGATTTTCGAAACTGCGGGATTTTTTGCAGAAGAGGTTCAAACGTGTTTGATTCACGGATTCGCTTTCGGATGTTTTGTCATATACGAGTACAGTAAATCGTTCGAGTGCTTTGAAGACGTCCAAAGATATGTTTATGGCTGCAAATGGGTTGCTTGATATTTCGAGGAACGTTTGTGTTGCCTCAGGGAACGACTTCCATATTTTGAATATTGTCTTTTTGCCTTTGCCCCTGAAACCTGAAGTGGAATCACAGCCGCTGAATGCGTGAAAAAATGGTAACGAATTGGATCTATCATGTCCGAGGAACTCATAAAGTTTGTTGATCGAGACGACTTTGAGGTCCTTGCCTACTCCAAACTCCACATTTATTTGCAGTAAGGGGTGATCATCAACTATTTGTGAAAACAATCCTACCAAAATAACAATCACGTCGGTATCAACAGTTTTTACCACAATATTCTTGTGTCCATGTTTAGCTGCGTCTATCAGATGGACAACAATCCTGGTGTCTGCTTCCTCGTGATCACACGGTCCAACCGAACTGTCATTGCCCGAAGTTATCACCGGTCTGGAAAAAGAATGTTCCTCTACTTCACGGTTTAGAAATTGAAACAATTCCGTTTTGTTTCGATTGTCAGGAAGAAAGTCAGGCCATTTTCTGGGTATTTTTGCGGTAGAGGTAACTTTTCGTCTTACACCTTCGCCTCTTTTCTGACGTGTACTCGCCTTGATGCTCTTATCACGATATTCATCCCAAACAATGTCAATGTGCGATCGTGATGCCTCTTTTTCGATATAGGGCAAGAACACATTCTTGGAATATTGGTCAAACGTCGTCATTGTCGTTGGCCGAAGCATGTGAATGAGAACCCCGCCGTCGAAGATTTTACAATCATGTGTGCTGTTTATGTTTGACTCGGTCGGAGGAATCTCCAATGATGTTAACAAGTCCGACTTTGTTATGCTATGGAGCTTCCCATGGTCAGACAGGGAGGGAGGGAACAACTGGTTTTCATGACGGAAGAACAGTTTGATATCTCCATTGCGTTTCTGATTGGCAATATAGAGTCTACCAAAGAGAGCGACATCGTTTTTCAATCCCACAAGTTGTTTTGATTTGACTGATTTTTTTGTCTTTAGCGTTTTAAACAGTATCGGATTATGTTTCTTTATGACATCGTGTATTGTCTTCGTTTGGTCTTCAAACACATCTTTTTTGAACGCGTTATACTTTTTATTACCAACAGACTCCAACGACTTGATTGTAGCTACCACTTCTTTGCTCGCACAATCGCGTGTGTTTAGAATGATCAGTTCAGAGCCGCTCTCACAGAATGGATTTCCATATGCATTGATGGTGTCGATTAGAGAACGAGATTGGTGGTGAAAGCTGCATTGTGTGGATGTATTCTCTTCATGGTGCTTTTCATTTTGTACAGGATGTGTCAAAAAATTGTCCTCAAATTCTACTAATAGACGAGCTTTTTCGGGTCCTGCCACTACCCAGTCTTTTAACGCTGCCGGACTTTCTGTTAAGCCAATTATGCCCCCGCTTCCTTTTACGATGGCGTTTTGTTGCTCGTGGGCTTGGTCGAGAGGCATGGTTGAGAATCTGTGGCAGGTCTTCTGTACCACCCAAGCTTTCTGAAGAAGGTCTTTGGCGTTGCTGCTTAGTGATGTGAGGTCTCGTATGTGGACGGATGCCCACCTGCTGTAATTGTGGTGGTCAAGTGTGAAAAACAGGAACATGAGAGCCTCGAGAGAGCGGACATACAGATCGAAGTTATTATCGCGGTGAGATCGTAAGAATGTTAATACAGTCAATTCCGTCTGTAGAATCAGATCCCAATAGAAGAACGTTGAACTCTTATCCAACATTTCGCCACACCACTGTTTGTACTCAGTATCTCCGAACTCTTGCTTGTATTCTTCGAACGCTCCCTGTCTGAGATGAAAGAGTGCGCACGCTGTTACCTGAAAAAAGACAAATTTATGAGTAAATTAGTAATAACATACATATTTTTGAAGATGTTAATTTACAATATTATTATACGTGTGATTTTAATTTTTAATGACTGTGACAATAATTATTGTGACATGCAGGCATGGAGACAGTGACCATTTTAACTAACCTGGTGGGCATGTCTTGTCCGGGTAATGTGCGACACTTTATGAAACGAGTCTGCTGTTCCAGTAGTTGCTAATGAGGATTCAACAAGAGATTCAGTCCATCCAGATTTGTCCATCAGATCACCTAAACTGTTCAACAGTGCCTTTTCAGTATGGAGGCCGCCTAGCATGATCAGCATTTTCCCCTCACCATATAATTCTGGAAAGCGCCACTGAAGATACTTGCATTGGGCATATATGGGACAGTCGCAGGCTAGTATTGACATCTGACCAGGATTCAAGAAGCGTGTTGCCGATATTAGGATGTCCATGCTCTTCCAAAGGTTTATTGCTCTTCCAAAGGAGATAATTCGATATTAATCATTTATTATACTGTTAAAATATAACTATTTGAGAGTTTTATACACCTAAAATGGTATTTGATGCATGTTTATGATTTCTGATATGTTTTAGAGCACACAGACATTATCATCTATTTATTAAAAATCATTTTAGATAAGTTGAGTTACTTCCCTTGATCCATAAATGGAGACCAAAGTGTATCATCTTGCACGGGCCACTGTGGGCCTCATAGGGGGCCCAAAGTTGTTTGGAGAGGCTAATTATCTTCCTAAATCAATGTTCTAACTCCTGTGAAAATTTGGTGCTTTAGTCCGGCCGGTAACTATATTGACTATATTAAGCCGTAACTCCCCTAACCAAAAGGCATTTCACATTAGATCATCAGTTATCTCGAAAGCCGTCCGAGTCTCCACCATGCAGTCCTTGCTGAGTCGCTGCAATTCCTGAAGAAACTGCTCTTTTGGCTCAAAGGGGTCTTGTCGTCGCATAGCGAGTACATGTCTCGCATATATGGCACTCCGGGGTTTGACGTAGATCTCTCCCAGCGTGTCCACAGATGTCGCATAGTTCTCACAGTGTGATATGTAGTCGAATACGGTGTTTGACACATGACAAGTGAGCACCGAAAGCTTCTGCTCCTCTGTGATTCCAGGCACGGTGGTGATATAATGCTCCAGAGTGCGACACCAGTGATTCCATTAGCTCGCGGCGTCTGTTGCTTGCGGGTCGCAGCTGAATTCCTTGAGTCTCAGGATCTTGTCCATGGTACTCGAGTGAAGGAGTTAATTTCAATAAAGTCCATCGCACTTCATTTCATCACAGTCATTTTGAGATAATGCAGTCAAACAATGTAGCTGAAGCCCTATAAGCAAGCAAAAAAAAGAAAATGTACTGGAATTATTCGAGTTTTTACAACATTATTCTTGTTTTTAAAACGACAGGAATGCAAATTACCAAACATTTGTATAATAGCAATGTGTTTTAGGGCATCATAAAAGCCTGGGAATTCCCTCCATTTGCATATAATTTGCAGAAGAGCATATCAACAACGTTATTTAATTTTATTTCATCATCTCAATATGAACACAAATATTTGACCATTTTAGTCCTAATCATTTGCAGTCTATTTCAAACTGCAGAATAAAAATGGATTTTAAAATCAAAAGCAGCATCCTTTTTATTTCAGAATTCATGCATTTCATCGTGCTGTATTCACTGAAATTGTCTAATTGTGTCTTGTATTTTATGTTATATATGCATAAATATTCATGCAAGTATCTAAAAATTGGCATTTATGGAATTTATGTCCTGAAATAAAACAAGGCACACTTTGGTCTACTCTTTTTGAAAGTTACATTGGGATATTTTCCAGCCAATGCTAGTAAATGGAATAAAACTTTTAAAAATGACCTCTCTACAGGACTGTGTACTCGTTCATGCAATATACTTTCTGTCAACAATTGCACAATTATTCATATTTGTACCAGCAACAAGTCGGGTTTGAAAGCTCATAGGCGAGTACACTGCAATTGAGAGGTCATGGAATGCCACAAATAAATTGATTGTGATTGTAAAATTTCATTTTCACATTTGAAAGCACAGTTCATAAAATGATTAGAACTAGAATGACACTCATTAGAAAGCATATCTCCACCAGGCTGAACAGTTTACGTTTTGTGTCCCACTGGTATGCCGGATCTGCATTCGGACCTTAACTAAAATGTAATCAGTTTGTAATTGTCACCTACCCAAATCATCCGCAAGTTTTGTCTTAACCTACCCATCCCATACGTTTTTGAAATATTGTGCTGTATGTCATTTTTGGCCGTATTTCTCAATGGTCGTTTTCATTCTTATGCAGCACAAGGATGCAGGGTAGCATCGTTGGCTGAGGGCACGGCCGTGCCACTGATGTAGTGCCCTCTGCTGGTGAGAGCATGAATTTGGTTTTTGGCACAATATTTCAAATTTGTGCCGGCGATGGCTATGCCTACTTTTCGCGAAGGACACCATGGGATCTTTAACATCCAGCAACGAATTCTTGCAGACGAGACGCCCGTTTAACGTCCATCTGAGGGATCACACACACATTGAATCACCGTGCCTGCGTAACACCAGGATGACAGTTAATAGCTGGGATGGGATTTAAACCCACGCTAGACAGCTTAGAGGCGAGTGTGCTCACATTGAGGCCATCCAATGAGCGTCCCTCAATGGTGAAGAATCACTTTTAAGTTTAAAAAAATTCTTGTATCCAGATCCGGATTCGGATTTTCACCAAAATCGAATTGATACGTCCTTGTCGCACCAAACCAGTCCACCAAGTTTTGCCTTAATCAGACCATAACTTTTTGAGATATTGTGTTCTATATAGTTTTGATCTATTTCAAAATGGTGAAAAATCACTTAAAATTTTCGAATGAAGAACTATTATTGCTGGTGGAGGCGACTGTCGATCTGCATCAGCAAAGAAGCGAAGCAGTGGATGAAATTAACTGTTGATTTCATCCATGGTTTCCCAATAAACCTTCAATATGTGGACTATAGTACTTGAGGCCTGACTTCCAGACAAATGGCATGGTGACAATTGAATTACCGATAGATTTGAAAAAGAAAACTGGAGTGGGAAAACAGCAGAATATTCATGTCTGTTGACAGAGGCTCATTGCTTGGGCTTCATTTTATTGTAATGACAAGTGTTATCATTTGATTTTGGCATTGATTTGTCCTTCAGGCTTTAAACAAGTTTGGTTGTGTCGTGATATTATGGTCCTTTGTTTAACTTTTCATCCTCTTCAAGAAAATCTCCAAAAATGATTACTTTCTCAGACCAAGAGTTTTCAGATTTTTCAGAAAAAAACCTAAACTTTTCAGACCGTATCTGAATATCCTTCGTGTTTCAAAACATAATTGTGCCATACTCAATCTATATTCCCTCAAACTCTCTAATCTATTATGAAATATCTACCGACCTCAGACTTTATCTTCCGTCAAACTCCCAAATTTCTTATCATGAATTCAGCTTTCACTCCATCTATTTCATGAAGGATGTGTTTCTTCTTTTAGCATAGCAAAGGATGGATGCTCCGAATCTCAAACGGAAGATGAGGAACCTCTCTCTGACCATTGCTCAAGTTTTAAATACTGACTTGCACCCAGCCTTCCCTTCACTCCTTTGTGTGAACAGTATTTAGGAGACCTTTCTTGAATGGTGATCATATTTTCTCTTCTAGCATAAACAACAGGTTAGCATTGGTGGCATATTGTGTTGTCACATCCTTCTTAATGTTGGAGTCCCACAATGCAGTATTTTAAATTATTTCAGATTAAAAAAAAATATTATTGGTCATTAATGATTCTGAGCCAGCAGGGGCACATACACATCCATACATAAGGTGGGCCATTGCAAACCTCTCATACCAAAGACACACCTCACCTCTCAAATCCCAGCAGATTTTCAAGTTGGGCAGGATTTCATGGCAAATACACCACAAAGTGCAGAACAGTCCTCATCTGATTCCATTAATTTTGGCACCTGAAGAACTACCGACGTGTGCAACATTTTTCAGCCAATAGTGAAGTCAAACATGCTGTAAAATCGTAGCTAAGATCTTTGGATAAAAAGTTTCATCTGCGACAGATTTAGGGAATTATTGCAGAATGAAAAGTACAACGCTCAATGGTCATGATGTTAAAATAATACAGGTTTAAGAAGAATTATGGACTACGTATAGAATGTTTCATGGCTATTTCTATGAAAGAAAAACAAGTTGTAGCCCAAGGCGGTGTTAGTTAGTCTTTGCACAATCTTCTAACAAGTGATTTTACAACAAAGCATCAAATGATATATCCTAGACTCCAAGACTACAATACAAAAATTGTTTGGGCATATCTTTGAATATTTTTTTCCTGACTACCTTCTATTTTATTATATTTTGTTAGTTATAAATCAACGTGAGAGTTGCTATAATATTTTAAAAATTTACTTTGCTATTTTTGTGGGTTTTACCCAGGTTGATGTTTTTCTTCCATTCAGACAGAACATTAATGCTAATGCAAAATATTATATGCCTGACTTCAATAGATTATAAATGACGAGCAACAAGTTGATGCAAATACATTTTACATTTGCTCGTTCAATGTTGTTCACAGACTCCAAAGATTGCATTAAATGCCCAATACATTTGTGGTCTAATGATAACTGGGGCACTTGCTTAGCAAAGCCAATTGAATTTTTGTCTTTTTCTGACCCCTTGGCCATTTCCCTGATGGCTTTTGCTATTCTTGGTATTGTGTTGATGGCAATATTGTTTATTATTTTCATGTGGCATTACAGTATGGTCAAGATGAAGACATCGCCAAAAATTAATATCACGCTGATGATGATCTTGACTGGAATTTATGGAAGTTCTTTACTCTTGGTTGGAGAACCGAATGATTTCCTCTGCCAGTTGAAGGAACCCTTGGCAGTTTTTTCCATCACTTTACTAATTGCTTGTGAACTTGTCATGATAAGTGATTTTACACAAGAGTTTAAAAGTATGTTGGTGCTATTTTAATGTAAAACTGTCACCTCAGTGAATTTAATACTGCTGTGAAAAAATAAATTGCACCAATTTCCTCCTTGGAGATAATGATTCTAACGAGAGGCTAAATTAACACTGTAGTTTATGAATAATAGAAATAAAAGAATTAACATGAAATATAACTGAAGATACAGATATATATATATATATATATATATATATATATATATATATATATATATATATATATATATATATATATATATATATATATATATATAAATAATATATATATATATATATATATATATATATATGTATAAATAATATATATATATATATATATATATATATATATATATATATATATATATATATATATATATATATATATATATAAATAATGCACAAGTTCAAAACACACCCGGTCACAAGTGTGCCGCACTGACCGGGTCCTCAGTCGAGGTCCTCAGCATCATCCCGTTTCGGCCCTTCAACCTCGATACGGTCAGCTAAGGTGGGCCAGCAGGGGCACATACACATCCACATGCAGCAAGTACACTTGGATGCGTACATACCCCCAACCCCAGCCAGTGCGAACGCAGACTACAACAACAACAGCACCTCCGCATCCAAAATCCACAGCACCAAACAAACACGGTGGAACACTCAAACACCCACCTTTATACCCTTCACCACTTGTAGTGTACTAGGAATGAATGAATAGTACTAAGAATTTCAGGAATGAAGTTGGAGATTGAAAGAGGTGGAATTTGGGGGTTTTAACGGTGGTAAAAAAGGTAAAGGTTTTGGAAGGGGGAAGATAAGAGATGGTGGTGAACAGCTGTTTTAAAGACCTGGAGGGATGAGAGGGATTGAAGAGAGTGAGGGAGTTTGCTCCAGAGGCGGGAGAAAAGAGGAATGAAAGAGTGAAGGTGAGCAGAGAGTCTTGATTTTGGCAATTTTACCAGAAGAGGGTTGCTGGCAGGTCTTGTGCAACCTGCAGGGATATTTGGGGGACAGAGCACAGGCAGAGCAGGGGGAGCAAGGCTGGAGAGGAGTCAGTAGAAGACGGAAAGTCCACCAACCTGCCTGCGGTGAGCTAGTGAAAGGCCCTCAGAATGAGCTTCATCGCAGGAAATACCAGTGATTCTGAAAGCTTTGGTTTCAAACACGTGAAGCCGGGCTAGGTGTGAGGCAGGAGCACCAGCGAGGAGAGGAGAGCGGTATTCCATTGTGCTGTGGATGAAAGCTTTGTATGTGGTGAGGATCTGAGAAATGCCCATAAAGGACTTCACACGACGGAGGATGCCCAGTCGAGGACTGGCTTTGGAGGCCAGCTTGGAAATTTGGTTTTCCCAGGAAAGATCATGGCAGATAGTGAGATCCAAAAGCTTGTGTGACAGAACTTCTTCAAGAGGATTGTTGAGAAAGTAGATCGGAGGGTTGTCCAGATGATCAATTCGGAGAGACATGGTGAGAGTGTGAGGTTTGTCAGGATTGATAGACATGTTCCAATTGTTTGACAAGTTTGTGATTTTATCCAGGTATGCAGAGAGTGAGGAGGGTGCTGCCTGCCGATCAAAGGGTTGAGATATGGAGCAGCAGAGAGTGGAGTCATCAGCAAAGAGATACAGAGGATTTTCCAGAGAGTCACAGACATCATTGATGAAGCCCAAAAAAGGCAAATGGCCCAGACCACTGCCTTTCGCAACTCCAGCCTGGACAGGAAGGGGAGATGAGAGAATTCCATTCAGGGCCAAACGTTGACTGCGACACACAAGTATAACAGCAGAGAACAGGGACATCGGGGGATATGTGGGAGGGAGAGGGCTTTGGGGGAGGAGGTATGGGAAAGGGGGTGTGGAGAGGGATGAGAGAAGTATAAAACACAAGAACACAGAGGACTTCCAGGAAAGAAGTCGGTATTTCAAAAAAGTGGATTTGGGGTGAATAAACGGGGGTAGAAAAGATCAAGGTTTTGGATGGGGGAAGATAAGAGATGGTGGTGAACAACTGTTTTAAAGACCAGGAGGGAGGAGAGGGATTGAAGAGAGTGAGGGAGTTTGTTCCAGCGGTGGGAGAAAAGAGGAATGAAGGAGTGAAGGTGAGCAGAGAGTCTTGATTTTGGCAGTTTCACCAAAAGAGGGTTGCAGGCAGATCTTGTGTGACCTGGGCATCCTCCGACTGGGCATCCTCCGACTGGGCATCCGACGTCGTGCGAAGTCCTTCCTAGGCACACCTGAGCTCCTCACCACATACAAGGCTTTCATCCGCAGCTCAATGGAATACTGTTCTCCCCTATGGGCTGGTGCTCCTGCCTCACACCTAGCTCGGCTTCACGCTGTTGAAACCAAAGCTTTCAGAATCATTGTAATCACCCGCGATGAAGCTAACTCTGAGGGCCTTTCACTCACTCACCGCAGGCAGGTAGGTGGTCTTTCTGTCTTCTACCGACTCCTCTCCGGACTTGCTCCCCCAGCTCTCTCTCTCTGTGCTCTGCCCCCAAATATTCCTACAGGTCGCACAAGATCTGCCAGCAAGCCTCTGATGGTTAAACTGCCGAAATATCGGCTCTCTGCTCACCTTCACTCCTTCATTCCTCTTTTCTCCCGCCTCTGGAACAAACTCCCACACTCTCTTCAATCCCACTCCTCCCTCCAGGTCTTTAAAACAGCTGTTCACCACCATCTCTTATCTTCCCCTATCCAAAACCTTGATCTTTTCTACCCCCACTAATTCACCCCAGATCCACCTTATTTGTAATTCCATCTTCTTTCCTGGTAGTCGTGGCAGTGTCCATATGTTTTATGCCTCTCCCACCCCCTTTCCCATGCCTCCCCCCCAAAGCCCTCTCCCTCCCACAGATCTCTCGATGTCTCCATGTCTCTCGGTTCCTGCTCTCAAATGTTGTGTTTGTGTACTTCCCCCTCTCTCCCCATCTTGTCTGCCGCTCCCGATGTTATTGGCTTTATGTGTCGGTTTGTCGGTTATGTGTCAGTTTGTCGGTTTGTCTTTCTGTGTGATAAATGTTCGCTCTTTCACGAGCCTCGATCTTGTATCCAAAAAAAAAAAAAAAAAAAAAAAAAACCTGTAGCCATGACTTTATCATGTACATATATTAATTCGTTGTTTTGAAAAATACAGGGTTAAGTATGAAATTATTAATCACCTTTTATTCACTTTTTGTCTGACCCCATTCAGAAAATGAACTGAGTGTTTAAAAGAGTATAAATTAATTATTTCTTTCCTTTTTTTGCCCATTTAGATGAGATAAAAATGTGGAAAATTCTGCCATTTCGTCATTATTGGCAAGAAATATTTCTCCTTATCAGTGTATTACCAGAACTCATTTTCTGTTTATCTTGGGCATTGATGAAGCAGCCACGAGTCAACGTTAACATGGAAGTGCGAAAGGGAGTCATTGTGTTGGAGTGTACTGGGGCCTCATTGGTCTGGATCATCTGTTCACTGGTCTACCCAGGCATACTTATTGTTGCTGCATTTGTTCTGGTCTCAAAAGTCCAGAAACTGAGAACAGTTTTGAATGAAGTCAAGTTTTTGAGCTTCAGTTTGATATTCTACCTTCTTGTTGCTTTAGCTTTCATTCCTGCCTACAGCAGCACCCAAGGGAAATTCACTGTTGCCACAGAAATGTTTGCTATGGTTTCTGTCGGTTATGGCTGCTGTGTGTGTATCTTCTTACCCAAGGGATACTTTGTTCTATTCAAAGCCAATGTCCTTTCTACTTCCTGAATATTTTGTGTCGTTTCAAAACAAGTATTGCATGTTGTCATTAAGTGTAATTATAACAGATTATAACGTATCTCAAAGGGACCTGATGTGATGATTTATTTAATTTATTCGAACAAGTTTTTTGTTCTTCATATTATTGAGAACAGATCCATTGTTAGATGATGGGAAGGCAACAAATTGTAATTACATCAGAAGGAGTGGATGACAGGAGGATAGGAGGAGGAGGCGTGCGGGCGAATAATGGGACGGCGGAGATTAAGGAAGGGAGAAGGACCTGAGGAGAAGCGAGATAACATTTTTTCCTGAATGTTGAGCAAATTATTATCAGTAGAATGGAATATTTTGTAGATTATTACGTTTTCCGTCTAAATGTATTTCAAGTGTCAAACTTGATTTATGTCAAATAAGATTCAATAAAATTTATCTGTACAAAAGAAAGCTGTGTAAAATGATTAAAAGAAATCTAAGCTGGGATTGGGATTGATGCATTGTCTAGGATCACTCTTAACGACATAAATTTATTTAAAGTGACAAAAAAAATCTTCATTGCATGCAATCTGTTGATTTATTATTTCACATTTGCATCAAAATTAGTCAGTGGCTCCACAAACACAAAAGACGGAGACCTACATGTATAGGTCTCACTTGGAGTACAAGTATTTTGCCGATCATGCAGGTAACGGTAATGGAGGTAGAAAAGATCATAGTTTTGGATGGAGGATGATCTGTGAGATGGTGGTGGAACTGCTGTTTTGAAGACTTGGAAGAAAAAATGATCGATTGAAGAGAAGGTGGAAGTTGATTCCACAGGTGGGGGAAAATGGGAACAATTAGTGGAGGTGAGCAGTGATTTTGGGAGTTTCACCGGAAGGGGGATGACGGTGGACCATGTGTGCCCTGAGTAAACCTAGGGGGTGAGGGTTCTGGACAAACCATGGAAGGAGCAGTGGGTGCTGGATCAGAAAGGAGGTGGTAAACGATAGAGACCACCGACCGATCTGTTATGGGAAAGTGATACGCCCATACACACAGCTTCACTGACGGTGGTTCTAATAATAATGAAAGCCTTGGTTTCGATGCTGTCAAGCCAAGCAAGGCATGAGGATTTTGTTTCAGCTCATATACAGCTTGCTCACCCCTGATGTCTTCCACCCCTCCCCCCTCAACCTTGCTTTAATTCTTCTCCTCGCCCATTCTTACTCCAAGTGTTCGTCCTTTGTGGCCCTCTATCCTCATGTGGTTGTGTTGCCTTGCTTTCCACTGAGTTTTCTCTTATTTCTGTTATGTTCTCTTCTAGCCCTTACCTGGTCATCTACTTTGAAAACACACAAAGCTCACATGTGTCTGTTTATCTCTGAGCCAGTCAGAAAACATATTTCACCTAATCTCAAGGCTGAACCCTTCAACTAATCTCCTTATTCAAAGTTATGGTGGCAAAATGTCAGATCTATTTCTGATGTATGCTTTCCCGCATTTCCCTCCCTCACACCAAATGGCATCACCACAGACTACTCTCAACAATAAAGAGCAATCAGAGATTGCAGTCCCTAACCAAGACGTGCTTTATAAGGCTTTTGTGTTAAAACAAGTATGGTGGACGTGCTTTATAAGGCTTTTGTGTTAAAACAAGTATGGTGGACGTGCTTTATAAGGCTTTTGTGTTAAAACAAGTATGGTGGCCGAACCACATGACCAATGACGTCATCGGTTTTTTTCTCCACCAATTTATCCTGAGACAATGCACAAGAAATTTCATCTTGATCGGATAAAGTTTTGTACTTTTCGTATTATGACGTCATAATGGAGGCACCTATGACATCATCATTAACATATGTTATGCCCCATGGAGAGTTCTTTACAATGAGCGATCTCTCGTATTATGACGTCATAATTGAGACACCTATGACATCATCATTAACATATGTTATTCCCCATGGAGGGTTTTTACATTGAGCGATCTCTCCTTTTTGTTCGATGCAGCGCTTTCAGAGATAAAGAGGTGCAAAGTTTGAAAATGGCCTCCAAATGGTAAAATATTTTTCTGAACGATTTACCACACCAGAATTAACTGGAAAAGTGACATCATATACAGTATGTTTCTATGACATCTGGTTAAAAAAGTTATGATTTTTGAAATGTTAACTGTCAATCATGCCAAAATCCAAGATGAGCCACAATTTTTGGGTACATGTCAAATCTGTTAATGGTCACCCTTCGAGGTTTAAAAAACCTAGTGCCATTAAATCCCAGAGGAGATGCATGGGAACCCTTTTCTCCTTCCTGAATACATACAGAGGAACATAATATGCAAAACATCACAACAATGTTAGATGAGACAAACAAAGCCACTGAGCTTGGGGGAAGTGCCGTCACATTCTGGGTCCCTCTGGGTACCAACGATCTCACAACAATGTTAGATAAGACAAACAGCCACTGAGCTTGGGGGAAGTGGCGTCACTTCCTGGGTCCCTCTGGGTACCAACGATCTCACAACAATGTTAGATAAGACAAACAGCCACTGAGCTTGGGGGAAGTGCCGTCACTTCCTGGGTCTCTCTGGGTACCAGCGATGTCACAACAATGTTAGATAAGACAAACAGCCACTGAGCATGGGGGAAGTGCCGTCACTTCATGGGTCTCTCTGGGTACCAACGATCTCACAACAATGTTAGATAAGACAAACAGCCACTGAGCTTGGGAGAAGTGCCGTCACTTCCTGGGTCTCTCTGGGTACCAGCGATGTCACAACAATGTTAGATAAGACAAACAGCCACTGAGCTTGGGGGAAGTGCCGTCACTTCATGGGTACCTCTGTGTACCAACGATCTCACAACAATGTTAGATGAGACAAATAAAGCCACTGAGCTTTGGGGAAGTGCTGTCACTTCCTGCGTCCCTCTGGGTACCAATGATGTCACAACAATGTTAGATGAGACAAACAAAGCCACTGAGCTTTGGGGAAGTGCTGTCACTTCCTGCGTCCCTCTGGGTACCAATGATGTCACAACAATGTTTGATGAGACAAACAAAATCCACTGTGCTTGGGGGGAAATACGGTCACTTCCTGGGGCCCCTCTGGTTACCTTCACCACTGCCTGCACTCACTACCCCTCACCACTGCCTGCACTCACTACCCCCTCACCACTGCCTGCACGCACTACCCCTTCACCACAGCCTGCACTCGCTACTCCTAACCACTGCCTGCACTCACTACACAGTCACCACTGCCTGCACTCACTACCCCCTCACTACTGCCTGCACTCACTACCCCTTCACCACTGCCTGCACTCACTACCCCCTCACTACTAACTGCACTCACTAGCCCCTCACCACTGCCTGCACTCACTACACAGTCAACACTGCCTGCACTCACTACCCCCTCACCACTGCCTGCACTCACTACCCCTTCACCACTGCCCGCACTCACTACCCCTTCACCACTGCCTGCACTCACTACCCCCTCACTACTAACTGCACTCACTAGCTCCTCACCACTGCCTGCACTCACTACCCCTTCACCACTGCCTGCACTCACTACCCCTTCACCACTGCCTGCACTCACTACCCCCTCACCACTGCCTGCACTCACTACACCCTCACCACTGCCTGCACTCACTACCCCTTCACCACAGCCTGCACTCGCTACTCCTAACCACTGCCTGCACTCACTACACAGTCACCACTGCCTGCACTCACTACCCCCTCACCACTGCCTGCACTCACTACTCCTTCACCACTGCCTGCACTCACTACCCCCTCACTACTAACTGCACTCACTAGCCCCTCACCACTGCCTGCACTCACTACACAGTCACCACTGCCTGCACTCACTACCCCTTCACCACTGCCTGCACTCACTACACACTCCCCACTGCCTGCACTCGCTACTCCTCACCACTGCCTGCATTTCAGAGGCAGATGGCTGCACAATGCTCACCTCTCACCCTGTATGCACAAGAAAATGAAGTCCACTATTACGATCCATGAGGAAGAGAAGGCAACCCAGGTGAACCATATTCCATATTTTAAAATCCAAGGAAAAATGATGCCGCTGCACATCGTTTAGTTAATGAGTTTCAATATTTAATCTTTTATGTGTTTTATCTAATTTAAATTTGGTTATTTCTTTGATAAGATTTATTTAGTAATTTTTGACATTTGTAATGTTTTCCATTTAATAACCTGATTTGTGATTTTCTGCATTGTTTTGGTGTTTTTGTTTTTACCTGATTCTATTATCAAAGACATTTATGGAGTATTTTTTATTTTAATATGTTACGCGTGGATTAAATAGTTTAGAATTAACAATTGAGGCTTTCTTGAGTAAAGCCTACTTGAGTTATGGGGTTTCCCTGCCTTATCATTGGAATTTCCCTGCCACCTGAATATGTGTTAGACAGTGGCAAGAGTTGCTTAGCAACAAAAAAAAAGCAGCGGAAGCATTGAAAAGAGTAATTACTTAAACAGCTAAAGCAAATACTCTCTTTTCCTCATATTACTCTTGGATTAAGTGGTTTAGAATGATCTCTATGTCTCTCCAAAAAGAGCATCTGGAAAAACCCTCCCATTTACCTTCTCAACAATCCTCTCAAAGAAGTTCTGTCACTCAAGCTTTTGGGTCTTACTATCCACCATGATCCGTCCTGTGGAAGCCACATTTTAAAGCTGGCTTACAAAGACAATCGCCAACTGGGCATCCTCCGTCATGCAGAGTCCTTCCTTGGCACACCTGAGCTCCTCACCACTTACAAACCTTCCATCCGCAGCTTGATGGAGTACTGCTCTCCCCTCTAGGCGGGTGCTCCTGCCTCACACCTAGGTCAGCTTCACGCTGGCGAAACCAAAGCTTTTAGAATCATTGGAATCTCCTGCGATGAAGCTGATTCTGAGGGCCTTTTTCTCTCTCATCAGAGGCAGGTTGGCGGTCTTTCTGTCTTCTACCAGCAACCCTGTTCTAGTGAAACTGCCAAAATCACGACTCTCTGCTCACCTTCACTCATTCATTCTTCTTTTCCCCCACCTCTGGAACAAACTCCCACACTCTCTTTCATCCCATTCCTCCCTCCAGGTCTTCAAAACAGCTGTTCACCACCATGTTTTTTTAAATCTTCCCCCATCTAAAATCTTGATCTTTTCTACCCTGGTTAATCCACCTCAATTCCATCTCCTTCAAATTCCGTTTTCTTTCCTGAAAGTTCTTATAGTGTCCATCTTGTTTATACCGTGTACAATGCCCCAGCCTTCTCTCATTCACAGATCTCTCGATGTCCCTGTTCTTTACTGTGTTATGCTTCCCTCTCTCTCCCCCCTTGTCTCCCGCTCCCTTTATGATATGTTTTATGTGTTAGCTCTTACACGAGCCTCGTCTTTGTATACAAAAATATATTAATAATTGGGGGATATAATCATTGGTTGTGGTCCTTCTTGAATAAAGTCTGCTTGGGTTATGCGGGGTTTCCCCTGCCTTGTCATTGGAATTTCCCATGCGTCTTGTGGTTTTGTGTCAGCCTTAGGTAAGGGAGAAATGTCATTATATTCCATAGAATTAAGAAGATTGAATTGTTTCCCAGAAATGGCTAAAATGATAACAATGAAAAAATGATAATAATGACAATGATGACAGAATGTTTAGAAAATGTTCATCCTTATTAATAGTTTTTTAACAAGCTAAAGATGGTGAATATTGTGTTATTAGTAATGAATTCAATGTTAATTTGATCTGCTCCAGCCCAAAATTTTCATACTACTGATGATGCTGACGCAGACAATACATCCTTGGCTGAAGGATCTCAGGATACAGACTTCCATTCAAACCAAGCATGCTGTACAACAAAAAACATTTATTTAAACGATTAATAGTAAAAAATACTTTTAGTTCAAACATTATTTTGCTTCAATCCTTCTCTCTTGAATCATTTCTAGAATCGTCAGTATCAAAGTTCAACTGTTTTTCATTGTCCAGTTTCCATCCACAGTCGACTGGGTTTGGGACACAAATACAGGTGTCTAGATACAGGTGGTACACACACACACACACACACACACACACACACACACACACACACACACACACACACACACACACACACACACACACACACACATAAGCTGCTCACAAGGTATGTTGTGTCAAGCAATCTTTGTTAGGGAGGAGTGCCTCATCAACTTGACATTTCACAGTAAGTTTGGTGTACCTGGCTTCATCGATGTCAGTGCATATAGTCTGGTTATGCGGAGAGGAGACAATTTTAATCTTCAAGGCCTAGAACAAATGTCATCTCATGGACCCCAGTGTTGTGCGTGGTCCCCTGTCCTGACCATGTCTCCTTGGTGAAATCATTATCCCAGATGATAATGTTTGAAACCTTGAGAAACAATGTCCTCCCGTCCAAGCAGTAGTGATGCAAGGGTGGTGTTATGTTGAAGAAACCACAGAATGAATGGGACACACAGTGGCCAAACCATTCATGATGGAAATAAGATTTGAAGACCCAGTGAGGTGCTGCATATCAAAGTCATCCCAAGGACCAAATTACTTGGAGTTAGCTTCCTCTCTTTGGATAAAGGACGTTTGGATAACTATATCCTGCGTAATCACTAATGGAGAGCAGCTTTTGATTATTGTCCTCTGAAAGTTTGGACAAACCTATCCTGGCAGAGTTTTTTCGATGCCCCAGTCAACCCAGCAAGAACATTGTATACCAGCAAAGGTACCCAGTGTTGCCAGGTAATTCCAGATACTTCCTCCCACCCAACCTCCCTCCATCCAGATTCCAAGCCCATCCCTTCCCCCTCTCTTCTCCCTCCACACTCCCACGCCAACCCTCCCTCATCCTACCCCTTGCCCTGCCTCCTACCTCCTCCCAACCCATCCCCTCCTTCCGGGCTCATGCTCCACCCCTTCCCCTCCATCCACCACCCCAATCGCCTGTCTCCGCCCTCCTGATCCCCACCCCACCCTTACTGCTCCCTCATCCAACCTCCCCAGAACTTTGGATCAGAACTTGCATGACATTATAACATGTTAGATCAGGTCATTGAAAGGATCAGAACGTGCATGACATTTTAACATGTTACATCAGGTCATTGAAAGGATCAGAATGTGCATGACATTATAACATGTTATATCATGTCATTGAAAGGATCAGACTGTATATGACATTATAATATGTTATGTCAGGTCATTGAAAGGATCACACTGTACATGACATTATAATATGTTATATCATGTCATTGAAAGGATCAGACTGTATATGACATTATAATATGTTATGTCAGGTCATTGAAAGGATCAGACTGTATATGACATTATAATATGTTATGTCAGGTCATTGAAAGGATCACACTGTACATGACATTATAATATGTTATGTCAGGTCATTGAAAGGATCAGACTGTATATGACATTATAATATGTTATGTCAGGTCATTGAAAGGATCAGACTGTGGATGACATTATAATATGTTATATCAGGTCATTGAAAGGATCAGACTGTGGATGACATTATAATATGTTATATCAGGTCATTGAAAGGATCAGACTGTGGATGACATTATAATATGTTATGTCAGGTCATTGAAAGGATCAGACTGTATATGACATTATAATATGTTATATCAGGTCATTGAAAGGATCAGACCGTGCACTACATTATAACATGTTATATCAGGTACACCCACACACTACGGGAGGGGCAGGAAGGGTCATTTCTCTTTGGGGCAGAGCCTCCGTTAGGCGCCCGTGGAGCCAGCAGCTGATGGGGGCCACCCACAAAGAGGGGCTTCCCACATCAGCTGAAGCATCTTCAAAGTCCAGTTGTGCAACATAGATGTTTACAATAACACTAGCCATGCATATCTACCGGCTGGCAATCGCTTCACTGACGGGTTTAATCAAAGACTTCATGTTGCACTTCACAACCACGTGGTATATCGATCTGTAAATCTCAAACAGGATGAAAAATACAGTGAAACATACGAAATCATCTTTATCTTTAAACAGACGTTGATGGTTTTTCCAAGTATAATTATCGATCATTAGGGGACCAAGTCTATAAGAGACTCGGTCTCCTATTGTCTATAAGAGACTCGGTCTCCTCTTGTCTATAAGAGACTCGGTCTCCTCTTGTCTATAAGAGACTTGGTCTCCTCTTGTCGATAAGAGACTTGGTCTCCTTTTGTCGATAAGAGACTTGGTCTCCTTTTTGTCCATAAGAGACTTGGTCTCCTTTTTGTCGATAAGAGACTTGGTCTCCTTTTTGTCGATAAGAGACTTGGTCTCCTTTTGTCGATAAGAGACTTGGTCTCCTTTTTGTCGATAAGAGACTCAGTCTCCTCTTGTCTATAAGAGACTTGGTCTCCTCTTGTCGATAAGAGACTTGGTCTCCTCTTGTCTATAAGAGACTCAGTCTCCTCTTGTCTATAAGAGACTTGGTCTCCTCTTGTCGATAAGAGACTTGGTCTCCTCTTGTCTATAAGAGACTCAGTCTCCTCTTGTCTATAAGAGACTCGGTCTCCTCTTGTCTATAAGAGACTCGGTCTCCTCTTGTCTATAAGAGACTTGGTCTCCTCTTGTCGATAAGAGACTTGGTCTCCTTTTGTCGATAAGAGACTTGGTCTCCTTTTGTCGATAAGAGACTTGGTCTCCTTTTTGTCGATAAGAGACTTGGTCTCCTTTTGTCGATAAGAGACTTGGTCTCCTTTTTGTCGATAAGAGACTCAGTCTCCTCTTGCCTATAAGAGACTTGGTCTCCTCTTGTCTATAAGAGACTTGGTCTCCTCTTGTCGATAAGAGACTTGGTCTCCTTTTGTCGATAAGAGACTTGGTCTCCTTTTTGTCGATAAGAGACTTGGTCTCCTTTTTGTCGATAAGAGACTTGGTCTCCTTTTGTCAATAAGAGACTTGGTCTCCTTTTTGTCGATAAGAGACTTGGTCTCCTTTTGTCGATAAGAGACTTGGTCTCCTTTTGTCTATAAGAGACTTGGTCTCCTTTTGTCTATAAGAGACTAGGTCTCCTCTTGTCTATAAGAGACTTGGTCTCCTCTTGTCGATAAGAGACTTGGTCTCCTTTTGTCGATAAGAGACTTGGTCTCCTTTTGTCGATAAGAGAATTGGTCTCCTTTTTGTCGATAAGAGACTTGGTCTCCTTTTGTCGATAAGAGACTTGGTCTCCTTTTGTCTATAAGAGACTTGGTCTCCTTTTGTCTATAAGAGACTTGGTCTCCTCTTGTCTATAAGAGACTTGGTCTCCTTTTGTCGATAAGAGACTTGGTCTCCTTTTGTCGATAAGAGACTTGGTCTCCTTTTGTCGATAAGAGACTTGGTCTCCTTTTGTCAATAAGAGACTTGGTCTCCTTTTGTCAATAAGAGACTTGGTCTCCTTTTGTCTACAAGAGACTTCGTCTCCTTTTGTCTATAAGAGACTTGGTCTCCTTTTGTCTATAAGAGACTTGGTCTCCTTTTGTCTATAAGAGACTCGGTCTCCTTTTGTCTATAAGAGACTTGGTCTCCTTTTGTCTGTAAGAGATTTGGTCTCCTTTTGTCTATAAGAGACTTGGTCTCCTTTTGTCTATAAGAGACTTGGTCTCCTTTTGTCTGTAAGAGACTTGGTCTCCCTTTGTCGATAAGAGACTTGGTCTCCTTTTGTCGATAAGAGACTTGGTCTCCTTTTGTCGATAAGAGACTTGGTCTCCTTTTTTATATAAGAGACTTGGTCTCCTTTTGTCTGAAAGAGACTTGGTCTCCTTTTGTCTGTAAGAGACTTGGTCTCCCTTTGCTAGAAGAGACTTGGTTTCCTTTTGTCTATAAGAGACTTAGTCTCCTTTTGTCTGTAAGAGACTTGGTCTCCTTTTGTCTAGAAGAGACTTAGTCTCCTTTTGTCTGTAAGAGACTTAGTCTCCTTTTGTCTGTAAGAGACTTGGTCTCCTTTTGTCTCTAAGAGACTTGGTCTCCCTTTGTCTATAAGAGACTTGGTTTTCTTTTGTCTGGAAGAGACTTAAGTAGTGTATATATGTTGCTTCTGGGACACTCTCATTTTTCCCATTGACTTACATGTTAATTTTTCCCCTCCCTCATTGCCCCTAAACACCTCTATTTCTCTCACCCTGTTCTTTACGAACCTTCTAACCTTTTGACATGTTATCCTTATTCATTAGACCACTTAAACAATGGTCCTTCTGTGTGAACCTGTGATCCTTCTGACCTTATGGACCTTTTAACCTTTTACTCTTAATATCATCTGGTGAATCATCTTTGGCCCACTCAAACAACGACCCTACAAATATTTGTTTATGCGTGGGAAATAATTTAATTCTCTTGCCACTCTCTTCACCATCTAATATATTAACAAAAAAGATGTTTGAGTTTGGTTCTTTATTAAGATATTTTAACTGAGCTAAGATAAAATGGTAAACCTCCCTCAATGTTCTTGTTTGAGCGCCTCCAGTGCCACATACCATTTTAAAATTAAAGTATATATTTTCCTGGCAACCATCAAAGTTTTCCGTCCACTCAAAAATATTTCCATCTTTTTTACCCAATTCACCGGTATTTAAATTAATTCTCTTATTTGTTTTGTAAATTTTTTTACCAGTTGTCTTTTCAATTATACCTATTTGATATTTTTCACATTCGTTATGTTTACCATTTATATACCAAGGTTGATTACACCTCCACTCTTTAGTCTGGTTGGTACTTGGTTCTATCATTTATATAATTGTAAAAAGGCGGCGGTAGCCCATTAAAATCCCTAACCCCCCTTTTTAACTTATCACTTATATACTTATATAACCATAAGGGAGACTACCAATTCCATTTTCTAAAATAAACCTCTTATCATCAAAAGCCCCCAATGCTTTCTTATTCACCACTTCTGAATATAATTTATGTTTATAACTTCTTATTCCATTAATCTTTCTAAACTCTTCATTCTTTGTTGTTAAACAGTTATAATAATCCTTAAAGTTTATTGTTTCTTTAATGACATTTTTCTTTATGCCTTTTAACTTCTTATCAGTTTTTTCAACGTTATTCACAATGTATTTATAAGCATAAGCCTCAGATCTCAATCCCACAAATTCACTCATGACATTTCCTCCTAATTCATCCTTAAACTTTCCAATCACCTTTTTATTTTTAGAAGAGAACAACTCACTCTCTGGACTGTAATTACTAGTGTCATAGATATTAATGTCCTTTTTCATGTCTGAATAAACATCATCAGTATTAATTTGCAAAATAAAACTATCTGTATCCATATAAAGTAGATGAACATCATTTTGATATTTCTTCCTCAAGTTATTATAAAAGTAATCATACATTAATGACTTTGATAAATCAAGAATTGATGTTCCAATATAAATAGGTTTGTCCATTTTAATACTCTCTTTAATCAAATGGATCGCACAAAAGTTCTCAGTAAAGACCTCAGCTCTAGTAAAACTCGGTCTATTAATTAATTTTGATGCTTGTTTCCAAGATGTTGATAGTCTGATATTTTGTCTTTTTCTCACATTTTCCATGGTCTTACCAAAGACCGCATTATTCATCAATTTATAAAAGTCTTTCTCAAAATCTGTTTTTGACTCTGTTCTTCTTTGTGTATTAAAATCAATGTACCCCTTCAACCAATGACTTTGATTGAACTTTAGAACCCTATGGATCTTCTCTACTCTTAGACCTTTTGATAAATATTGTCGCAAATTTCTTTGGTGTAGAACATAATTTTTCTTGTTATATAATGTAGTAAGTAATTTTTCTGTTGATTCACCTATATTAAATGATTGTTGATAATCACTTAACCACTCCTTCTTTGGACTTTCCTTTTCACAAGCAAATGGGAGATCTTTGTGTAGGTTATGAAGTTCCTCTGGATATTTCAAATCGACCTCAAAATAATAACCAACCTTTGAATCATTCAATTCTTTTTGTGTAGAGATACATACATCTTGTAAAACCTTTTTGTAATCTTTTTCCTTTACCCATCTAAGTTTTCCATAAGGAAGAGCCTGAGACATTGCCCAGCCATACAGGTTGTTCGCATCATAATACATCAAGTATGAGCTCTCTACCGATGGATTATAATTTGGAATGTACTTGTTATTTGCTTTAGCATATCTCTTTGAACAGACTTGTGAAATTCCTCCTCTCTTTGCCTTTTCAATCATCAAAAGCATATCAACATCGGTTATCAAATCCAAACCTTGTTTTGTCATTTTTAACATCGCGCTCCAAGCCAATCCAGGAGCAGTGTAATAGTGAGCAGGATCCAATCCATATCCAGAATGACAGATTGTTCTGAAAGCCTCAAACACATCAGCCAACAAAAGCACATCAGTTTTGAGGTACAAATCGTGATACTCACCAAGATTCTTAATGTTATATTATTTCCAAACATTTTGTGCGTGTACATAATCTTTATCAGATATATGACTATTATTTAATTTGTTATAGAAATTTTCTTTTAAAGGAAGTTGTGTTTCATTGAATCTCTCAAATGAGTCCATATAGTCATAGGGGTAAATTCCCTTTTGTGTTAGAAAATCTTTATCTAAAAAATACTCTGAAAGACATGGAAACTCTTTTAGATTTTGAACCAAGTTAGCCAATGGACTTGCCATGAATTTAAATGTATCAAGAAATCTGATATGAGTAATAGGAGATGTGTGAATTGTTTTTGTGAATGAAATGTATTTCTGATTCGTGTTTGGAATTGCTGAGATACTTCCAGAAGTCTTTGAGAGTTCCTTGATAAATAGATGTGTATCATAATGAGCGTTGTTATGAAGAAAGACAGGAATGAAAGAGGGGAGTTGATAATTAATATTACAACTTTGATGAGCCGGACCTCTATATTTACCAGTGAGATGACAATGGTCTCTAACCTTTAGACCTTTACCAATTTTCTCCTCACAAATATGACAGACATTGTTTTTTATAAATTCCCTTTTTTCTTTACTTGTTAAGGACATTGGTTTATTGGTTTCTCTCATTATCTTGGTTAATCGAACACAGTCTTTTTCTAGTCGTTTCACAAACTCCTCTGGGGTATTTGAGCCTCTATACATCTCTAACTTGTATATTTATCACCAACGGATGATTTGATATAATAACAAAAACCACAAGGAGTATGTTTTTGATATTTATTTGTGTATGATTCTTTTGGATCTGGAGAAGCAGTATCAATTTTTTATAAAATACTTTCAAAATCAGCATATATAACAAATGGATGTTTTATTGTTTTCTTTTCATCTTTGAATGTGATCTTTGAGTCTTTTTTAGGCATGTTGATTACCGTTGATTTATGTTCACCACAATAATTTGAATGTTTATCTAATCTTTCTTGTGTATGGAAGAAGTTAAGACAACGCATACAAATATATATTTTATTTGTTCTTTTACATACTTGTGGTTTTATTAATTTTGTAATATCTTTGATGTATGTATAATGTGAATTTTCGTCTGAATTAAAATATAGAAGATTAATATGAGTTTGTTTACAATTGTCAGAAAGCTTTAAAACCTGAATGTTGTTTGTTTCTGTTAGACCATAAACATTAACTGATAAATTATTCAACTTTTCAAATTTAGGAATATCATTTAAAGTCATCGGAAACTTTAGATCTTTCGTATTTAATGTATTCTCATATTTTTTATAATGAGATACTCTTTCATCATGAAAATGTGGAGGATGTAAGTGTGCTAGAATAGACCAGAGAAAACATTTATTGTCTTTATTTTTGATATTGATAACTGCTTTTCTATTTTTGATAACACTGGGTAAATCAATGTAAGAAGAAGCTTTTAGAGGATCTGATTTAAGAATATGAATGTCTATGTAAATAATTTTTCCTATATTGAATACACTTCCTACGATTGAATTATCCACATCTTGCTCTTGTTTAATAAGTTCATCATAGACTCCTGATGTTTTAAAATCTTGATATGAAGATATAAAGTGTGGCTCAGTTCTCATGTATGGTGTATCTATAACTCCTTCGTCCTTTGTCATTTCTAATTTTACTCCCATATAAAATTTAAGTGGTTTCATTTCTTTTAGTGTTTTTTCAATCAACGTTTGAACAGCAGGTTTAACTATTTCTACAGCATCAACTATAGACTCTGGTTCAGGAGGTTTGAAGTTAAAGACTCTTATTTTAATATGTCCTTTGAATGCACCATCAGAGTTTTTAATAGTAAACAATTTTGACAAGTGTTTGTTAGTTTTAAGATGGGCTTTAAACCCCTTCTTGAGGATGGTTGTTTTACAGACCTTACAATGTTTTGTTTTAGGTGGAAGAGGGGAAAGTTTGTTAAGAATGTTGTATGTATGTTTTGCGGTGAGAATATGTTGTTTATAATATTTTACTTCCTTCTCGCAAGTATCACAATAAACCATATTTATAGCGTGAGAAAACGTGGTGTTTTATATATATCACTGTGCTTAAAATAAAACACTTTTGAGCTTTACAGCTCCGTTTTATATATATCGCTGTGCTTAAACTAAAACACTTTTTCACTCAGAATCATCGAAGTCATAACTATCACATGAATACTCAGAATCATACTCAGAGTCATCAATAAAGCTACTCTCATAACTATCATTTGAGCACAAACTATTAGTATCATAACTATCATCTGTGTTCAATGAAATACTATCATCACCATCGTCCGAGTTCAATGAAATACTATCATCACTATCGTCCGAGTTCAATGAAATAGTAAAATCTTCACTGCTGTAATGACTCATATTTAATTAGCAGAAAAAACCTTTCCATCTATACCAATATACTTTCTTTCATTAACGGATTCAATCTCTACATTTTTAATATCAAAAGTTATCTTTAAATAATCTCTAACTATCATAGAACGAAATGACATTTCACCAGAAATATTAACATCATTCATTTTACTTAGATCTACACCCTTTGGATTATTAAAGTAAATACAAATTTCTCCACGAGTATTGTTGATGGTCTTATCATTCTTTTTCAAAGTATCGTGGTCAATCACTTTTTCAAGCTTTGAATAAATTGCCAGGAGTAGAGGAGAAACTTTTGTTAGATTTACTTTAATGAATGTCTTTCCAGGTATAGTTAGAGCTCTTCCTTTAAATGAAATAGAGGGGCTCATGTTATTTTCCATAACTGGTTTTACCCAAAAATTTCCATATTTATCTTTGTTCAATTTAACATCTTTGACATATTTTTCTATATCTTTCACCGAAGTAGAGATTGATTGAAATTTGTCTTTTGTGCTTTGAAACATTGTATTTATTAATGAATAAACTTGCGTTTAGTTTAAGTAAAAATTTACCATATAAATATGATAAGTTCTGAAGGATATTTAGAATTTCCAGACTCTCCATATGATAAATTAGAGAATTGTCCGGCTTGTGATAGAATAGGGCTTAATAATGAGGATTCATATAAACAATGTATTTTCTGTGATTTAATTTTAATTAATGATAATAAAAAAAAAAAAAATATATATAACTCTTTTAAATTAGAACCAAAAATGAATTACTTTACAAGATTAATAAGAGAGATGAATGTTAAGTATTGTGATGATAATACACCATTTCTTTCAAGGGAAGAGACTATTTGTATTGAGGAAATGTATAAGGGTTTAATGATATTTATTATTCAAAATAATTTTAATGGAAATGTTAATACAAGATACTATATAAATAAAATAATGAATTATTTTGAAATTAAACCCGAACTCAGGATAAAATATAGAGTTTCTAAAATAGCTCAAAAAAAGTTAGATGACTTGTTTTCCAAATATATAAATGAATGATTTTTTACCCGTTTGGGAAAATAAGATAAAATTTAATAACCATAAAAACATTCCATATTCATTGAGATGTCTAATAGTTGGTTCAAGCGGATGTGGAAAAACCTGTTTGCTTTTAAAGATGCTCCTTACCCCCAACTTTTTAGATTATGATAATTTAATAATTTTTACGAAGTCAAGTTTTCAACCCGAGTATCAACTACTCTCACAGGGTTTTAATGCAGGTCTTAAAAAGGAAGACATTATCGGTTTATTTAAACTTCAAAACAAACTAAATGATTATAACATTGAGGATATAATACAACTATTTTGTGATACACAGAAACCTAAACCAAAACCCATAACTTGTATTCTCAGTGATAATACGGATGATATACCTTCACCTCAAGATTTAGATAAATCAAAAAAGAACCTCGTCATCTTTGATGATTGTGTTAATGAGAGAAACCAAACAGTAATGGATAGCTACTATACAAGAGGGAGACATTCTTCTTGTAATTGTATTTATCTTAGTCAGTCATATTTTCAACTCCCTCGACGCTCAATAAGAAACAATGCTAATACTTTTATTTTATTTAAGTTAAATTCAATAGATGTAAATAATTTTTGGAGAGATAATTGCTCTACGTTATGTAGTAAAAAAGAATTTGAAAATTATATGAAACACACGATTGGAAAATATAAATATATTGTTGTGAAACAAGATGAGATAGTAAAGGATGTATTTTTATTTTAAACATAATTACATATATAAATGACAACAATTATTATTAACCTTGTGGGTAAATCTGCTTCTGGAAAGAACTTTCATAAATCTAAACTCTTGAATAGTAAAAATGAAAAGATTGTAAGTTTTTTTTTAAAACACCCTATGATTCGTTTTGTGAGTACTACAACCAGAGCAAAGCGACCAGGAGAAGTAGAAGGGAAAGATTATTACTACATTTCAATGGAGGAACATATGCGATTGAGGAACGAAGGTCAAATATTTGAGGAGGTCTCTCTTGGTTCTACAAAATATTCACATTGTAAGAGTGAGTTAAATAAAGTAAAATCTAATGGTCTTGGGATTTTAGAAACTAATCCTGAAGGAATGAGACAAATTATTAAACAATTGTGTGGTGATGGAGTTAAGATTTTATCATTCGGTTTTGATATCGATGAGGAGACTCAACGCAAACTTATGAAAAGCAGAGATACAAGTATTAGTGAAGAAGAAATAACAACTCGTATTAATACCAATAAAGAATTTTATGAAATATTTAAAGAAAAAGATTTATTTCAACACATTTACTATAACTAGGGCATGCGCGTACTATATATATATCTAAAATTATATCCCCCCCCCTCTATTTACATGAAATGGTTTGGTCCATTCGCAAAGCCAAAGCGAACGGCTTGCGAGTACGGTGACAATCCCCCCCCCCTCTATTTACATGAAATGGTTTGGTCCAAAGCGAACGGCTTGCGAGTACGGTGACAATCCCCCCCCTCTATTTACATGAAATGGTTTGGTCCAAAGCGAACGGCTTGCGAGTACGGTGACAATCCCCCCCCTCTATTTACATGAAATGGTTTGGTCCAAAGCGAACGGCTTGCGGAGTTTGGTAAAGAAATCGCCATAGCGTGCACAAACGCGCAGGAAAGCGAAAGAATCGCAAATTAGTTTTAATTAGTTGTAAAACATAGTTTAACGCCAACATAGCGCCAACATAGTTTGCCAACGGGAAATAAATGAATACGCTCTCAAATGTGCCGTCCGAGGCAGAGTCTGTTCGCCACGTTCGGCACACGTGATAGCTCGCTGCTCTCTGATTGGTTGAATCGTTTTTTGGACATAGCTCGGTAACTACTTCTCCGATTAATATGAAACCTTGAAAAGGCACATCCTCAGGTCCCCAGCAATATACCTGGCAAGTTTCAAGTATATCGGACCCGTGGTTGTCGAGAAACAGCGGTCACAGACCACACACAGAGATTACTGGAATTATAGATAGATGATGAAGAAAAGGAAAATTTTCCCATTGACCTTTACAATTCATTAAATGATATTTTTCAATACTAAATGAATGCCGAAGAAAGAGCAAGAAAGTTTAAGGAACATCAAGAGTTGGTTTCAAAAGTTGTAAAGCAACAGGAAGAGATAAAGAAGAAACGGAGACAGAAACTAACTGGTGAAGAAGCCTTTGAAAGAAAACAAGAGAAATTTTTAAAACCGCTTTTAAAAACTCAACACCCTACAGTTCCCACGGTAGAATTTACTCCGAAAAAACTTCAAATGCTCAAAGATTTTAGTCAGATAACAAAACAAGAACTTGGAAAATTACAATATGATGATGAAGGATTATTTCGGAAACTTGAGGAGGTAAATCAACCACCTAATTATGTTGTGGAAGCTCTTCAAAACAATGAATATTCGGCGGGTTCAAAAACCAGAGCAGGTCTCATTCCAACAGAAGAACCAGCAGTGTTTCATCTTGTGGAAGAAAAGGTATTGATATTTAATAATGAATTGATGTTCTTGAGTTCTACTCAACCAAATGTTAAATTAACTCCAAGATTAATGTTTCTTCTAACAAACCCCGGATTCAGCGGTTCAAAATATTTTGAGGAACCACTTCATATGGAAAGAGAGGAAGATAGGGTATATATTGAGTTGCTAAATGCACTTGATTATGGAGTTTCTGTTGCTGGTAAAAGTAAGAAGAATGAGAAGGAGAAACATATTATTGATGCTTTAAGTAAGCTTGGTTCGGGTGTTAGTTTTCTTCCAAATGACCCATCACAATTAGTTAATAGGCTATTATTGTTGTTAGGTAGTAAGAAGGCTGGAAACAACAATTGTTTTAATGAATCCTCAGCCATTTTAGATCAGTTGATGAACATGAAAATAATTAATAAATGTCAATACAAAGATATTTTATTAGATATTAAATAAGATGAGAAGCACAATTCTTAGTTTTAATTTCACAACGAGCGATTACACAGCTTCATTCCCTTACCCACTACAACTTGACCCCCTTACCTCATATGAGGCATCTTTGTTGTCAATGGAAACTTACAATACCCTTTTTAATATCACAGAGAAAAACAACAAGTTTAGTTATAATCCAGGAAGTGGATATAAAACTATAACCGTTTCACCTGGAGCTTAGGAGATTTCTCAAATATCTTCAGAAGTCTCTCGCCTTATGAAAGAAAAAGGTGATGAACCAAAATATATTGTAATAGATATTCAAAAACACACTTCAAAATCAACTATTAAACTTAAAAATAATTATAAAGTTGATTTCACGATTGAAAATTCGTTTAGAGAGCTATTGGGTTTCTCTTCAAAAAAGATTGAAAATAACGGGACGTTTTACAGTGATAATGTTATCCAAATATCCTCCGGTATAAATTCAGTATTAATTCATTGTGATTTGATTGATGGTGCTTATAACGATGGAATAAGAACAAATACAATATTTTCATTCAGTGCATACTCAACCCCGATTGGTTATAAATTTAATATGGAACCAAAAAATCTTGTCTATTTACCTGTGTCAGGAAAAACCATATACAGAGTAAATTTTAGGATAACCGACCAAGATAATCGTATGATATCCTTTAATGATGAAATTATATCCATCAGAATTCACCTACGTGAAGGTTTTCAATAAATAAATAATGGTTATTGTGAGAAAACATGAGTTGGGAAAATATAAAATAATTACAGGGGAGGGCATGTACCTTTCACCATACTATACAAGGTATGTGGGTAAAGGATACTATAAACCTAAGAGACAACGAGGTGTAGGTCATCAATTTCGAAATAAAGGAGATGGGATAATTGATACTCTAATGGGTATTGGTTCAACCATCCTTAAACATGAAAGACCTAATTGGTTCAACTGCTTCTGCCGTGGGCTCCGTTGCAGGTGCTATAAAGAGTATAAAAGATGCTCAAAAGGAGTCTCATAAATTACAAGCAATCAAAGAAATTAAAAAAGGTAAAACTCAACTATCTTCACAAGAACGACAAAAAATCATTAAAATACTTGGGTCAGCGTTTCAACAATTTTAATGCTCTATAAATACAAGTATGGAAGCGATTGATAGTATCTATGATTTGGATGATACGATTATCATTTCAAACTCCACTAAAAAGGAAGACTATTTTAAGGTAAATGCTATAACAGGAACAGACTGGAATTCAAACGGAACAAAAAGTTTTGAAATAAATAATCAACAAACTTACTTGAATATAGCTGATAGTTTCTTGCTGTGTAAATTTTAATTCACTAAGGCTGCGAATAATACTAATGCTACACTCGTAAATGATTTCTTCTGGAAAATGTTTGACAGTGTCCGCCTGTATATTGGAACACAAGAGGTTGAAGCGGTTGATTATATCTCTGCTACATCTGAAATGATGAAATTTACACTATATTCGTTTAGTGATAGAATGGGTAAGGGAGCTGTTGAAGGTTTTATTCCTGATATGTCAACGGGTACAAATGCAGACCCTGGTTATAGTCAAAGGAAGTCAATGTATAATGATGACGCAAAAGCTGAGAATAGTTTTACCGTAGCAGTACCTCTGAAAGGTATATTTGGATTTTGTGATTATGATAAAGTTTTGTATGGGCTTAAAATTAGATTTCAACTACAAAGGAATGATAATGTAAATAGATTGCTTTTTGGGGTTGAAAATGCTTTTGGAGAAAATAATAAATTTGTTATTAATGATTTGTGTTGGTATATCAGTGAATATACTCCTAATCTTAAAACGGAAGAGATGTTAAATAGAAGACTTAACTCAAAGAAACCGCTAAATGTATCATACCTTAAAAGAAGATGTCAACACGTTAAACTGGAACACACTACCTACACTTGGAATTTGGGTGTTCTTCAAGGAAAGCCACGATACCTCTGGCTCATTTTTTAAAAACCAGATGGAGAGGACGGTACTAATAAGAATAATGCGCTGAGTGATAATGCTAAGGTGAAACAACTTCGGGTTTCTCTTGATGGCACATTTTATCCGCGAGATAGATTGGAAATTGATTGGGAAAAAAATGATTATGCGGAAGCCTACAAGTCTTACCAAAAGGTGTGTGAAAGCAACGGTAATAATGATCCTATTTTGGTAATGGTTGCGTTTCAAAAACTTTATACAATCTATGCAATTGACCTGAGTTCTCAAAAGGAAACTATAAAGTCTAATCGAGTGGATACTTCTCTATACATTGAAAGAGGGGAGAGTGAAGAGGTTAATGCATATTGTTTGCTTTTGGAGGAAACAGAATTACAGATTAATACAGATAATGGTGTTATGATTAATATCACATAGGTTTTTTCTCATAAATAAATGGTTGGGGTATATGTTAATCAAATCAATCTTAATTAATTAACATCTTGTATTCAAAATCAAAAGCCTTGTATTATTAATGTTAATACAATTCAAAGAAAAGGAGCTGTAAGAATTGATGTTTTACTCACACACACACAAGTAAAAACACTAAATGATGTTGGATCTCTTAAAATTAAAATGACGAAACCTATGTTAAAGAAATATTCAATAGACGAGTCAAGAGGAGGATTTCTCCCGTTTCTAATTCCTTTATTTGCTGGTTTAAGTGCGGCGGGAGCATTGACTGGTGGTATTTCAGCAGCGGTAAAAACTGCTAACGAAAGGAAGGCACAACTAAAAGCTCAAAAAAATTGGAAAGACATAACAAGGAGATGGAGAAACAAATTAGTGAAAGTGGTGTAATTGTAGATTTTGCTCAAAAACTTGAAAGTCTACCTGATAAAGCTAGATTGTTGGTTGGAGATATGCTTTCCTCTATCGCTCAAGCGGGTGTTAAACTAACTAAACGGGGTAATGGATTGTATCTTTCTCATAAATAAATGGATAAATGGTTTAAACAATTTGGAAAGAATACAACGTCAAATATAGAACTTACTAAGTATTGTAAAACACTAAAAATTGATAATGTGGTTATTTGTATGAGAGATGAATTAATACATATAAATAAGAATACAAAGAATATTATTATGAATTTAGACACACAGAATGGTTCTCATTGGGTTTGTATTAATAATAGTCATGATAAATATTATTTTGATAGTTATGGTATGCCACCACCTGTTGAAGTAATACAATTCTTACAGAATGGTGTTTATCAAACATTTCAAGTTCAAGAAATTAATTCTAAATGTTGTGGTCAATTATGTTTATATGTATTATTTCAACTCAACAATAATGAAAATTTTTACATCATTTTAAATCTAATATAAATGACTTATGTTGGAAAAGATGGTTCTATCTTTGGAAAATCCTCTCAGGATATTGATTTATCAAATTATTATACAAAGGCACAGGCTGAACGACAAAAATATAGTGTAAGTAAAAATATTAATATGAAGAATACTTATAAATTAATCAATTATCCAAACCCTACAGATGCAAATGACTTAATTAGATTTAGTGATTTATCACAATATATATTTTTAAAGAAAACAGCACGTTTTGTTAAACAAGTAAAATTTACAACCACAACACCTGGTTATACTGACCATACACCTTTCCTCATTGAATTTAACTACCTGCTTACAATTGAATTTTATAAAGAAGGACATATAGTTAATATGCGAATTAATAAATGGGGGTACGATATGCCTGATTTAGGGTATAATTGGTCTTTTTCAATAAACATAGAAGACCTACATGATTTGAATCAGTCTCGTAAAGAAGAATATTATCCACTTGGTGAGGATATGGATTTATGTGGAAGTACAATTAATAAACAACAAATACATGGTTTTAAGAAAAGAAAAATATATGATAGTATAGCGATGGTTAGCATGACAAAGAAGGAAGGTCATGAGATAAGGATAGAAAGCCGAGGAATACAAACCGATTTGGTAGTGGGAAGATGGGGTGGTATTACCTGTCATAATATTAATCTCACATATATTTCTGATACATAAATGGCAGGAAGAAGACTACAAGAGAATTATAATTTTTGTATTCAAGGATACCTACAAGAAAAGGGTGCTCGGTATTACATACCTTATGATTTGGAGCATATACATGGGAATTTTGTCATAAAAAACTGGCCTTATACTGATATTGTTAAACCCACAAATAGAGACTTGTTTAAAGTATTAAATAAAAATGAACTTCTCAAAGTTATGAAATATAAAACTCTTTTAGAAATTGTCAACAAATCTTATTGGTATCCTATTATGAGAAAAATAATTATAGATACAAGAATATCTCAAAATCCAGATGAGTATATGTATAATATTCTTTGGGGTTTAAACTCAAGGGTAGCAAGGGATGAGGAAGGAGTTGAAGAAGAGAAGGAGAAAAGAGAGAAAAGAGAGAAGGAGGAGAGGGAACAAAGAGAGAGGGAGGAGAGGGAGATGGAAATCAGAGCGATTCAAAAAAGAGTGGATGTATTACAGCAAGAAGATAAATCTCAACTCACCGAAGAGGAAAATAAAGAAAGAATGAATGCTGTGAAAATATTGATATCAAAAATTGCTAAGATAAATGAGGAAGGAGTTAAAGAAGAGAAGGAGGAAAGAGAGAAAAAGGAGAAGGAGGAAAGGGAGAAAAAGGAGGAGGAGAGGGAGAAAAAGGAGAAGGAGGAGAGGGAGGAAAGGGAGCAAAGAGAGAGGGAGGAAAAATATAAAAAGATGGAAACCAGTGAGATTCGTAAAAGATTGAGTGTATTAGAGCAAATAAATCAATCTCAACGCACCGAAGAGGAAATTAAAGAATTAACAACTCTTATGAAGATAATGGTTTCAAAAATAACAACGTCAATGTCTTCAATTTCAGGGAGGAGATTTAAACGAGAAAGTGGTGAAGAAGAAGAAGAAGAAGGAAAAGATTATGTGATTGATGATGTTGGTGTCATTGACTTTCGTTAGTTTTTATTTGTAAATAAATGGAGGAGAGAGTGAAGGCATTCCTTAGGATTCTTTATGTTTTAAAAATAAAGATTGAAATGTATATGTTGAAAACCAAAAAGGTTTTGATACTCTGTCGGAATTTTTCTGATAAATAAATATGAGTTATTGTCTCAAATGTAAAAAGAAAACTAAATCTAAAAATATCTCTTATGTTAAAGCTAAAAATAATAGAGTTTATCAAAAAGGAATATGTCAAGTATGTGGCTCTAAAAAGTGCCAATTCATCTCTCCTAAAAGAGGAGGAGACATACAAAAGTTTCTGTCAGGAAGTAAATTTACAACAACTGGAATTCCAGGGGAATTACACCTTCCAGGGTATTCTTTCTGTGGTCCAGGAACAAACTTGGATAAAAGATTAGATGAGGCTGACAATCCTAAACCTTGGTCTAAACCTACAAATAGGGTTGACGAAGTGTGTATGAAGCATGATATTGCTTATGGGAAAACCACTACGTTGACTGAAAAACATAAAGCCGACAGCGAAATGTTGTATAATTTGTCTTTGATACAAAATCCAACGTTGAGAGAGAAAGTTGATAGGTTTATTGTGAGAAATTTGATAAATGCTAAATTGAAACTTGGTCTTGGTTATTCCTCAAAAAACTATTAGGCTCTAATGATGTCATCAAGACTGAGGAGCTTTTGGCTGAAGAATTACACAAACCTATAATCACAAAGTTTAAAAGAAGGAAGGTTTATTCTAAATACACCGACCACATATGGTCCGCTGATTTAATTGAATTGAATAATGACAGGGGATACAGGTATGCTTTAACCGTTATTGATTTGAGGAGTAGATTTGCCTGGGTTGTCCCTTTAAAAAATAAAAGGGGTGATACTTTAATGTTAGCCTTTAAGCTAATATTTGATCGGGATAAAAGGAAACCAAAGAAGTTATGGACTGATGAGGGAACAGAGTTCTATAACAAAATATTCATGAAATTTCTTAAGGGGAAGGGTATTAAATTATACAGCACCTTTAATGAAGGAAAGGCAGTTGTTATTGAGCGTTTTAATCGTACTTTAAAAGAGAAATTATTTAAAAAATTCACACAACTCGGTTCTCAAAAATGGGTGTATTTAATTCAGGATATTGTAGATAATTACAATAATACAGTTCATTCATCAACAAAATCAAAACCATCAGAAACATTTACAAAATTAGAATATGAAAAGGAGATTAATTTGAGAAAGCCCAAGTTTAAAGTTGGTGATATTGTAAGAATATACAAATGGAAAAGTCATTTTGAGAAAGGTTATACACAAAAATGGACTCGTGAATTATTTAAAATCATTGATTTAATGGATACAGTCCCTTGGACCTACAAATTATATGATTTAAATGGAGAAGAAATCTTGGGTTCATTTTACTCGCAAGAATTACAAAAAACACAAGTAAGCAGATAATACCCTTGAAAATAATAAATAAATAAATAAAATGTAATGGGGATACGTTTTTAAATCTGTGAACCCCAAACACAGAATCCCACAACTTTTTAGTTGGGGCTTAACTTTTGTGTGTGTATAATGGGGATACGTTTTTAAATCTGTGAACCCCAAACACAGAATCCCTCAACTTTCCAGTTGGGGCTTAACTTTTGTGTGTGTATAATGGGGATACGTTTTTAAATCTGTGAACCCCAAACACAGAATCCCACAACTTTTTAGTTGGGGCTTAACTTTTGTGTGTGTGTGTATGTGTGAGTGAGTCATAATAATATACAAACCCTAACCCAACCCCAACCCTAACCCAACCCCATCCCTAACCCAAACCCATCCCTAACCCAACCCCATCCCTAACCCAACCCATCCCTAACCCAACCCCATCCCTAACCCAACCCCATCCCTAACCCAACCCCATCCCTAACCCAACCCCAACCCTAACCCTCACATTCAAAATCCCAACCCTAACCCAACCCCATCCCTAACCCAACCCCATCCCTAACCCAACCCATCCCTAAGCCTCACATTCAAAATCCCAACCCTAACCCAATCCCATCCCTAACCCAACCCTAACCCTCACATTCAAAATCCCAACCCTAACCCAAACCCATCCCTAACCCAACCCCATCCCTAACCCAACCCATCCCTAACCCAACCCCATCCCTAACCCAACCCCATCCCTAACCCAACCCCATCCCTAACCCAACCCTAACCCTCACATTCAAAATCCCAACCCTAACCCAACCCCATCCCTAACCCTCACATTCAAAATCCCACCCAAACCCTAACATAATCTTTCTTTTCTTCTTTTTTTAAATACGTATTTCTTTTTCTTTTTTTTCCTCTTCCTCCAATTCTGTCTTTCAAGGCTTTCAAGTTTGAAGAAGTAGAAATGGGAAGAAAGAATTTTCCAGCATTTTCTTCCTCGAACTTTCTTGATATTGCTTAAATCAAGCGTCATTAAATAAAGAACATTGTTCATTGCTTTAGAATCCAAAGAGTCTCCAAGAGGAACCCCACAGGTAGAGTCTCCAAAATAAAACCAACTTTCCAAGTTCCCAAGGTATAACCACATTCCTGTTGAGCCTCCAAGATAGGTATCACATTCCGAGTCATCAAAACAAAACCCCCATTCCGAGTCTCCAAAAATATAACCATCTTTCCAAGTCCCCAAGGTAGAACCACAATTTTCAGAAATATTGGGGGTTTCCGTGATAATAGACTACGGATTTTTATGTTAAGAAAATAGGCCTTTTATGTTTTGAAAAGCGGATTTTTTTTTTATGTGAAAAAATCCCGAAATATTTTTTTCCCCCGTTTTATTCATTTTTTATTATTACCAAGTTTTTCAGAAATCAGTCAAAAAAAGAACAAAAATGGTAAGCTTTTTCCTGTACAACATTAAGCACTCTGGGCTAGTAAACAGGTAAAAAATGACGTTCAGGTACCTTTATTGCAACCGCATTGTTTGATATGTAGAGGACTAGAAGAAATTGACAAGACCCTTTTAGGAACGGTTAAAGTAGGTGTTTGAAATCATTATCTTGGTAATGTTCTCCTTGGTGAGGCGGTGTCGGCGGTCGGTGAGGACGTTTCTTTAGACGGAGAAGGACCTTTCCACGTCGACGCTGACGATGGGGCAGTACCTCAAGAGGGGGATGACAGCAAGCTTGACTCCAGCCGGCACACCAACCTCAGATCCGTGCTGATCTCCATCCAGGATCAAAGACACTGTCCTCAGCACACCATTGTCGGGATTGCGCTGCAGCACCGCCTTGAACTTGGTGAGCAGGATCTCCTTACGGCAGCCTCGGATCTTTTCGAGCTCCTCCTTGGCCTGATCAAGGAGCTGGAAGGCCTTGGCCAGCTCCATGCCGGCCTCCTCCAGCTGCTTAAGGATCTTCGGGATGAACGACAAGTGGGCATTTAAGAAGACCAAACTGAGCTTGATGTCCGCCTTTCCGAACAGGTCCTTGGCACTCCGGATTGCCATCGCGTCGTCATCGTTCAGCTGGTCCACAAAATGTCCTTGACGGCCTCGAAGTGCTCGGCGTAAAACACCGCGGCGTCGATCCATGTCCCCCACCGAGTCAGAATGGGCTCTGGGGGGAGAGAAAGATTGGGCTGCTGCTCCTTCCAAAAGACAACACGCGACGGGGCTTTGACGAACACCTTCTTCGTCGTGGCAATCAGGTCGTTGACGTCCTTGAACATTTCTCGGACTGTCTCGCAGACACGGTGGAGCGCGTGGGCAACGCAAGTCACATGCAGCAAGTCCGGGAAGAGTTCCTTCAGGGCATGGCCGGCCTTGATCATATAGGCCGCGGCGTCGCTGACGAGGACCTTGAGGCACCTTGAGGCTTGAAATCAGGCCAAAGATAGCGCAGCGTGTCATTGACTGCACTCACGATCTCCCCGGAGTTGGTCTTCTCCAGAAACATGCACTGGACGAGGTGGGGACGAAAGTACCCCTCCTTGGACAAGCGTCCCGTGATGATGTTGGCCACATATCGACCTGCCGAATTGGTCGTCTCGTCGACGGACAGCCAGATGGGCTGCTGTCCGAGGTCGGCACGGATCCCCGCCAAGGCCTCGTCGTAGCACTTGTCGAGGTAGTGCTTTCGAATCCAGCTTTCATCGGGGATCTGGAGAGTGATGTGCTTCTCCAGGAACGACCGGAGGGCAGGGTTTTCCAATTTCGACCATGGGATGCCAGCGGCCAGCATGGCCTGGCACAGCTCCTGAGCCACGACTTCACACTTGTGCCTCTTTCCGCCACCAAAGTCCTCCATGGTGGCTTGCGTGACCGTCCTCTTCTTCTTCAAGGCCAAGTTGCTCTTGTGGCGGTCTCCTCGGACATGTTGGGCCAGCTCAGACTTCTGCTTCGCCTGGAAAGTCTTTTCACAAGCTCGACAGAAAGCCGTGTCACTCGACACGTACTTGAAGGTGGCCCCATCGCCGCCAGCGTTGAATTCCTTCAGCCACTTGTCACGAAGAGCAGCACTCATCTTGATAGGAGACTTCTTCACACTTTGTGTACACTCTCTCACTGTAGTACACCACCTCACTGCTGTACACGCTGGGGACGCAACGCACGCAAGTGGACGCAACGTTTTGTTTTTGAGATCGATCGCAGTTTAAAATTTTGATCGCAGTTAAAAATTTCGAAAAATTCCCTAATTTTTTTTAGCGTTGCCAGACATTTTCGACCAAAAAGGGCATTTTATTTTATTTTTCCCGAAAAAGGGCGAAATCTTTTTTTCCTCCGAAAATAGCAAAATAATTTTTTTGCGCGCAAAAAAGCCGTTTTATGTGAAAAAATATTTTTTATTTTTTCACATAAAAATCCGATGTATAGTGATAAGTCTCACATAGTATAACTGCGGACCATCAGGGAGAACTCTCCTTGCCCAATTTTTTAGGGTTTCTATGATGTGTCTCACATAGTATAACTGCGGACCATCAGGGAGAATTCCCATTTCACAATTTTTTAGGGTTTCTATGATGTGTCTCACATAGTATAACTGCGGACCATCAGGGAGAATTCCCATTTCACAATTTTTTAGGGTTTCTATGATGTGTCTCACATAGTATAACTGCGGACCATCAGGGAGAATTCCCATTTCACAATTTTTTAGGGTTTCTATGATGTGTCTCACATAGTATAACTGCGGACCATCAGGGAGAACTCCCCTTTCCCAATTTTCAGAAATTTGTGGGTCTCCAATGTATGACTTGTATTCTGGCTCATCAAGGTAGAACTTGTTCAGTGGGTTTTGTTTTGATAACTCACAACAAGTATCATCATGGTAAAACTCTTTTTCAGGATTTTGTGGATCTCCAAGGTATAACTCTTTGGCTGGGTCATCAAGGTAGAACTCGTTCTGGGGGTCTTGGTTGTTCAAAATGTCTTCAAACAAAAAAATAACTTCATCCCAAGTTGTGTTAAAAGCAGAATTTTCATTTCGTATCTCAGATACAATTTCCTGTGAAAGAAAATAACAATGTATTAATTTAATACAATATTTTTATTTGTATAAATCAAGCTCTATGAATATTAAAATAACCTTTGTTAACTCTTACACGAGTCTCATCTAAAAAAAAAAAAAAATTAAATAAATAATCAAATTAATAATTAAATAAATAAATAAATAAATAAATAAATAAATAAACTTACCTCCATTGATAAGAGGTTCGAGTCCAGTTCATCAATCTGAAGGTTGAGTTCTACACAGGTAGTAGGACTCCAAGGAATAGCAAAGTTATCCCATTCCATTTCGGCATAGTAGTCCATTCTCAAGTGAAGCAGAAAGCGTGTTTGAAAAAGCCTGTGTGGTCGGTGCCTTTTATAAGGACTGGGTGTGTCATTTCCTGTGGAAATTCCCTGGGCATGTCTTAACTGGAAATGATGTGATGGGAATTCCCTGAAAATGATGTAATGTATTACCTGGAAATGATACAATGCTAAAGAGTTTATAAAGTGGGTGGGGCTTAGCAAAAGTGGGTGGGGCTCAGCAAAAGGGGGCGGGGCTTCGCAAAAGTGGGCGGGGCTTAACAAAAGGGGCGGGGCTTACCAAAAAGTGGACGGAGCTTAACAAAAGGTGGACAGAGCCTACCAAAAAGTGTGTGGCACTGGATGCGCTCAAACAAGAACATTGAGGGAGGTTTACCATTTTATCTTAGCTCAGTTAAAATAGCTTAATAAAGAACCAAACTCAAACATATTTTTTGTTAATATATTAGATGGTGAAGAGAGTGGCAAGAGAATAAAATTATTTCCCACGCATAAACAAATATTTGTAGGGTCGTTGTTTGAGTGGGCCAAAGATGATTCACCAGATGATATTAAGAGTAAAAGGTTAAAAGGTCCATAAGGTCAGAAGGATCACAGGTTCACACAGAAGGACCATTGTTTAAGTGGTCTAATGAATAAGGATAACATGTCAAAAGGTTAGAAGGTTCGTAAAGAACAGGGTGAGAGAAATAGAGGTGTTTAGGGGCAATGAGGGAGGGGAAAAATTAACATGTAAGTCAATGGGAAAAATGAGAGTGTCCCAGAAGCAACATATATACACTACTGACTTAGTCTCCTTTTGTCTGTAAGAGACTTGGTCTCCTTTTGTCTATGAGAGACTTGGTTTCCTTTTGTCTATAAGAGACTTAGTCTCCTTTTGTCTGTAAGAGACTTGGTCTCCCTTTGTCTATAAGAGACTTGGTCTCCTTTTGTCGATAAGAGACTTGGTTTCCTTTTGTTTATAAGAGACTTGGTCTCTTTTTGTCTATAAGAGACTTGGTTTCCTCTTGTTTATAAGAGACTTGGTCTCTTTTTGTCTATAAGAGACTTGGTCTCTCCTTTTGTCGATAAGAGACTTGGTCTCCTTTTGTCTACAATAGACTTGGTCTCCTTTTGTCGATAAGAGACTTGGTCTCCTTTTGTTTACAAGAGACTTGGTCTCCTTTTGTCGATAAGAGACTTGGTCTCCTTTTGTCTATAAGAGATTTGGACTCCTTTTGTCTATAAGAGACTTGAACTCCTTTTGTCTACAAGAGACTTGGACTCCTTTTGTCTATAAGAGACTTGGTCTCCTTTTGTCTATAAGAGACTTGGTCTCCTTTTGTCGATAAGAGACTTGGTCTCATTTTGTCAATAAGAGACTTGGTCTCCTTTTGTCTATGAAAGACTTGGTCTCCTTTTGTCTATAAGAGACTTGGTCTCCTCTTGTCTATAAGAGACTTGGTCTCCTTTTGTCTATAAGAGACTTGGTCTCCTTTTGTCGATAAGAGACTTGGTCTCATTTTGTCGATAAGAGACTTGGTCTGCTTTTGTCTATAAGAGACTTGGTCTCCTTTTGTCTATAAGAGACTTGGTCTCCTTTTGTCTATAAGAGACTCAGTCTCCTTTTGTTATGAAAGACTTGGTCTCCTTTTATCTATAAGAGACTTGGTCTCCTTTTGTCAATAAGAGACTTGGTCTCCTTTTGCCTATAAGAGACTCGGTCTCCTTTTGTCTAGAAGAGACTTGGTCTCCTTTTTTCGATAAGAGACTTGTTCTCCTTTTGTCTATAAGAGAATTGGTCTCCTTTTGTCGATAAGAGACTTGGTCTCCTTTTGTCTACAAGAGACTTGGACTCCTTTTGTCTCTAAGAGACTTGGTCTCCTTTTGTCTATAAGAGACTTGGTCTCCTTTTGTCGATAAGAGACTTGGTCTCCTTTTGTCTATAAAAGACTTGGTCTCCTTTTGTCTAAAAAAGACTTGGTCTCCATTTGTCTATAAGAGACTTGGTCTCCTTTTGTCGATAAGAGATTTGGTCTCCTTTTGTCTACAAGAGACTTGGACTCCTTTTGTCTCTAAGAGACTTGGTCTCCTTTTGTCTCTAAGAGACTTGGTCTCCTTTTGTCTATGAGAGACTTGGTCTCCTTTTGTCGATAAGAGACTTGGTCTCCTTTTGTCTATAAAAGACTTGGTCTCCTTTTGTCTATAAAAGACTTGGTCTCTTTTTGTCTATAAGAGACTTGGGCTCTTTTTGTCTATAAGAGACTTGGTCTCCTTTTGTCTATAAGAGACTTGGTCTCCTTTTGTCTATAAGAGACTTGGTCTCCTTTTGTCTATAAGAGACTTGGTCTCCTTTTGTCTCTAAGAGACTTGGTCTCCTTTTGTCTATAAGAGACTTGGTCTCCTTTTGTCTATAAGAGACTTGGTCTCCTTTTGTCTATAAGAGACTTGGTCTCCTTTTGTCTATAAGAGACTTGGGCTCTTTTTGTCTATAAGAGACTTGGTCTCCTTTTGTCTATAAGAGACTTGGTCTCCTTTTGTCTATAAGAGACTTGGTCTCCTTTTGTCTATAAGAGACTTGGTCTCCTTTTGTCTCGAAGAGACTTGGTCTCCTTTTGTCTATAAGAGACTTGGTCTCCTTTTGTCTATAAGAGACTTGGGCTCCTTTTGTCTATAAGAGATTTGGTCTCCTTTTGTCTCGAAGAGACTTGGTCTCCTTTTGTCTATAAGAGACTTGGTCTCCTTTTGTCTATAAGAGACTTGGTCTCCTTTTGTCTAAAAGAGACTTGGGCTCTTTTTGTCTATAAGAGACTTGGTCTCCTTTTGTCTATAAGAGACTTGGTCTCCTTTTGTCTATAAGAGACTTGGTCTCCTTTTGTCTATAAGAGACTTGGTCTCCTTTTGTCTATAAGAGACTCGGTCTCCTTTTGTCTAGAAGAGACTTGGTCTCCTTTTGTCGATAAGAGACTTGTGTCTCCTTTTGTCTATAAGAGAATTGGTCTCCTTTTGTCGATAAGAGACTTGGTCTCCTTTTGTCTATGAGAGACTTGGACTCCTTTTGTCGATAAGAGATTTGGGCTCCTTTTGTCTTCAAGAGACTTGGACTCCTTTTGTCTCTAAGAGACTTGGTCTCCTTTTGTCTATAAGAGACTTGGTCTCCTTTTGTCGATAAGAGACTTGGTCTCCTTTTGTCTATAAAAGACTTGGTCTCTTTTTGTCTATAAGAGACTTGGGCTCTTTTTGTCTATAAGAGACGTGGACTCCTTTTGTCTATAAGAGACTTGGTCTCCTTTTGTCTATAAGAGACTTGGTCTCCTTTTGTTTTTGGACTTATTATTATTACTATTCTTTCCGCCAAATGTTGCGGAAGCTGCAGCGTCGGCATTGTTGTTCCGATCAACGATCAAGTTGAAACTTTCCAGGAATGTTGGGGCCAATGGGAATTGATGCCATCTTTTTTCCGAATTTTGATTTTGCAATCACCATGGCAATCACCATGGATTTAGGCGAAAACTTAAAAATATCATCTTCTCCGAAAATGCAATCGATTTGATTGTTGTCATGCTATGATCGACTACCCATGGTGCAAAAAAGTTGTATAAGATGACGTCATTGGTGAAGCGGTTTGGCAGCTACGTTGAGTAAAAAAATCAAATTCTATCAGATTAACACAAAACATTTTTTGTGGCATCTACGTATCAATACTAACTTGAATATGAAACTTTTGTTTGATCGGTCACATGGTCTGGCAATGAAAAAGAAAACAAAATTGATCAAAATTGATGTCATAGGTCACGTGAGAAGGCGGCGAAATTGGATTGTGGTAAAAATATCATCAGACAGACAGACAGAAACGAAATGGCTTCTTTTCGTATGATGATGATGATATATCGACAGTCAATTAGTCCACGAGATGCGATCCTCAAATGCGAAATCATATGTCAATATTACATACGTACTTAAACATATTTCGATTTTAACCAGCACCTTTATACAGTGCATTCAGAAAGTATTCAGACCCCTTCTCTTTTTCACATTTTGTTATGTTGCAGCCTTATGCTGAAATCGTTTAAATTCATTTTTTCCCTCATCAATCTACACTCAATACCCCATAATGACAAAGAGAAAACAGGATTTTAGAAAGTTTTGCAAATTTATTAAAAAGAAAAAACTGAAATATCACATTGACATAAGTATTCAGATCTTTAACTCAGTACTTAGTTGAAGCACCTTTGGCAGCGATTACAGCCTCGAGTCTTTTTGGGTATGACGCGACAAGCTTTGCACACCTGGATTTGGGGATTTTCTGCCATTCTTCTCTGCAGATCCTCTCAAGCTTTGTCAGGTTGGATGAGAAGCATTGGTGGACAGCCATTTTCAGGTCTCTCCAGAGATGTTCGATTGGGTTCAAGTCAGGGCTCTTGCTGAGCCACTCAAGGACCTTCATAGAGTTGAGAGTTGTCCCTAAGCTACTGCTGCGTTGTCTTGGCTGTGTGCTTAGGGTCATTGTCCTGTTGGAAGGTGAACCTTCGGCCCAGTCTGAGGTCCTGAGCGCTCTGTTTCAGGTTTTCATCAAGGATATCTCTGTACTTTGCTCCGTTCATTGGTCCCTCAACCCTGACCAGTCCCCCAGTCCATGTGGCTGAAAAACACCCCCACAGCATGATGCTCCCACCACCATGCTTCATCGTTGGGATGGTATTGGACAGGTGATGAGCAGTGCCTGTTTTCCTCCAGACATGATGCTTATAATTGAGGCCAAACAGTTCAATCTTGGTTTCATCAGACCACAGAATCTTGTTTCTCACAACCTGAGAGTCCTTTAGGTGCTTTTTTGAAAACTCCAAGTGGGCTTTCATGTGTCTTTCACTGAGGAGAGGTTTCCGTCTGGCCACTCTGCCATAAAGCCCAGATCGGTGGAGTGTTGCAGTGATGGTTGTCCTTTTGGAAGTTTCTCCCAACTCCACACAGGATCTCTGGAGCTCAGCCAGAGTGACCATCGGGTTCTGGGTCACCTCTCTTACCAAGGCCCTTCTCTCCCGATTGCTCAGTTTGGCCAGGCGGCCAGCTCGAGGAAGAGTCCTGGTTGATCCAAACTTCTTCCATTTAAGAATTATGGAGGCCACTGTGCTCTTGGGAACCTTCAGTGCAGCAGAATTTTTTTTGTAGGCTTCCCCAGATCTGTGCCTCACCACAATCCTGTTTCTGAGCTCTGCAGGCAGTTCCTTCGACCTCATGGCTTGGTTTTTGCTCTGATATGCATTGTCAGCTGTGAGACCTTATGGAGACAGGTGTGTGCCTTTCCAAATCATGTCCAATCAATTGAATTTACCACAGGTGGACTCCAATCAAGGTGTAGAAACATCTCAAAGATGATCAAGAGAAATGGGAGGCACCTGAGCTAAATTTCAAGTGTCATAGCAAAGGGTATGAATACTTAGGTCAATGTGATATTTCAGTTTTTTCTTTTTAATAAATTTGCAAAACTTTCTAAAATCCTGTTTTCTCTTTGTCATTCTGGGGTATTGAGTGCAGATTGATGAGGGAAAAAATGAATTTAAACGATTTCAGCATAAGGCTGCAACATAACAAAACGTGAAAAAGTGAAGGGGTCTGAATACTTTCTGAATGCACTGTATGTTGATGTTGTTACTGCTGTTAGTAAAGTAATGTAAGCATGTGCGGCCCAGCTGTTCCCAGAAACAGCCGACGAACTCCGCACTCCCAATATGGCGGAACAACGGGCTCCCAAACAATGGAGTCTGACGAAGCAGGAAACAGTTTCATCTTTCAAGAACTGGCTACAAAATATCCATTATAGTCTTTCCCTCAACACAAACTTTTCATATTTTCTTAGCGACAGCTTCACATGGGGGAAAGAAAACCAACCAGTCGCGCCTTCGAGGTCTTGCAGATGACGGAGAGGAAGGACTTCCCTACGGCCGTGCCACGCAATGCACAACAGAAGGTGCTGTGCACCTGGACTTGATGCCGAATCAAATTGCGAATTATTATCCCATTATCTCCAGAAACTGCATTGCGAAGGCTTCTGCATCTCTGGCCTCCATTCAGCAATCCATTCGGCTCCATTTCGGATTTCACACATCCGGGGTCCATTTCATACACTCAGATTTAATCAACCGTTCACCTGATGACCACCTGAAAGATCGTCCTAGTGTGCAGTACAAGTCCTATCCACTGCGTAAGGAAACTGGCCGGCCTCACTAGCATTTCTTAAGTAAATGAGAGTTTCTTCCCAAGTACGACCGTCGCTTTGTGGCTGGGAGCCTACTTGTCGCGTGGGGATTAAACACTCGAAGAAGAAGAACACAACTTTGACGTGAAACCTGAGCCTTATGCCTACGAGGTCAGTGCTTGTTGTATGGGGATTAACGACCAGGCTACCTATTAACGATTTAACGACTGTTAAGAAGAAGAAGGAGAGGAAGACACCCTTGATGTTGAGCCTCATGCCTACGAGGTCAGTGCTTGTTGTATGGCGATTAACGACTCCCTTTTAACGATTTAACGACTGTTATGAAGAAGAGGAGGAAGACACACTTGATGTTGAGCCTCATGTCTTTGAGGTTAGTGCTCGGCACGCGTGGTTCAATGACTGTTTTGAAGAAGAAGACAACCTTGATGTGAGACCTGAGCCTCCCAGCCCCAGGCTGGCTCCGAGATGTGTGTATGGAAATGTAGCTACTAGCTGGAACCCCATTGCTGATTTCAAATGATATCAGCCTGCATCAAGCTACGCAACTCGTGACAATTTCTGACTTTGATCAGATTTACTATGGAGAGCCACCTACGCGATTTTGGCCTGAGCCTTGCTTTGTTCACTCTGTGGCTGATCAGAGCGGAATTTCCAGCACCACGGACCTCCCCATAAAGTTTGGTGCATACTTTCCTTACCCCGGCTATTGAGCAGACAACTGTGAGCTCCCTGGACATGGTGGCAGTTTCCTTTGCTATCGACATCCTTAAATACTACCGCCGGTGGGTATTTGTTATTCGAGGGACTGTCGCTTCCTTCACGACCACCTGTTTTGTCAATGACGGGTGTGGGCGACACTGCTCGATGCCCTGACTAGCTTGTGCATGCATTTTCCTCCTGTTGCTGGCCTCGTTTGCCTCACTATGGAACGTGTTGTGTCCTTGGCAAGCCACCGACATATTGTGGCATCACTGAACCACCAGTGGTGTTCCGTCCATGGGATTGTGGGTGGTAAGCTGCATTCAACATTCAAGTTCCAGCTTACATACATCCTTCCCCCACCGGCACGATCTTGCAACCTTATCCTTTTGAGTCTGGTTGCAACCCGGAGTATGCCGGGGAGTGTTGGACATCACCACCCCCTAAGTCACCACCTATACCGCCGACGCTGCCTGTGCTGGACCGGTTCCGGAGGCCCCTTTGGATGTTGCCACAGCTGTACAGCCTGGTATGGATCGCTGCCTTCCACCCTGTGGTCAGTCATTCATCCGTGCTTCGGAGCTATCGCCGGCTGGCCCTCAGCTATTCCCTGTGTGGAAGATATTTTTTATTTACATTTACATTCAGACATGCACACACACACACACACACACACACACACACACACACACACACACACACACACACACACACACACACACACACACACTGATATATACTTTATGCTTGCGTGGTTATAGATACACTACATGGCCAAACGTATGCGGACACCCCTTCTAATTAGTGGATTCGGTTGTTTCAGCCACACCCATTGCTGACAGGTATATATATAATCAAGCACACAGCCATGCAATCTCCATAGACAAACATTGGCAGTAGAATGGGCCGTACTGAAGAGCTCAGTGACTTTCAACATGGCACCGTCATAGGATGCCACCTTTACAACAAGTCAGTTCGTCAAATTTCTACCCTGCTCGAGCTGCCCCGATCAACTGGAAATGCTGTTATTGTGAAGTGGAAACGTCTAGGAGCAACAACAGCTCAGCCACGAAGTAGTAGTCCACAGGAGCCCACAGAATGGGACTGCCAAGTGCTTAAGCGCGTAGCGCATAAAAACCATCTGTCCTCCATTGCAACACTCACTACCGAGTTCCAAACTGCCTCTGGAAGCAACGTCTGCACAACAACTGTCCATCGAGAGCTTCATGAAATGGGTTTCTGAAAAGTGGGTTTTCAACACTAACACAAGTGGGAAAAGTGGATTTTCAACACTAACACAAGTGCGAAAACTCGTTTTTCAACACTAACACAAGTGCGAAAAGTGGTTTCCTACACCAACACAAGTGGGAAAAGTGGATTTTCAACACTAACACAAGTGCGAAAAGTGGTTTTTCCACACTAATCCATCGAGAGCTTCATGAAATGGGTTTCTTTGACTGAGCAGCCGCACACAAGAATAAGATAACCATGTGCAATGCCAAGTGTCAGCTGGAGTGATGTAAAGCTCGCCGCCATTGCACTCTGGAGCAGTGGAAATGCGTTCTCTGGCGTGATTAATCAGTAATCACGCTTCACCATCTGGCACTCCAATGAGAAATCTGGGTTTGGTGGTTGCCAGGAGAATGCTACCTGCCCAAATGCAAATTGCCAACTGTAAAGTTTGGTGGAGGAGGAATAATGGTCTGGGACTTTTTTTCATGGTTCGGGCTAGGCCCATTAGTTCCAGTGAAGGGAAATCTTAATGCTATAGCATACAATGATGTTCGAGACGATTGTGTGCTTCCAACTTTGTGGCAACAGTTTGGGGAAGGCCCCTTCCTGTTTCAGCATGACAATGTCCCCGTGCAAAAAGCGAAGTCCATACAGAAATGGCTTGTCGAGATCAGTGTGGAAGAACTTGACTGGCCTGCACAGAGCCCTGACCCCAACCCCATCGAACACATTTAGGATGAATTGGAACGCTGACTGTGAGCAAGGCCTAATTGCCCAACATCAGTGCCTGACCTCAATTATGCTCTTGTGGCTGAATGGAAGCAAATCCCCACAGCAATGTTCCAGCATCGAGTGGAAACCCTTCCCAGAAGAGTGGAGGCTGTTACAGCAGCAAAGCAGGGACCAACCAAGGCTTTCCAAAGCAGGGACCAACCAGCAAAGCAGGGACCAACCAAGGAAGTGACAGTCGCTCGAAGAACAAATACCCACCGGCGGTAGTATTAATGCCCATGATTTTGGATTGAGATGTGTGATGTTCGGGTGTCCACATACTTTTGGAAAGAAGGGTTATTTTGCCTTGTAACTCTTGGTAATGAGGGTTGGGATAGACACTTGGGAGATTCTAGATGTAATTATGCTGTGGGACCGGAAACAACCACATTGTGGATAATGTCTGCACAACCACAACGTTGGTGGATAGACAACGCTAGATTGAATATAACAAATTGGCAGCTCACTCAACCCCAAGTGTGAGGGAGACATCTCCACTTCATTTGCGGAGAAAATGCATACAAATAGCTGCCCATTAATTGATCAGGATCGTAATATTTATAAATTATGTTCCCAACTAAGAAACGTGGGAAGCGGGAATCAATATCTGCAGTGACAGATAGAACGGTTGGCTAAACAAAGGTTAAAAAGAGAAATGGACTCTTTGGAACATTTGCATGAAAGAGAGGGCGCTGGAATTATTTCCTATCTCTCTCCCATGCGCATGGCCAATAAAATGATGCAACCAACCCGAGGGATTGGATTCTTCCACAACACCTGCACCCGACCTGATGCTGTTTGGAATTGAGTGAATACAATTACGATTTTGAATTTCCAACCATTCGTAACTGCTCCTCATCCGGATGTAACGTCAGCACGGATTTAAATATTTGTTTGTCATGAGTGTTGGTAAAAGTTTATTTTTTATATTAATGCTATTTAATTTGTGATTGGAGTTATGTTGTTTGAAATGGAAATAGAGATATTAAGTTCAAATGAATGAGGAAATGACGTGTGGTTTTCTACTTTCTAAGCGTGACATTCACGGATCGCCATATGCAGATTCGCCATTGACTGGGTATAGAGCCATTCAAACGGGTACGTTTTTCGTGAAAGTCCTTCACGAACATGCTGTCCATGCTTGATGTTCGACTACAGGTGACACAGGAATGTGGAATTTATTGGTTCATGGTTTCCCATTCGCCCTTTTTTACCTTAGTCTTTCACGAACCTGCTGTCCATGACTGACGTGCGACTGAAGGTGGCCACAGGAATGTGGAATTTATTGGTTCCATGATATAGCATTCACAGTTTTCCTCATTATTTGTTTGCTTTCGGCTCCACACCCGTGCATAGCATGGTTACCTCGCTAGTTTACTATACAATCACAGAATGATTCGCCTGAAAACTGTTTTTGAATGGAAATAGCATCCTCTTCAAATACGCCCCCGCTAATTTACCCCAGATCCACTTTTTTGAAATACCAACTTCTTTCCTGGAAGTCCTTGCAGTGTCCAAGTGTTTTATACTTCTCCCACCTTCTCCCCCCCCCCCCCCCCGCCCCCTTCACATGCCTCCTCCCCCCAAGTCCTCTCCCTCCCACAGATCTCTCGATGTCCCTGCTCTCAAATGTTGTGTTTGTGTGCTTCCCCTCTCTCCCCATCTTGTCTACCGCTCCCCTTATTATATGTTTTATGTGTCTGTTTGATTTTTTGTGTGATTAATGTTAGCTCTTTCACGACCCTCGATGTTGTATACAAAAAAAAAGAAAAAAAGAGTATATATAATCCAGAACAAACAACAAATGCATTCAGCAGCTCCTATCTGAAATCTCCGAACTTGTACCATGTTGCTGCTACATCAACTAACAACAATACAAATCCAAAACATTCAAAAGCTTCAACTTATTCACATTCGCCATATCCCCCAAAAAGGTGGGCCATTCAATATCCAGGTCCAGATGGTTCAACTTGTGTTGTTGTATTTCGCCATCTACTGGGCAGTTTGATCTGCTGACCTTTCTGGATTCCTTCCTCATCTATCAATTAATACTGTTGCACAATTTGCTCCACACTGTTTGTTGGATGACACAAAACGCAATGGACAAATATGTTTACAAAAAAAAAAATGCTCCAAAGATTCCTAATGAAATCGAAGCCCAGAAATACCTAACGGAATAAACAAACGAAACTACTTATCCTTATCAACCTATAAATTAACTTTTATCTGTCAGGCAGTAATAATGAATTAACATTTTAATATGGATAATAAAAAAATCAATTTAACGCATGAGTCATTATAAAGATCGTAATCACTCATCAGAGTTTCATAATCATACATAATAACGACAACCAATTCAAAATGTATTAATTGTACAGCAGGAGGCTGAACCAAAGGTATCAAATAATATAAATGGAGATATTGTTTGTACATTGTTGTATGTGAAACTAACTGAAGATCTGTTATCCTCTTTGTAATTCAAAAGTAGGTGTATCACTCAACTTCCCTACATTATGTATAAATTCCCAACGATCATGATGCTTGCCAGTCTTATGTGCACAATCTTTCAATCAACACATGCAACATTCTGTGATACTCACAACATCAACGGGATGACGAGCTTGTCAGTTGCTGGAGATATCATCCTGGGAAGTATTTTTGAAGTTCGCTCCATCGCTGCAAAATACAATCTACGATTCGGTAAATATCCTCCAATACCAGAAAGTTGCACGATGTAAGTATGTTTTTCTTTCAATTAATATCAATCACGTACTTGTGTTAATATATTTAGCGATTTATCAAGGTAGTTTTTATTTGTATCTTATATGTTTTCCTACTATACATCTATGGCTTACTGGCTTAGGATGGGTTTGTACACATGACATCTGACATAAAGACATATGTGTACAGGCATTCGATTATGCAGATCATGAATATATGCATATATGTGTGTGTATGTAAGTATGTATATATGTGTGTATATATATATATATATATATATATATATATATATATATATATATATATATATATATATTCGGGTCCTAACAAGGACCTGAAAAAAAAATGTTTGAATTCCTATTCTCCACAAGGCTCTTTCCTTTCGATATCACAAAATAAGCCTACATACAAAAAATCCGGAAGATCGGCCAATATTTAAAGGTCGCGACCTCAAAGTGAAGATCTCTAAATTCCGTAATTTCACGAATTTTACGTAAATTTTACGTAAACGTAAAGATCCAAAAACAATACCTACTACGACTTGTCGCCAGCAACCAAAAAATATTTCCAGTTACGACAAAGTTGTCTTTGATAAAGAATGACTAACTGGTGTGACGTTGTTTGTTTATATGAAACGACTTTGTTCAGTCGTATTAACTGCTATTACATGCATGTTATAATATATATTTGTATAACATGTGTCCTGTGTGGTTGACTTTGTGTTTTTTAAATAAACATTGATATTGTATTTTTGTTTCAAATCCTTAAAATATAGGGACTGGTCGCGACCTCTAAATATTGTACGATCTGTCCAGATTTTGGCATGAGTTCTTACATCTTGATATGGAAAACGGTTAGCCTTGTGGAGAAAGATATTTTCAACTTTTATTTTTTTTGGGCCACCCTTAGTGCTGTACCGATATCGAAACCGGCAATCGGAACAGGCCAATATCGGCTATTTTTTGGGAATCTGTACCGGCAGAGTACAATCAGTGTACAGTTCCGATAACCGATTAAAGTTGTACTGTACTCTATACAAACCCCAAACTTTGAGTAGCTTTCACGCTTGTTTAGAGCGAATTTCAACAAACAAATTGAAGAAAGCAACGTTGCACCTATTGCTTTAGAAACCGCTGCGAGTACAAAGTAAAACGTGACGGCTCCTACGCGTTCCATGGTATAGCATTCACCGTTTCCGCATTTTTCACTTGCTTTCTGTTCCCCAACTGTGCATAGCATGGGTACCTCACTGGTATATTTACATATACATATATATATATATATATTGTTACGTGCTCCTCCCCGACCCCTGGTCACGGTGAACCTCCGAGCCCCGAGAGGAGCCACGGCAGAAAAATATGTTATTCTGTGTCAAAAATCAATAGGGAAACCACACCAATGGTTATCAACAAACAAATATTGTATTAAAAATCACACAAGATTAACAATACAACAATAATAGCAATCAAAAGTACAATCAACACATCTTATGATGGTACCATCAGCTAGTACAGGATAACTCACTGTGCTCCAAGTGAGTGAAAAAAATAAACATTCCCCAATGTCTCTATCGCTCAAAGTTGATCCCCTCCAGTGATCATTAGAGAGATGTCGAAACGAAACCCGAACCCCGTTCAGATGACGGGCCCGGTCACACCGCCAAAACAGCAGAAAGGCGTATGCGGCCAAAGCGGCGCAAAGAGTCACGTGGTCCAAAACTGCGTAAAGCAAACTCAAGGCAAATGGGAAATCCAAAGGCGCCCTCCATGTCTGAACTTTCACGGCTCAGTCGGCGAACCGCAAATTAATCTTCCAAAAGCCACGGTGCACACACACACACATCAGATACGTCTGAAAGCGGTGGAAATGGCTGACGAAGCAAATACCTTGCTTGACGCGTGAAGCGCACGAATCAAAATGGCCGACGGCTCGTTCTCGAGTCGCAACGACCCGGCGATGATTCTTCAGAATCCCAATGCCAAACCTGACACCCAGGTTGATCAGTCACAGCGATAACCCCTATCGCAGGAATTCCTATCCAGGAAATTCAAAGTTCACTCGTGACTCTTGCTCGACAACGTTCGATCCAGAACGCAAAGCAACCAGCTCCTTGTCCGACTTTTTGCTCCTTTCTTTTCTCTCACCTCCTCTTCTTCTTCATCCTCCGGTTCCCGATCCGGTTTCCTGTTTCATTTAACATTAACCTTTTTACCTTTTGACAATAATAATGGCTATTTCCCTCAAACAATAATAATAATAATAATACATAGAACCAGAAATGTTTCAAGTGGATGAAAACCACAACACCGGAAGTGACGAATCCGTAACACTTCCCCCCCCCCCCCCTCTCAAGAAAGAAAGTTTGAACATAGTGAAAACTTTCTTTGTAGGCAAAACTCTCCCAACAAACAAAAGTAAACTCACACCCAAATCATCAATTCCCGTGAGCAACGATAATCAATATTTCCAAAAAATAAAGCAACAAAACTTCAAACAACCTCCAGAGATTTCCAAAGTTAATTCACTCTGGTCAAAGCATTAGCAACAGCATTGTCCCTGCCCTTTACATGCTCAATTTCCCAGTTGAACTACTGCAAAGCCAAACTCCATCTCATCAAACTCTGATTTTTATTTTTAGTTTCTTTTGAATGAAGGTTAAGGGGTTGTGATCAAAAATCCAAGGTCAAGCAAATCTATAGCACTTTTTCCGGGAGGCCGAGCTGAGAGCCAGGTTCCATGGTGGTTGGGTGGTGAGGCCTGGAAGTATTCACTACATGGACGCCTTTAGGAACGTGGAGTTCAGGGTTAATCTGTGTCGGAAAGTTCACTACATGGACGCCTTCAGGAACGTGGAGTTCACGGTTAATCCGTGTAGGATTCTTGGCTCGGCTGCTCCGCAGCATTCAGTGCTTCAACTCTTCCTAACTTTCATAATAATCATGGTTGGACCGCTTGTCGCTGTAGTCACGTGAATAGCGGTCTCCTTCTTGGCCACTACCCTGATAATCATCCCTTCGGGAGCTGCCATAACTCTGTGAGCCTCCATAGTAATATCGACTGCGGCCACCACCAAAACTACTACTCCAACCACGGGAGCCATAGCCACCCCTGAAACTACCTCCACGTTTTCCTCCTCTGTAGCCCTCTCGACGCCTATGGCCTGCCTTCTCTACTGTTATGGTCCGACCATCCAAAATCCTTGCCATTCAAATCCTTTTCTGCATCTTTGGCGTCCTTTGTGTTTTCAAATGTGACAAGGCCAAATCCTCTTGACTTTTGCGTCTCCCTGTCTTTTATCAGCAGCACTTCCAAGAGCGGTCCATATTTGCCGAAGACAGAATCCAGAACATCTTCCCTTGTGTTGAAGTTCAGTCCACCTACAAAGAGCTTGCCAACATTGCTTCCATCCCTGACTTTTGTGTGCTGACACAGTTTCAGGGTACTTCCTCGTCTCTTCAGGGCGCTTCCTACCCATAGCACGAGTCGCGGTACAGGATGGAAAGATACCCGGAATGTCCTGCTCTACCTGTGCGGTGTTATTTTCCATACTAGGCTTTTCAACAAACATCGGGTGACCAGAAACATGACCACCGGCCAAATCATTCCCGATAACAAAAGATACCCCCTCTAAAGGAAGAGTGGCTTGAAAACCTACGGTGACCGGTCCTGACACCAAATCAGACTGCAAATGAATGACATGAAGTGGGGTTTAACATAGCCACCAACCTTCTGTAAACGAACACTGACACCTGTTGCCGTCTTCTTTGACAATGGCAAAATACCTTCAAGCATCAAAGATTGATGTGCTCCTGTGTCCCTCAATACCCTAACAGGTCTCTGGTTAGTCACGTCTTCATCCAGTGACACAAACCCCTCTGAAATAAAAGGTTTGTAACCCTCTTGAGAAAGGTTGTTCTGTGATGCTGTAACTTTGGCATGGGAACCTTCACAAGGCACTGTCCTCCAAGTACGATTTCTCACATTTGCCAATGCATTCAGAGTTGTACTAGTCTGACTCCACTCTTGATTTTTCCTTTCCATAGCATAACATTGGGACATCAAGTGTCCAGGATTCTTTGCCAAAAGCGCAAGTAGGCCCGGAGGGGAAACTTGTGGTCTGTCTCGAGCCCCCCGGAAGATAAGTCTGTCTTGGAACTGTAGTCTTCTGATCCCTAAAAGTGGCGGTATCAGAGTTGTCCTCATAGTCATCTCGAGGCCGCCCCCATTAATTTTCGTTCTCTGCACCGGATGTACCATAACTCCCCTGGCGAACTCTAGGTGGGAAGTTAGCTTTGTGGAACCCCATCCTGTGTGTCAAGGCATAGTCATCTGCCACGGTTGCTGCCTCATAAAACTCTGGTACCTTCTTTTCCTCCAGATGTACGTTAATGACCTCGTGGACACACTGTTTGAATTCCTCCACCAAGATCAATTGTCACAACAGTTTGAAGTCTTTCCCAACCCCTTTCGAATCACACCACCGATCAAACATGGTTTCTTTCATTCTGGCAAACTCCACATGGGTCTCACTCTCCCTCTTCCTGGCATTCCGGAATTTTTGCCGGTAAGCTTCAGGGACCAATTAATAGGCCTTGAGAATGGTTTTCTTCACTATCTCATAATCTGCACATTGGTCAATCGGTAAAGCCGAAAATATATCTTGAGCTTTACCCACCAGAACACTTTGCACTAACATAGTCCAGGATTCCACAGGCCATTTTAGCATTTGAGCCACTTTCTCAAAGTGTAAAAAAAACTTGGCTACCTCCTTTTCATTGAAGGGTGGAACCAGCCTCACATGCCTACCAACATCCCAAGTGTTCTGACTCGTTGTCGAACTAGCCAGCATGGATGCTACCTCTCCCCGTTCTCTCATTAATTCCAACTTCTTGAGTTCAATTTCCTTCTGACACTCCATGTCACGTTCCTTTAACTCCATTTCGGCTCTCCTCTCCTCTGCTCTTTCCTTTTCTCTTCTTTCTTCGAGTTCCCTTTCAGTTCTCCTTTCCTCTGCTCTTCTCTCCTCGAGTTCTCTTGCAGCTCTCCTTTCCTCTGCTTTTAACCTTTCCTGGCTCTGCAGTTGCCGCATCTCCATTTTTCGGAGCTCCACATTTTCTTTTTCCTCGGTAACCATTCCAAGGCTACCTCTTTCCATGTTCCCTGTCCCACCAGAGATTCTACCACCAATGTCTGCATCTCTGCGTTCTTCATACTAACTCGGACCTCCAAGTTAAAATGTCTGGCCAATATCAAGAGTTCTGATTTTTTTAATGCTTGGAACTGTGCCTCATTAGGGGATGCAGCAAACTGTTTTGCATCAAACACCATGGTGACTATCAGTTAACACCTGTTAACCTTCACACAAAAAATTTTCCAATTTTTTTTTCTTTGTTTTGAAAAATCTGGGAATGTTGGAATTTTTTTCCAAATTTGGGAATTTTGGGAATGCTAGGGAATTCTATCCCAGACGAATTATCAGGGAATTTAATCCCAGATGAAGACCCAATGTCGAGCCCCCGAGTCAATTGGACGAGCCCCCAATTTCTGTTACGTGCTCCTCCCCGACCCCTTGGTCACGGTGTACCTCCGAGGCGCGAGAGGAGCCACGGCAGAAAAATATGTTATTCTGTGTAAAATATCAAAAGGGAAACCACACCAATGGTTACCAACAAACAAATATTGTATTAAAAATCACACAAGAATAACGATACAACAATAATAGCAATCAAAAGTACAATCAACACATCTTATGATGGTACCATCAGCTAGTATAGGATAACTCACTGTGCTCCAAGTGAGTGAAAAAAAAAACATTCCCCAATGTCTCTATAGCTCAAAGTTGATCCCCTCCAGTGATCATTAGAGCGATGTCGAATCGAAACCAGAACCCCGTTCAGATGACGGGCCCGGGCACACCGCCAAAACAGCAGAAAGGCGTATGTGGCTGAAGTGGCGCAAAGAGTCACGTGGTCCAAAACTGCGTAAAGCAAACTCAAGGCGAATGGGAAATCCAAAGGCGCCACTGCGTAAGGCAAACTCAAGGCGAATGGGAAATCCAAAGGTGCCCTCCAGGTCTGAACTTTCACGGCTCAGTCGGCGAACTGCAAATTAATCTTCCAAAAGCCATGGTGCACACACACACATCAGATACGTCTGAAAGCGGTGGAAATGGCTGACAAAGCAAATACCTTGCTTGACGCGTGAAGCGCACGAATCGAAATGGCCGACGGCTCGTTCTCGAGTCGCAACGACCCGGCGATGATTCTTCAGAATCCCATTGCCAAACCTGACACCCAGGTTTATCAGTCACAGCGATAACCCCTATCGTAGGAATTCCTATCCAGGAAATTCAAAGTTCACTCGTGACTCTTGCTCGACAACGTTCGATCCAGAACGCAAAGCACCCAGCTTCTTGTCCGACTTTTCGCTCCTTTCTTTTCTCTCACCTCTTCTTCTTTGTCTTCCGGTTCCCGATCCGGTTTACTGTTTCATTTAACATTAACCTTTTTACCTTTTGACAATAATAATGGCTATTTCCCTCAAAGAATAATAATAATAATAATAATAATAATAATACATCGAACCAGAAATGTTTCAAGTGGATGAAAACCACAACATACAACTAACCCTAACCCTAAGTGACGAATCCGTGACAATATATATATATATATATATATATATATATATATATATATATATATATATATATATATATATATATATATATATATTTACAGACTTGGCATTTAATATGGAATATTTTTTTTGTGGTGGTGAACGAACTTTTCAAGATGTCTTAGAACCAAAAGTTCATTGGAATTATGTTGAAATTATTCTAGATTTTGTTAATGTGACCTTTAAAAGAAACAAAAACCACATTTGACATTTCGAAACAAATAAATTGATCCTTGAAAGTGATGTAAACTGATATCGAACTCAATTCATGGACAGTACTGTGTTAAACTTCTGTGCGTTTTCCAGAAGTATATTGTTACGGACACGACTTATTAAGATGTTATGCTGGGCCGAGCGGAATGGCCGCCGTGTTCGCACAAGTTACCCGGTTATACTCAAACGTTGGCCGAATCGCGCTACGCTAGATCAATGAAGGAAAGGACACAACGGCTGGGTTAAATGACACGACACCAGGGGTACAGTTCTCAAGACCTCCGGAGGAGGTTATAATATGGGTTTGCAGAATGTTAAGATTACACGGGACAAGAGGTACAGCACAGAAAGGTGGGCACTTATACACGGTCTTATCTTAGCCCCGACAGACCACAGACAAACGGGACAAGACTGACTCACACAGGGATTGATGGCATGGGAGGGCAGGCAGTCGATAGCTCAAGGTGCACCTTGGCTCAGGGGCAGAATCGACCCGGTCCGGTCCGGTCCAGAGATGCGGGGAGGTATTCAGCGCTTGGAGGTGGCGACTTCTCTCTCCAAGCTGGGGGCGCATCTGACGTCACCTCCGGTAAGTGGCTGCGTATATCCAGCGGGGAGTGACACGCCCTCGGCTCGTTAGCTCCGCCCCAGATGGAATCGGTCCGCCGCTTCTTATTGGGTGCGGGGGGGTTACCGGGCTCCGCCCTTGACGAGGAGCTGACAGTCAGCCTCTGTGTGGTAACCCCATCGGAGCACATGGGCAATGGCGGCTAACCAAGCCGGAGTGAGGACGCACACTCCCCGCGCCGCTGCCGCGCCGCCCCCGCTGTTGTTGTAGTTGTTGTTGTTGTTGTTGTTGTAGTTCCATGAGGAAGAGATGCGGGGAGGTATTGGGAGGTCCTAAACTCACTACTGGTGCCATACAATCACATTCTGGTGCAACGAAGAGTCAGAATTAATGGAAACGAGTCCTTAACTGACATAGACTAAGAATAACTAGCAAGATGTCGTATAGTTGTCTACGTGAGATGCGGTGAACCTGGGCACGACATTTAATGGGGGAAAAAGGGGAAGGTCGGGGCTACAGAGTGTTGTTTACAGACAATGGGACTAGGGAATGGGGGATTGGGGATAGTTGGGGAGTATTGGGGAAATAGCGGAATATTTACAAGCGGATATGGATGGAGGCCAAATCCCATATCCGCAACATTGCACCCTTCTCTACCTCGGGGCGTCCCGACCCGATAAATTTTTACCTACTTTAGTGTGGCACTCAGATGTAGTTCCCTCTACTATTAACTCTACCCTGAGTGCGACAGTTTTACAGATGTTCACAAATGAGTAAATATGTCCCCCTGCGACGTTGAACCCTTCTCCTCACAGAACCACACCCACAGGATAACCGACTCGCGGAAAGAATCCTCAAACTAAACATACAGCTGGTAGGGAGCATTATTTACACAAGACTACACTGATATTTACACTACGATCCAGGACCTGTTTTTGGAGGAACACATGCAGATGTTATGCATAGAGAGAGAGCACGCATGCCAGCATCGATACACCAACCCACGAGTGCTCTGTGGCCTTACGGCCTTTAATAATGTGCAGAGCACCCCATCCAAGCACCAAAAGCACCACCCCATAATGTACAGTCAGCACCATCCGGTGCACCAATAAAGTGTTCAACGTCACCGGTGGTGTCGCAGCCGGCCGATGTTCTGCCGCTGGTCTTGCCTTCATGTAGTGCACTTGGCCTTCTGGCTTCCTTAGAAAATAAAGAAAGGCGCCAACCGCGTCCATTCCTGTATTGTGGCCGTCAGGGGGCCAACTAAAAGTGGTTCACCTGTATGGCATAGGTGCCACGTTGACCCGTAGGTCCATCAACGGGTGGTGCTTGGCCGCAAAAGACTGCGGTCCATGGTGGGCGGCCACAAACATTGCGGTCCATATGGTGTATCGATCCAGGCAGCAAGCAGCGAAAGTGCAGGCCCACAACTGCGGAGCCAGCACCTCTCTCTCCTCTCTCTCTGCCCCAAAGCCAGATCCTCGGAGGTGGGAGACAAAAGAAGAAGACAAGTGAGTAAGGTGGTAAGGGCACAAAAGTGCACGCAATATAAGATGATGCACACTGGGGGCACATGGGAACCAGGTGAGACAGGTACGTTCCTACCGTACGCCCCCCCCCCCACCAGGTAACCTACATTGCCCCTCCCTTACCCCTTACTGTATCCACAAAACACAACACTACCCATAAACATCTACTTTACACATCAACAAACATCCCTACTGTCTTCCCCGTTCCTCCCATAAACCAAATTCGTCTTCTCTCCCTCCTAACCAATCAAATTTGCCATTTCCAACTCTCATCAAAATTTGCCATCTCCAATTCAACATCAAAATTTGCCATCACCAATTCATCATCAGTCCCTCCTAAGGAGGGAGAGATGGAATCACCCCAATGTCTCATCCACGTCGTGATGCGTCTCACCAATCCACACAGCAATTCTCATTTCCTGCACACAGAACAAAGAAAACACAGGTGTGGAGTCATCATCACCACAGGTAAGTGGCTGCGTATGGTGCGACAGGTTCATCAATCCTAACTATTTCCTAAATGACTTTAACAACTTTACATTACCCGGGGTCTTTCTCCTGCCAAACCATTGGCCCTCTTACACTATGGGTTCTAAAAACCAATTCCCATTGGCCAAACTGTGGTGCTTTTCAATTTGGGGTCTCACTCCCCCGATTCATCTCCCGGTGCTTTCGCACAATTTCTGGGCCGCGACGTGTAGCTCTCCCAGCAGGTCTACCCACCTGCACACCTCCACCACTGCAGTTGCCTCCGAGCTTACCTGCTCCTTACCCTAACCTATCTACCTGGGGAAGGCCCTCTGGCGCTCTCCCCACTCGGTGCCCTCTCTGGCACTGGGCTACCCGGGTCCGTCCTCCGGATCCTCGGGCCCCATCCACAACTCTACCGGCTCCCAGAGCCCACCTGCGGCCTCACCTGGCCGACATCCTCACAGTGGTGGAGTGCCCAAACCAACTACACACACTAACAGGCTACACGCCCAGCCATTTCCACAACACTAATGCACCCATCCACAATACCATTCTGCAACCGCACCACAAATGCCAATATCCAACCACAATTTACCTATACCCACTACCTAACACTTACACTACCCGCCCCGGGTATCCGTGATGGGGGTCCACTCTTCCCCCATTCACACCTTCGCACCATGCACACCACTCCGTACCACTTACTCCATGTATTCCATACACCTGTACTTGCACACCTGTGCTCTCACACCTGGTGCCACCTGCACCCTTCTCTCCCCAAGCGCATTCGCGCTGAACCACAACACTCACTACTCATACACTGCTCCACACACCTGTCCAGCTCTCACACAGCATCATCTCATCTAACTACTCCCCTCTGAAACTTGCGCTTCCCAGTCGCCCCTTTAAACTATTGCGCTCCCTCGTCATTATCATCCACCCTAATCTACCTGTGTCCCCACTACAGGTATCAGTCACTAACTAACCTTAACGTCACCTAATGTCATCTTCGCTAGATCCCTATCAATATAACCTAACCCACCCGGGCTAGTTTTCACTGCCATACACCCCATAAACTATAGCGCATTTGCCCCACTTTGTGAGGGATGACAGAGTTGCCATCCCACCACATCGGGCATCTCCCACTACCAATTTTGCACATCAAATTTCAACAAATCAAAAATTTGCCAATCACTACTCATCATCTGCCAATCATTACTGCCAATCCCTTGCCAATCATCAAATTTTGTTTTTTTCTAATTTTGGGGCCAAAACACTATCCTCGTCATTACAGTCTACTTACTAATGCCTCTCGGTGCGCCAATTCACTTCTAAAGCTCGGCTTCGTACAGCCAAGCCATGAATGCGGGTTGTTCTGTGCCAGCGGCTGGATGCGTCCGGCATTCGGTGCAGGGAAGGAGGTTTACCCGGGCCGAGATCCCACGCACCATCTCGGCACGGAGCCATCCCATGGCCCGATCTCGACCTGCCGGAATGCCTCACCAAAAGTGGTCGCCATGACGACCCTTCCTATCCAGCTGCCCGCTCCGCCTAGTGGAGCACGGACGCGGCCGTTCAAAGCGAGGCCCAGCACGCACCGAGGGCCCGATTCGGCTATAAGTCGTTCTAACCTCTAACCCGGTTATCGTCGATGCCTCACCTGGATGCTTACAAGCATACGCTACCCCTTTCGTGCTCATACATCCAGCTGTTCCCATGCTCCTCGTACCTTTCCTTACACACCCAGGTTCACTCATTCCACTTACCGACTTGGTCACACACCTGACCACCGAACACCTTGGCACACATTCGTCGCTCGCACACCTCACCAACACACCTCTTCGCGCCCCCTCCTCAGTCACCTCCTCTGTGACAATCACAGGTGTGCTCTCACTCGCACACCCAACCACGTGCCTCACTACCAATTCCAGCGTGCATTCCCACACACGCTCTACCATTCCAGGTGTGCATCCTTCCATTCCAGGCGTACATCCTCGCTCACCTGTCACAACCAACTCACGCTCCTTGTCACTCTCACTACTCTCACCTCCACTCTTGACAGCGCACTCTTTCCTCATGCACCTGTCCGTTACACACCTTTCTCGCGCACACCCTTGCGCACACTCTCCCGTCACACCCTCTGTAACACTCACCACAGGTGTACACTCTTCCTTGCCTTTGACAGCGCACTCTTTCCTCATGCACCTGTCCGTCACACACCTTTCTCGCGCACACTCTTGCGCACACTCTCCCGTCACACCCTCTGTAACACTTACCACACCGCGCTTCCATGTGCTCCCTCGCACACGCGCTACGACCGATTCACTCTCGACAGCACCCTCACTCCTTGGCATGCACTTTTTCCTCACACACCCCAGAGTCGGACTTTCTCGCACACCTCCTTTTTCGCACACCAGACCTGTCGCACACTTCACCAACGGCCTCTCACGAACACCCGGGTACATCTCGACCCCCAAGCTTCTTAAATCACCTGGCGCATCATACGCACGACCATATTGGTCACCACTTACACCGGGTCCTCTTCCTCTTCGGTTCTCCTCCATCACCTGCGAATCCCTCATCCGGTTAATGAGCACATCATTACGATCCGAACACAGACTTTGGACCAATTCTTTTATCTCCTCTTTTATCTCTTTCTTATCCCCTCTCCGTCGCTTCTTAATTTCGCTCACCCCTTCTTCCACTTCTTCTAATTTCTGCTTCACCTCTTTTATTTCCCGGTACGTCTCCTCAAGCTCGTCCTCCAAGGCTACCTTGACCGTTTCCATGTGCGTCCTCACCTGCCGGTCCTTCGTCTCCATTACCTCTATCACCTCGTCCAACCTCGTTGTCAGTCCCTCACGTACCATCTGACATTCCCTCTTCGTCGCTACCAAGTCATTTTTAGGTCATTTTGTGTCGCTTTTAACCCTCCTATTACCGCTGTGTTCTTCTTTACCTGGTCCGTTAGTTCTTTTTGTCCCTCCGTCAGCTGTTCCACCTCCTGCGTCAGGTCCTCTATGCCCCCTTGCAATTTTACAGTCCCCTTTCTCACCTCCTTCTCCATGTGCTCCTTACAGTGCCTCACCTCCTCGCGCACTCCTCCGACCTCCTCACTCACCCCTCTTCTGATCTCCTCTCCCATCACTTGCATCTCCTGCCCAGATGCCACCCTCATCAGCTCCATTTCCTCCCTGTGAGCATCCAGTTTGGTTTCTACCCCCATTCTGACCCCCTCTATCTGCTGCCCCATTTGTTTAACTTCCCTTTCCGCTTGGTCCCTCATGTCCCTCAATTTGCCTTCCATACTGTTTTCTAACCCCTCTAACCCATTTTTCACTCCCTCTATCTGATTCTCCTGGGCAGCCATTCTGTTTTCTTCCCCCATTAACCCCTCCTGTATTTCCCCTAATCTATTGTCTAATCCCTCTATTCTACTCCCTAACCCTCCGATCTGGGCCCCCATGTCCTCCCTCAATTTCTCGCTATTGGACCCCATTTGGCCCTCCAATCGCTCACCCAATCGCTCACTATCAGCCCTCATTTGCTCACTATTAGCCCTCATATCGTCCTTCTGCAGGTTGAGGGACGCCTGCATTTGCGCCATAAATTGCTCCATGAGGGCCTGCATTTGGGCCATCCCTCCCACTTGTGCAGCGGGTGCGGCGGCCGTAGCTATGTGCGAGGCGCCATTTTGCGCGCCCGCAACCTCGTGCGCGACGACGCCATTTTGCGACCCTGCTACCCTCACTGCTTCACTCTCCTCATGTCCCTCAATTTGGTCCTGGATCGACCCTGCCTCACTCTCCTCTACCGGAACCCAGCCGTCTTGATCTGCCATAGCGCGACTTTCAAAATTCGGGTTTTTATTTTTTTTTGTAAAACACAATCAAATTTCGCCATTATAATTTCGAGCGCGTGAAACGCGCTCCGGGACCGATCCCACTTCCCGACACCAATTGTTACGGACACGACTTATTAAGATGTTATGCTGGGCCGAGCGGAATGGCCGCCGTGTTCGCACAAGTTACCCGGTTATACTCGAACGTTGGCCGAATCGCGCTACGCTAGATCAATGAAGGAAAGGACACAACGGCTGGGTTAAATGACATGACACCAGGGGTACAGTTCTCAAGACCTCCGGAGGAGGTTATAATATGGGTTTGCAGAATGTTTAGATTACACGGCACAAGAGGTACAGCACAGAAAGGTGGGCACTTATACACGGTCTTATCTTAGCCCCGACAGACCACAGACAAACGGGACAAGACTGACTCACACAGGGATTGATGGCAGGGGAGGGCAGGCAGTCGATAGCTCAAGGTGCACCTTGGCTCAGGGGCAGAATCGACCCGGTCCGGTCCGGTCCAGAGATGCGGGGAGGTATTCAGCGCTTGGAGGTGGCGACTTCTCTCTCCAAGCTGGGGGCGCATCTGACGTCACCTCCGGTAAGTGGCTGCGTATATCCAGCGGGGAGTGACACGCCCTCGGCTCATTAGCTCCGCCCCAGATGGAATCGGTCCGCCGCTTCTTATTGGGTGCGGGGGGGTTACCGGGCTCTGCCCTTGACGAGGAGCTGACAGTCAGCCCCTGTGTGGTAACCCCGTCGGAGCACATGGGCAATGGCGGCTAACCAAGCCGGAGTGAGGACGCACACTCCCCGCGCCGCCGCCGCGCCGCCGCCGCTGTTGTTGTAGTTGTTGTTGTTGTTGTAGTTCCATGAGGAAGAGATGCGGGGAGGTATTGGGAGGTCCTAAACTCACTACTGGTGCCATACAATCACATTCTGGTGCAACGAAGAGTCAGAATTAATGGAAACGAGTCCTTAACTGACATAGACTAAGAATAACTAGCAAGATGTCCTATAGTTGTCTACGTGAGATGCGGTGAACCTGGGCACGACATTTAATGGGGGAAAAAGGGGCAGGTCGGGGCTACAGAGTGTTGTTTACAGACAATGGGACTAGGGAATGGGGGATTGGGGATAGTTGGGGAGTATTGGGGAAATAGGGGAATATTTACAAGCGGATATGGATGGAGGCCAAATCCCATATCCGCAACAATATCTTTATTTTGCACATTAGCCAAAAAAATTTTAAACAAAAACAAAAGTTAAATTACGACTGGGATTACGGACAGTAAAATTACAGTTCAGTACTTCGTGTAACCCCCACGAGCATTCAGGAGAGCACCTACACGTTGAGGCATGCTGTTCCCGAGATTTGCCAAGGTTTGGACAGGAATCGCTTGCCATGCAGTGACAATAGCCTGCTGCAATTCACGCACAGAGGTCGGCTGCTGGTCCAACTGGTCGATTTGACGCATTAATTCTGCCCACAAGTTCTCTATCGGATTCATATCTGGGGACATGGCAGGCCACTCCATATGCTCTACACCACGGTCAGCAAGGAAGTGTTGGATCATGCGAGCACAATGAGGCCGTGCATTGTCATCTTGGAAGACAAAGTTTCCTCCAAAGGCTGCATGAGCAAATGGAAGCAATGTTTCTACCAGAATGGCCCTGTACTTGAACTGGTTCAGGTTTCCATTCAGAACAACCAGGTCAGTTTTTCCCCCTGCATGAAAAGCAGCCCAAATGGTCACCCCACCACCTCCAGCTTGGACTCTTGGCACTATACAATCTTTGTTGTAGGCTTCATGCACTTGTCTGCACACTCGGACACGGCCATCTTGACGATAGACGAGAGATCTAGACTCGTCACTGAAGATCACGTGATTCCAGTGTCCTGGCTGCCATTGACGGTGCTCTCTGGCCCACTGCAATCGGCGCTGGCGGTGTTATCTGGTCAGGCGTGGCTTTCTCACAGGATGCCTGGCACAATAGCCTGCTTGAACCAGTTGTTGGTTGACTAGCCTTCTGGATACAGGCACATTTGCCAGTTGCTGCCACTCAGCCCTAAGCCGATTAGCTGACTTGGTACGGCCATTGCGGACTAACCGGTGCAGCTGCCGATCATCCCTCCTTGTGGTTCTGCGGGGACGTCCTGGCCTCGGTATTGGAGTAGGGACACACCTCTGAGCATTTCGTTTCAGGATATTTGACACCTGACCTTGAGTGTTTTAGCACGCTGTTTTTAGCACGAGTAGGCAATAGCACGCTGTTTCATGCCGTCATTTCGTAAAGCCACCTCTCCATGACAAACAGCATTGTCGAGTTGACGGACCATCTCCAGAGGAAGCGGCAATAACTTTTGGAGACATGCAGCAGTTGTTTTCCACTAATACAAAACGCAACAACCCTTGTATACCCGACTGTGAAGCCAATCATCAAATGCACCTGTCCGTACATTTTGCCACGCCACCTGGGATATAATCCTGTTGTTGACTTCTTGCTGTGACAGACAATCAGTGACATGGTTCTTTTAACAAATAAATCACCAAAGTGTAAAAGAAACTCACCAGATTGATATACTGAGTTAAGAAAGTAAACCAAAGTCAAGAAAAAAAAAAATTCCATATTAAATGCCAAGTCTGCATATATATATATATATATATTGTAACGGTTTTGAGAAGTGGGTAACGAATTTGAGAAGTGTAACGGTTTTTGAGGAGTGTAACAATTTTGGAGGAAGTGTAACGAATGTAAAAAGTATGGTTTTGTTATGTGTAACACCCTCGTAATGTAAATAATGGTCGCAGCCGTCCTCCTAGTTAATTCCATGAAACTTACACGCAGGCCACGATATATCTTTTTAAATAGTGTATTTCCTTATTCTATGTAGGCTAAATATGTGTTTCCCACTAGATTGACTTTGCATTGTATCAAACAAAATAAGCGTAGGCCCTTGCAATTTCCCCAAACATCTCCGCTCTCCAAAGTTCCTTTCAAAAGGGGTGCGAGTGGTGTTCAATCCCGCAAGCCGCCATTGCCCATGTGCTAATCTCGGAGAAGAAAGGCGTGTCTCCACCTCGTCATAGAGGGGAGGAGTGAGCCAAGCCCACTTGGCCAACCAGCACCGCGGTTAGCGACCCAGTAGGCGTGCCCTCGCAGCCGGCGGCTTGATTCCGCCCCGAGTGATAAAAGCGACTGTAAGGGACTGCTTCACCAGATGACCAGGGAGATGAGCGAAGAGGCGACACCAAGAGGAGCGGTGAGCGGTGAGATGCGAAATGCTCCAAACCAAAGAGGAGAGGTACTCGGAAAGGAAACCAGCTAAGGAGAGACGCGCTGAAAGGCGGGAGACGGCTCCACCAGAAGGAGAGGAGCAGGTGTGCCCGAGCCAGTGTGTGACGTCTAGAGCATCGGCAGCGGATAAGCGACGGAGGGTTTTCCCGCCAAAAACCATGAGGAATTGAGAGCTGCTGCCTCCGACCCTGCCTCCCTCTCCAGCAATCCAACTCAAGCCCTACCTGCCTGCAATATCCCCCGTGTAAGTGTGAACGTCGTCTGTCCTACTCGTTGTCTTGGGGTTAAGTAAAATGAATAGTATAAGCTAACGATGCAGTTACACTGTGACTCTCTTTGTGACTTCTCTTTTCCTGTGTGACTGCTTTTTCCATCCATTGTTTGTAAATAATTTTGGTCGTTCTTTCTTTTTGCTTGTGTGTGTATAATAAATCTGTTCTTCCTCCGTACTCTGTCTTCTTCTCTTTTCCTTCTCTTTCGGTCGCTTTAGAGGTTTCCCGATTGAATATCTGCGGTGCGATCTGGTCAACGTCGGGTGGAATCGGGTTCTAATCGGGGAGTAACTGTTCGGTCGCGGTTGGACCATCCGCTCGGTAAAATAACATCTTTAACCGCGTCTGCAACAATTGGTTGTCAGGAGTTGGATTCGGACCTGGGACTAAATTTGTTAGGCCCAAATTTTGGAACACCAATTGTGTTATTAAGTAACAATTGGTGTCGAGGAGTGAGATCGGACCCGAAGTGCGCTTAACGCGCTCAAAATTACAAGCTGCCGAAATTTATTTTGTTTTATAAAACCCGAATTTTGAGATCGCGCCATGGACAATCAAGGCGATCGGATGTCGGTGGGGGAGATAGACGGGTTAGGGGTAACCCAGGACTTAGGGGAAGAAAGGGAGGAGGAGAGCAATGAGGTGGTTGAGGGTGTATCAGGCGCGCAAAATGGCGCCTCGCACATGGCTGCGGCGGCCGCACCCGCTGCACAAGTGGGAGGGATGACCCAAATGCGGGCCCTCATGGAGCAATTTATGGTACAAATGCAGGCGTCCCTCAACCTGCAGAGTGAGCAAATGAGGGCTCAGAGTGAGCAATTGGGGGTAATGGGGAACCGGATGGATGCTCAGGGTGAGCGATTGGAGGGCCAAATGAGGGACGAAGCGAGGAGTACCGGTGAGAAGTTAGACAATAATTTTGAGGGGTTAGACAACGGGATAAAAGAGGTAAAAAATGGGTTAATGGGGTTAGAAAATAGGATGGAGGACAAATTGCGGGAAATAGGGGAACAATCTGCCAGGGAAATCAAACGAATGGGAGAGCAGATAGAGGAGGTAAAAATCGGGGTAGAAACCAAATTGGATGCTCAGAGGGATGAATTGGGACAGATGAGGGTGGCATCTACAAAAGAGATGGAGGAGATACGACGAGGTGTAAGTGAGGAGGTTTCGGGGCTACGTGAGGAGGTAAAGCGAGGTGAGAAGCGTATGGAGAAAGAGGTGAGAAATAATACGGCAAAGTTACAAGGGGGAATAGAAGATCTGACGGAGGAGGTGGAACAGCTGACGGAGGGACAAAAAGAACTAGTGGAGCAGGTTCAAAAGAACACTGCGGTACTAGGAGGGTTAAAGGCGACACAAAAAGAAATTAAAAACGAATTAATAGCGACACAGAGGCAATGTCAGATGGTACGTGAGGAACTGACAATGAGGGTGGACGAGGTGACAGAGATAATGGAGACAAAGGACCGGCAGGTGAGGATGCACATAGAGACGGTCACGGTAGCCTTAGAGGACGAACTTGAGGAGACGCACCGGGGAATAAAAGAGGTGAAGCGAAAATTAGAGGAAGTGGAAGAAGAGGTGAGTGAAATTAAGAAGGGACGGACAGAAACTAAAAGAGAAATCCAGGAGGAGGTGATGGAATATGTGCAAGGTCGGTGCTCAACTCATAATGTGATGCTCACTAACCAAATAAAGAGTTTGCAGGTGGCAAAGGAGGTGCGGAGACGAGGTACGGAGGTGAGTGGCAATGTATATGATGTGAGGAAAGCTTCAGTCGGCTTGGGGATTGGTTTGCATCCGGGTGTTCGTGAGAGGCCGTTGGTGAAGTGTGCGACAGGTCTGGTGTGCGAAAAAAGAGGTGTGCGAGAATGTCCGACCATGGGGTGTGTGAGGAAAAAGTGCGCGCCGACCAGTGAGTGTGCTGTCAGGAGTGAGTCGGTCGTAGCGCGTGTGCGAGGGGGTACATGGAAGCGCGGTGTGGTGAGTGTTACGGAGGAAGTAACGGAAAAGTGTGCGCAAGAGTGTGCACGAGAAAGGTGTGTAACGGATGGGTGCATGAGGAAAGAGTGTGCTGTCGAGAGTAAGGGTGAGTGCGCGACCGAGAGTGGTGGTGAGAGTGGTGAGAGTGGCACGGAGCGTGAGTTGGTTGTGACAGGTGAGCGAGGATGCACACCTGGAATGGTAGAGTGTGTGTGGGAATGCACACTTGAGTTGGTCGTGAGGCACGTGGTTGGGTGTGCGAATGAAAGCACACCTGTAATTGTCACAGAGGAGGTGACCGAGGAAGGGGCGCGAAGAGGTGTGTTGGTGAGGTGTGCGAGCGACGAATGTGTGCCAAGGTGTTCGGTGGGCAGGTGTGTGACCAAGTCGGTGAGCGGAATGAGTGTACCGAGGTGTGTAAGGAAAGGTACGAGGAGCATGGGAACAGCTGGAGGTATGAGCAAGAAAGGGGTAGCGTATGCTTGTAAGCATGCAGGTGAAGCATCGACGGTGACCGGGTTAGAGGTTAGAACGACTTATAGCCGAATCGGGCCCTCGGTGCGCGTCGGGCAGCTTCGCGTGCCGCGAGGACCAGCGGGGATCCGAACCACGGCGGTTTCGAAAGAACCGCCATACGCGATCCACGCTGTGCCTCGCTTGGAACGGCCGCGTCCGGGCTCCACTAGGCGGAGCGGGCAGCCCGATAGGAAGGGTCGTCATGGCGACCACTTTCTATTGAGACGTGCCGGCAGGTCGAGATCGGGACATTGGATGGCTCCACGCCGAGGTGGTGAATGGGATCTCGGCCCGGGTAAGCCCCCGTCCCTGCCCCGAATGCGGGACGTGTCCAGCCGCTGGCACAAAACGACCCGCGTTCATTGCTCGGCTGTACGAAGCCGGGCTGTAGACGTGAATTGGCGCACCGAGAGGATGTAATAAGTAGACGGGTGATGAGGATAGTGTTTTGGCCCCGAAATTAGAAAAAAAAGCAAAATTTGATATGAAATTTATAATAGTGGGTAGAATTGGCAGTAAATGGAAAATTTTTGATTTATTGAATTTGGACGAACAAAATTTATAGTGAGAGACCCCCGATGTGGTGGGATGGCAAATCCATCATCCCTCACAGGGTGGGGCAAATGCGCTATAGCTTATGGGGTTGATGGCAGTGAAAACTAGCCCGGGTGGGTTAGGATATATCGTGTGTAGGGATCTAGCGAAGATGATATTAGGTAACGTTAAAGTTAGTTAGTGACAATGATACCTGTAGTGGGGACGCAGGTAGTTTAGTGTGGATGATAATGACGTGGGAGCGCAATAGTTAAAGGGACGACTGGGAAGCGCAAGTTTCAGAGGGGAGTAGTTAGCTGAGATGATGCCGTGTGTTTGAGAATTGAACAGGTGTGATTGAACAGGTGTGATTGCACAGGTGTGCAACTGAACAGGTGAATGGAGCAGTGTATAAGGGGGTAGTGGTGATTGCGTGTTGTGTTGACCAAATGGTCCAGGAAGAAAGGAGGGTGCAGGTGGCACCAGGTGTGAGGGCACAGGTGTGCAACAGCAGGTATGGAGAATGGTAGTGTGGAATAAATGGAGTATTGGAATGGATGGTCGTGGAGTGAGTATGGTGGAAATTGTGGAGTGGAGTGGATGGTGCGAAGGTGTGAATGGGGGAAGAGTGGACCCCCATCACGGATACCCGGGGCGGGTAGTGTAAGTGTTAGGTAGAGGGTACAGGTAAATTGTGGTTGGATATTGGCATCTGTGGTGCGAGTGAAAGAATGGTCTTTGGATGGGTGCATTAGTGTTGTGGAAATGGCTGGGCGTGTAGCCTGTTAGTGTGTGTAGTTGGTTTGGGCACTCCACCACTGTGAGGATGTCGGCCAGGTGAGGCCGCAGGTGGGCTCTGGGAGCCGGTAGTTGTGGATGGGGCCCGAGGATCCGGAGGACGGACCCGGATAGCCCAGTGCCAGAGGGCACCAAGGGGTGACAGAGCCAGGAGAGGGCCTTCCCCAGTTAGATAGGTTAGGGTGAGGAGCAGGTAAGCTCGGGTGGCAACTACAGTGGTGGAGGTGTGCAGGTGTGTAGACCTGCTGGGAGAGCTACACGTCGCAGCCCAGAAATTGTGCGAGGGCACCGGGAGATGAATCGGGGAAGTGAGACCCCAAATTGAGAAGCACCACAGTTTGGTCAATGGGAATTGGTTTTTAGAACCCATAGTGTAAGTTGGCCAATGGATTGGCAGGGAGAGACCCCGGGTAGTGTAAAGTGTGTTAAAGTCATTTAGAGGATAGTTAGGATTGAAGTCTCCTCACACCATCTGCATCCACTCACCTGAGGTGATAGGTACTCCACACCATGCCATGTTTAATTATTTTTGATGCAAATGTTTGGATTGTGAGACGCATCATGACGTGGGTGTGACATTGTGCGTAATTCCATCTCTCCCTCCTTATGAGGATTGATGATGAATTGGTGATGGCAAATTTTGAAGTAGAGGGATTGTGGAGACGAATTTGGTATAGGGGAAATATGGGGAAGACGTGACAGTAGTGACGAATTTGTAAATGGGTAGATTTTGTAAATATGTGGTAAGGGCAAGGGTAGTGTAGGTGACAGGGGGGTGACATACGGTAGGGACGAGCTTTCTCACTTCGCCCTCCGTACGCATTTCGCCTTGCATTGCCTTATTGACGTGTACCCTTGTGACCTTACCCCTCACTCAATTGTCTTTCTTTTGTCTCCCACATGACCTGTGCGCCATTGGGTGCCGAGGGGAGCGTGCGTGAGGTGGCCATTGTGCGCCCGAGATTCCCAGAACCAGCATGCATTGCGTTGATGTACCACTTTATGGACCGCTGTTCTGCGGCCAAGTACCACTTGATGGACCCCAGGTTCTGGGGCAGGGCACCTCTGTTGGAGACCGGCCATAGTGGCCAGGGAATCTTGCTTGCGGACCTCGGTAAGGTGGCACCTATGCCAAACAGGTGGACCACCCTTAGTTGGCCCCTGAGGCCCTAAATAAAAACGAACACAAGTTGTGCTTTTTATTATTTCCAAATAGGCCGCATGAAGCCAGAAGACGTCGGGAAGAACATCGGCCCAGCAGAGAAAGAGAAGACCACCACCAGTTGTTTTGTTGTGTTTATTAAGAACCATGGTGACTGTGCACCGAGTGGTGCTTTGTGGTGCTTTGTGGTGCTTTTGGTGCTTTTGGGTGCTTTGGTGGTATTGGTACTGGTGCATCGATGCAATGCGTGCTGTCTCCTCCCTCCCAACAGGAATTTCTTTTTCCTGTTCCCTAAGAAAAAAAAGAAAAAAACACAGGTCCTGGGTTGCGTTGTAAATAAGAAATAACGTTACTGTAAATAATGCTCCCCACCGTAAATGTATAGTTTGAAAACAATTCCGTAATTTGGTTAGCTGTGGGCTTGAGTCTGTTAGACAGGGTGCAATGCAATAGGGGGACATACTTATTTGTGTTTTAAGATTGTCACACTCAGGGTCAGGTTAATTGTAGAGAGAATTACACCTACGTGTCACACTAAGTTAAAGTTTTGTAGGCCCGAGCACGGGCCTGAAGAAAGGAGGGTGCAGTGTAACGGTTTTGAGAAGTGGGTAACGAATTTGAGAAGTGTAACGGTTTTTGAGGAGTGTAACAATTTTGGAGGAAGTGTAACGAATGTAAAAAGTATGGTTTTGTTATGTGTAACACCCTCGTAATGTAAATAATGGTCGCAGCCGTCCTCCTAGTTAATTCCATGAAACTTACACGCAGGCCACGATATATCTTTTTAAATAGTGTATTTCCTTATTCTATGTAGGCTAAATATGTGTTTCCCACTAGATTGACTTTGCATTGTATCAAACAAAATAAGCGTAGGCCCTTGCAATTTCCCCAAATATCTCCGCTCTCCAAAGTTCCTTTCAAAAGGGGTGCGAGTGGTGTTCAATCCCGCAAGCCGCCATTGCCCATGTGCTAATCTCGGAGAAGAAAGGCGTGTCTCCACCTCGTCATAGAGGGGAGGAGTGAGCCAAGCCCACTTGGCCAACCAGCACCGCGGTTAGCGACCCGGTAGGCGTGCCCTCGCAGCCGGCGGCTTGATTCCGCCCCGAGTGATAAAAGCGACTGTAAGGGACTGCTTCACCAGATGACCAGGGAGATGAGCGAAGAGGCGACACCAAGAGGAGCGGTGAGCGGTGAGATGCGAAACGCTCCAAGCCAAAGAGGAGAGGTACTCGGAAAGGAAACCAGCTAAGGAGAGACGCGCTGAAAGGTGGGAGACGGCTCCACCAGAAGGAGAGGAGCAGGTGTGCCCGAGCCAGCGTGTGACGTCTAGAGCATCGGCAGCGGATAAGCGACGGAGGGTTTTCCCGCCAAAAACCGCGAGGAATTGAGAACTGCTGCCTCCGACCCTGCCTCCCTCTCCAGCAATCCACCTCAAGCCCTACCTGCCTGCAATATCCCCCGTGTAAGTGTGAACGTCGTCTGTCCTACTCGTTGTCTTGGGGTTAAGTAAAATGAATAGTATAAGCTAACGATGCACTGTGTGACTGCTTTTTCCATCCATTGCTTGTAAATAATTTTGGTCGTTCTTTCTTTTTGCTTGTGTGTGTATAATAAATCTGTTCTTCCTCCGTACTCTGTCTTCTTCACTTTTCCTTCTCTTTCGGTCGCTTTAGAGGTTTCCCGATTGAATATCTGCGGTGCGATCTGGTCAACGTCGGGTGGAATTGGGTTCTAATCGGGGAGTAACTGTTCGGTCGCGGTTGGACCATCCGCTCGGCCCATCATACCATCTAAACCGCGATCAGTAACAATATATATATATATATATATATATATATATATATATATATATATATATATATATATATATATATATATATATATATATATATATATATATATATATTGTTGCGGATATGAGGACTGTATATTTTTTTTGATTGTGTAAATTATTATTATTGTTTATTCTGCGCCCCCTGCCTCCGGAGCTGTGTAAAGGTGAAAGGACATCCCATAATTAGTCCACAAGCATACACGTCAGCCAAATAATAGAATACCCCTGTTTGATAGTTATCTCTTATTCTGTGTTTTAGAGTAAGGCTGTGTCTCCCATTAATTGAAGTACTCCATTGCACCAGTGAAAGAGAATAGATCCCCTTTCATTCCCATCACCAAAATCTCCTTTCCTTTCACATCCCCTTTCGTCATTGCCGAGCCTCGATTGCCAATTACCTCCCCTCCAAAACCACCATTGAACAAGTGCCCGCCCGTCGTCATCAAGGGCGGAGCCAGAGGGTCGCATGACCAACCAGGGCCGAGGTGAGCACACCGATGGGCGTGTCCTGAAGGCCGGCGGCTTGATCGCTGGAGGCGCTATAAAGGCGCGCGCGCAAGAAGCGTTGGGGAGTCAACGAGAGTCAGTCAGTGGAGTCGGTGGTCAGTTGGTTGCGTTGGTTGCGGTGAGGAGTCGGTGGTGGTGGTCAGTGGTTGCGTTGGTTGCGGTGAGGAGTCGGTGGTAAAGAGTGAGTGGACCAAGAAAGAGATGAGGGTTTGGACCAGACGAGTCGGACAAGTCCTGGGAAAGCACGTGACGTCCACAGCAGCCACAACAGCAGCTTGGGGCCTGAACGGCGGTTTTGAGCAGGGCCGCAAAGGAACGGCGGCTGCTAACGCGCCGATCGTGCTGCAGAGCCCCCTTGGACCTTCCTCTCCCTCCAGCCATCCACCTCCTGCCTTTCCACCCTTCTTGTGTACGTGAGTTTGTTTTGTTTGTTCTGTCCCTGGGTTAATTAAGTCTGTATAAGCTAGTATTTGCACTGTGTCACCTGCGTCTTATGTGTTGTAAATAAACTTGATTGCTCCTTTTTGCTTGTGTGTGTACAATAAATCCAATTACTCTTCTGTCCGTCTTCTCGTCTTATTCCTTTTCCTCTTTGCATTTCGTCGTTTTAGTCTTTTCCCAGATTGGGCAGCTGCGGTGCGATACGGCCAAAGTTCTGGGTGAATCGGGTGAGTCGGGGATCCTGTAACGGTCGCGGTTGGACCATCCGCTCGGCCCATCATACCATCTAAACCGCGATCAGTAACAATATATACTGTATATATATATTGTTGCGGTTTTCAAATAAATGTTAATTTCCCCTCTTATTTAGTTACACCACAACATGTAGCCTCGCGATAGTTCAGTTATTTTTTAGTAAATGTAAGCGTAGTCCTTTTCCTGTGTTTAGTTTTGCGTTGAGAAGGCCAGTGAAAATTAGGTGTCCTTATGGTGCTTCGATGCTTTTGGTTTTAGCGCTGAAATACCACGCGGCAGGCCTGAACAAGTCGACCGAGGTCGAAGGAAGGTGGGGCAGGAGGAGTGGGAGTGACCGGTAAGCACGACCTGCCAATCAGGGCTCGAGGGGAGTGGCTTACCACTGTGGCAGAGGCGGGGTTTCGAACATTCGAGTCGGGCCGGGGCGGGGCCATATAACCCCGCTCCGAGCCTCCCTCCCCCCCACCGCAGTTGAGATGAGATGAGTTTGAGATGCAGTTGAGAAGATGAGAGGAGACGCAGATGAGCGCAGGAGACGAGAGGAGTTGAGAAAGCGCATGAGATTGCTTCGTATTGAGTCGTACCACCCATGAACTGATTCACCTCGTTGTATACGAATTTTGCCCTACTCCCCGCGCTCCGCACAGTATTAATCGCGACTGTAAAGAACGACCAGCGCCGGGCCACAGACGCACAATTTCCCTCCTGCCTGCCTTCGCCTGATACGTGCCGTGAACATTGGAGAGCCACGCCGGGCGAGCTGTTCCAGGAGCGACCGAATCAGGCGTGTTTGGGCGCGAACATCCTTCCTCCATCTCCCCGTGTATGTGAGTGGGCCCATTGTCTGGGATTTAGTATAAGACTGACTAAGTTCTGCCCTGTGTCCCCTTCCTTCTACCGATCCTTGTACATAGTGTAATTAAACCCTGTTATTTCTTCTGATTTGACCGTCTTGTCTTTTCCATCATTGGCTTAGCATGGTATGAATAAGATCGCTCTAATCGGGTTCTAATAGAGAAGTAATAGCATGAGTCACACGGTACGCATTCCACTCGGGCATACTCAATTGCGCTTGGTTCGTGCGAGACTGGATCCCCGCCTCCGCTGCGGCGTGCGTACCAAAGGTACGTGTGAATTTGTCCCAAAACCCTTTTCCATGTTTGCCCTGGAGTGGCGACTCGGTTTCGCGATTTTGAAGACCCAGAGAACAAAAGGGGTTTAATCTCCCCTTTGTGACGGGAACGGGCTTCGAAGATCCACAACAATATGGTGTCAGGAGTGGGATTTGAACCCTGAAAATTGTTTTGGACACCAATTTGTACAGATTGGCCACAACACTTTGGTGTCAGTGGAGTGGGATTTGAACCCTAAAACATTTTTGGACGAATTGGCTCCAAATCACGAGCAAACTCTCATGCACAGATTGCTCTCTCTCATGCACAGATTTATCCCATCTCGTCTTCAGTTGTCATACCCTTCCTCCCGTCCATGGTACACGGAATCTTGTGGTGAGGCTGTTGCCCAGAAACAACTTGCCTTCGTCTCCTGGAAAGCAAATTCAACGGAAGGAAATCTCATTTCCTTTCACAAAGCCCGAAACAAGTGTGTGTCCACCCTCAGGAGAGCCAGGAAACAATATCTCTCCGTTCTCAAGACCGAACTCTCTTATCTGTCTCCCTCTTCCAAATCCTGGTGGCGTCTGGTCAAATCCGTTTCTGGTGTTTGTTCCCCCTCCATCCCCTCCCTTACCTCAAATGGCTACACAGCTGTCTCCGCACGTGAAAAAGCTGAATGCCTCAACTCTGTGTTTGCCTCTAAATCTTGTGTCCCAAACCCATCCCTCTCTGTACCCACCATACCCAGTCGTACCCTGCTGCTCCTGGACTCCGTGTCCTTTCCTCCTGACAAGGTGGAAAAGTTTCTGTCAACCCTCGACTCTGATTCTGCAACTGGACCCGACGGCATCAGCCCACGGGTCCTAAAATCCTGCTCTGCTGCTCTATCTCACCCTCTCTCTGTTCTCTTCACCCTCTCTTTTGCTCAAGGTCAACTGCCATCTGCTTGGAAATCAGCCAACATCACCGCTTTGCACAAAAAAGGTGCAAAAACAGATCCTAGCAACTACAGACCAATCAGCCTTCTCCCAATTATCAGCAAAGTCATGGATTTCCATCATTGCTTCGGATATGAAATCTTTCCTCTTCTCCAATGGCTTGATCTCTGATCATCAATTTGGTTTCAGACCAGGTCACTCTACTCTGGACATGCTGCTTCTGCTGTCTCAACAATGGATGGAGGTCCTCAATGCCAAACAGGAAATTAGAGCTGTCTCCCTCGACATATCACGTGCCTTCGACACGGTCTGGCACCCCGCTCTGCTCACCAAACTCTCCTCCTTTGGTATCCATGGAAATCTCCACGCATGGCTGGCGGACTTCCTCTCTAGTCGTCGTCAACGTGTGGCCCTGAATGGGTTTCTCTCATCTCCTCTTCCTGTTCAGGCTGGAGTTCCCCAAGGCAGTGTTCTGGGCCCCGTGTTTTTTCTGGTCTTCATCAATGATCTCTCTGACTCTCTCGAAAATCCTCTCTATCTCTTTGCTGATGACTCCACTCTCTGCCGCTCCATTCCTCTTCCCTCAGATCGGCAGTCTGCTGCCTCCTCACTCTCTGAAGACCTGGACAAAATCACAGACTGGTCAAACAAGTGGAACATGTCTTTCAATCCTGACAAATCTCACACTCTTACTATGTCTCTCCGAAAAGATCGACTGGACAACCCCCCCATCTACTTTCTCAACAATCCTCTCCAAGAAGTTCTGTCGCTCAAGATTTTGGGTCTCACTATCTGCCATGATCTTTCTTGGGAAAACCACATTTCCAAGCTGGCCTCCAAAGCCAGTCGCCGACTGGGCATCCTCCGTTGTGCGAAGTCCTTCCTCGGCACACCTGAGCTCCTCACCACATACAAGGCTTTCATCCGCAGCTCAATGGAATACTGTTCTCCCCTATGGGCCGGTGCTCCTGCCTCACACCTAGCTCGGCTTCACGCTGTTGAAACCAAAGCTTTCAGAATTATTGGAATCTCCCGCGATGAAGCTATCTCTGAGGGCCTTTCACTCACTCACCGCAGGCAGGTAGGTGGTCTTTCTGTCTTCTACCGACTCCTCTCCGGCCTTGCACCCCCAGCTCTCTCTGTGCTCTGTCCCCCAAATATTCCTACAGGTCGCACAAGATCTGCCAGCAACCCTCTGATGGTTAAACTGCCGAAATCTCGGCTCTCTGCTCACCTTCACTCTTTCATTCCTCTTTTCTCCCACCTCTGGAACAAACTCCCTCACTCCCTTCAATCCCACTCCTCCCTCCAGGTCTTTAAAACAGCTGTTCACCACCATCTCTTATCTTCCCCCATCCAAAACCTTGATCTTTTCTACCCCCGCTAATTCACCCCAGATCCACCTTGTTTGAAATTCCAACTTCTTTCCTGGAAGTCCTGGCAGTGTCCATATGTTTTATACCTCTCCCACCGCCCCCTTCCCATGCCCCCCCCCCCCCCAAAGCCCTCGCCCTCTCTCAGATCTCTCGATGTCTCCATGTCTCTCGGTCCCTGCTCTCAAATGTTGTGTTTGTGTCCTTCCCCCTCTCTCCCCATCTTGTCTACCGCTCCCGATGTTATATGTTTTATGTGTCGGTTTGTCTTTCTGTGTGATTAATGTTCGCTCTTTCACGAGCCTCGATCTTGTATACAAAAAAAAAAAAAAAAAAAAAAAAAAAAAATTAGTTCTTTTAAAATCCAAATTGTATTCGTACCATGGCTGGCCAAGGCGGTCGAATGCCGGTGGGGGTAGAACAAGAGGTAGAATTGATGACCCAGGACCAAGAGGGACAGTTGGTAGTGGAGGAAGCCGAAGAGGGTGCGGCAGCTGGTGAAGAAAATTGCGGCGCCTCACACGTGGTGGCGAGGGCCGAGCCCGCAACGCCAACAGATATGGGCCTTTTTATGATGCAACTCAGAGCGTATATGGGAGAAGAATTAGGTAAAATGACTGCAAAAATGGAGGCCCAGGGGGACAAATCCACCCGGGAATTGAAAGAAATGAGAGACGAAGCAAGGTGTAACACGGTAGGAATAGAAAACGAAATAAAGGAATCCAGATGTGATATGGAAAAAATGAAAGCGGCATCAAAGAGGGACATGAAAAAGGCGGGGGAGGACATTGGGCGCAGGTTGAGCGGGAAGGCAGCAGTGGTATGCGACAGGGTGAAGCAGTGTGAGGAACACGTGGGGAGTGAGCTTGAGTGCAGCACAACCCAATCGACCGGGGCTATGGGAGTCGTGACACGAGGTGTAGAGGAGCTGACGATCGGCGAATTGGACAAGGAAATTTCGGGGTTGCCGGCGAAGGTCGATTTGGAGGAGGAAATTTCATGGGCCATACTCAGTATATCAATCTGGTGAGTTTCTTTTACACTTTGGTGATTTATTTGTTAAAAGAACCATGTCACTGATTGTCTGTCACAGCAAGAAGTCAACAACAGGATTATATCCCAGGTGGCCGGCGGTCGTCGAAGAAAAAGAAACAATTGGGGCTGAAGAGACAGGAGAGCCAGAGAATAAATCGCGGGAGAAAGAAATGGAATCCGAACAAAGTCTGTATGTGCACCGTGATGCTGGGCTTGCTAAACCCAATAAAAGTTTGCAGGTGCTGGCGAAGAAGCCGGGGAAGGAGGACCCCGAGGTGAGAAATAATGGCGGGAATGCGTTTGGCGCGAACGGGTTTTTGTCGCGCTTGGGACAGAGGCGAGACCCGGGCGTTCGCGGAAGGTCCATTGTGCGGTGTACGAGGGCGACTGGTATGATTTGCGAAAGGTCCATTGTGCGGTGTACGTGGGCGACTGGTACGGAGTGTGAGAGAGAGTCCGTACCCGAGTGTGTGAGAGAAAAGTGTGTGCCAGAGTGGGCAGGAAAAGAGTGTGTTACAGAGTGTGTGCAGGAGTGCACACCCGAGTGTGTTACGGAGTGTGTACGAGAAGAGTGCATGGAGGAAAAGTGTGCACCAGAAGGCACACCGGACTGTGTGTGAGAAAATTGTGCGCCAGGGTGTGCGATGATGGGGTGTGTGAAAGGTGCGAGTGCGCCTGGGTGGGTTGCACCAGAGTGTGCAATTACAGAGTGTGAGGGAGAATGCACACCAGACTGTGTGTGGAAAAAGTGTGTACTGAAGTGTGTGAAAGGTGTGAGTGCGCCTAGGTGTGCAGGTACAAGTACGGAGTGTGAGGGAGAATGCACACCAGAGAATGTGGAAGGAGAGTGTGCAGTAACGAAGTGTGTGGAAGGCGCGGGGGCACCTGGGTGTGCGAGTGCAGAGTGGGTCACGCGTGGTGAGGACGCGGCTCAAGCATCGACACCAACCGGGGGGGTGGGGGGGGGGGGGGAAACGCGCCTAGCGGGACGGGTAGCAGACGTGAGCCCCCGGTGAGTTGTGTGCAGCAGGGACCGGAGGGGATCGGTGCCGCGTCGGTCTCACAAGGACCGGCGTGCACGATTCGTGCCTCCGGCCCCCGCACTGTATGGTTGGTGCCGTGCCGTCGTGGCAAAGGCGATCGGCGAGGTTCAAGGGGAGGTAGGAGATTTCGGAGCCGCGCACCCTATCGGGTGTGGTGCTCCGACCGTGGCCGGTTGGGTCATCATGTGTGGGACCACGAGGCCCCATGAAGGGATGGAGCCCTGCACCTGGGCCCATCCATCCCTCCCCCCTTGGATCGAAAATGCCGGACGGACACCACCTACAGGCGACCAACCACCCGAATGGATCGCTCGGCACTTCGAGGTCGAGCTGTGACAATGTACATCCACTTGGTGAGGCTCGAGTGTAGTGGACTGATGAGGGTAGTGTACCCCATGTGGAGGAATGGTAGCACGACCATTCCTCACATGGTGGGGCCCATGAGCATTAGTTTAGGGGGATGGCAGTGATAGGCACATGGGTGTGCCAGCAATGGTTGCCTCCATGGGGCACCGAAGCTAGCCGAGGGAGGGCTAGGATAATGTTAGGGATCTAGCAGACCATAGAGACCGAGAATTAAGTAGTGACACCTGGACTATAGAGGGGACATAGAGAGTTTAGGTGGTTGATAAAGAAGAGGGAGTGCATAGTGTAAAGGGACGACGATGGAAGCACGAGTTGTATGGGAAAGTAGTTAGCTAGATGATGCTGTGTGTTTGATGATGAGTTGTGAGTGAGAAAAAGTGGAATTGTGTTTGAGGTGTGTGAGCACAAAAGGTGTGTGTGTTTGAGGTGTGTGAGCACAAAAGGTGTGCGAGATAAATGGTGTGCGATATAAGTGGTGTGGAATGCTTGGTGTGGAATAAAAGGTGTGGAATGCATGGTGCAAAGGAGTGAATGGGGGGAGGTGGAACCCATTCACGAAAGCCAGGGGGGGGGAGGGTAGAGTAAAGCCAGGTAGAGGGCATAGGTAAATTTGCATGGATATTGACGCCTGTGGTGCAGGCAGTAGAAAGTAGTGTTTTGTTGGGTGCATGAGTATGTGGAATGGTTGGGCGTGTGGCTTAATTGGTGCGTATGGTTATTGGGGCACTCCACCACTGGTAGTTTGTCGGCCAGGTGAGGCCGCAGGTAGGCTCTGGGAGCCGGTTAGAGTAGTTGTGAGTGGGGCCTGAGGATCCAAGGAGAGGACCCGTGTTGCCCATTGCCACAGTGGGCACCGAGGGGGTAAGCGCCAGGAAGGGCCTTCCCCAGTTAGGGTAGTTGTGAGTTGTTCAGTGGGGCCCGAGGATCCCAGGAGAGGACCCGGGTTGCCCAATGCCAATGTGGGCATCAGGGGGTAAGTGCCAGGGAGGGCCTTCCCCAGTTAGGTAGTCGAGAGGAGCAGGTAAGCTCGGGTGGTGGCTTCAGTGGCGGAGGTGCGCAGGTATGTAGGCCTGCTGGTAGGGCCACACAACACAGCCCCAAAATTGTGCGAGGGCACAGTGTGAAAATTTGCGGAAGTGAGACCCAAATTTGTAGGGCACCACAGAGTGGGCAATGGGAATTCGGGTTCTTAGAACCACATAGTTTAAACAGGCCGATTGGCATGGTACGACCCCGGGTAGTGTAAAAGAGTAAATGTCATTAGAGTAGTTAGGAAGCTAAATCCCTTTGCACCATCCACAGCCAGTCACCGAGGAGGACGAGCTCCACACCAAGGCTCTGTGAACTGTTTGAGTAGTGAGACGCATCATGACGTGATGTGACATTGTGTTTGTTCCATCCCTTCCTTCCTGGGAGCAATTGGGAAACGAATTTGGCATAGAGGGGGATATGGGAGACAAGACGTAGTGACGGATTGTAAATACAAGGGGGGCTAGGGTAGTGTAGCCAACGGTGGGGGGTGCGGACGTCTAGGGACGAGCCTGCTCTGCTCGCTCCTCCGCGTCCCTCACGCTGCACCACCTTGTTGTTCTATGTGCCACTGTCTGCTTTCCGCTTGCTTGTTGTGCCTTGTCTCTCCCCCCTGCCCCAGGACCATTTTGGAGGCCGAACTGTGCAGCACCATCGACCTGTGCAGCATCCGTTCTGCACCTTGCTACATCTGTGCAGCTGAACTGTGCAGCACGTTGCTGCCAAACCTTTTGCTGCACCTTTGTTACACCTGTGCAGCACTTTGCTGCCACAAACCTCTTGCTGCACCCTTACACACACTTATGGACCACAAGCCTTGTGGCCTTGCACTTCTGCTGTGCAGCAACTTGCTGCAAAATCATCTAGCACCTTCGGACCACTTGTTTGAGTGGCATCAATGCCACGCAGTCGGACCACATGAGATTGGCCCTGCTGGCAAAATAAAAGCATTCTTGAGCATTTCAATTATGGTGTGCTAGGCATAAGAAGATGTGTAAGTTTAGATAGCCCTGAAGTTTAAAATGGCCTGTATGCCGGTCCGGGGGCTAGCCGGTTTGACATATGCACACAGAAGAAGCAAGAAGCAAGATGCAAGAAGCAAGCAGCAAGTGTCATGATTTTGAGTGTGTTTTTGCTGTGTTTTCTCTCCCCTCAACCTTCTCTTAAACAAGAACAGGTCCTGGGTCATAGCATTGTAAATAAAGTTAAGTTACGTGCTTGTAAATATAAGAATGCTGACCACCGGCTATGTGTTTCGTTTGAAAATTCCGGAAATACTCGGGTATTTGTGGGCGTGAATCTGTTATGAAGCTGCTCAACGCAATAGGAGGGACATATCTAGTGTTTAAAACTGTCGCACACATGGGTCAGAGTAAATGCTAGGGGGAACCACACCTATGTGTCACATGTAAGAGTATGGTTAATTTTGCATGTCATTCTCTACCGGTCGTTTCATTGGTGGTTTCGACTCGGGGACGAGTCTGACGAGGGAGGGGTGTAGTGTTGCGGTTTTCAAATAAAGGTTAATTTCCCCTCTTAGTTAGTTACACCACAACATGTAGCCTCGCGAGAGTTCAGTTATTTCTTAGTATATGTAAGCGTAGTCCTTTTCCTGTGTTTAGTTTTGCATTGAGTAGGACAGTGAAAATTAGGTGTCCTTATGGTGCTTCGATGCTTTTGGTTTTGGTGCTGAAATACCACGTGGCAGGCCTGTACAAGTCGACCGAGGCCGAAGGAAGGCAGGGCAGGAGGAGTGGGAGTGACCGGTAAGCACGAGCCACCAATCAGGGCTCAACAGGAGTGGCTTACCACTGTGGCACAGGCGGGGTTTGGAACATTCGAGTCAGGCCGGGGCGGAGCCATATAACCCGCTCCGAGCCCCCCCCCCCCACCGCAGTTGAGATGAGATGAGTTTGAGATGCAGTTGAGAAGGTGAGAGGAGACGCAGATGAGCCCAGTAGACTAGAGGAGTTGAGAACACACGTGAGATTTCTTCATATTGAGTCGTACCACCCATGAACTGAATCACCTCGTTGTATACGAACTTTGCCCTGCTCCCCGCGCTCCGTGCACTCGTGCAGTATTAATCGCGACTGTAAAGCACGACCCGTGCCATGCCACAGACGCGTGATTTCCCTCCTGCCTGCCTTCGCCTGATATGTGCCGAGAACATTGGAGAGCCACGCCGGGCGAGCTGTTCCAGGAGCGACCGAAGCAGGCCCGTTTGGGCGTGAACATCCTTCCTCCATCTCCCCATGTATGTGAGTGGGCCCATTGTCTGGGCATTAGTATAAGACTGACTACGTTCTGCCCTGTGTCCCTTTCCTTCTACCGATCCTTGTACATAGTGTAAATAAACCCTGTTATTTCTTCTGATTTGACCGTCTTGTCTTTTCCATCATTGGCTTAGCATGGTACGAATAAGATCGCTAGAATCAGGTTCTAAGAGAGAACTAATAGCACGAGTCACATGGTACGCATTCCGCTCGGGCGTACTCAATTACGCGAGGTTCATGCGAAACTCGTCTCCCTGCTTCCGCTGCGGCGTGGGTACCAAAGGTATGTGTGAATTTGTCGCGAAACCCTTTTCCACGTTTGACCGGGACTGGTGACTCTGTCTCGTGGTTTCGAAGACCCAGAGAACAAAAGGGGTTTAATCTCCCCTGTGTAACGGGAACGGGCTTCGAAGATCCGCAACAATATATATATATGGAAAAACAACAATATATGGAAAAAGTAAGTACACCCATACATTTATCACCACTTCAAATACCTAAAATTAGAATCAGGTGCACCAGCTCAGGTGCAAATGATTAGAACATCATTAGAGAGGATCTTGGAGGAATCTGTCTTATTTAAACCTCAGACATTTAGTTTGGTTTGCTCTTTGATGTTGAAGTGTGCGGCGTCACTATGCCTAGATCAAAAGAGCTCTCTGAGTCCTTCAGAAAGAAGGTTATAGATGCCTACGAGTCTGGGAAGGGGTTTAAAAAGATCTCCAAACAATTTGAAATCTATCATATGTTACGTGGTCCCCTCGGTGAATACCTGGTCTCGGTGACCCCCGGACCGTGAGAGGAACTCCGCCAGCAAACTGTATTATATATGCGCTTTCGCCACGCAATCCATATGAATTTCACCCAGGAGACAACTGATGTTCCAGGATATATTTCCAATGGTAATGATACCATACAATTTCAATGACACAACCACGGAGATTTTCCCCGAGCAATCAACAATACACAATCATCACCAATTCCCAATTCACAATCAATTCCCTATGATTAAGATGGCCATCTTATACATGTGTGTCCCGGTGAGTACTCACGACACCCTTTGGGTCTCGGTCCCGCACAATGTCTCTGGGCCCCTCCTGACCAAGATGATGGTCGCCGTCGCCGCACTCGGGCGGTTGAACGAACCCCGGGTGGACGTGTTTCCACCGGGCAGGTATCGTACCAGGCACCATGGCTGCAGCCCCTCGTGGCCACGCGAAGCGGATACGGTAGAGCAAGCCAAACCCCACGCCGCTTGCAAGGCGCGTTAGGCCCCAACGTGCGACCCGCACGTGTCTGTTTGGACGGTGCCGCGAACGATGCCAGACGCGGGGTCGATGCACGGTCCCACGTCAACTGGACGTCTCCACCGGGCAGGTACACGTCCCGGTAATTCCTCTCGCCAGACAGGCTTCGGAACGCCGCTTTTCCACGCAGCGCAAGGTCGATCCCACCTTTCGTCCGTGCGGGGCGAGGAAGAAGAATAATCGTCCTTTTTTCCTCGTGTCTTTTCCTCTTCCGTTTCCGGTCACTTCCGTTTCCGGCCACTCCCTCAGAAGGGCTCCTGACCCTCCAACCACAACAACTACACAACAACTTAATATACTACACACGGATAAGCAAAGACCTGAATGGTAATTCACATACATTCACATAAATATGTAACACATACGACTCTCCGGAAGATCATCTACAAGTGGAGAAGATTCCAAACAACTGCCCACTTGTTCAGGCCAGGCCGCCCCAGCAAGTTCAGCCCGAGAGCAGACCGCAAGATGCTGAAAGAAGTCTCAAAGAAACCCAGAATGTCATCACGGGACCTACAGGTAGCTCTTGCCACTATTGATGTCAAAGTGCATTAGTCTACCATTGGAAAGAGGCTGCACAAATTTGATCTACATGGGAGGTGTGCCAGGAGGAAACCTTTGCTGTCCAGAAAGAACATCAGGGCAAGACTAAAGTTTGCCAATTAACACCCAGGCAAAGACCAGCACTTCTGGAACAATGTGCTCTGGACAGATGAGTCAAAGGTAGAGCTATTTGTCACAGTACCAGAAGATATGTTTGGCGAAAACCAAAGACAGCATTTGACCACAAGAACCTGATACCAACTGTAAAGCATGGTGGTGGAAATATTATGGTTTGGGGCAGCTTTGCTGCATCAGGGCCTGGGCAGCTCACCATCATATAATCCACTATGAATTCTTCATTGTACCAGAGCGTGCTTGAGGATAATGTGAGGCCATCTGTCAGAAAGTTGAAGCTCAACCGAAGGTGGACCTTGTAACGTGACAATGACCCTAAACATACCAGTAAATCCACCAAGGAATGGCTGAAAAGAAAGAAATGGAGGGTTCTGGAATGGCCAAGTCAAAGCCCGGATCTAAATCCCATCGAGATGTTGTGGGGGATTTGAAACGAGCTGTGCATGCAATAAACCCCTCAAACATCGCACAGCTGAAAGAATTCTGCATGGTAGAGTGGGCAAAAATTTCTCCCAGTCGATGTCAGAGACTGGAAGACAGTTATAAGAAACGACTACTTGAGGTTGTTTCTGCCAAAGGGGGCAATACCACCTATTAGAGCCAAGGGTGTACTTACTTTTTCCACATGTGAAATTTGCATTTATGTTTATTGTAAATGATACAATGGACTACAAAATGTAAATGTTTCATGATATTTGTTATATTATATCACCTTTATCTATCAATATTGTTGAAATGAAGATCAAATAGCTGTATGTTGAAATATTTTGAAAAAGTCAAAACTTTACGTGTGGTGTACTTACTTTTTCACGTGACTGTATATATGTATATATATATATATATATATATATATATATATATATATATAATGTATATATATATAATGGCGCTCGGATTGTATCGGATTGTATATAATGTATATAATGTATCTCGGATTACGGCGCTCCCCTTACCGAGGGGGGTATAATCCGCTCGTCTATTAAGCTTGCCGTCCGAGTCCTCAAAGATATCGCGCCTCTTTGCGGGGGTTGAGGTTGACCAGGGTGACTGGTCAACGGGTTCCCAGATACCTTTGCCAACCTCTCCGCAAAGCAGGGCAATACTTCTGCTAGAGCCACCGACAAGATGGAAGATTGCCGAGCAGTTTAGCAATCCGAAGCTCGAGCCGTTAGCAATAAAACTAACCCGATCCTGAGCGTTGGCCAAATCGTGCCACTTATATCAATGGAGAAATCACTAAAGCGACCGGATGAGTGGAAACCCAAAGAATAAGATGGAAGAACACAGGTTTATTAATTATGTACAAAACCAAAACCAAGGAAGAAACGAAAGGTAAGACTGTACAGGAAGAGGAAGAATCAGATACACAGGGCAATCCTGAAACACTCTTATATATCACGCCCAGGACAGAACAAACACACTTACACGAAAAGGTGGTGGTGGTGGTGGGAAGGGAGAGAAGGGTCCAAGCATATGGTTCCAGGCTCCGGGTCCGCCGCGAAGAATCGCAGGCAGCTTCGCGTGTCGTTGGCACGCGACCAGACCTTATAATTATGCGGGCGACTGGGATGCCGCATACGTAATCTTCGTGCCAACTCTCTCTCGCCCAATGTTCGTCTCAGAGGGTACCCTCGCACAGGTCGCTCAAACAACGTGACAATCAATCGAGCGCTCCCCACGCAGTTTGTTCACAATGACCTCCCCTCGCGCAGTTCGTTACGATCAGCATCCCCCGGCCAGTCCGTCAAAGGGCTTAGCGCTCGCACTTATATGATCGCGCGTTAAAATCAAGCCGCCTTCATAGGGCTACGCCAACTAACGAGCTCACCTCAGCCCTGGTTGGCTGGTGGGGGGCTTACCGGCCACGCCATGGTGGTGAGTTGACGTGGCCACACCTCGTTCTTGCTGCGCCGCCCCCTTCTTCTCCAAGCCTGACCTCGTGTTCAATGGCGTTTTGGAGCCAGCGCTAAGGCAGCGATAACGGCTCAATGCAGCGAACACTGCTAACCCAGCCATGTGATAATTTGGAGAGAGAGAGAGAGAGAGAGAGAGAGAGAGAGTGCATAATGAGCGAAATGGGGCCTATCTTATTTGATTAATGCAACACAGATTCAACTGTTGGGAAAAGATCCTTAACTAGAACACATACTAATGAGATAAATAAAGAAGAAGCCTATGGTGTCCTACGTGTTGCAATATGACCTAACTAGGGTGCGACCTTTGACACAAAAATTGGAATATTTACTGGGGATTATTTATAAGGGATTATTACAATATTTACAAAGTGGAGGGTTCTAAATACCGCAACACTGCACCCTCATTACCTCCAGGGCCGGCCCGGCCCAACAGAACTTAACTTAGTGTGACACTGAGGTGTGGTAACCCTCTACTATTAACTTCACCCTGAGTGCGACATTTTTAAAACAACTAAGTATGTCCCGCCTGCTGCGTTGCATTCTACCTAACAGATTCACGCCCACAGGATAACCGAACTGCGGAATTGTCTTCAAAACTAAACATTGACGGTGGGGAGCATCTATCTATAATTCCAGTAATCTCTGTTTGTACGTTTGTACGTTTGTTTGTCTGTGACCGCTGTTTCTCGACAACCACGGGTCCGATATACTTTTAACTTGCCAGGTATATTGCTGGGGACCCGAGGATGTGCCTTTTCAAGGTTTCATATTAATCGGACAATTACTTACCGAGCTATGTCCAAAAAACGATTCAACCAATCAGAGAGCAGCGAACTATCGCGTGTGCCGAACGTGGCGGACACACTCTGCCTCGGATGGCACATTTGAGAGCGTATTCATTTATTTCACGTTTGCAAACTATGTTGGCGTTAAACTATGTTTTAAAACTAATAAAAACGAATTTGCGATTCATTCGCTTTCCTGCGCGTTTGTGCACGCGATGGCGATTTCTTTACCAAACTCCGGAAGCCGTTCGCTTTGGACCAAACCATTTCATGTAAATAGAGGGGGGGGGGATATAATTTTAGATATAGATATAGTACGGGCAATGCCCTAGTTATTTACAAAGACACTACTTGGTATTTACACACGAACCCAGGACCTGTCTTTTGGGAAACAAAAAGAAGATATTTTGAGAAGAGGAAAGGCATACACTGCACTGCACCGATACCACCAGCACCAATAAGCACCAATATGCAAAAAGCACCAACGCACCAATATGCACAAAAAGCACCAAAAGCACCATCCGGTGCACAGTCATACATTTCAAGATTGATTATGCCTTGCGACGTCTTCTCTGCTGGGCCGATGGTTCTGGACGACTTCTTTGCTTGCGGCCTATTTAATCATAAAACAAAAAGGGCACAAAACACGTCCACTTTTTAAATTATGGCCAGCAGGGGCCAACTAAGGGTGGTCCACCTGCATGGCTTAGGTGCCACCTTTACCGTCGTCCGCAAGCAAGATCTCCTGGCCACAATGGCCGGTCCCAGGCAGAGGTGCCAGGCCTCAAAATGTGGGGTCCATTAATGTGGTGCTGGGCCACAGACCTGTGGTCCATATGGTGGTGCTTGGCCACAACAACGTGTGGTCCATAAGTGTGGTACCGGTCCAGGCAGGCAGCAGTGAGGGCGCGGGCACAACTCCGGACACCTGCGCACTCCCCCCGGGCCCAAAAGAAACAAATCCGTGAGTGGGGGAAGGAGGAAAAGCAAGCAGCGGGGCAAGATCGCAAGGGTACACATCAACACAAGGTAATGCAGAGGTGATGTGCGCAGGAGAGCGAGCAGAGAAAGCTCGTCCCTACCGTACGTTCCCCCCCCCCCCCCCCTGTCACCTAATCTACCCTTGCCCTTACCCTGTATGTACACAATTTACAAATCCATCGCTAACGTCCTGTCTTCCCCATATCTCCCCTAATACCAAATTCATCAACAATCCCTCTAAAACCAAATTTGCCATCAATCTCAATTTCTCATCAATCCCTCCTAAGGAGGAAGAGATGGAACAACAGCACAATGTCACACCCACGTCATGATGCGTCTTTCATATCAGCCATTTGCAAAAAACGGTGGTGTGGAGTCCTATCACCTTGGTGAGTGGATGCGGATGGTGCGAAGAGACTTTCAATCCTAACTATTTATCTATAATTCCAGTAATCTCTGTGTGTCTGTGTGTCTGTGTGTTTGTTTGTTTGTCTGTGACCGCTGTTTCTCGACAACCACGGGTCCGATATACTTGAAACTTGCCAGGTATATTGCTGGGGACCTGAGGATGTGCCTTTTCAAGGTTTCATATTAATCGGAGAAGTAGTTACCGAGCTATGGCGATTTATTTACCAAACTCCGCAAGCCGTTCGCTTTGGACCAAACCATTTCATGTAAATAGAGGGGGGGGATTGTCACCGTACTCGCAAGCCGTTCGCTTTGGCTTTGCGAATGGACCAAACCATTTCATGTAAATAGAGGGGGGGGATTGTCACCGTACTCGCAAGCCGTTCGCTTTGGCTTTGCGAATGGACCAAACCATTTCATGTAAATAGAGGGGGGGGGGATATAATTTTAGATATATATATAGTACGGGCATGCCCTAGTCTTCTAAATGACTTTAACACTTTTACTCCACCCGGGGGTCTTTCCCTGCCAAACCATTGGCCATTTTAAACTACGTGGTTCTAAGAACCGAACTCCTATTGAACAAACTGTGGTGCTCACCAATTTGGGGTCTCACTCCCCCGATTCTACTCCCTGTGCCCTCGCCCAATTTCCGGGCTGGATCGTGTGGCGCTCCCAGCAGGTCCGCTCACCTGCACACCTCCGCCACTGCAGTTGTCTCCGGAGCTTACCTGCTCCTTACCCTAATCTACCTGGAGAAGGCCCTCTGGTCCTCTCACCCTATACCACCCTCTCTGGTGTCGGGCTACCCGGGTCCGTCCTCCGGATCCTCGGGCCCCATTGAACAACTACTGGCTCCCAGAGCCTACCTGCAGCCTCAGCTGGCCGACAGACTAACAGTGGCGGAGTGCCCATTCAATCACACACACTAACAGGCCACACGCCCAGCCAATTTCATTTCACTATTGCACCCAACACAACACTCTGTGCAACTACTCGCACCACAGTTGCCAATATCCAACCACAATTTACCAACTCCCTCTACCTACTTTTAAACTACTCTCCCCGGGTATTCGTGAAGGGATCCATCTTCCCCCATCCACTCTTCCGCACCATGCACTCCACTCCACATATTCCACACTACTCACTCCACACCATCCATTCCATACTCCATTTACTCCAGACCATTTATTCCATACTCCATGTATTTCAGACCATTCATTCCATATAACCATTCTTCACTCGCCACCTGCATTCCACTTGCACACCTGGTGCCCACACACCTGGTGGCACTTGCACCCTCCTCTCCTCCAGGACCATTCACTCAATATCATGCCAATCATCATGCTCACCACAAAGAACTTCCATACCAATTCCTTATTTCCATCATCCTCTCTACAAACACATTGCATCATCTGATCTACCTGGTTTTCCCTCTAACTTAGTGCTTCCCGTCTTCCCTTATAATATTGCCAATCCCACGTCGTTAACAACCACTAATCTATTCTGCATCCCCTCTACTGGTATCATGTCACTACTTAAATCTACTGTCCCCTATGGTCACTCTAGATCCTAACAATAACCAAGCCCTCCCTGGCTAGGTTTTCACCGCCATACCCCATAAAACTATAGCTCCTTTGCCACCAAGATGTGATGTGAGCGATGGTAAATCTACCATCCCTCTACACCATATACCATTTGCCATCAAGTCCCAATCACACTATCACTATCGCCATCAGTCCACTTCACTCAGAGCCTCTCGGTACGTCGTTACATCATTAAAGTTCGGCTTCGCAAAGCCGAGCAATGAATACGGGTGGTTTGTCGCCTGCAGGTTGAGTCCGTCCGGCATTCGGTTCAGGGGAGGAGGTTTTGTCGGGCCAAGGTTCCAAGCACCATCCCGGCGCAAGGCCTTGCGCTGCCAAGCGCGATGGCCCAGCTTTGCCCGGGCGAAACATCGCCACCACAAGGGGGCGCCGTTTCGACCCCTCCTACTTTCCCTCGAACCGGGCCGGTCACTTTGCCCAGCAAAGCGCGGATTCGACCGTGCAGGGCGGGGCCCGGCCCGAATCGTGCACGACGCTCTGAGCAGGAGCGACGCGACACCGATCCCCGCCGGCTCCCGCAGCACACACTGCCCGGCACGGACCGAGGGCTCGCGTCAGCTATACGTCGGGCTAGATGCTGCCTCAGTCAACGTCGATGCCTTACTCACCTGCTCACAACACTCGTTCCGTTCTTTACTCACCAAACCTGGTGCTCCAACACTGCTCATACATCCCATGCATTCTACTCGCGCACATTCTTGCGCATCCATTCCACCATTCGCACACTCTGTTATCACACACTCCGTTCCACACCTTTCTTCCCCCGTTATGTCCTCTGCAACACTCACCATGGGTGTGCACTCCTGCACATACCCACTCACGCGCTCCGATGTGCCCTCCCGCACACGCGCCACAACCAAATCAGGTGTGCATTCTCGCACACCTGCCACAACCAACTCACTCTCCGTGTCACACTCCGTACACTCGGTTTCGCACATACCCTCCGACGTGCATTCTTGCTCGCACTCGGTTTCGCTTCCATACTCTGTCGTGCACTCTCCCTCGCACTCGGTAACACTCTCGCGCTCTGGCGCCATTCACACACGCATGCCGTTCACCTTCACACACCTTTTCCTCAAGTGCGCGCCATTCGTACCGCAGCACACCAAGGACCTTACACCAACGCCCGGATGCTTTTGCGATCCCAAGCGCGCGAAAATTCTTTTCGCGGCAAACACTCTTCCGAAAAATCTCTTCGCCCCATATACCAACCTACTCACCTTGGCGCTTCTTCTTCCTCCTCGCTCCAACACCTGCAAATCTTTATAAGGTTTAAGCACGGCATCATGATGCGAGCACGGACTTTGGGCATATTCCATTTCTCCCTTCCACGAGTGCTTTACCTCTGCCATCTCTCCAATCACAATTTCGATTATTTCTCCGATTGATTCGATTTCTTTTTCCTTTCCCTCGACGACTGCTGGTCCGAATAAAATTTCCTTTTCTACCTCGGCGGTCGCCGGCTTCCCCATACCACGTGTCGCGAATTCTATCCTGGTCCACGTGACTTCGCTTTGTTCCAACTCGCTCAACCTGCTCTCCTCGAGCCGCATTACCTCACTGCATACCGATGTGCCTCTCCCGCTCGCCATGCGGTCTATGTTCTCCCCACATTTTTGTATGCGGTCACCCATTCTGTCCCCAAATTTACTTATTTGCTCACTCATTCCCCCAATTTGGTTTTCTAATCCCCCAAATTTGCTTCCTAGTTGCTCCCCCATTCTATTTTCCATTCCCTCACTATCAGCCCTCATTTCTCCCATCTCTTTCCTTAATCCCCCAATTTGGTTTCCCATATCGTTTCTCAATCCTCCAATTTGGTTTCCCATCTGCTCAATTTGGTTTCCCAACCCCATTTGTACGGCTGCCTGCAGCTGCGCAATGAGGTCCTGCATATTCATTCATCCCTCCCGTTTGCGCAGCGAGCGCAGCCCCTGCCGCCATGTGCGAGGTGCCATTTTGTGCTCCTGTAACCTCGTGCGAGGTGCCGCCATTTTGCGCGCCTACAACCCCCGCTACCGCACCTTCTTTGCTTTCCTCCCGAAATTACTCCCACTTCTTCCCTGGGGTCCTGGGTCGACTCTAACCCTTCTTCTATCTCCCCCACCGGCATCCGACCACCTTGATTATCCATGGCACGACTCAATTTGGATGTTAAATAAATTTCGGCCGCTCCTAATTTTGACCAAATTTTTTTTTTGGGATTAAAAAATTTGGTTCGTGTCCAATCCCACTCCCCGACACCAATTGTTGCGGATCTCGGATTACGGCGCTCCCCTTACCGAGGGGGGTTTAATCCCCTCGTCTATTAAGCTGGCCACCCGAGTCCTAGAAGATATCGCACTCCTTTGCGGGGTTGAGGTTGACCAGGGTTACTGGTCAACGGGTTCCCAGATACCTTTGCCAACCTCTCCGCAAAACAGGGCGATACATCTGCTCGAGCCACTGACAAGATGCAAGATTGCCGAGCGGTTTAGCAATCCGAAGCTCGAGCCATTAGCAATAAAACTAACCCGATCCTGAGCGTTGGCCAAATCGTGCGACGTATATCAATGGAGAAATCAATAAAGCGACCGGATGAGAGGAAACCCAAAGAATAAGATGGAAGAACACAGGTTTATTAATTATGTACAAAACCAAAACCAAGGAAGAAACGAACGGTAAGACTGTACAGGAAGAAGAAGAAGCAGATACACAGGGCAATCCTTAAACACTCTTATATATCACGCCCAGGACAGAACAAACACACTTACACGAAAAGGTGGTGGTGGTGGTGGGAAGGGAGAGAAGGGTCCAAGCAGATGGTTCCAGGCTCCGGGTCCGCCGCGAAGAATCGCAGGCAGCTTCGCGTGTCGTTGGCGCGCGACCGGACCTTATAATTATGCGGGCGACTGGGATTCCGCATACGTAATCTTCGTGCCAACTCTCTCTTGCCCAACGTTCGTCTCAGAGGGTACCCTCGCACAGGTCGCTCAAACAACGTGACAATCAATTGAGCGCTCCCCGCGCAGTTCGTTCACAATGACCTCCCCTCGCGCAGTTCGTTACGATCAGCATCCCCCGGCCAGTCCGTCAAAGGGCTTGGCGCTCGTGCTTATATGATCGCGCGTTGAAATAAAGCTGCCTTCATAGGGCTACGCCAACTAACGAGCTCACCTCAGCCCTGGTTGGCTGGTGGGGGGCTTAACGGCCATGCCCTGGTGGTGAGTTGACGTGGCCACACCTCGTTCTTGCCGCTCCGCCCCCTTCTTCTCCAAGCCTGACCACGTGTTCAATGGCGTTTGGAGCCAGCGCTAAGGCAGCGATGACGGCTCAATGCAGCGAACGCTGCTAACCCAGCCACGTGATAATTTGGAGAGAGAGAGAGTGCATAATGAGCGAAATGGGGCCTATCTTATTTGAATAATGCAACACAGATTCAACTATTGGGAACAGATCCTTAACTAGAACACATAATAATGAGATAACTAAAGAAGAGGCCTATGGTGTCCTACGTGTTGCAATATGACCTAACTAGGGTGCGACCATTGACCTTTAACACAAAAATGGGAATATTTACTGGGGATTATTTATAAGGGATTATTACAATATTTACAAAGTGGAGGGTTCTAAAAACGCAATATATATATATATATATATATATATATATATATATATATATATATATATATATATATATATATATATACAGTATATATATATATATATATATATATATATATATATATATATATATATATATATATACAGTATATATATATATATATATATACTGTACACACATATCCATATATTATTTTATCTTGTAAATGCATCATCATGATCTGTGCTGAGATGTGAGCTTCAAATTGGCCAATCTGTTATGTTTGCATATTTTGAAAGTCAATGACACCTCATGCTTTTGTAATTCATGATTAAATTGTAAATGTATTGATTATTCGATAAATATGAAGTGTTACTTTGTTCAAGATTTTCCATTTGACAAAGCATCCATTTTACAGATTAAGTATTTCTGTGCTGAAACTATATTTTCACTGGCTTTTTACATTCAGAGTAATTCCACAGCAATTACAATATGCTGTTTTGATGGTTTTTGCTGTAAAAGAAATAAACGAAGATGTTGAATTCCTATCGAACACCACTCTGGGTTATGAAATGTACATAACTTGCCCTTCGATGCCCATTATTATAGAAAACACAATTCAGCTTTTCAAGAACCACATGTACACAGGAAATGCTGGATCATGCACAGCTCGTGTTATGATAGGACCATATTATTCTGAAACTGCAAAGTTCCTGAGCCCATTTATGGATATCTTCAACATTCCACAGGTAAAACTTTAATCTTTGTCACAAATATTATCAATGTCCATAAAGCATGAGTTATATGATCGGAAGTCAAATTCTATAAAATGTGACATCGTCGACTTAACAGACCATGTATTGGTAAAACTTGATGAAATTAAAAATCCAATGGCAAGACAGGAGTTTCAATCAAATGTTTATTTTTTTTCACATTTGCTCATCTTACTATAATTCACCAAATGTCTGTCCGTCTGTCTGTCCGTCCGTTCGCAGGTACCGCAAAAACGGCTGAACCGATCGCAACGATATTTCGGGTGGTTAATCCTTGGACCCCCTGGAGATAAATAGGTTACATTGTTTTTCCAATTTCAGCTTTGGTCTCCAGCATTTTCAGCTTTGGACTTCCGCATAACATTATTTTCCCATATACCACACAAACGGCTGCACCGATCGCAACCTGACGAATGAAAACACACAGTTAAAAATAATGACCTCGGACAAAGACCTTTTATAAGGACATGGGTTGAATCCCTGCTTGAGGGAATGCCAACCCCCTCCCCGCCATCATGGTTGTCTCTCCAACACACAATCCCAAGCGATATGCGGAAAGGATGACCCAAAACCAATTATCTTTTTTTGATTCTTATATAAACATTATTAAAAGTAAATAATGACCTCGGCCAAAGTTCAAACGATGTGGGTTTAATCCCTACATGTGAGAATTCCACATTGCTATTTGGGCGGTGTATAAGCTAACAGATCGCTGTTTCCATCGATTTTGCCAAGGCCGTAACACCTATTGGCTCAAAATCCTATTAATTTTGCCCAAAATTAATCCTCCCGATGTTATTTGTTTTATGTGTCTGTTTGTCTTTCTGTGTGATTAATGTTCGCTCTTTCACGAGCCTCGATCTTGTATACAAAAAAAAAAAAAAAAAAAAAAAAAAATTGTTGACTTGGAAGTTTTCACAATGAAGGAAACACGTATCGGGAGTACAAACTACATAGCGATTGTGAATGTGACAGCTCTGTGGCATCTTTCGCTTCACATAGAATTATTCATTACATTCACAAGCAACAGTACCCGCCCTATGGGCGGGGCTACAATGAATGAATGAATGAATGTATTGAATAATGCCATGCATCGCGTTGGCAGCAGCGACAACATAAAAATGTTTGCCAAGAATGTAAAAGAGAGAAAAGGAACTTTTATCAGCAATGTCATCTATCCTGAAGTTCTAAGCTGAAGAAGAGGTACAAATTCATTCCATTTTTTTCCCTAAAGAAAAGTGTGCGGTTGATATCACGATTTTGAAACACGATGGAATAATATTTACCGATATGAACAGTGATGTGGCTTTTATTGAAATTCTAAAGATACTGTTTAGATTTTGATGATTTGCGTGTGATATGATTTAACTAATGTTTATATAAATCGTTTAAATAATTGTTTGCGCCTCCCAATTGAAGCCTTAGGGTGGGTACCGTTGCTAGTACTTTAAATTTTAATAGACTAGCAACGGTACCCGCCCTATGGGCGGGGCTCCAATTGGGAAGCCCAAATGAAAAGACAAAATATCAGAAATTGAAGGTTTTTTTTTTTAAACGATTCATATAAACATCCGTTGAATCATATCACATGCAAATCATCAAAATCTAAACAGTATCTTTAGAATTTCAATAAAAGCCACATCACTGTTCATATCGGTAAATATTATTCCATCGTGTTTCAAATCGTGATCGATACACAATGATCATGATTGTGAATCGTGATCGATAATAGTGTTCACAATCGCTATGTCGTATGTACTCCCGATACGTGTAACAAATTCCCGATACATGTAACTGTACCAAATCAACAGTTAATAGGATTTTGAGCCAATAGCTGTTACGGCCTTGGCAAGATCGATGGAGACAGCGATCTGTTAGCGTATTCACCGCCCAAATAGCTATGTGGAATTCTCTCATGTAGAGATTAAACGTTATGGCTGTTACGGCCTTGGCAAGATCGATGGAGACAGCGTTTATTATACTTTTAATGAAGAACACTGTCTCAAGCCCCATTCCCCATCACGGATGGGGCTCAGCGGTTTACCCGAGCCTGACGGCGAAGGGCAAGGTACACACTGGCCCGTCCAGTGTAGCGCGCGTGCGGCCCCGGACATCGAAGGGCATTAAACGTTCATTGAACATTAAACGTTCATTAAACATCAAACGTTCATTAAAGGATTACGAAACGAAAAACATTACGAAATTACGTTCACACCGTCACGTCAAACACTACCGTGAACACATACATCGTCACAGTGAGAACATCGTCACAATGAACGTTATGCGAACGCGAATGTTATGCAGGAGTCCAAACCTGAGAATGCTGGAGACCAAAGCTGAAATTCGGAAAACTAAATAGCCTATTTTACTCCTGGAGATCCCAGGATTATACACCCAAAATATCTTTGCGATCAGTTCAGCAGTTTTTACGGTACCTTCGAACAGACAGACAGACGGACATTTGGTGAATTATAGTAAGATCGTCACAATGAGAACATCGTCACAATGAACGTTATGCTAACGTGAATGTTATGCGAGAGTCCAAACCTGAGAATGCTGGAGACCAAAGCTGAAATTGGGAAAACTAAATAGCCTATTTTACTCCTGGAGATCCCAGGATTATCCAACCAAAATATCTTTGCGATCGGTTCAGCAGTTTTTATGATGGTACCTTCGAACAGACAGACAGACGGACATTTGGTGAATTATAGTAAGATCGTCACAATGAGAACATCGTCACAATGAACGTGATGCTAACGTGAATGTTATGCGGGAGTCCAAACCTGAGAATGCTGGAGACCAAAGCTGATATTGGGAAAAGTAAATAGCCTATTTTACTCCTTGAGATCCCAGGATTAACCACACAAAATATCGTTTCGATCGGTTGAGCCGTTTTTGCGGTACCTTCGAACAGACGGACGGACATTTGGTGAATTATAGTAAGATATATCTAATATATAAAGCTCATCCGAACCACTCACTCACTGACTCACTTATTGATTGATATTAGGGTACCTTCAGGGTGTAGAAAAAGCTGAAATTTGGCGTACTGATGGACATCGAAGCCAGTACACCGAGAAAAACAAAGAACCATCGGAAAGTATCTGTAATTGAAAATTTATGTAAATAACCATAAATGCATCCGCAAAAAAAACCTCAATCAATATCTAGCATTTGAAAATTGTAAATTCTCTCACTGTGAAGTGTTGGAAACCCTCAAATAAAGTTGATGAACAAAACCATGAAGACGTCCGTAAAAAAACAACCTCAATATCTAGCAGCAAATTGGTGGTGCTTGCCTATAATTATAAAGCTTCTTCATTCATGAAGTCATTTTTAACATAGTGTTGCGGATCCCCCGAAGCCTGTTCCCATTACAAAGGGGAGATTAAGCCCCTTCCTCCCCCCCCCCCCCCCCTGGGTCTTCGGGTCCGCGAGACCAAATCGCCACTTCCAGGCAAACGTGAAAAAGGGTTTCGGGACAAATTCGCACGTACCTTTGGTACCAACGCTGCAACGGAAGCGGGGATCGAGCCTCGCACGAGCCACGCTTAATGGAGTACGCCCGAGCGGAATGCGTATCACGTGACTCGTGCTGTTACTTTTCTATTGGAACCCGATTAGCACGGTTTTATTCGTACCATGCGAAGCCAATGATGGAAGAGACAGGACGGTCAAATCAGAAGGAAGAACAGAAAATTATTATTATTTACAATGATCCAAATGAAAGGAAAGGGACACAGAGCAGACCTTAGTCAGTCATACTTAAAAGCCCAGACAATGGGCCCACTCACATACACGGGGAGATGGAGGAAGAGAAGTTCGCGCGCCAGGCGCGCCTGCTTCGGTCGCTCCGGGACAGCTCACTCGTGGTGTAGCCCTCTGGCGGTCACGGCACTTATCCAGGCGAAGGCAGGCAGGAGGAAAACCGTGCGTCTGTGGCCCGGCGCGGGTCGTCCTCTCGAACGCGTGATTAATACTGCGCAGAGTAGGGACAGGGCACGGGGCAGGTTCGTGTACAACGGCAATTCAATTCGCTTTGTAACTCCACTCGCGTTCTCGTCTGCATTCTGCGTTCTCGTGCCGTCCGTTCTCGTGCGATCTCATGCGCTCGCTCCTCATCCAAACTCATCTGCTTCTCGACTCATCTCTCAACTCATTCTGGAACTGAACTGAGGTGGGGGGCTCAGAGCAGGGTTATATGGCACCGCCCCAGAGTCTCACTCGAATGTTCCAAACCCCGCCTCTGCCGCAGTGGTAAGCCACTCCCCTCGAGCCCTGATTGGCGGCTCGTTGCTTACCGGCCACTCCTCCTGCCCCGCCTTCCTTCGGCCTCGGTCGACTTGTTCAGGTCTGCCGCGTGGTATTTCAGCGCCAAACCAAAAGCATCAAAGCAAAGCGCGAAAAGGACACCTAATCGCACTGGCCTACTCAACGCAAAACTAAACACAGGAAAGGACTATGCTTACATTTACTAATAAATAACTGCACTATCGCGAGGCTTCATGTTGTGGTGTAACTAACTAAGAGGGGAAATTAACCTTTATTTCAAAACCGCAACAATAGCATTGATCATTGAACAGGAGCTGTGTAATAATGAACCGAGTCTAATCCATATGAATTTTTATAATAACAGTCTGTGCTGAAAGCCTCAAACAAATCAGCCAAAAAGAGTACATCAGTCTTGAGATACAAATCGTGATATTCACCGAGATTCCTTATATAAAAATTCTTCCAAACATTCCATTTGTTGATATTCTTTATCAATTATGTGTTTCATTCAACTCGATGTGGAAACTTTTTCAGAGGGGAGTTGTGTTTCTTGGAACCTCTCAAACGTGTCTATGTAATCATGAGGAAAAACACCCTTTTGTGACAAGAGTTAAATTACTTCCTGATTTGAGAAATAAGTTTGAAGAATTGGAAAACTTTTGATATTTGATACTAAGTTAGATAATAGGATTGACATAAAATTTAATGAGTCAAGGAATCTAATATGAGATTTGAGAAATGTGTGGATTGCTTTTGTAAATGAGATGTGTATGTATGGCCTGTGCTAGGAATCGCTGAAATATCTCCAGAAGTTTTTCTCAACTCTTTTATAAATAGGTGTGTGTCATAGTGAGCGTTGCTGTGAGGATAGACTGGAATGAAAGAGGGACGTTTAAAATTTAGATTACAACTTTAATGAGCATGTCCTCTATATTTAAAAGTAAAATGACAATGGTCTCTAACTTTTGATTCTCCATTGATTTCATTTTGACAAAAATGACAAATGTTGGAGTTCTTAAAATCTTTTTCCTCATATTGTGTTAATGCCATTGGTTTACAGATTTATTAACATTATTATCACCCTTTGGAATTAGTCCGAAATGGGGGCTTATGGATTGGGTCTCGTCCGTCCATCCATGCGTGCGTCCGCAACCATACCTCGAGGATCTATGGACCAATTTTCTTCATACTTGGCAGAAAGACAATATACCATGGTATATATATATGCACCTCATTTTGTTTTGCGATGCAAACAAAGATAACCGACTGGCGGCCATTTTAGTTGTAAAAACCCCGATGTTGAACACGTCCTCAACCATTTCTCGGGCATACATTTACCAATGTTGGTTAAACTTGGCAAACAGATAAAGAATGATGGCCTACATATGCACGTCATTTTTTGGAGATCACATTCAAGATGGCTGACTGGTGGCTATTTTGTTACATAAACGTGCCCCCAACCATTTTTTGAACATGCATGGTCAGATTTTGTTCAAACTTGGCAAAAGGAAAATACATGAGCGTGTACCTAAACAAAAGATTTCGTTTTGTAAACCCGGCTAAAGATGGCCGACTGACGGCCTTTAACAGCAAAATTACTAAAACCACCGGGGCTATGACATTTTATGTCTTTTTCTTCTTGTTTTAGATAATTGAACCCAGTCTTTTTCCAGTAGTTTTACAAACTCCTGTGGGGAATCTGTTCCTCTGTAAAGTTCTAACTTGAATTCATCACCAGTTCAGACAATTTGATAAAATAACAGGAACCACAAGGAGTACGTGTTTGGTATTTATTGGTGTATGATTGATTTGGATTTGACGAAACAGCTTCAATCTTTTGAAAATACTTTCAAAATCAGAATATATCACAAATGGATGCTTTATAGATTTATTTACATTTTTGAATGCTACTTTGAGCCTGCTTTTGGCATATTGATTACCGCTGAGTTATGCTCACCACAGTATTTTGATTTTTTTTTTTTTTTTGTGTACAGAATCGAGACTCGTGAAAGAGCTAACATTTATTTCACAAACAAATCAAACAGACAAACAAAATATATAAAAAGAGGGAGCGGAAGACAAGATGGGGAGAGAAGGGGAAGCACACAAACACAACATTTGAGAGCAGGGAGATGTGTGGGAGGGAGAAGGCTTGGGGGGAGGAGGCATGGGAAGGGGGGTGGGGGGTGGGAGAGGTATAAAACACAAGGACACCAAGTACTTCCAGGACAGCAGTTGGTATTTCAAAAAAGTGGATTTGGGGTGAAATTAGCGGGGGTAGAAAAGATCAAGGTTTTGGATGGGGGAAGATAAGAGATGGTGGTGCACAGCTGTTTTAATGACCTGGAGGGTGGAGTGGGATTGAAGAAAGTGAGGGAGCTTGTTCCAGAGGCAGGAGAAAAGAGGAATGAAGGAGTGAAGGTGAGCAGAGAGTCTTGATTTTGGCAGTTTAACCATAAGAGGGTTGCAGGCAGATCTTGTGCGACCTGCAGGAATATTTGGGGGACAGAGCCCAGAGAGAGCTAGGGGCGCAAGGCCAGAGAGGAGTCGGTAGAAGACGGAAAGACCACCAACCTGCCTGGGGTGAGTGAGTGAAAGGCCGTTGGAGTTAGCTTCATCGCGGGAGATTCCAATGATTCTGAACGCTTTGGTTTCAACAGCGTGAAGACGAGCTAGGTGTGAGGCAGGAGCACCAGCCCAGAGGGGAGAGCAGTATTCCATTGAGCTGCGGATGAAAGCCTTGTATGTGGTGAGGAGCTCAGGTGTGCCAAGGAAGGACTTTGCACGACAGAGGATGCCCAGTCGGCGACTGGCTTTGGAGACCAGATTCGAAATGTGGTTTTCCCAGGAAAGATTATGGCAGATCATGAGACCAAAAAGCTTGAGTGACAGAACTTCTTGGAGAGGATTATTCAGAAAGTGGATGGGAGGGTTGTCCAGTTGGTCTTTTCGGAGGGACATCGTAAGAGTGTGAGATTTGTCAGGATTGAAAGACATGTTCCACTTGTTTGCCCAGTCTGTGATTTTGTCCAGGTCTGCAGAGAGTGAGGAGGCTGCAGAATGCCAATCTGAGGGATGAGGAATGGAGCGACAGAGAGTAGAGTCATCAGCAAAGAGATAGAGAGGATTTTCAAGAGAGTCAGAGAGATCATTGATGAAGACCAGAAAAAGCACAGGGCTCAGAACATTGCCTTGGGGAACTCCAGCCTGAACAGGAAGAGGAGATGAGAGAAATCCATTCAGGGCCACACGTTGACTACGACTAGAGAGGAAGTCCGCCAGCCATGTGTGGAGATTTCCATGGATACCAAAGGAGGAGAGTTTGGTGATGTAGGAGAATTTGTAGTGGGGGACTCAAGACTCCAATGACCGGACACAGGTTTACAAAAGGTCTGGTTTATTAACTGGTTATTCACTTCATTCCATTTACCAAATAATACCGCATAATTCAATGGACCAGGTTAACTCTTTTCGCATGGTCCTTCTCGTTCGGCTGATGTTCCTCCGCCACTCCCGTTGGTCAGAGCTCCTGGTAACAAGTCCTCTCGACTCAACGTTTGCTCTCGTTTATATGGACAAACTGGACTTAATCCTCTGTCCGCTGACCGTTAATCCTTTCTCCGCTAATGCCCCGAGGTCATGCATGTACCAAGTCCTGGCATCAGCTCGCTCCCCTCCTGTTGTGAGTTCCGTTTACCAAACGATAGGGGGGTGCTTCAGCCAGGGGCTGTGACCAGGTGGACAAGAGATTATCATGTTCGGGCGCATTCCTGACACTCATTTACAAACTCGTCTTTCACAGAGTTTGCATGTAAAATGTATCTGCTTCGTTACCAGTGTTAATTAATAAGTTACCAGTGCCAATTAATAAGTTACACTGAGTTACACTTCCACAATTCCCTCATCTTTTTGTTTTTGTTTATATTAACCATTAATCTAAACATCAATATAAGTAAACAATCAATCACTACAAGTAAACATCATTACAAGTATAAGTAAATAATAATCAATCACTTTGGTAATCAAATTCCCTTGGGCATACACCATCATCCTGCAAGAATCACAAAACATTTCGTTGGTCATTGACTCCTTCCATATCGTTCAATCTATTGCATTTGCATCACAAATATATTTTCAAAACAACACTTCACCATCACCAAGATACAACAATTTCACTTCATTTTCAAGTTTTATAAAGCATCTGCACCATCTGGCAAAAAACGTTTGCCTCCACACAAATGTTGACTTTGTTTGAAAGGAAGGGCTGATCACTTGTGTTTGAATCCTGTTATGAAACATTTTCTCCTAATGTCTTCATAGCTCCTGCACTACTTCGTGTAGGATTTCGCTGTTGTGGTAACATTTCGGAGTCATAGACTGACCCTGCTCTCCTTGTAGCATTCTTGCCACTTTTTGCTGTAAACCATAGTAATTCCTGAACAAGGCCTTCACCCAGTTGTAGTCGACTTGCCTCCTCCCTCATTGTGAGTGGGCAGCAAGTATTGGTGTGACGTTGATTGGCCAGCAAGATGTGGAACAGGGATGCCGGATGCATCCACAATGATGTTGGGACCATGGTGTTCAGGTCATTCATGGTCCTTACCAGGAGCAACCAGCAGAATCGTGCACAGCTGTTGTGACAAGGGCACAGCCGTTTTTTGCAGCTCCATGCTGGTTCCCCGGACGTTGGTGAAGTAATAACATATGTCCCCGCATTTCACAGAGGTTGCAGGTAAAATGTCGTTGTCCTGCAACTTCTGATGTGGTGAATGTTCGAAGCCTTCGAACAAGAGTAAGTGATCGCCTTTCTTTCATATGTTGCAGTGTGATCCAGGCAAATGGTCACATAAATTTCCTTGGTGAAGGTAAGCATTCATCTCCAAGTTACACGGGAGAATGTCTTCATCATTCTTTGAGAAAGAGGGTGTATGCCATGATTAACTTCATTTTTTAGCCACAAATTTTCTTTCTCGAACTTCTTCCCAATTCCGTTAGCAATCCCTCCAAAATGTGATCTCGTCTTATCCTTATGCTCAGTCACATCTGAATCTGCTTTCCGCACACACTGAATCAGATAGGGTACATCTTACCATTAAATCAGCATAATCATGTATATCTTCCGACAGTTTCACATTCAACAATTTGTTGTTTTTCCTTAACACAAAAGTTATATTCATTTATATGCGTCACACAAATAATATTCAATCAGGTATGTATTTTATTACTAAACTAAGAATAGCATTGTATATGATTACAATCACAAACGGGAATACCTAATTCCCAACAACAATTTTTTTTCAAACCAACAAATTAAACATAATGTATTATTACCATAATTCCTCTCCACTTTTTCTTTTCCCTCTTTTTCCTAACAGTGTGTCACTCGTGGTGATATGAGTTCACTGATATTGTAATTGACACAACTCATAACATTGTCGTTATGCCATTATCTTAATTCTACTGTTTCATTTGCAACATCACTTGATTTAATCTTTTAATCTCAGTATTTATTCATATCATCATAACAATCTTTCTATTTTAGGTCCATATTTGTTTCTATTCTTATCAACCTCCTACGGTTTATCAATTTGTTCCAAAACACTGCAACCAAAGGTTTTAACCAAAGCTCTACCAAACTATTTCCAATTTGAACTCAAAATGCTAATTAAACAACAATTCAAAGAATTAACTTCAATGGGTCAACAAACTCATTTTATAAACAGATCTAATTTTCCCATCCAATAATTTTCCTTGCCAAATGTCATATTGCAACACTTTAATAAACCTTCGAAAAATGTCTCCCAAATCAATAAATTCCCTTTTTACTTCCCAAATACTCATCTGTAAATTACATATTCAATTACAGTTTTTCCCTATTTGTTCGGCCTAAATGGCCACTGAAGTGGCTGCCAACATGCAGTACCGTTTTTATCTACCAAGCAAGTATTCGTCCACATAAGATCTCTACCAAAATGTTGTTTGTAAAAAACAAATCTGGGATTTCTGATTACATGGATGCACACTCTCAGGACATTTCAGGCTGCTTGTTAACAATCCACTACGATAAATTAATTCCTTTACCCACAATCAAATAATTAGTACAAATTGAGGATATTATCCCTATCACATTCATTTATAGATTCATTATGTTGGATCTAAATTTTCTCCCACTGCTGCAAGGAAGAACAATAGCTCTAATAAGTCTTTGTAATATCTCACTTCATTTACCCAGCATCGAAGAATTTATTTACTATCCATTCCCATCTGTTAACCAGTGACTTTGTTTGAACTCCAAAACTTAATTTGATGAATCCCATGTGTATGGTACCACTTATTGAAACCCCTACTTTTGTAGAAAATATCCAAGTAAGTTTTTTTTTTTTTTACACCCCCTTAACTGTTGCTCATCCATTTCTATGCACCCAGTGAGTACTACTGACACCAGTATGCCAATATAGGTGTGCGAGATTAACAAATATGTTGCAGGTACACGTAATAGCGCGTTCTGAGTATAAATAACGTAACAGCGCGTTCATGTCTGCCCCTTGGTTTAAGATGCACAATGCATTCCGTTTTAAAACTCACAATAGTTCAAATCAGCAAGATTTTCTTTACTATTTTCCCATATCATCTATGCCTAATACACATCCATACATGCAGCACAATTTATATGCTGATAAAATTCAAGTTTATATATATATATATAAATCCATGAGCAGAGTATTCTGGGAAGTCAGTGTAAGACCTCTCCCAAATTTGGATAATTTTGTACTCCCTCATTTCTTTTTTATGAAGCTCATATCCATAAATAGCTGTTATTCTCATATAAATTCTATCAAAAATGGAATCCCCAAATTACTCACAATTTTCCTATTTAATTAATGGCTGCTCATAACCCAGCACATCAAATCTTTATATTCCATCTCCCTTGACAAAAGAGATAATGTTCATAATCAAATTTTATTTCTATTTTATTTTACGGATTCTCTGCATATTCAATCCCATCCACATAAAACTATCCATTTCCAGACAGGCACACTGTCGGTGTCAACAATCTTGTAAGATTGATACACAAAACAATAAAAACACTAACATTGACACACAAAAAATACACACACACATGCATTATGCATATTTGTTTGCGTTGGAAGTATTATTTACAGATCAAGATGGGTGTCAATTTTATTTCAATTTCATAAAATTTGTCCTTCAATTTTAGAAATGCTAATACACAAATGGACCAAAAAGTTTATTCTTAGAAAACCCCTATGATGTCACATTGAAATTACCCTTTCAGTTCCCACAATAATTTATCCAAATTTGACTACACACCCATTTACATGTCAGTCGACCACTGACTTATCAATCGTGTGGAACAATAGTCCGAAATTCCCACCTGATCATCATGTGACCCTTGTCCCTTGGTTTAAAATTTGCAAAGCAATTGTTCCAACTTTGTAAATTTAAAATTGTGTGCCCAACATAAAAGATCCAATTTCGGCATGTGATCAATTAATTACTAATTTGCTTACAAGCAAAAAAAATGAATAATTCTTGCTCCGAAAACTTTTCAGACCCAAGAATCATCGACAGTTATTCATGTTTGTCCAGTAATCGAATCTGTTGAGGCCAATCATCATTTGGGATTTGCAGCAATGAAGGCCTAATCATTGTCTGAGGTACCGGTACGCACTGGTACCCTTGATCTTGGTTTGCCCCATGACCTTGTCCTCCTGTTGACATATGGACATCTTCTTCTCCAATGTCCCATCTTTCCACACTCGAAACACCGGTTTCTGTCGTTTCCTGGTCTGTGCACCTGTGCATTTGTATTGCTGGGCTGCATCTCTACATCCCTGAGTTGCCACTGCAATCTCTCGTTGTCTCCTGAAACACGAAAAAATTCTCTGTACCGTCCTTTTTGGGGAGACAACTGGAAATCAGATGGGACAACCGTCACTTTCATTCCTAATTTTGAGGGCAGTTGTGCATTTGTCTCCTCCACTGTATCCTGTATCCTTTTTATTTTAAGTTCTAGATCCGTTATCCGTTCTTGCTGTTCCCGTTGTCTGGATTCACCATCCCAAAGATGGAATGCAAGCCAGTCTACCATTAGATTCTGTCTCTTCCTGGCTTTCAATCTTTGTTCCAATCTTTCCAATCGACTTCGCTCAAATGTACCATCTCTTGGAAACTCCCTTTGTCCACAAATACCAATTCTCGACCTGCCTTATAGCTTCGGCACCATAACGGTCGTACATATGATGTGTACAAGTACCTTTTTGTGGAATCTCTGGTTGTCCTTGTGTATTATTGCAGGCTCCATTTCCCATTCTGCCTTTTATCAAAGTAGCGTTGGATGTGTTGTAGTTTGTTCCTCTAAAGCTTCACTCGTACCTCCAGGAAGGGTCTCTCCACCTGTTCACACGGTGATTTCCAGAGAATCTCCCTCAGCCGTGGCTTTTGCACAATCCAATCTCACAGATCAGTATTTGCAGATGAGCCGGAGGGTCAGTATGAAATGGGTGAATCCTCAGGTGTCCGCTCTGTTGACGGGGAAATCACACAATGGTAACCGCACATATATATCTGTATATAAACTCACCACCTTGCTCAATTTTCCCAGGTTGTCTCCACATTGTTAATATCTCGCAAAGATATCAAAGCTTCTTTCTTGAGACCGCATTTTCATCAATCAAACAATCAATATATTCAATTCAATTTATTCAGTTCAATTTATTCAGTTAAATTTATTCAATTAAATTCAATCAATTAGATTCAATCAATTAACAATTCAATCAATTATTCAATTTCAATTAATTCATCAATATTCATCAATAAATCAAATTAATCATTTTGGATGACTCCTTGCATAAGCCCTTTCCCCAATGATGTTAGGACAGGTCCATCCATTGACCGTCACCTCTGGTTCGTACCTCATGTTAATTGATGAATCACCGTCCTGTCCTAGGGTCATATCTGACATATTTCCCCATTTTGCCTGGTCTCCACAAATTTTCTTTGCAACCACTAAAGGCAACTCATCCTTCATTCGTGAGACAGCCAAAATGGATGGCAGATATTAAAGTTCTTTGGGAAAAATATCTCATCATTTTTCTTTTAATAGTACCCACATCTCTTGGCAATATAAATTTCGTAAAACTCCTGAAATAAGACTGTAAAATTCCTTCAATCATGCTAAATTTTGAAACTCCATCGCTTGTAACACCCAATTTATCCCATAGGGCTTGAAAGTTCTTTCCCAAGTTCATGCAGCATTCTGCATTTGAACCCTATGATATCATTCATAATAATCATCATGATTTTATAGTCATGGTCCTATCATAATCATCTATTTAAAACGAACATTTCCTTTATCACCACAGCTATGTGGTATAATCAACAATATAATAAAACTGTACATAGCAACAGGCTACCTCATGGCCACTTAGTATACCTATTGACAATACAATATCGAATAATCATTGAACAATTCAAAAATCGCTTCCACTGCTCCAGCTGCAGCATTCGTTATTTTGTTTGCTCATTCACTATTCCTGATTCGTCATCAAGGATCTCCATCATCACACAGCGTACTTAATTCCGCATTTTAATGAGAATTCAACAGGAATTTACGACTCAAAGGAAAAAGAACGAGCAGACCTTTTGCAGGATGATCGTTACAAAATCGTTACATATATTAAAGTATTTATAATGTCGACAAATCATATCTTAATTCTTACAAGATTTGGTTCTTTGAATAAATCACAGCACCGGGAGAACCAGCTCCAAAAAATGGATCTTTGTGTTTATTCAGCACCCTAGTAATTGGCTCTTTGTGTACTAATTACACAGCACCCAGGCCCCGCTCATATGGATCTTTGTGCAGCGCTGCACAGCACCTGAGCAAAAGGGGTTTCATCTACATTTTCCTTATCTGGTGTACCATCCGTGATATTTGTTTGCTCATTCACTATTCCTGATTCGTCATCAAGGATCTCCATCATCACACAGCGTACTGTGGAAGAATTTTGTGTATGACTCACAGGACTCCAATGACCGGACACAGGTTTACAAAAGGTCTGGTTTATTATTCACTTCATTCCATTTACCAAATAATACCGCATTATTCAATGGCTGAGATTAACTCTTTTCCATGGTCCTTTTCGTTCGGCTGATGTTCTTCCGCAGCGCCGTACTCGTTCATTCCATCGTTCCGTCGGGCAGGGCTTCTGAGGACAAGTCTACTTTACTCAACGTTTGCTCTCGTTTATATCGCCAAACTGGACTTAATCTCCTCTCCGCTAATGCCCCGAGGTCATGCCTGTACCAAGTCCTGGTATCAGCTCGCTCCCCTCCTGCTGTGATTTCCATTTACACAGCAGGGGGGGGGGGGTGCTCTAGCCTGGGGCCTTGACCAGGTGTTTCAAGAGATTACCATGTTCATACACATTCTGACACTCATTTACAAACTCGTCTTTAACAGAGTTTGCATGTAAAATGTATCTGCTTTGTTACCAGGTTAATTAATAAGTTACCAGTGCCAATTAATAAGTTACACTGAGTTACATTTCCACAATTCCCTCATTTTTTTGTTTTTGTTTATATTAACCATTAATCTAAACATCAATATAAGTAAACAGTCAATCACTACAAGTAAACATCATTACAAGTATAAGTAAATAATCATAACTTTGGTAATCAAATTCCCTTAGGCATACACCGTCATCCTGCAAGAATCACAAAACATTTCGTTGGTCATTGACTCCTTCCATATTGTTCAATCTATTGCATTTGCATCACAAATATATTTTCAAAACAACACTTCACCATCACCAAGATACAACAATTTCACTTCATTTTCAAGTTTTGTAAAGCATCTGCACCATCTGGCAAAAAACGTTTGCCTCCACACAAATGTTGACTTTGTTTGAAAGGAAGGGCTGATCACTTGTGTTTGAATCCAGGTATGAAACATTTTCTCCTAATGTCTTCATAGCTCCTGCACTACTTCGTGTAGGATTTCGCTGTTGTGGTAACACTGCGGAGTCATAGACTGACCCTTCTCTCCATGTAGCATTCTTGCCACTTTTTTGCTGTGAACCATAATGATTCCTTGAACAAGGCCTTCACCCAGTTGTAGTCGACTTGCCTCCTCCCTCATTGTGAGTGGGCAGCAAGTATTGGTGTGACGTTGATTGGCCAGCAAGATGTGGAACAGGGATGCCGGATGCATCCACACTGATGTTGGGACCATGGTGTTCAGGTCATTCATGGTCCTTACCAGGAGCAACCAGCAGAATCGTGCACAGCTGTTGTGACAAGGGCACAGCCGTTTTTGCAGCTCCATGCTGGTTCCCCGGACGTTGGTGAAGTAATAACATATGTCCCCGCATTTCACAGAGGTTGCAGGTAAAATGTCGTTGTCCTGCAACTTCTGATGTGGTGAATGTTCGAAGTCTTCGAACAAGAGTAAGTGATCGCCTTTCTTTCATATGTTGCAGTGTGATCCAGGCAAATGGTCACATAAATTTCCTTGGTGAAGGTAAGCATTCATCTCCAAGTTACACGGGAGAATGTCTTCATCATTCTTTGAGAAAGAGGGTGTATGCCACGATTAACTTCATTTTTTAGCCACAAATTTTCTTTCTCGAACTTCTTCCCAATTCCGTTAGCAATCCCTCCAAAATGTGATCTCGTCTTATCTTTATGCTCAGTCACATCTGAATCTGCTTTCCGCACACACTGGATCAGATAGGGTGCATCTTACCATGAAATCAGCATAATCATGTATATCTTCCGACAGTTTCACATTCAACAATTTGTTGTTTTTCCTTAACACAAAAAGTTATATTCATTTATATGCGTCACACAAATAATATTCAATCAGGTATGTATTTTATTACTAAACTAAGAATAGCATCCACAATTGCTTTCAGGTTAATATAGTTCAAAAATTAACTCATGCAGGTATTTTAGCACTACTCTAAGAAAATTAATTGTATATGATTACAATCACAAACGGGAATACCTAATTCCCAACAACAATTTTCCCAAACCAACAAATTAAACATAATGTATTATTACCATAATTCCTCTCCACTTTTTCTTTTCCCTCTTTTTCCCTTAACAGTGTGGCACTTGTGGTGATATGAGTTCACTGATATTGTAATTGACACAACTCATAACATTGTCGTTATGCCATTATCTTAATTCTACTGTATTCATTTGCAACATCACTTGATTTAATCTTTTAATCTCAGTATTTATGTCGCCATAAAAGTCTTCCTTTTCTGGTTCCACATTTCTTTCCTCATTTGTCACTTCATGCGTTATCATCATGTTGTTGGTTACCTTATTCAAACACACCGTCACTAAGGCTTTCAAGCAAGCCACCACTAAAACAATTGCCAATATAACTACTAAACCAACAAACAAGTCTGCTACTCCTTGTATATATTCATATCTATGACATAGTTATATGTCGATGACATTTAACATTATATATCAAACTAACAATCTTCCTAAAAGGTAAATAAAGAAAATCCCTTAATATGTAACATAATCAGATTATTTGTCTTACCCTGATCCCCCTATCTCCCGGGGTTGAACTCAATCCCCTGATCATGAGTGTAGTTGTGATACATTTTTTTTTTCACTCATGCTGTATTAATATCAGCAGGTAATTGTATGTCATGTAGGCAAATAAATGTCACTATTCCAAGTAGGAATATCACATGTTGAAAATGTAATGTTTATCAATGCAAGGGGTGTTAAAATGTAATTCAAATGACTGTAAATCACGACTATCATTTATCTACCACTGAATGTTCTGCTGGGCTGCTAGGTGCAGCCTCATTTTCTGTGGGATCGTCCACCTTAGCCCCATGTGCTTGTTTGCAATGAGGGGCATGAATCCAACTTTCTATTTTGGGTCCATCTTTTTTTCTATTCTTATCAATCTCCTATGGTTTATCATTTCGTTCCAAGATACCGCAACCAAAGGTTTTAACCAAAGCTCTACCAAACTATTTCCAATTTGAACAAAAAATGCCAGTGAAACAATGATTCGAAGAATTAACTTCAAGGGGTCAATAAATTTATTCTATAGCCAGATCTAATTTTCCCATCCAATAGTTTGCCTTGCCACATGTCATATTATAACACCTTAATAAACCTTCGAAAAAATGTTTCCCATCTCAACAAATTTCCTTTTTTACAAATAGCCATGTGTAACTTACGTATTTAACTACAATTTCCTCTCAATTTGTTTGGCCTAACTGGCCGCAAAAGTGGCTGCCAGCATGCAGTACCGTTTTTTATCTACCAAGGAAGTGTTCCACACAAGACCTCTACCAAAATGTTGTTTGTAAAAAACACATCTGGGATTTCTGATTACATGGATGCACACTCTCAGGACATTTTCAGGCTGCTGTTAACAATCCACTACGATGACTTAATTCCTTTACCCACAATCAAATAATTAGTACAAATTGAGGATATTATCCCTATCACATTCTTTTATAGATTCATTATGTTGGATCTAATTTTTCCCAATAATTTTCCACTGCTGTAAGGCGGAACAATAGCTCTCATAAGTCTTAGTAATATCGTACTTAATTTGCCCAGCAGAGAATAATTTATTTACTATCCTTTCTCATCTGTTAACCAGTGACTTTGTTTAAACTCCAGAACTGAAAACCCACAATAGTTCAAACCAGCAAAATTTTCTTTACTATTTTCCCATATCATCTATGCCTAAAACACATCCATACATACAGCACAATTTATATGCTGATAAAATTCAAGTTTATATATATAAAATCCATGAGCAGAGTATTCTGGGAAGTCAGTGTAAGACCTCTCCCAAATTTGGATGATTTTGTACTTCCTCATTTCCTTTTATGAAGCTCATATCCATAAATAGATGTTATTCTCATATACATTCTATCAAAAAATGGAATCCCAAAATTACTCACAATTTTACTATTAATTAATGGCTGCTCATAACCCAGCACATCAAATTTTTTATATTCCATTTCCCTTGACAAAAGAGATAATGTTCATAATCAAATTATATTTCTATTTTATTTTACGGATTCTCTGGATATTCAATCCCATCCACATATCCCAATCCCATCCACATATAACTATCCATTTCCAGACAGGCACACTGTCGGTGTCAACAATCTTGTAAGATTGATACACAAAAACACACACACACATGCATTATGCATATTTGTTTGCGTTGGAACCATTATTTACAGATCAAGATGGGTGTCAATTTTATTTTAATTTCATAAAATTTGTCCTTCAATTTTATAAATGCTAATACACAAATAGACCAAAAAGTTTATTCTTAGAAAAAACCCTATAATGTCACATTGAAATTACCCTTTCAGTTCCCACCATAATTTATCCTAATTTGACTACACATCCATTTGCATGTCAGTCGACCACTGACCTATCAATCATGCGGAACACTAGTCCGAAATTCCCACCTGATCATCATGTGACTCTTGTCACTTAGTTTCAAAAATTTGCAAAGCAATTGTTCCAACTTTGTAAATTTAAAATTGTGTGCCCAACATAAAAGATCCAATTTCGGCATTTGGTCAATTATTACTAATTTGTTTATAAGCAAAAGAAAGAATGAATAATTCTTGCTCCGAAAACTTTTCAGACCCAAGAATCATCGACAGTTATTCATGTTTGTCCAGTAATCGAATCTGTTGAGGCCAATCATCATTTGGGATTTGCAGCAATGAAGGCCTAATCATTGTCTGAGGTATCGGTCAGCACTGGTACCCTTGATCTTGGTTTACCCTATTAACTTGTCTTCCTTTTGGTATACGGACATCCTCTTTTCCAATGTCCCATCCGTCCACACTTGAAACACCGGTTTCTGTCGTTGTCTGATCTGTGCACCTGTGCATTTGTATTGCTGGGCTGCATCTCTACATCCCTGAGTTGCCACTGCAATCTCTCGTTGTCTCCTGAAACACGAAAAAATTCTCTGTACCGTCCTTTTTGGGGAGACAACTGGAAATCAGATGGGACAACTGTGACTTTCATTCCTAATTTCGAGGGCAGTTGTGCATTTGTCTCCTCCACTGTATCCTGTATCCTTTTTATTTTAAGTTCTAGTTCCGTTATCCGTTCTTGCTGTTCCCGTTGTCTGGATTCACCATCCCAAAGATGGAATGCAAGCCAGTCTACCGTTAGATTCTGTCTCTTCCTGGCTTTCAATCTTTGTTCCAATCTTTCCAATCGACTTCGCTCAAATGTACCATCTCTTGGAAACTCCTCATCATGTCCCTTTGTCCACAAATACCAATTCTCGACCTGCCTTATAGCTTCTGCACCATAACGGTCGTACATATGATGTGTACAAGTACCTTTTTGTGGAATCTCTGGTTGTCCTTGTGTATTCTTGCAGGCTCCATTTCCCATTCTGCCTTTTATCAAAGTAGCGTTGGATGTGTTGTAGTTTGTTCCTCTAAAGCTTCACTCGTACCTCCAGGAAGGGTCTCTCCACCTGTTCGCACGGTGATTTCCAGAGAATCTCCCTCAGCCGTGGCTTTTGCACAATCCAATCTCACAGATCAGTATTTGCAGATGAGCCGGAGGGTCAGTATGAAATGGGTGAATCCTCAGGTGTCCGCTCTGTTGATGGGGAAATCACACAATGGTAACCGCACATATATATCTGTATATAAACTCACCACCTTGCTCAATATTCCCAGGTTGTCTCCACATTGTTAATATCACGCAAAGATATCAAAGCTTCTTTCTTGAGACCGCATTTTCATCAATCAAACAATCAATATATTCAATTCAATTTATTCAGTTAAATTTATTCTATTAAATTCAATCAATTAGATTCAATCTCAATTAATTCATCAATATTCATCAATAAATTAAATTAATCATTCTGGATGACTCCTTGCATAAGCCCTTTCCCCAATGATGTCAGGACAGGTCCATCCATTGACCGTCACCTCTGGTTCGTACCTCATGTTAATTGATGAATCACCATCCTGTCCTAGGGTCATATCTGACATATTTCCCCATTTTGCCTGGTCTCCACAAATTTTCTTTGCAACCACTAAAGGCAACTCATCCTTCATTCGTGAGACAGCCAAAATGGATGGCAGATATTAAAGTTCATTGGGAAAAATATCTCATCATTTTTCTTTTAATAGTATCCAAAATCTCTTGGCAATATAAATTTCGTAAAACTCCTGAAATAAGACTGTAAAATTTCTTCAATCATGCTAAATTTTGAAACTCCATCGCTTGTAATACCCAATTTATCCCATAGGGCTTGAAAGTTCTTTCCCAAGTTCATGCAGCATTCTGCATTTGAACCCTATGATATCATTCATAATAATCATCATGATTTTATAGTCATGGTCCTATCATAATCATCTATTTAAAACGAACATTTCCTTTATCACCACAGCTATGTGGTATAATCAACAATAGAATAAAACTGTACATAGCAACAGGCTACCTCATGGCCACTTAGTATACCTATTGACAATAAGTCATAACAATATCGAATAATCATTGAACAATTCAAAAATCGCTTCCACTGCTCCAGCCGCAGCATTCGTCATTTTGTCTGCTCGTCCGCATGACCAAAACGAAATAAAGGGAGCTCAACCATTACACAGCGCTTTTAATGGCGCATGCCATAGAAACTCAACGCAATTTCGACTCGGCCAGAAAACGGGCAAATTTTGCAGGATGTTAACTGGAATTAGTCGTGAAAATATATCCAAAATACTCAAAAATAGACACCCACAAAAATAAACAACAAACCCAAACAAACCCAAGGTCGACCATATTACACAATAAATTACATCATTTCAGCATCGTATTGATTGCTGAAATATTCCAGGGTTTATACACACCTCAAAAGAGGTATGCGTGGTGTTGCCCCCTCCCACGTTTATTCCAGGGTTTATACACACCTTAAAAGAGGTATGCGTGGTGTTGCCCCCTCCCACTTTTAATTCCTCATTAAATTCCTCATTAAATTACTTATTAAATTACTCATTAAATTACTCATTAAATTACTCATTAAATTACTCATTAAATTACTTATTAAATTACTCATTAAATTACTCATTAAATTACTCATTAAATTACTCATTAAATTACTCATTAAATTACTCATTAAATTACTCATTAAATTACTCATTAAATTACTCATTAAATTACTTATTAAATTACTCATTAAATTACTTACATAGTTTCAGCATTGTATTGATTGCTGAAATATTCCAGGGTTTATACACACCTTAAAAGAGGTATGCGTGGTGTTGCCCCCTCCCACGTTTATTCCAGGGTTTATACACACCTTAAAAGAGGTATGCGTGGTGTTGCCCCCTCCCACTTTTAATTCCTCATTAAATCGTTTCCATTTAAAAAACATCGCTTTTACTGCTCCAGTCGCAGCATTTGTCACTTTGTTTGCTCATCCGCATGACCAAAACGAAATAAAGGGAGCTCAACCATTACACAGCGCTTTTAATGGCGCATGCCATAGAAACTCAACGCAATTTCGACTCGGCCAGCAAACGAGCAAATTGTGCAGGATGTTAACTGGAATTAGTCGTGAAAAATATATCCAAAATACACAAAAATACACAAAAATACACTCCCACACAAATAAACAACATTTATTCCGTTCAACAGAACAAACATTTCCTCTATCATGACACGCATGTCTTCAAAATTATATGACCAAGAGAAAAAGTAAAATTAATTAAAACTGCGGGCAGTGATGATCCGGGGACCATACCGCTCCATCCTGATTGGACGAGTGCGTGCTAGAGTCGTTAACAACGACAGTCCAGATCCGATTGTTCAAAATTTCAACTCAATCGATCGAAAAATGAACGCAGGGATGCATTTTAAAGGTGCAGTGGCACTAACTGAGTTGCCACGAATATGGCCATGAAATTGCCAATATGGCCATCACAAAATATTTTCCTTAATCAATTGGCTCATAGCATAACCAATCTGCAAGTATTTCATCCGAAGATGTGTCTCTGAGGACTTTTAATTAAATAAGTCATTTATAAATCAACGAGTTAATTTATTAAATGATTAATCAATAAATCAAAATTTTCCTTGACAGCCATATCACTCGGTCAGTGTCATGTCCAAATATCAGCTTCCTTACTCAAAAGGTGCCTGAGTTAATGTAATGTAATTACTGTAATAAGATTACTGCAATTACTGTAATGATTACTGTAATTACTGTAATTACCGGAACTGTAATTACTGTAATTACCTCAGGTAATTACTGTAATGTAATTACTGTAATTTAATAAGCAATGTAATTAATTAAATAAGTACTTCATTAATCGCTAATAATGAAATAATTCCTGAATTCTTATCCGATTCACTTAACATTTTGAGTGTCCCCAAAACGTTGGAGCAAAACGTTGCAACAACGAAAGTGAAACGTTGTGGCGACGTTGTGGAAACGTTAGCAAAACCCAACATTTAAATGTTCCCAATTTATCCCATTAAAATCCCATTAAATCCTATTAAAATTCTCATTTAATAGCAATCCCAATAATTCCGACCATAATTGAAATAAACAACGTCAGAACTTCAACAAAGATATGCAACATCTTGGTTGGTCAACGTCTTTATACTCATTTTGCTTGTCTGTCTACTTTTATTTCCTGGTAACACCTGAATACTTTCGTTTCCTAGTAACACCTAGTTTCCTTGTTACCTCTACCTATGATTTAATAACACTTTCCACAGTTAGACCCATCAAAATTTTTTTTTTTTTAATAATCCTAAATTATTCACCTTCATCCGTTTTTCCACAAAACTACATGTGAAAAATGGAGATTTCATCAGTACTTGAAGGTGTAAAAATTTGACTTTGAAATTTTAAATCAACAAGCATTCTGATATGTGCCTAAACTATCAACAACTATTCTGCCATATTTTATTTGGAAGTCTTTTGCTGTCAGAACACAATTTGTCTGCTGTCAAAGGTTAAAGTTTGGCCTCTGTGACTCCTCAGCTAATGGTTACTTTTTTTTTTTTTTTTTTTTTTTTTTGGCAAAAACAAATATCTTTTATATTTATCCCATTAAATCTCATATCTTGTCACCCTTTGCATTGTTGAAAGTAATTAATTCCGTAACTCAATATTACCTCTATTTATATATACTAGGGCGTGCCCGCACGTACGTGCTTGCCCGTACGTGCTTGCAAAAAAAACATGCGTGCAAGCAACAACAAAAACTTTGAAACCACGTGGCAGTAACGACCACAGAACCCCCCTCCTATTTACATGCAATGGTTTGGTCCATTCGCAAAGCCAAAACGAACGACCACAGAACCCCCCTCCTATTTACATGGAATGGTTTGGTCCATTCGCAAAGCCAAAACGAACGACCACAGAACCCCCCTCCTATTTACATGCAATGGTTTGGTCCATGAAATGTTTTGGTCCATTCGCAACGCCGAAGCGAACGGCGACAGAACCCTCGCCATTAATATCTATTGTAAGCGTGCCAAATCAATAAGTATCAATTTTTTCTATGAGCCTCGACCAGAGAGTGGTTGCTACTCACAAAACACTCGTCGCTAGCTGTTCCATTGTCTGCCGATTCCCACTCTGCTGTTTTTGTCTTATAATCTCCAAACAAGAACAGTACACATTTCCTGTAATTATCTCTCATAATCAGGATAAATTTGGAACAGCCCTTAAACTAACATCAAGCAGATCAATTTTTATATTTAGGTTGAGGTTTCACACAAACTGGTTAACTAAATAATACAGAATTATTATTATTATTATATCTCCGCCTTGGTGACCAGTTTATGTTTTGTATCCCACTGATAGGCCGGATCTGGATTCGGACCTGAACCAAAATCCAATCATTTCGTCGTGTAGTGATGGACCTGGACAAAATTTGATGCAATTTTTTTTCCCATCGCCATCTTTCATCATAATTCTGGACCGGCATGAGGGGGGGTTGTCTGTCATGAATTTATTTGTTGATCGAACGAGGTTTAATTTGTCTAAATCCGACCAGTCGTTTCCAAAGATATAAGCCTTTTTGTCGCAATACCATTAATTGGAATGAGGTAAAATATATATATATAAATATAATTCCCTTTCCCGGTTCCCTGTCGCTCGCCGAGTGCTTTGAACAAGTGCAAAAAAGAAGTACTTTATACGTGTCGTGTGCGGGTGGGTAAACGAGTGTACCGGCCTTACACGTCCTGGAAGCAAGTGGTCGCAAGGTGCACACTTGCTCCGTTTGCTTCCAGGTCACAGTAAGGCCCTTTAATAACCAGCGCAAAAATACGTATTTACAGAAATCATTTAGAAAAAAAAGTAATAAATTGCTACAGTCGTTTATCGAAATCCCATTCGTGATGGCTCACGCCACCTATATCGCGGCATCGGTGCGCAAAGACGCCCCAGACCACCTGCTCCCCCATGTATGTACACATAACTTCCAAGTTCGTAAATCATATTGGACAAAACAAGACACACTCACCTTTTACTTGCTTGTACAATTGATCTCAGCGGTGCCTCCAGATTGTGGAAGAATTTTGTGTATGACTCACAGGACTCCAATGACCGGACACAGGTTTACAAAAGGTCTGGTTTATTATTCACTTCATTCCATTTACCAAATAATACCGCATTATTCAATGGCTGAGATTAACTCTTTTCCATGGTCCTTTTCGTTCGGCTGATGTTCTTCCGCAGCGCCGTACTCGTTCATTCCATCGTTCCGTCGGGCAGGGCTTCTGAGGACAAGTCTACTTTACTCAACGTTTGCTCTCGTTTATATCGCCAAACTGGACTTAATCTCCTCTCCGCTAATGCCCCGAGGTCATGCCTGTACCAAGTCCTGGTATCAGCTCGCTCCCCTCCTGCTGTGATTTCCATTTACACAGCAGGGGGGGGTGCTCTAGCCTAGGGCCTTGACCAGGTGTTTCAAGAGATTACCATGTTCATACACATTCTGACACTCATTTACAAACTCGTCTTTAACAGAGTTTGCATGTAAAATGTATCTGCTTTGTTACCAGGTTAATTAATAAGTTACCAGTGCCAATTAATAAGTTACACTGAGTTACATTTCCACAGTACTTAATTCCGCATTTTAATGAGAATTCAACAGGAATTTACGACTCAAAGGAAAAAGAACGAGCAGACATTTTGCAGGACGATAACTGGAATTAGTCGTGAAAATATATCCCAAATACACAAAAATACACACCCACACAAATAAACAACATTTATTCCGTTTAACAGAACAAACATTTCCTCTATCATGACATGCATGTCTTCAAAATTATATGACCAAGAGAAAAAGTAAAACTAATTAAAACTGCGGGCAGTGATAATCCGGGGACCATACCGCTCCATCCTGATTGGACGAGTGCGTGCTAGAGTCGTTAACAACGACAGTCCAGATCCGATTGTTCAAAATTTCAACTCAATCGATCGAAAAATGAACGCAGGGATGCATTTTAAAGGTGCAGTGGCACTAACTGAGTTGCCACGAATATGGCCACGAAATTGCCAATATGGCCATCACAAAATATTTTCCTTAATCAATTGGCTCATAGCATAACCAATCTGCAAGTATTTCATCCGAAGATGTATTTCTGAGGACTTTTAATTAAATAAGTCATTTATAAATCAACGAGTTAATTTATTAAATGATTAATCAATAAATCAATATTTTCCTTGACAGCCACATCACTTGGTCAGTGTCATGTCCAAATATCAGCTTCCTTACTCAAAAGGTGCCTGAGTTAATGTAATGTAATTACTGTAATAAGATTACTGCAATTACTGTAATGATTACTGTAATTACTGTAATTACCGGAACTGTAATTACTGTAATTACCTCAGGTAATTACTGTAATGTAATTACTGTAATTTAATAAGAAATGTAATTAATTAAATAAGTACTTCATTAATCGCTCATAATGAAATAACTCGTGAATTCTTATCCGATTTACTTAACATTTGAGTGTCCCCAAAACGTTGGAGCAAAACGTTGCAACAACGAAAGTAAAACGTTGTAGCGACGTTGTGGAAACGTTAGCAAAACTCAACATTTGAATGTTCCCAAAACGTTGGAGCAAAACGTTGCAACAACGAAAGTGAAACGTTGTAGCGACGTTGTGGAAACGTTAGCACAACCCAACATTTGAATGTTCCCAAAACGTTGGAGCAAAACGTTGCAACAACGAAAGTGAAACGTTGTAGCGACGTTGTGGAAACGTCAGCAAAACCCAACATTTAAATGTTCACAAAACGTTGGAGCAAAACGTTGCAACAACGAAAGTGAAACGTTGTGGCGACGTTGTGGAAACGTCAGCAAAACCCAACATTTGAATGTTCCCAAAACGTTGGAGCAAAACGTTGCAACAACGAAAGTGAAACGTTGTAGTGACGTTGTGGAAACGTCAGCAAAACCCAACATTTAAATGTTCACAAAACGTTGGAGCAAAACGTTGCAACAACGAAAGATCACAAGTAATTATCACATTGCAATGACCTCTAAACATTCCTAAACCAATATCCCATTTAAATCCCATTAAAATCCCATATCTTGTCACCCTTTGCATTGTTGAAAGCAATTAATTCCATAACTTAATATTACCTCAATTTATATATACTAGGGCGTGCCCGCACGTACGTGCTTGCCCGTACGTGCTTGCAAAAAAAAAAAACATGCGTGCAAACAACAACAACAAAAACTTTGAAACCACGTGGCAGTAACGACCACAGAACCCCCCCCTTCTATTTACATGAAATGGTTTGGTCCATTCGCAAAGCCAAAGCGAACGACCACAGAACCCCCCCCTCTATTTACATGAAATGGTTTGGTCCATTCGCAAAGCCAAAGCGAACGACTTGCGAGTACGGTGACCGTACCTTGGGACCCACTTGTCCGATTAATTTCAAACCTTGAAAAGGCACATCCTCGGGTCCCCAGCAATATACCTTACCAGGACTAACCTTACCTTACCTTACCAGACTAAAATTACCAGGACCATTATCAAACATTTATCAAAATGTTAGGACCATTCTCACACCAATGAATGACTCAATCCTTTAATGACTACATCCAAACCCAGACATTTTGAGTTCCGTAACTTTAATACTTCAAATTTTCCATTCCTTCCCTTCCTGATCTTTCGATGTAGGGATGGGTTCTTTTTAGGATCATGTTGCATCGAGCATTATTTTCCAAAACAGTGTGAACATTAAACCACACCAAAACCTCTGACATCCCACCATTAACACCTATTGTAAGCGTGCCGAATCAGTAAGCATCACCCCTCCTATGAGCCTCGACCAGAGGGTGGTTGTTACTCACAAACACTCGTCGCTAGCTGTTCCATTGTCTGCCGATTCCCACTCTGCTGTTTTTGTCTCATAATCACCAAACAAGAACAGTACACATTTCCTGTAATTATCTCTCATAATCAGGATAAATTTGGAACAGCCCTTAAACTAACACCAAGCAGATCAATTTTTATATTTAGGTTGAGGTTTCACACAAACTGGTTAACCAAATAATACAGAATTATTATTATTATTATTATTATTTTTCAAAAGCACTTGTTCACCAATTTCCCCAAATTCCACCTGTTCAAACTCATCCATAACTTTTTTTTTTTTTTTTTTAATATATGAATAATATTAAAATAATAACATTAATAAGTATATTATGTTAAATATAATGTATATCGCTTTTAACCCGATCTCTTGATGGTGAAGAATCACTTTAAACAATTCTCGTAGCCGGATTCGCACCTGGGTCTTCACCAAAATCCAATCATTTAATCCGTGTCACCCATGCTCTGTCTGGCAAATTTCGTCAAAAAAAAACAACAGCACTGGTTTTGTTTCCTGGAATCTTCCTGCAAAACGCTTTGCTTCTCGCAAAACGTCCGCCAATGGGAAGTAAAGGGAGGGAGAAGGAGCGGGAGCAAGAGACAGGGTGCCGGAATGGACATGAGGGACAATAAGGGACAGTGAGGGAGTGTTGGTATGCAATTTTTATCCAATCGCCATCTTTCACACTAATTCTGGACCGGCATGAGGTGGGATTGTCTGTCATGAATTTATTTGTTGATCGAACGAGTTTTAATTTGTCTAAATCCGACCAGTCGTTCCAAAGATATAAGCCGTTTTGTCGCAATACCATAAATTGGAATGAGGTAAAAATATATATATATAAATATAATTCCATTTCCCGGTTCCCTGTCGCACGCCGAGCAAGTCGAGTGCTTTGAACAAGTGCAAAAAAGAAGTACTTTATACGTGTACGGGTGTGTAAACGAGTGTACCGGCCTTACACGTACTGGAAGCAAATGGTCGCAAGGTGCACGCATGCTCCGTTTGCTCCCAGGTCACAGTAAGACCCTTAATGACCAGCGCAAAAATACGTATTTACAGAAATCATTTAGAAAAAGAAAAAAAAACACGAATAAATTGCTACAGTCGTTTATCGAAGTACCATTTGTGATGGCTCACGCCACCTATCGCGGCATCGGTGCGCACGGAACCCCCAGAACCACCTCCTTCCCCATGTATGTACAAAACTATTTCCAAGTTCGTAATCATATTGGACAAAACAAGACACACTCACCTTTTTTTAAAGACTTGTTCATACAATTGATGTCAGCGGTGCCTCCAAATTGTAGGGGAATTTGTAGTGGGGGACTCAAGACTCCAATGACCGGACACAGGTTTACAAAAGGTCTGGTTTATTAACTGGTTATTCACTTCATTCCATTTACCAAATAATACCGCATAATTCAATGGACCAGGTTAACTCTTTTCGCATGGTCCTTCTCGTTCGGCTGATGTTCCTCCGCCACTCCCGTTGGTCAGAGCTCCTGGTAACAAGTCCTCTCGACTCAACGTTTGCTCTCGTTTATATGGACAAACTGGACTTAATCCTCTGTCCGCTGACCGTTAATCCTTTCTCCGCTAATGCCCCGAGGTCATGCATGTACCAAGTCCTGGCATCAGCTCGCTCCCCTCCTGTTGTGAGTTCCGTTTACCAAACGATAGGGGGTGCTTCAGCCAGGGGCTGTGACCAGGTGGACAAGAGATTATCATGTTCGGGCGCATTCCTGACACTCATTTACAAACTCGTCTTTCACAGAGTTTGCATGTAAAATGTATCTGCTTCGTTACCAGTGTTAATTAATAAGTTACCAGTGCCAATTAATAAGTTACACTGAGTTACACTTCCACAGTGAGCAGACCTGGGTGCCAAACCGTATCGAAGGCACGTGATATGTCAAGGAGACAGCTCTAATTTCCTGTTTGGCATTGAGGACCTCCATCCATTGTTGAGAAAGCAGAAGCAGCATGTCCAGAGTAGAGTGACTAGGTCTGAAACCAAATTGATGATCAGAGAGCAAGCCATTGGAGAGGAGGAAAGATACCATATCCGAAGCAATGATGGATTCCATGACTTTGCTGATAATTGGGAGAAGGATGTCTGTCTGTAGTTGCTAGGATTTGTTTTTGCACCTTTTTGCGCACAGCGGTGATGTTGGCTGATTTCCAAGCAGATGGCAGATGACCTTGAGCAAAAGAGAGGGTGAAGAGAACAGTGAGAGGGAGTGAAAGAGCGGAAGAACAGGATTTTAGGACCCGTGTGCTGATTCCGTCAGTTCCAGTTGCAGATTCAGATTCGAGGGTTGACAGAAATTTTTCCACCTGGTCAGGAGGAAAGGCCACAGAGTCCAGGAGCAGCTGGGTATGACTGGGTATGGTGAGTACAGAGAGGGATGGGTTTGGGGCACAAGATTTACAGGCAAATACAGAGTTGAGGCATTCAGGTTTTTCACGTGCGGAGTCAGCCGTGTAGCCATTTGAGGTGAGGGAGGGGATGGAGGAGGAACAAACACCAGAAACAGATTTGAGCAGACGCCACCAGGATTTGGAAGAGGGAGACAGATAAGAGAGTTTGGTCTTGAGAACGGAGAGATATTGTTTCCTAGCTCTCCTGAGGGTGGACACACACTTGTTTCGGGCTTTGTGAAAGGAAATGAGATTTCCTTCTATTGGATTTGCTTTCCAGGAGACGAAAGCAAGTTGTTTCTGGGCAACAGCCTCACCACAAGATTCCGTGTACCATGGATGGGAGGAAGGGTATGACAACTGAAGACAAGATGGGATAAATCTGTGCATGAGAGAGAGCAATTTACTTTGGAAGAATTCCCAGGATGAGTTTATGTCAGAGGCGGTAGAGATGGGAGACCAGTCTAGATGATTGATGGCTGCTTGAAGACCATGCCAGTTGGCCTGAGTGAAATGCCAGACTCGTCCACGCTGAGGACACTCTCTGAGAATGGTCAGAGAGATGTCCACTTTAACAAGCACATGAGCAGATGAGCCGATTGGAGCAGAAGAAGAGCAGCAGACATTTTCAGGGAAGTTAGTTACAACCAAGTCCAGAAGAGAAGATGCTCCGTTGACTGAGATCCAGGTCGGGAAATTGACAGATTGTGTCAGTCCCAGTGAGTCGCAGAAGTCTTTTGCTGAAGAGCCATGGCTTGTAAGAGAGGTACCCACACCCAGCCAACTGGCATGGTGACAATTGAAATCACCACATATGAGGAAGAGAGAGTTGGGAGGGGTAGATAGAAGTTGATCCATATTATCAGACAGCGAGATATAGATGGAGTCATCACTGTTTGGTGGACGTTACAACACACATATGAACAAAAGGTGGGAGCGAAAGGGAAGCCGTAGCCAAAGGTATTCCTGGGGGTGAGGTGGAGAGAGGGCAGTTCAGGGCGAGTGAGGAAGAGAGTTTTTTCATAAAGATAGCAACCCCACCTCCAGGACGAGGCTCAGGTCTATCATACCGGAGGAGGGAGTAACCTGGGAGAGATACCAAGGAATCAGAGACATCATGAAGGAGGAAAGTTTCTGTTCAGCAGATCAAGTCTGGTTTGTCAGAAGCAACCTGTATGGAGGGATCAGTCAAGTTTGAGTGAAGGCCCCGGATGTTTGAGGTCCATACCGTTAATGAAGAGGAAGGGGGAGCATCGGATACAGAACAGGGGGAGGAGGGGTAGGGTAAGATGTGGAAGAGGAGGAAGTGGTAGGGAAAGCTGTTGAAGGTGTGTCAGAGATTTCAGAATAGCTTGGAGAAAGGGAAGAATGGGGTGGACAAAAGGTTTGATGGTGATTGTGTGAGGCACAGTGAGGTGTTATTTGAGGAGGGTGGGGGAGCGAGGCAGAAGGTTGGGGGAGATTAAGGTGAAAGTTGGAAGGGGGAAGAAGCGGGGAGGACGCTTTAAGGAGGAGGGGTGAGAGGGGAGTCTAGGAGGGGAGGAGCGAAGGAGAGTCTCGGAGGGGAGGGGTGTGGGGGGAGTTTAGGAGGGAAGGGGCAAGGGGGGAGATTTGAAAGGGATGGGTGATGGGGAATTTTGGGATGGGAGGGGCAAGGGGGAAGATTTGAAAGAGATGGGTGATGGGGAAGATTTGGAGGGGAAGGGCAAGGGGGTCGATTTGGAGGGGAGGGTGATGGGGAAGTTTTGGAGGGGATGGGTGATGGGGAAGTTTTGGAGGGAAGGGGTGATGTGGAAGATTTGGAGGGGAGGGGCAAGGGGGAAGATTTGAAAGGGATGGGTGATGGGGAAGATTTGGAGGGGAGGGGCAAGGGGGAATATTTGAAAGAGATGGGTGATGGGGAAGATTTGGAGGGGAGGGGCAAGGGGGTATATTTGGTGGGGAGGGGTGATGGGGAGGTTTGGGAGGGGAGGGGTGATGGGGAAGTTTTGGAGGGAAGGGGTGATGGGGAAGATTTGGAGTGGAGTGGTGAGATTGGATTTTAGAAAGTGTACGATTAATGGGAAATGAACATTTATTGCAAAATGAGTTTCTTGTGACCTTTGAGTCAGAGATACGTTTGAGGACACTGGAGGAGGGGTGGAGTGCAAGAGAGTTTTGGGAATGTAGAATAGAGGAACTGTAAGAATTTTTGGGGAATGAATAGATTTGGTGAGCAAGTCGAAAGCATCCTTTTATAAAAGAAGAAGAAAAAGGTGTTATAATATACAACAGAATACAGTTCTTCAGGGGAAAGTTTGAACATTTGTAAATTGAGCAGTGAAAACTATCTGGGGAAATGGAAAATGGAAATGGGGTGAAACATGTGATCGAAGAATGAATGAACAAATAAGAACAATGAATAAACGAATAAGAACAGAGAAGGAAATTTTTTTTTTGAGTTGAGATTTTAAACATGGAAGTATGGGGTGAAAGACTGGGACAAAAACAGAGAACAAAAGTAATTGCGGCGCAATCGATGGACCGCTGAGAGAAAAACAAAGCCTCAAGGTCGGACACGGTAGCCTACTAGGCCTCAAAATACGCGACACGAATTAACCGACGATTTTTTATATGTGTATAAACAATTAACACCAATAATATTACTAAAGACACACTATAGGTACACACACCGAAAGATAGATACAGTTTCGACAAAAACACAATTGTGAAAAATGACTTAACTTCGAAAGCGTGAGCGCTTGGACAGCTTCGAAAAGACGTGACCTCCAATCTTGTGCATGCGCATGGTTCAATGTTGGTTTCAATCATTCTTTAACGTCAAAGAAGTTGAGACATCGCTCACAGAGATATGTTTTATTCGTTCCATCGTATGCTTGAGAAGTATTCAACCTTGATAATTTTTTTATGTCAGCATAATCTGAATTTTCTTCAGAACTATAGCAAAGAAGTGTGTGTGTTTCATTATTTTTACAGTTATCTGAAAAATTTTAAGGTATGAACCCAAATGCTCTGTCCCCCAAATATGGTATGTGCTCTGTCCCCCAAATATACATACAGGTTGCACAAGATCTGCCAGCAACCCTCTTCTGGTGAAACTGCCAAAATCAAGATTCTCTGCTCACCTTCACTCTTTCATTCCTCTTTTCTCCCGCCTCTAGAACAAACTCGCTCACTCTCTTTAATCGCACTCCTCTCTCCAGGTCTTTAAAAGAGCTGTTCACCACCATCTTGTACCTTCCCCTATACAAAGCCTTGATCTTTTCGAACCCCGTTAATTTCACCCCAGATCCACTTTTTTGAAATAGCGACTTCTTTCCTTGAAGCTCAAGGAGTGTCCATGTGTTTTATACATCTCTCACACCTCCACCCTTTTTCCTATGCCATCTCCCCCCCCCCCCCCCCAAGCCCTCTCCCTCCCACAGATTTCCCGATGTCCCTGTTCTCTACTATTGTACTTCTGTGCTTCCCTCTCTCTCCCCATCTTGTCTCCCGCTCCCTTTATAATATGTTTTTTATGTATCCGTTTGTTGTTTTGTGATTAATGTTAGCTCTTACACGAGCCTCGATCTTGTATTAAAAAAAAAACACAAAACAAATGTGTATATCCAAAACAAAAGATTTTTTATATATATATTAAATCCACTACCTGCCACATTATCATCAACATTTAGTTCATATCTCTGAAGTTCATCATAAACATCACAAACTAATAAATACTGGAATGATGTAATTTAGTGTGGGTTTCTTCTCATATTAACCATTTCTTTAGCACTTTCTCTTATCATATTAATTCTACTCCCATATAAAACTTTAAAGTATTTATTTATCCCAAGGTATTGTTAATTAGAGTTTCAACATACAGTCACGTGTAAAAGTAAGTACACCCCATGTAAAGTTTTGACTTTTTCAACATATAGTACATGGTGTTATGTAGAATTATTATATGTAAGTGCAAAATTTGCTACACTAGTGGAACCAATGTTTTTTTGCATCTATATACCCTTGGCAACAAGACCTGAGTTGGTTCCATTTTTTTCAATGGCGTCTTCGTCCCTAACGCCAAGCCAAGTAGAAGTCCACGCTATGAAAACTTTCAACTTGGTCAGTATCAAGATAAAGTTGTTAATGCAACACAGCAAGACTTTGCATGGCTACTTTCACGGTATTCACAGAGGCACCATGAAGAGACATCAGACGGTATACCAGTTTGGTCAGCATACAATTCTCGTGTGTGCACTCCAGAAGAGAACAAGACACCCAACCTTGATCAAGATCACACAATGCCTATCATTAAGGCACCAGCTCATGAGTGGACAACACTGGTGACAGTTCTTGAGAAGCTTTCATACCTCAATAGTGTTGTGTGTCCAGAAAACACTGGAACGATCTTAGTTACATTTGACATGGATCTTTACAAGAGGGCCCTAAAGTTAGAATATCTTCATGACCAATATGCTGGGAAATGGATGGTATGCCCTGGTGGTTTCCGACACTGTCTTGTGTGCACTTAGGTGCCTTGGGAGGACTGTTGAGCACAGCGGGCTTGATGGAGCTTGGAGCAAGGATCTGTACAGCACTGTGACAGTAAATCAGATACTCAATGGGAATCACCAAAATCGTGCTGTTCAAGCTCATGAGCTCACATTAGAGGTATTCTTTGATCTCTGGCTTGCAGAATTTCTGAAAGAGAAGCCTGCAGTTGTAGAAGCTCTAAGGGATCCCATCCCTTTCAAATCCCTCCCCTTGTCCCTTCCCTCCCAAACTCCCCCCTCACCCCTCCCCTTCAAATCTCCCCACCCTCATTGCTTCTCAATTTCCCCCCTCTCACTCCCCCTCCTCAAAGCGTCCTCCCCGCTTCTTCCCCCTTCAAACTCTCACCTCCATCTCCCCCAACCTTCTGCCTCGCTCTTCCCCCTCCTCAAATAACACCTCATTGTGGCTCACCCAATCACCATCAAACCTTTTGTCCGCCCCATCCTTCCCTTTCTCCGAGCTATTCTGAAATCTCTGACACACCTTCAACAGCTCTCCCTACCTCTTCCACCTCTTCCACATCTTACCCTACCCCTCCTCCCCCCTGTTCTGTATCTGATCTGTTCTGTTCTGTATCTGTTCTGTATCTGTATCTGATGCTCCCCCTTCCTCTTCATTAACGGTATGGACCTCAAACATCCAGGGCCTTCGTTCAAACTTAACTGATCTCTCCATACAGGTTGCTTCTGTCAAACCAGACGTGATCTGCTTAACAGAAACTTTCCTCCTTTATGATGTCTCTGATTCCTTAGTATCTCTCCCGGGCTACTCCCTCCTCCGGTATGATAGACCTGAGCCTCGTCCTGGAGGCGGGGTTGCTATCTTTATCAAAAACTCTCTTCCTCACTCGCCCTGCACTGCACTCTCTCCACCTCACCCCCAGGAATACCTCTGGCTACGGCTTCCCCTTCGCTCCCACCTCTTGTTCATATGTGTGTTGTACCGTCCACCAAACAGTGATGACTCCATCTACATCTCGCTGTCTGATGATATGGACCAACTTCTATCTACTCATCCCAACTCTCTCTTCCTCATATGTGGTGATTTCAACTGTCATCATGCCAGTTGGCTGGGTGTGGGTACCTCTCTCACCAGCCATGGCTCCTCAGCAAAGGACTTCTGCGACTCACTGGGACTGACACAATCTGTCAATTTCCCGACCCGGATCTCAGTCAACGGAACATCTTCTCTTCTGGACTTGGTTATGACTAACTTCCCTGAAAATGTCTGCTGCTCTTCTTCTGCTCCGATCGGATCATCTGATCATGTCCTTGTTAAAGTGGACATCTCTCTGACCATCCTCAGGGAGCCTGCTCAGCGTCGACGAGTCTGGCATTTCACTCAGGCCAACTGGCACGGTCTTCAAGCAGCCATCAATCATCTGGACTGGTCTCCCATCTCTACCACCTCTGACATCAACTCATCCTGGGAATTCTTCCAAAGTAAATTGCTCTCTCTCATGCACAGATTTATCCCATCTCGTCTTCAGTTGTCATACCCTTCCTCCCGTCCATGGTACACAGAATCTTGTGGTGAGGCTGTTGCCCAGAAACAACTTGCCTTCGTCTCCTGGAAAGCAAATCCAACGGAAGGAAATCTCATTTCCTTTCACAAAGCCCGAAACAAGTGTGTGTCCACCCTCAGGAGAGCCAGGAAACAATATCTCTCCGTTCTCAAGACCGAACTCTCTTATCTGTCTCCCTCTTCCAAATCCTGGTGGCGTCTGGTCAAATCCGTTTCTGGTGTTTGTTCCCCCTCCATCCCCTCCCTTACCTCAAACGGCTACACAGCTGACTCCGCACGTGAAAAAGCTGAATGCCTCAACTCTGTGTTTGCCTCTAAATCTTGTGTCCCAAACCCATCCCTCTCTGTACCCACCATACCCAGTCGTACCCTGCTGCTCCTGGACTCTGTGTCCTTTCCTCCTGACAAGGTGGAAAAGTTTCTGTCAACCCTCGACTCTGATTCTGCAACTGGACCCGACGGCATCAGCCCACGGGTCCTAAAATCCTGCTCTGCTGCTCTATCTCACCCTCTCTCTGTTCTCTTCACCCTCTCTTTTGCTCAAGGTCAACTGCCATCTGCTTGGAAATCAGCCAACATCACCGCTTTGCACAAAAAAGGTGCAAAAACAGATCCGAGCAACTACAGACCAATCAGCCTTCTCCCAATTATCAGCAAAGTCATGGAATCCATCATTGCTTCGGATATGAAATCTTTCCTCTTCTCCAATGGCTTGATTTCTGATCATCAATTTGGATTCAGACCAGGTCACTCTACTCTGGACATGCTGCTTCTGCTGTCTCAACAATGGATGGAGGTCCTCAATGCCAAACAGGAAATTAGAGCTGTCGCCCTCGAAATATCACGTGCCTTCGACACGGTCTGGCACCCCGCTCTGCTCACCAAACTCTCCTCCTTTGGTATCCATGGAAATCTCCACGCATGGCTGGCGGACTTCCTCTCTAGTCGTCGTCAACGTGTGGCCCTGAATGGGTTTCTCTCATCTCCTCTTCCTGTTCAGGCTGGAGTTCCCCAAGGCAGTGTTCTGGGCCCCGTGTTTTTTCTGGTCTTCATCAATGATCTCTCTGACTCTCTCGAAAATCCTCTCTATCTCTTTGCTGATGACTCCACTCTCTGCCGCTCCATTCCTCTTCCCTCAGATCGGCAGTCTGCTGCCTCCTCACTCTCTGAAGACCTGGACAAAATCACAGACTGGTCAAACAAGTGGAACATGTCTTTCAATCCTGACAAATCTCACACTCTTACTATGTCTCCCCGAAAAGATCGACTGGACAACCCTCCCATCTACTTTCTCAACAATCCTCTCCAAGAAGTTCTGTCGCTCAAGATTTTGGGTCTCACTATCTGCCATGATCTTTCTTGGGAAAACCACATTTCCAAGCTGGCCTCCAAAGCCAGTCGCCGACTGGGCATCCTCCGTCATGCGAAGTCCTTCCTCGGCACACCTGAGCTCCTCACCACATACAAGGCTTTCATCCGCAGCTCAATGGAATACTGTTCTCCCCTATGGGCCGGTGCTCCTGCCTCACACCTAGCTCGGCTTCACGCTGTTGAAACCAAATCTTTCAGAATTATTGGAATCTCCCGCGATGAAGCTATCTCTGAGGGCCTTTCACTCACTCACCGCAGGCAGGTAGGTGGTCTTTCTGTCTTCTACCGACTCCTCTCCGGCCTTGCACCCCCAGCTCTCTCTGTGCTCTCTCCCCCAAATATTCCTACAGGTCGCACAAGATCTGCCAGCAACCCTCTGATGGTTAAACTGCCGAAATCTCGGCTCTCTGCTCACCTTCACTCTTTCATTCCTCTTTTCTCCCGCCTCTGGAACAAACTCCCTCACTCCCTTCAATCCCACTCCTCCCTCCAGGTCTTTAAAACAGCTGTTCACCACCATCTCTTATCTTCCCCCATCCAAAACCTTGATCTTTTCTACCCCCGCTAATTCACCCCAGATCCACCTTGTTTGAAATTCCAACTTCTTTCCTGGAAGTCCTGGCAGTGTCCATATGTTTTATACCTCTCCCACCGCCCCCTTCCCATGCCCCCCCCCCCAAAGCCCTCGCCCTCTCTCAGATCTCTCGATGTCTCCATGTCTCTCGGTCCCTGCTCTCAAATGTTGTGTTTGTGTCCTTCCCCCTCTCTCCCCATCTTGTCTACCGCTCCCGATGTTATATGTTTTATGTGTCGGTTTGTCTTTCTGTGTGATTAATGTTCGCTCTTTCACGAGCCTCGATCTTGTATACAAAAAAAAGAAAAGAAAAAAAAAAAGAGTGATTTTGACAGGAGCCACAGTAAATTCCCAATGTATCAATGGGCACGAATGTACATGAGGCAAGTGTTGGTGCTGAGTAACTTCACACGTTCACTGAAGCAGCCAGATTTCTTCCTGTACTTGGCGTCTCTAGAAAATTTGTGCATATATTTCTTCAGCTACAACCCACTAGATTATGCTCAAAACAAGTTGTTAGCCAAAGATATTTCTCAAAAAACGTCTGTTAACTGGATATAAGTGTTCTGGTGGATTTTCTGTACAAGGAATGACAAAAATGCCAGAAAAAATGGTTAATCAAAGTGTGTTATGTGAAAAGATACATACAAAATTGCAAAAAATGGGGGCCATTTTGAAAGTCATAATGGCGGCCATTGAAAAAAATGGAACCAACTCAGGTCTTGTTGCCTAGGGTATAAGGATTCCAAAAAACATTGGGTCCACTAGTGTAGCAAATTTTGCACGACAATGACACAACACCATGTACGAATATTTCAACATACAGCTATTTGATCTTCATTTCAACAATATTTATAGAAAAAGGTGATATAATATAACAAATATCATGAAACATTTACATTTTGTAGTCCATTGTAAAATTTAAATAAACACAAATGCAAATTTTGCATGTGGGAAAAGTAAGTACACCCTTACATTTATCACTACTTCAAATACCAAAAATTAGAATCAGGTGCACCAGCTTAGGTGCAAATGATTAGAACATCGTTAGAGAAGCATCTTCGAGGAACCTGTCTTATTTAAACCTCAGACATTTAGTTTGGTTTGCTCTTTGTTGTTGAAGTGTGCGGCGTCACCATGCCTAGATCAAAAGAGCTCTCTGAGGCCTTCAGAAAGAAGGTTATAGATGCCTACGAGTCTGGGAAGGGATTTAAAAAGATCTCCAAACAATTTGAAATCAATCATTCGACTGTCCGGAAGATCATCTGCAAGTGGAGAAGATTCCAAACAATTGCCAACTTGTTCAGGCCAGGCCGCCCCAGCAAGTTCAGCCCGAGAGCAGACCACAAGATGCTGAAAGAAGTCTCAAAGAACCCCAGAATGTCATCACCGGACCTACAGGTAGCTCTTGCCACTGTTGATGTCAAAGTGCACGAGTCTACCATTAGAAAGAGGCTGCACAAATTTGATCTACATGGGAGGTGTGCCAGGAGGAAACCTTTGCTGTCCAGAAAGAATATCAGGGCAAGATTAAAGTTTGCAAATGAACACCGAGGCAAAGAGCAGCACTTCTGGAACAATGTGCTCTGGACAGATGAGTCAAAGGTAGTCAAAGATAATGATATTACCTCACATTATCTAGTCAAATATAATGTGAGGCCAGCTGTCGGGAAGTTGAAGCTCAACTGAAGGTGGATCTTGCAACATGACAATGACCCTAAACATACCAGTAAATCCACCAAGGAATGGCTGAAAAGAAAGAAATGGAGGGTTCTGGAATGGCCAAGTCAAAGCCCAGATCTAAATCCCATCGAGATGTTGTGGGGGGATTTGAAACGAGCTGTGCATGCAATAAACCCCTCAAACATCGCACAGCTGAAAGAATTCTGCATGGAGGAGTGGGCAAAAATTTCTCCCAGTCGATGTCAGAGACTGGTAGACAGTTATAAAAAACGCCTACTTGAGGTTGTTTCTGCCAAAGGGGACAATACCACCTATTTGAGCCAAGGGTGTACTTATTTTGTTCCACATGCGAAATTTGCATTTATGTTTATTTAAATTATACAATGCACTACAAAATGTAAATGTTTCATGATATTTGTTATATTATATCACCTTTATCTATCAATATTGATGAAATGAAGATCAAATAGCTGTATGTTGAAATATGTTGAAATATGTTGAAAAAGTCAAAACTTTACATGGGGTGTACTTACTTTTTCATGTGACTGTATGGTTTAACCATATCAATTTCCTTAGCTGTTGATGTTGGTTCTGGTTCTTTGAACCGAATCTTAATATTTTTATATGTCCTGTAAATTCTTCAGCAATGTTTTCAATTGCAAAATCAGGCAAGCTTTGTTTGTGTTTTTGGGGATTTAAGGTGTCTCTTTAAATTCCTCTTCAACAAGACCTTTGAACAGAAATCTCAATTAATTGTACTAGCGTGACCCGGCGTGCTCCGTGCGCTTTCCCACACGTCGTTTCAGAGGGGTAGGCATTTTTGACCATTTTGGGTTTCATGGTGTTTTGGGTCTTCAGGGCAATTTGGGTCTTCAGGGACTTTTGGATCCTCTGGGCATTTAAGGGTATTTTGGGTCTTTGAGGTGTTTTTGGTCTTCAGGTTATTTTGGGTCTTTTCTGTCTTCAGAGGCTTTTGGGTCTTAAGGGTCTTTGGTGTGTTTTGGGTCTTCAGGGTCTTCAGGGGCTTTTGGGTCTTTTGGTTCTTCTTTGTCTTTAAGGGTCTTTGGGTCTTTTTGGGTCTTCGGGGTGTTTTGGGTCTTTGGGGTATTTTTGGTTTTTGGGGTCTTTTAGGTCTTCTGGGTCTTTTGGGTCTTCGGGGTCTTTTTGGTCTTCGGGGTGTTTTGGGTCTTCGGGGTGTTTTGGGTATTCGGGGTGTTTTGGATCTTCCGGGTGTTTTGGGTGTTCGGGGTGTTTTGGGTCTTCGGGGTGTTTTGGGTCTTCGGGGTGTTTTGAGTCTTCGTGATGGTTTGGGTCTTCTGGGTGTTTTGGGTCTTCGGGGTGTTTTGGGTCTTCGGTGTGTTTTGGGTATTCGTGGTGTTTTGGGTCTTCGGGGTGTTTTGAGTCTTCGGGGTGTTTTGAGTCTTCGGGATGTTTTGGGTCTTCTGGGTGTTTTGGGTCTTCGGGGTGTTTTGGGTCTTTGGGGTGTTTTGGGTTTTCGGTATGTTTTGGGTATTTGGGGTGTTTAGGATCTTCGGTGTGTTTTGGGTCTTTGGGGTGTTTTGGGAGTTCGGGATGTTTTGGGTCTTCTGGGTGTTTTGGGTCTTCGGGGTGTTTTGGGTGTTCGGGGTATTTTGAGTCTTTGGGGTGTTTTGGGTCAGGCCACAACACCAAGCTTCCAATGGCCTGTCTGAACGTTCAGTTGGAGTCATCAAGTCCGGAATATGCAAACTGCAGGACGGAAACCTTGAAACCCAGCTCTCGCGTCTGCTCCTCAAGTTTCGTACTACACCTCATGGTACAACAGGAGTAACACCATCAGAATCACTGATGAAACGACTCCTAAGGACCAACCTGGACCGTCTGAAACCAGATATGGCTTCTCGAGTGTACCAGAGCCAACTTAACCAGAAGTTGCATCACGACAAGTCAGCAATGACCCGCTCACTTCACACCGGGGATCCAGTGTTCTCCTGCAACTTTGGTGCAGGCGCTGTTTGGTTGCCTGGCGATGTCATAGACAAACCTGGGCGGGCCACTATCGCATACAATACGCTTTCATGATGGGCGGGTTGTCCGTCGACACCAGGACCACGTTGTCGACCATCACTGCAGCCCCATCGAACCTCCAATACTGCCTGTCGTTATGCCGGAGTCTGAAAAGCAACAATCCATAGTTACCCTCGCCAGTGGAGAGGGTATTGCATTTGAGTCCGTTTGTTTGTCTGTTTGTTACTTGGCAAATTATTTTATTGTTTTTGCAAGTATGTTGCTCCTCCGGTTTGTGTGTACGTTTGTTTGTCCGCTCACTTATACTTGCCTACAGGACACAATTTTAAACCGATCTTCACGAAACTTTATCAAATGGTCGAGTTCGTGGTCCGAGAAAATCCTATATATTTTTGGGGTCAAAAGGTCAACATAGGCCAAAGGTCGACCACTTTTTTTAAATTTCTAAAATCCTCAATTTTCATCCGATTGACTTGAAATTTGAAGAGGATTTACATATCGGCTAACTGAATTCAACCACAAACTATTTTTGAGATTAGCTTAGGCCAAAAGGTTAACATAGGCCAAAGGTCAACCACTTTTTTCAAATTTCTAAAATCCTCAATTTTCGTCTGATTGACTTGAAATTTAAATAGAATTTACATATCGGCTTACTGAATTCAACCAGCAACCATTTTTGAGCTCAGCGTCGGCCAAAAGGTCAACGTAGGCCAAAGGTCAACCACTTTTTTTGAATTTCTAAAATCCTCAATTTTCATCCGATTGACTTGAAATTAGAAGAGGATTTGCATATCGGCTAACTGAATTCAACCACCAACTATTTTTGAGATTACCTTAGGCCAAAAGGTCAACATAGGCCAAAGGTCAACCAATTTTTTTAAATTTCTAAAATCCTCAATTTTCATCCGATTGACTTGAAATTTGAAAAGGATTTTCATATCACCTTACTGAAAGCAACCACCAACAATTTTTGAGGTCAACATAGGCCAAAAGGTCAACATAGGCCAAAAGGTCAACATAGGCCGAATTTCTAAAATTGTCAATTTTCATCCTATTAACTTAAACTTTGAAGACGGTTTGCATATCAGGTCACTGAATTCAATCACAATTTATTTTTGAGGTCAAAAGGATGCTCCACTGAGTGCCATGCTACTTTGTTCTGTTTTGCCAAGTGTCACTCTATGAGTGATTTTTCATCTGTCTGTCTGTTTGTTTGTCCGCATAGAATAAATATGATTTTCTCTGCAACCATTGGTCCGATTGACAGGAAATTTTCACCATAGGTGCAACTCCACCTGTATAATTTCCTCAATTTTCATCTGATTGACTTGAAATTGCAATATAATTTACATATCGGCGAACTGAATTCAACCACCAACTATTATTGAGATCAATATTGGCCAAAAGGTCAACATAGGCCAAAGGTCAACCACTTTTTTTCAAATTTCTAAAATCCTCAATTTTCATCCGATTGACTTGAAATTTGAATAGGTTATACATGTCGGCTTACTGAGTTCAACCACCAACTATTTTTGAGATCAGCGTGCGCCAAAAGGTCAACATAGGCCAAAGATCAACCACTTTTTTCAAATTTCTAAAATCCTCAATTTTCATCCGATTGACTTGAAATTTGAAGAGGATTTACATATCGGCTAAATGAATTCAACCCCCAACTATTTTTGAGATTAGCTTAGGCCAAAAGGTCAACATAGGCCAAAGGTCAACCACTTCTTTCAAATTTCTAAAATCTTCAATTTTCGTCCGATTGACTTGAAATTTGAATAGAATTTACATATCGGCTTACTGAATTCAACCACCAACAATTTTTGAGCTCAGCGTAGGTCAAAAGGTCAACATAGGCCGAATTTCTAAAATTGTCAATTTTCATCCGATTAACTTAAACTTTGAAGACGGTTTGCATGTCAGGTCACTGAATTCAACCACTAATTATTTTTGAGGTCAAAAGGATGCTCCACTGAGTGCCATGCTCCACTGAGGTGCAACTCCACCTGTATAATTTATTTAATGATAATTATGACGTCATAGGTCGGCCGCCATCTTGGAAAAAACGAAAAGAATTGCACCTCTATATCTCCGAAAGCTTTGAATAGAAAAAATAGAGGCATGGCTCATTGTAAAGAACTCTCCATGGGGAATAAAATATGTTAATGATGATGTCATAGGTGCCTTCATTATGACATCATAATTCGACAAGTACAAAACTTCATCCAATCAAGATGAAATTTCTTGAGCGTCATGTCGGCATAAACTGGTGGAGAGAAAAACATGATGACGTCACCAGTAACGTGGTTCGGCCGCCACCTTGGAAAAACCCAAAAAATTGCACCTCTATATCTTCGAAAGTGCTGGATTGAAAAAATTGAGACATGGCTCATTGCAAAGAACTCTCCATGGGGAATAAAATATGTTAATGATAATGTCATAGGTGCCTCCATTATGACGTCATAATTTGACAAGAACTAAGCTTCATCCAATCAAGATGAAATTTATTGAGCGCCATGTCGGCATAAACTGGTGGAGAAAAATATAATGATGACGTCATTGGTCACGTGGTTCGGCCGCCATCTTGGAAAAACCCAAAAACTTTGCACCTCTATATCTCCAGAAGTGCTGAATAGAAAAAATTGAGACATAGCTAGCTCATTGTAAAAACCTCTCCATGGGGAATAAAATATGTTAATGATAATGTCATAGGCACCTCCATTATGACATCATAATTCGTACAAAGTACAAAACTTCATCTGATCAAGATGAAATTCCTTGAGCATAATCTAGGAATAAATTAGTTTGAAAAAAAGAAAGAATGATGACGTCATCGGTCACGTAGTTCAGCCGCCATATTTGCTTTCACACAAAATCCTTAAAAACCACTGAAAATACATCCTGGGGAGGGTTTACAATCTCTGATTGCTCTTTCTTGTTGTGCCTGCACCTGGGACTGTCATGCCTCGAACGAGCATCTCAAATCCATCCCTGCCTGAAATCGATGCTGCCGTTCGACCTGCATGCAGTGATGTTGCTCATCCAGCTCATCCAGAAACAGCAACACCAACTCTCCTCCACACCTGCCATGCCGATCAACCAGGATCAGGAAACACCATGATCGTATGGATCTATAGATGTGGCAGTCAAAGTCATTTTGTTGCTTAGGGGTAGTTCGCCCCTGACTCTTCAAGTTGTGTTATTCTAGTTTTCCTAAACTTCAAGTTGTGTTGTTTTGGTGTTTCTAAACTTAGCACCGTTTTGTGTTGATTCACTTTTGCCAAACTATTGCACATGGTTTTTACAATTGACATTTTCACATTTGTTTTCACATTTGATACAAAAATGTTGAACATGGACTTTTGGTAATCACCCAGCTAAAATGGGGAGATGTGATGTATGCAACATCTAGACCTCACCGTCGACAACATATAACAAACGGATACGGATGTACACGTCACTTCCAGGTTGGCAGGTCGGGGAAGCGGCGTTTTGCTTGCTGCTCACATAATTAAAGCCTCTCTGAATTGAGCTGAATTGGTGTTCTTTTGATGGCACAACACAGCGCCTGAGCTGTTGTTGCTCCTAGACATTTCCACTTCACAATAACAGCACTTACAGTCGACGGGGCCGCTCTTGCAGGGCAGAAATTTGATGAACTGACTTGTTGGAAAGGTGGCATCATATGACGGACGGTGCTGCGTTGACAGTTCAGGCACTATGGGAGCTTTAGTTTAGGCACGTTAGCTCTTCAGTATGGCCCATTCTACTGCCAATGTTTGTCTATGGAGATTGCATGGCTGTATGCGTGATTATATATACCTGTCATCAATGGGTGTGGCTGAAACAGCCGAATCCACTAATTATAAGGGGTGCCCGCATACTTTTGATCATGTAGTATATGTGCAGAGAGATGGCACTGAGCTTGGCGAAATGACCTTTTACTGTTGTTTTGTATTTGTTTTTTACTTCGTAGAAGATAATGTAGGAATTATTACAATTTCAGCATGCACCATGCTTTTTAATAATAATTACATTCAGCAGAATACACTATTCATGATAAAATGGATAATTGGAATGTTTATTTTCTTCATAGGTAAGCTATGGTGCTTCTTGTAAGTGCTTTAGTGACAAAAAGGAATTCCCGTTGTTCTTGAGAACTTTCCCAAATGACAATTTCCAGGCAAATGCCATTCTGAGCCTTGTGCGCCATTTTGGATGGCAGTTTGTTGGGAGTGTGACCATAGATGATGCCTACTGTAGAAATATAATGTTACAGTTCTTGGCTGGGGCTGAATCAAATGGAATGTGCATTGCCTACCAGGAAATGCTGCCAAAGAATTATGATTCACAAGATCTTGAACGGCTTGGTAAATTGATTTGTGATGAAGTTCGCATTTATAGAGTGCTACTACATTTTTCTGCTTTTTTTACATTTACATACATTTATATGTACATACATTTATACTCATTCACCTGACCATGATATCTCTCATCATTTTCCATAACTTGGGATCGATAAAAAGCTGCTCTGCAGCAAGTGTTGGTTCAGGACCATCATTAAATTCTATATCTATGTCCTCCCCTCCTCCATTCTCTTCCTCTGACTCCTCATGCACGTGCTCCCACTACTCATCCCCCGACCCCTTAGCCCCTATTCCTTTCTCCTACCGAATTTTCTGGACCACTAATATTAATGAAATTATTGCTAATATCACTGGTCTTTCGGTCGAGGAATGCCGTTCTATACCAAGAACTGCATTCCTTATCTAGCAATGTTCAGCTACTGAACCTCTCTTAGACCTCTGTAATTTCATACTTATAAGCAACCACCTAATGTTTGGCTGTGTGGTAGACTGCACCAAGAGACAACAGATGAGGAGAAAAGGGAATGAATGGTAGTGGGTATGGGATGCTAAGCATTCCTATGGAAAGGTGAAACTTCACCAAAAAACAAGGAGAAAAAGACATAAAATGTAGTAGCCCCCGTTATTTTAGTAATTTTGCTGTACGGAGTTAAATCCGCAAGTCGGCCATCTTCGGTCGGATTACAAAGAAAAATCTTCTGCATATATATACTCTCATGTATTGTATTTATGCCAAGTCTTGACAAAATTGGTCCATGCATGTCCGATAAATGGTTGGAGACACGTTTAAGTAACAAAATTGCAGCTAGTCAGCCATCTTGGATCTGATCTCGAAAGAAAATGACGTGCATATGTCACCCATTATTCCTTATCTGTGCGCCAAGTTTGAACAAGATCGGTAAATGCATGTCCGAAAAATGTATGAGTTGATAACGTGTTCAACATCGTGTTTTTTTTTACAACTAAAATGGCTGCCACGCTACCAGTCGGCTATCTTTGATCTTATCATGAAACAAAATGTGATGTGCATATTGTCGTGTTCATGGCTAGTTAACACCAGCCTTGGACAGATGAACTGAACCAGCCCTAACTCCCGAGGCGAACTCCCAATTAGGGCAGTTATTGCGCGCACGAGACGGAAGAGGCAAGAAGCGTTTAACTACACGAAAACACGGATCTATTCAAAACCCAAATCAAGGAGACAACAACGAAAAGTTAACAATAATGATGTACAACAAAATAAAGGCACAGACTGAAAATAATGGAAATGAACCTGAGGCAAAATTCGAAGGTGAGGTACCTCCACACGGACACAAACCACGCACACGGGGAAAAGTAAGAAAAGAATCATTCCCACTCTCCGGCACCTAGCTGTCCCCAAAATGGATTGGTAGTTGTCATGCTCCAGATGATTCCCTAAAAAACAATATACTGTAGCGGTTACCGCTGGATGCACACAATCGCCTTGCACCGGCCAGAACACGGCCAGACGCACCTCTCCCGGGCATGCCCGGACTCACTGTTCCCGGGCACGCCCGAACCTCCCGGGCATGCCCGGTATCGTCTTTCCCGGGCATGCCCGCTCTCGCCTTTCCAGGGCTCGCCCAGAGCGTCCGGGCATGCCCGCTATCGCCTTTTCAGGGCTCGCCCAGAGTGTCCGGGCATGCCCGCTATCGCCTTTCCAGGGCTCGCCCAGAGCGTCCGGGCATGCCCGCTATCGCCTTTCCAGGGCTCGCCCAGAGCGCCCGGCCACGCCCAGCCTCGACTTGCCAGGCCGCAGCCAAACACGCCCGGGCAGGTCCAGACTCGCCTTTCCAAGGCTCGCCCTTGACACCCGGGCATGCCCGGTATAGCTTTTGCCGGGCAAACTTCCCGACATAAATGTGTATATATATTGCTGCCCGATAAACGGGCTTGTCAGAATACCTGAGCTGTTTTGTTTCAATAAAGCAACTCGGACGAATTCCGTCTTTGGTCGCGTCAATTCTTTCGACTCGCGTTGGAGCGCAGTTCCTTCATTGGTGACCTACCGACATGGATACGGCAGTGACGCTTAAACTGCCTACCTTCTGGGAGGCTCACGCGGCTGTTTGGTTCACTCAGGCGGACTCTCAGTTCGCCCTGCGAAGCATCACCGCGGACGACACCCGCTTCCACCATGTTGTGGCGGCGCTCGGTTCCGCCACCGCGGCCCGCGTCTTGAGCCTCCTCGAGCACCCGCCGGCTGCTGACAAATACGACGTGCTGAAGACACTCCTCCTCGACGCTTTCGCCCTCTCACCGGCAGCACACGCACGGCGCCTGCTCGCTCTGCCCGAGCTCGGCGACACACGCCCATCAGAGCGCATGGACTATATGCTCTCGTTGCTCGGTGAGCACTCTCCGGATTTTCTGTTCCGCGAGCTGTTCCTTCGCCAGCTGCCTCACCCGGTACGCCTCGCCCTGGCTGGCACGTTGATCACGGATTCCCGCGCCCTCGCCAGGGAAGCCGATAAGATCTCCTCGGCGGGCCAGCACATCGGCGCGGTTACCTGGAGCCCGCCGCCGTCCTAGGCGACGCCCACGACGTCCGAGCGCCCTGCGCGGTTGGAGGCCGAACTGCCGGTGCAACTGGCGGCCGCCACGCCGCACCGCCCGCTTCCGACACGACGGCCGGGGCCTCCACCTGACCGTGCGTGGTGTTATTACCACGCCAGGTTCGGACACAAGGCTCGGACGTGCCGGCCCCCGTGCACTTTCGGCAGGTCGGGAAACGGCCGGGCCGGCGTTCGTTCCCAGCCATGAGCGCTGGCCACTCGGGCAACTTGCTGTTTATTCGGGACAAAGCGTCTGGGCGGCGTTTCCTGTGTGACACCGGCGCCCAACTGAGCGTCATACCCGCCTCCGAGCAGGACAGGCGGGACGCCATTTGCGGCCCCTCTTTGGTCGCTGCTAATGGCTCGGCCATACGCACTTTCGGCCCACGCGTCGTCACCCTCTGCTTTGGCAGCCAGCGTTTTCAATGGACTTTTGTGACCGCCTGCGTCCCCATGGCTTTGCTGGGCGCCGACTTCCTCTGCGCACACGGGCTGCTGGTCGACGTCAAACGTCGTCGCCTTGTCAACGCCGAGACCTTCAGCTCCCTGGCGTGCACGATGAGCAGCTCCGCGCCGACCGAACTGGCGTGCGCCCTCCCGGCAGCGAACGAGTTCGCTCGCCTGCTCGCGGAATTCCCGGCCCTCACGCGGCCGACGTTTTCGGCCGTCACGGTGCGGCACGGGATCGAGCACCACATACCCACTACGGGCCCGCCGGTCTACGCCAGGGCCCGCCGCCTCGACCCGGCCAAGCTCACCGTGGCGAAGGCCGAGTTCGACGCGTTGGAGCACCTCGGCATCGTGCGGCGCTCTGATAGCGCGTGGGCCTCGCCACTGCACATCGTGCCAAAGCCGGGGGGTGGATGGCGCCCGTGTGGCGACTACCGCCGTCTCAACGATGCTACCACCCCCGACAGGTACCCAATCCCGCATATTCAGGACTTTTCCGCCCGTTTGGCGGGACGGGTCATCTTTTCGAAAATTGACCTGATACGGGGCTAGCACCAGGTACCTGTCCGGGCGGCCGACGTCCCGAAGACGGCCGTCATCACGCCGTTCGGCCTGTTCGAATTTTTGCGGATGCCGTTTGGCCTCAAGAACGCGGCCCAGGCGTTCCAGCGCTTGATGGATGGCGTGCTGCGCGACCTGCCGTTTCTTTTCGTCTATCTGGACGATATCCTCGTCGCCAGCACGTCCCGCGCCGAGCACCTCCTCCACCTCCGAACACTGTTCGGTCGCCTCAGTGAGCACGGCTTAATTGTCAACCCGGTCAAATGCCACTTCGGCGCGACGACCGTTGACTTTTTGGGCCACCGCATCACCAAGACCAGGGCCGTGCCGCTGCCGACCAAGGTCGAGGCCATCACCATGTTCCCGCGTCCCCGTTCCATCAAGGCCCTCCAAGAGTTCCTCGGCATGGTGAATTTTTATCACCGATTCGTGCCCCGCCCTGCTCAGCTCATGCGGCCCCTTTACGAGGCCCTCCGGGGCAAGCCGGCCAAGCATGACATTGTTTGGTCCGCGGCCATGGACGCGGCCTTCGCCAGCGCCAAACGGGCCCTCGCCGACGCAACGCTGCTGGCTCACCCGGTGCTCAACGCGCCCATTGCCCTCACTACGGACGCCTCCAACTACGCGGTGGGCGCCGTCCATGAGCAATGGGTGGACTGGGTTTGGCAGCCACTCGCTTTTTTCAGCCGGCAACTCCGGCCGAACGAGTTAAACTACAGCACGTTTGACCGCGAGCTGCTCGGGCTATTCCTGGCCGTTCGCCATTTCCGACACCTCCTGGAGGGCCGCCCGTTCACAGCTTTCGTCGACCACAAGCCGTTGGTCTACGCAATGGCTAAGGTCACGGAGCCGTGGTCGGCCCGCCAGCAGCGCCACCTCTCCGCCGTGTCGGAGTTCACCACGGACATCCGGCACGTCGCCGGCAAAGACAACGCCGTGGCCGACTGTCTTTCTCGGGCCAGCGCGAACGCGGTCCACCTCGGCGTGGACTTCGCGCTCATGGCGGCCGACCAGACCACCGACGCCTCGGTGCAGGCACTCCGTGCGGCGGACACGGGCCTCCGCCTGGCCGACATTCCCTTCGCCGGCACCGTCCTGCTCTGCGACGTCTCCCAGGGCCAGCCTCGCCCCATCGTGCCCGTTTCCTGGCCGCGCCGCATCTTCGCCTCCATCCACGGCCTTTCTCACCCGGGCCGGAAAGCTTCTCAGAAGCTGGTGTAGGCGCGGTGTAGGCGTCGAAGGCCGTCTGGCACGGCCTTCGACGAAACATCTGCGACTGGGCCAATGCCTGCACGGCCTGCCAGCGGGTCAAGGTCCACCGCCACACCCAGGCCCCGCTGGCACCTTTCGCCGTGCCTGAACGGCGTTTCGACCACGTCCACGTGGACCTGGTGGGTCCCCTGCCCCCCTCGCGGGGGTTCACCCACCTGCTCACCATGGTGGACAGGACCACCAGGTGGCCGGAGGCTGTGCCCCTCGCCTCCACCACCACCGCCGACGTGGCACAGGCATTCATCGCCACCTGGGTCGCGCGCTTCGGCGCACCAGCGGACATCTCGTCCGAACGCGGCCCACAGTTCACGTCTGAGCTTTGGGGTGTGGTCGCCCTTTCGTTGGGGGTCATGCTGCACCGCACCACGGCCTACCACCCCCAAGCCAATGGGTTGTGCGAGCGGTTTCACCGCTCCATGAAGGCCGCACTCATGGCCGGCCTTAAGGACGACGGTTGGGCCGACCGGCTGCCGTGGGTCCTTTTGGGCCTTCGCACGGCCCCCAAGGAAGACCTCCAGGCGTCCGCCGCAGAGCTCGTCTACGGCCAGCCCCTCCGCGTCCCGGGCGAATTCGTGCCCGACGCTACCAGTCCCTGGTCCGCCGCTCGCCAGCGCTCGGACCTCCAGGAGGCCGCCCGACGATTTGCCCCCGTGCCGACGTCCCGCCACGGTGGCCCCCAGTCCTACGTCCCCCCGGCGCTTCGCACAGCGGAGTACGTCTTTGTGCGTCATGACGCGCACCGGGGGCCACTCCAGCCGCCGTACGACGGGCCCTTCCGGGTCCTGCGACTGGGCGACAAGTCTTTCATCGTCGACTTCGGCGGCCGGCCGGACCGGATTTCTGTGGACCGCCTCAAACCGGCGCACATGGACGTCGACCGACCACCACGGTTGGCCCTTCCTCCGCGGCGAGGCCGCCCCCCGTCCACAGTTCCCCCCGTTCGACCACCCACCACCACGTCGGACCCCTCCCCACGACCCTCCAGGGGTCGCTTCGGCCAGGTCATCCGGACCCCCCTTAAATTGACCCTGCCGGTGCAGGTCGATTCTGTAGGGGCGTGTGTAGCGGTTACCGCTGGATGCACACAATCGCCTTGCACCGGCCAGAACACGGCCAGACGCACCTCTCCCGGGCATGCCCGGACTCACTGTTCCCGGGCACGCCCGAAACTCCCGGGCACGCCCGGTCTCGTCTTTCCCGGGCATGCCCGCTCTCGCCTTTCCAGGGCTCGCCCAGAGCGTCCGGGCATGCCCGCTCTCGCCTTTCCAGGGCTCGCCCAGAGCGTCCGGGCATGCCCGCTATCGCCTTTCCAGGGCTCGCCCAGAGCGCCCGGGCACGCCCAGCCTCGACTTGCCAGGCCGCAGCCAAACACGCCCGGGCAGGTCCAGACTCGCCTTTCCAAGGCTCGCCCTTGACACCCGGGCATGCCCGGTATAGCTTTTGCCAGGCAAACTTCCCGACATAAATGTGTATATATATTGCTGCCCGATAAACGGGCTTGTCAGAATACCTGAGCTGTTTTGTTTCAATAAAGCAACTCGGACGAATTCCGTCTTTGGTCGCGTCAATTCTTTCGACTCGCGTTGGAGCGCAGTTCCTTCAATACCATATATATATGTAGTCCGTGCCTTTATATAGATATTTGATGTTTCAAGCTTATAAGACAGACAACAAAGTCTGTCCCCATTCTTCTCAGAGATGGCTAAACGGATCTTCATCAAACTTTCAGGGGGTTGTGCGTGCCGTGGAGTGTTTAAATATATATATATATATTTTTTTTTGAAATAAAGGTCGGTTTTTTGGGGGATTAAAAAAAATCCCTCCCATAGTGCCTAAACCTTTTTGATTAATGACAGTTATATACAAGTACACATACGCATAAATAAATACAAAACAATTACCAGACATTTGAACACAAATAATCAAACAACTCAAATTCAATCAAAAAATTCCGGATGCAGTCGAAGTTGGGGGTAAGTAAGTCTTCTTCTTCTTCCTGAACGTCATCAAACTTAACTCAGGAACGTGATTAACAGCACATTCAGCAGCATATATTCAATGAAAAGCATTTAAATCCACTTCTAAGGTGACACTTGTACAGTATTTCCCACATGTAAAAAGGTCGATTTTTTGGGAGGGGGGGGGGGGGGGGGGTTAAAATTTTGCTCTGTCGTGCCAAAACCATTTTAATCAATGACATCAAACAAATCAGATTCAATCAAACAATTATGGAAGCGGTCGAAGTTGGTGGAAAATCTTCTTCCTGAACGTCATCAAACTTAACTCAGAAACGTAATCAATGGCACACTCATGCTCACCCTCACCACACCCAATGGATATTCCTACGTCAATAAACCACGCTCGGAGGGCCGAGGTGGTGGAATTGCCGTTATCCACCGTCAAGACATCAGGACCAGCCTCATCCCCATCGCCTCATCCTCATCCTTTGAACACCTGGCTTTTAAACTCTCTGGTCGCACGCAGTCAGTCATGGCTGTCGTCTACCGCCCTCCCAAACCACACCCATTATTCCTGTCTGACTTCTCCTACTTTCTGACCCAGCTATGTTCCCTCTCCCCCTCAATCCTCCTCCTTGGTGATTTCAATATCCACATGGACTCCACTGACTCCACAATAACCACTGACTTCACTGATTTACTCACCTGCTTTAACCTCACTCAACATGTCAACTTTCCTACGCATATCCGTGGTCACATTTTGGACCTTGTCTGCTCCACTGGATTAATTTTGCACCATCTCTCTGGCTCGGACCTCACCCTCTCTGACCACTTAGCCATCACTATGACCATCAACATCCCCACCCCAACACCAAGACATTATCGCACTATCAACTTCCGTAAGCTAAACGTTCTTTCACCTACCTCATTCTCATCCACCCTCTCTGAAAAAATGTCCACTTCTCCCTTCATTGACCTCCACACCCCTTCCGACCTCACTGACTACTACAACCACTGACTACTACAACCTGCCTTGTCCAGCTTGCGCCTGTAAAAACCAAAACAGTTTCTTTCACCCATTCTGCTCCCTGGTTTACCACTGAACTCCGCCTGATGAAAACTCGTGCTCGCCAACTTGAAAGACTCCGCAATAAAACAGGTCTCACAGTTCACTCCCAAGCCTACAAGGACCACCTACAACACTACAAAGATGCCCTCTCCCACGCCCGCTCCGCCTACTACTCTCAAATTATCCACTCTGGCTCCGGAAACCCAAAAGCACTGTTCTCGACAATAAACAAACTCCTCCGCCCCCTGGACACCACCACCCAGTCATTCACAGTAGACAACTGCATCTCCTTCCTTTCTTTCTTCCAACGCAAAATTGACAACATCTACAACAGCTTGACCACCGCCGCACCCGCTCCCCCTCCAACCACCTGCCCCCCCTTATCCTGCCTTCCCCTGTCTCAATTCTCCCTGGTCTCCCCTACTGACCTCTCTGAACTCCTCATAGGATTGAAAACTGCCACCTGCACTCTTGACCCCATCCCCTCCAGCTTTGTCAAGGCCTCCCTCCCTGCTCTCTCTCCACTTATCATTGCAACAATAAACTCCTCCCTGTCTACAGGCATCGTCCCACCATCCCTCAAAATTGCTGCTGTTACCCCCATTCTAAAAAAACCTGGTCTAAACCCTGACACCCTAAATAACTTCAGACCCATCTCCAACCTACCCTTTCTGTCAAAAGTTTTGGAACACGCTGTAGCCGCGCAACTCAAACATCACCTCTCTGCCAATAACCTGTATGAAACATTCCAATCCGGATTCCGCTCCAACCACAGTACTGAAACTGCTCTCCTCAAAATCACCAACGACCTTCTCCTCTCCTCTGACGCTGGCAACCTCAACATTCTCGTCCTCCTCGACCTCAGCGCTGCCTTTGACACCATCGATCACACCATCCTCCTCACCCGACTTGAATCCACCTTTAACGTTACCTGCACTGCCCTCTCTTGGATTAAATCATACCTCTCTGACAGACGCCAGTTCATCTCCATCAATAACTGCAAATCCCCCACTGCTCCCCTCCCCCAAGGTGTCCCCCAAGGTTCAGTTCTTGGCCCCCTCCTCTTCATCCTTTACCTGTCCCCCCTCGGTCACTTAATCCGCCGTCATGGTCTCCAATTCCACTGCTTCGCCGATGACATCCAGCTTTTCATCTCCACCAAGTCCGTCTCCACCGACACCCACTCTATCCTGACAAACTGCATCTCTGGAATAAAATCCTGGCTTCAAATCAACTTCCTCAAACTTAACTGTGATAAATCTGAAATAATCATCATTGGCCCAAAAACGCTCACAAAATCCACCCATAACTTTGCCCTCAACATCGACGGTATCCCAGTATCCACCTTCCCTCTCATCCGGAATCTTCGCGTCATCTTTGACCAAACCCTCTCCTTCGACAAATACACTAAACAGATCACAAAGAGAGCCTTCTTTCACCTGAAAAACATCACCCATCTCCGCTCATCCCTCTACTCCATGGCTGCAGAAACCCTCATCCACGCCTTCATCACCTCCCGTCTGGACTACTGCAATAGCCTCCTCTATGGTTCACCCTCAACAATCACCAATAAACTCCAATACATTCAGAACTCCGCTGCCCGTCTACTCACCCATTCCCGGACCCGTGACCACATCACCCCCGTCCTTTACAAGCTTCACTGGCTCCCCATCTCCCAGAGAATCCAGTACAAAATCCTCCTCTTGATCTACAAAGCCCTCCATAACCTGGCCCCATCCTACCTGGCTGACCTCCTCTCCAGACACACTCCCACCCGCAACCTCCGCTCTGCTGGTACCAACCTCCTGACCCCCCCCCATCCGGACCAAATTCAGATCCTGGGGGGACAGGGCCTTCTCCATCGCTGCTCCCACCCTCTGGAACTCACTACCTCACACCATCAGAGACTCCTCCTGACTCACCACATTCAAAACATCACTCAAGACCCGCCTGTTCAGCACTGCATTCAACATTCAACCCACAGCATTTAACCCCTGACTATCACTTCTCCTTCTCCCTCCTTTTGCTTTAAATATTTCCCTATTGATTCTTGTCTTTTTGCAATTGTTGTTTTCATGTTTTGTTATGCATTATGTTTTGCACTCTGTCAAAGCGCCTTTGGGCTTCATGAAAAGCGCTATACAAAATAAATGAATTATTATTATTATTATTACTCAGCAGCACATATTCAACGAAAGGGTAAAATGATGATTTGTGATGGATTCTGATTTGGATGTAATTGCTTTTCCATTATATTTGCCCCCATTTCAAAAATGTTAATGCTCATTTTCGCCTGAGCAATGCCGGGTACTCCAGCTATAAACATTTATATACTTTGCTCGGGTTACAAATACAAATATAACTTTGTGTGGGGGGTAACATAGGCTATGTGTCCCTGACCTCAGGCAGGGGTGTGAGGGCCGGGAGAGGGGCATAATTCTCTATGTAAATGTGTACCATGCAGTGCCATCTGGTGTTGGTGGCAGATGGTATTACAATTTTCTTTTTTACCTGGGCAATGCTGAGGTTAAAGCACTCTTCGCATGGGTAAATTTTTACTTCCTTCCCTTCCCCCTCCCCTTCCCCCAACAACGGAAGGGCCTTTCAAAGACACCCCCTCCCCCCAAAATATGTATATGTAGTATATCTTTCCTCCCCCCTCCTCTCCCCCTTCCACTCCCCTCCCCCTCCTGTCTGCCCTCCAACCCCTCCCCCCCCCAACCCCCACTCTGGCAACGCTGGGTACGTTGGCTAGTCACTCTATAAACGTTTTACCGTTCGATTCAAACATATGGACACTTTTAGGTTTTCCCTCAAACTATTTAGGAAAAATAACTATTGAATGTGTAAAAAATTTTTATCACTGACTTTCAGGTCGTAATGTAGCAAACTCACCATCCAGTATTGTTATTCTCCTTTTAACTATTAAAGAATTGAATGATTTTGCTGACGCATTTGCTGAATACAATCTCACTGCAAGAGTTTGTGTCCAAGATATCAATATAATGAGTGATGTGATCAATACTCCTTCTTATATCGAAGTGTTTGATGGTGCAATCGGTGTGGGGTTACCACATGGTTTCATTCCTGGTCTGCAAGAGTTTTTTTTTAACCTGTGGCCTAACACATCAGTAAGTGAGAACAATGAACAATTATTGGGAGATGAACCGAAGTCATCAGTAAGGAAAGGTGGGTTACGTTCACGGAAAGTCAAACTAAATGTGGCAATGGAGGAACGTGCCAAAGAGTAACAAGGAGAAAAATACATAAAATGTCATAGCCCCCATGGTTTTGTGAATTTTGCTGTGCATAGTTAAAGGTCATCAGTCGGCCATCTTTGGTTGGGTTGGAAAACAAAATCTTCTTTTATGTATTGTCTTTGTGCCAAGTTTAAACAAAAAGCAGACCATGCATTTCCGAGAAACTTTTGGAGACACGTTTAAGTAACAAAATGGCCGCCAGTCGGCCATCTTGGATCTGATCTCGAAAAAAATGATGTGTATATGTAAGCTATCATTCATTATCCGTGTGCCGTGTTTCAATAACATTGGCAAATGCATGTCCAAGAAATGGTTGTGGACATATTCAACATCGCAATTTTACAACTAAAATGGCCACCAGTCTGCCAACTCTGATCGCATCGCAAAACAAAATGATCTGCATATGCATACCATAATGTATTGTGTTTAAGCCAAGTATTAACAAAATTGGTCCATACATCTCCGAGATATGGTTGCGGATGCACGGAAGGACAGACAGACGAGACCCCATCCATAAGCTCCCGTTTCGGACAAAGTCCAACGGAGCTAATAAGCTCTTTGAAAATGAACCACAGTTATTTTAAAGTGGTATAACATTTCCATTAAAAAACGTTTTCGATTGATGTCATTGTTTATGCCAGAAGCGTATCTCACATTCCAAGGCTGACAGGATGGCTTAGAGGTATGTACACTTGTGGGAGTCTGTCCACCTTTATCAAAATATGACGGACAACACTTGATAGATAAAGGATTATTTATTACATACGTACGGAGAGAAATATTTGACACCAGGCAAGCAGATCTCTGAATTCCAAGTCACAACTGCATTCAATATATACTCAGTTAATTTTGACAAAGGAAGGCAAAAGTGGAAACTGGAGCATGAGATCAGAACACAGGAATGCTGATATAAGGACCCTTGGCTTCACATTTTTGCACAAGGTCAAACTCCAGATAAAACATGTTTTTGCCAGCTCAGCACACAGAAGCAGTTCTGCCCAGCAACTGTGAAATGGCTCTCAGCCAACTCCATACAAACAAGCATATCGCCTTTGGCCTGGTTCACGATATCACATGATGCATTTAACCAACATGCTTTTTGGCCATGGCTGTCTCTGATTGGTGCAGAGATGACAATTATTCATTTTAATCCCGACAGCTTCCTCCTTTTTGTCATCTCTGACAATCTGACAACATCGCCCCTCTTGGCCCGGGCCCCTTTTCTCCCCCTGCCAGAATTACGCTTCACCACCCCCGGGATCTCCAACCAGCCCCCCCCCCCCCAAACCCTGGAAGCTCTGAGATTGACAAATTCCCTGAAGTGGATCCACTCCTTCTGACAGACGAGACAAAAGGGACCCTACCAACACAAAGGCATCAAATTATTAACACCATACCAATACACTCACATACATATAGAATCATGAAAGACAACTTTGGCTCATATTTGTTTGCATTGTTGCTTCCACATGGAATAAAATCAAAAGCGAAAGGTGCACTTCCTCATCCGCCTCATCGCTCATGTCTATTATCTCATCTCCTTCAGCATGACGTTCTCATGCTCACAACACTCATTCTTTCTTGAGATACCTTAGGCGTCCTTCAAGGTTTTTATCTGCCATTTGTCTCATCCGTAGTACATACAAGTTGAATATAAGCTTTTTAACCACAAACACGGTGCCGAAGACAGTTTTCTCCATGTGGCTCGTCCAGGTTTGCTGACTCGTCGCCCACATTCAGCTCTTCCTCAGCATCGTAGTCATGTTCCTAAAACTCAATCCTGTAACACATTTTTCTCATACACACCCAGATCGAAGCATCACCATACAGTCATGCGAAAAAGTAGGTACACCCCATGTAAAGTTTTGTCTTTTTCAACATATTTCAACATACAGCTATTTGATCTTCATTTCAACAATATTGATAGATAAAGGTAATATAATATAACAAATATCATGAAACATTTACATTTTGTAATCCATTGTATCATTTAAATAAACATAAATGCAAATTTCGCATGTGGAAAAAGTAAGTACACCCCTACATTTATCACTACTTCAAATACAAAATTAGAATCAGGTGCACCAACTCAGGTGCAAATGATTAGAACATCGTTAGAGAGGATCTTGGAGGAACCTGTCTTATTTAAACCTCAGACATTTAGTTTGGTTTGCTCTTTGTTGTTGAAGTGTGCGGCGTCACCGTGCCTATATCAAAAGAGCTCTCTGAGGCCTTCAGAAAGAAGGTTATAGATGTCTATGAGTCTGGGAAGGGATTTAAAAAGATCTCCAAACAATTTGAAATGAATCATTCGACTGTCCGGAAGATCATCTACATGTGGAGAAGATTCCAAACAACTGCCAACTTGTACAGGCCAGGCCGCCCCAGCAAGTTCAGCCCGAGAGCAGACCGAAAGATGCTGAAAGAAGTCTCGAAGAACCCCAGAATGTCATCACGGGACCTACAGGTAGCTCTTGCCACTGTTGAGGTCAAAGTGCACGAGTCTACCATTAGAAAGAGGCTGCACAAATTTGATCTACATGGGAGGTGTGCCAGGAGGAAACCTTTGCTGTCCAGAAAGAACATCAGGGCAAGACTAAAGTTTGCCAATGAATACCTCGGCAAAGACCAGCACTTCTGGAACAATGTGCTCTGGACAGATGAGTCAAAGGTAGAGCTATTTGGCCACAGTACCAGAAGACATGTTTGGCGAAAACCAAACACAGCATTTGACCACAAGAACCTGATACCAACTGTAAAGCATGGTTGTGGAAATATTATGGTTTGGGGCAGCTTTGCTGCATCAGGGCCTGGGCAGCCCACCATCATATAATCCACTATGAATTCTTCATTGAGCCAGAGGTTGCTTGAGGATAATGTGAGGCCATCTGTCGGAAGGTTGAAGCTCAACTGAAGGTGGACTTTGCAACATGACAATGACACTAAACATACCAGTAAATCCACCAAGGAATGGCTGAAAAGCAATAAATGGAGGGTTCTTGAATGGCCAAGTCAAAGCCCGGATCTAAATCCCATTGAGATGTTGTGGGGGGATTTGAAACGAGCGATGCATGCAAGAAATCCCTTAAACGTCGCACAGCTGAAAGAATTCTGCATGGAGGAATGGGCAAAAATTTCTCCCAGTCGATGTCAGAGACTGGTAGACAGTTATAAGAAACGCCTACTTGAGGTTGTTTCTGCCAAAGGGGGCAATACCACCTATTAGAGCCAAGGGTGTACTTACTTTTTCCACAGAAGGAAATGCCATCTCTGTTATTTTTTTGTTGAATAAATTATTGCAAGGTCAATTTCTCATTGTTTTTTGTTCAATTAGATCACCTTTATCTATATATACTGTTTAAATGAAGATCAAATATTGATATGTCCACATATGTTAAAAAGATTAAAAAACATTTCATGGGGTGTACTTACTTTTTCACGTGACTGTATATGGACATTTTAATCACGACTATCTACGCAACTAATGATTATATTTTTCCTACATCATAACAATCTTAAATACAAAATGTCAACAGCTAAAATAAAAAGAAATTAATATTTTGCAGGCAATTTAACTACACTTTTCAGCAATTACTTCTAAAATCATTTTCTCAGACAAGTAACCCTAGCCTGGAGGTAATAAACCCTGACTTCACAAAACCACAACACGGCATGTGTTCTCATCCTTGCCTCTTCTATATCATCACTCTGCATTTTATCACTCTGGGCTCTTGACCATCGCCATTCATTTGCAACATTATCTGATTTAATATCTGCAACTCATCAACCAAATCACAACAAGAACTCTTTCGGACTCCTGTCCTCCCAAACATTTCACTTCCCTCTCGAAACACCATCTCAGTGTTGGTCATTTTTCTTAGACAAATATTGATCAAGGACTCAAATCACGCTATCACCATTATATCTACTTCCTGTGGGACCTTCAAATATACTCCATTTTCGTACATTTTACCATATATCCCAATTGACACAACAGATCCTGTCCTAACAAATTCATTGGTAAGTCAGTGTCTAAAAACAAGCGTGATGCTCTGCTAAAGGCCCAAGTTCCACTTTCAATTTCTTAGTTAACAACCCCTCACTCTCGCCCCATCCTTGTTGATTCTGTGAAGTCCATGCTTCTCCCTGCTGTCGTTTACCATTCTGGAACCCCTTTTTCTCATACCTTCACACTTGACTGCTGAATTGGGCTCATTCTCCCATGAGTCCCAATAAACTCACCATCTCCCAGGTTGGTCTCATGACAGTCCTCACCTGCTACTTCCATGAGCCTGCGGATGAACTGCTCGCACAAAAAATTCCAGCATTTTAATACCATCCGTACACCACTTAGTTACTATGGATACCGTCCTCCCTTTTTCTAGTATGATCTACTCCATGACTCATCTATCTATAATTCCACTAATCTCTGTGTGTATGTATGTTTGTCGTTTGTCTGTGACCGCTGTTTCTCGACAACCACGGGTCCGATATACTTTAAACTTGCCAGGTATATTGCTGGGGACCCGAGGATGTGCCTTTTCAAGGTTTCATATTAATCGGACAAGTAGTTACCGAGCTATAGCGATTTCTTTACCAAACTCCGCAAGCCGTTCGCTTTGGACCAAACCATTTCATGTAAATAGAGGGGGGGGGGGATTGTCACCGTACTCGCAAGCCGTTCGCTTTGGACCAAACCATTTCATGTAAATAGAGGGGGGGGGGGGGGGGGGGGATTGTCACCGTACTCGCAAGCCGTTCGCTTTGGACCAAACCATTTCATGTAAATAGAGGGGGGGGATTGTCACCGTACTCGCAAGCCGTTCGCTTTCCGTTCACGCAAGCCGTTCGCTGGACCAAACCATTTCATGTAAATAGAGGGGGGGGGATATAATTTTATGCTTATGCACGGGCACGTCCGGGCACGGGCACGGGCACGGGTACGGGCAAGGGATATATAGTACGGGCATGCCCTAGTCTATCTATAATTCCAGTAATCTCTGTGTGTATGTCTGTGTGTATGTCTGTGTGTCTGTGACCGCTGTTTCTCGACAACCACGGGTCCGATATACTTTAAACTTGCCAGGTATATTGCTGGGGACCTGAGGATGTGCCTTTTCAAGGTTTCATATTAATCGGAGAAGTAGTTACCGAGCTATGTCCAAAAAACGATTCAACCAATCAGAGAGCAGCGAGCTATCACGTGTGCCGAACGTGCCGAACAGACTCTGCCTCGGACGGCACATTTGAGAGCGTATTCATTTATTTCACGTTGGCAAACTATGTTGCCGCTATGTTGGCGTTAAACTATGTTTTAAAACTAATTAAAACTAATTTGCGATTCTTTCGCTTTCCTGCGCGTTTGTGCACGCTATGGCGATTTCTTTACCAAACTCCGCAAGCCGTTCGCTTTGGACCAAACCATTTCATGTAAATAGAGGGGGGGGATTGTCACCGTACTCGCAAGCCGTTCGCTTTGGACCAAACCATTTCATGTAAATAGAGGGGGGGCATTGTCACCGTACTCGCAAGCCGTTCGCTTTGGACCAAACCATTTCATGTAAATAGAGGGGGGGGGGGTTCTACCGTACTCGCAAGCCGTTCGCTTTGGCTTTGCGAATGGACCAAACCATTTCATGTAAATAGAGGGGGGGGGATATAATTTTAGATATATATATAGTACGGGCATGCCCTAGTACTATAAAACCACGATAACAAAGTTTGTTCAGATTCTGGTCGCCATGGGTATTGATCCGTTTGGGGCAATGGTTTGGTGGGTTATAATTTGATAGTTATTGACTGGCCCCCAAAATTTGTCTCACACAATTTAGATGTGTATTCTATCGTTGTTAAGGTACCTTACCAGTACATGTTTGTGGACATGATTGTTCCATCCAATCTCTCCCCAAACTTTTCCAAATTCCATAATTTCCAGAAACCACGTCCAAAACAGTCATCCACCAGCCGCCACTCCTGTCTTGGCACTTCTTTCCTGACTGTTATAATTGGGTTGATCTCCTGAGCATCATGTCCTTCAGCCACCACGAAGGTCAAATGTGGAGTTACTTCAGCCTATTGTTTCCTCCCTTTGTCATTAATGGTGTCTATCTTAATATTCAAGTATTTAAAGAGTAATTTCCCAAATTTACTTCAGTGTTCACATCAACTTTGTTTTTAGGGATTTCACAGGTTTTTTTTTTTTTTTTTTGTATTGAGGCTCGTGTAAGAGATTGATTGATTGAGGCTCATGTAAGAACTAACATTAATGACAAAAAAAAAAAACGGACACAAAAGACATAATAAAGGGAGCGGGAGACAAGATGGGGAAAGAGGGGGAAGCACACAAGAACAACATTTGTGAGCAGGGACATCGGGAGATCTGTGGGAGGGAGAGGACCTGGGGGGAGGAGGCATGGGAAGGGGGGTGGGGTTGGGAGATGTAAAAAAAACCACATGGACACATCTAGGACGTCCAGGAAACAAGTCGGTATTTCAGAAAACTGGATCTGGGGTGAAATAACAGGGGTAGAAAAGATCAAAGTTTTGGATGGGGGAAGATAAGAGATGGTGGTGAACAGCTGTATTAAAGACCTGGAGGGAGGAGTGGGATTGAAGAGAGTGAGGGAGTTATTTATTTATTTATTTTTGTATGCAAGATCGAGGCTCGTGAAAGAGCTAACATTAATCACACAAAAAGTCAAACCGACACATAAAACATAAAATAAGGGGACATCGCAGGGACATCGGGAGATCTGTGGGAGGGTGAGGGCTTGGGGGCTGGGTGGGAGAGGTATAAAACATATGGACACTGCAAGGACTTCCAGGAAAGAAGTTGGAATTTCAAAAAAGTGGATCTGGGGTGAATTAGCAGGGGTATAAAAGATCAAGGTTTTGGATGGGGGAAGATCAGAGATGGTGGTGAACAGCTGTTTTAAAGACCTGGAGGGAGGAGTGGGATTGAAGGTAGTGGGGGAGTTTGTTCCAGAGGTGGGAGAAAAGAGGAATGAAAGAGTGAAGGTGAGCAGAGAGCCGAGATTTTGGCAGTTGAACCATAAGAGGGTTGATTGCAGATCTTGTGCGACCTGTAGGAATATTTGGGGGACAGAGGACAGAAAGAGCTGGGGGAGCAAGGCCGGAGAGGAGTCGGTAGAAGACAGAAAGACCACCAACCTGCCTGCGGTGTGTGGGTGAAAGGCCCTCGGAGTTAGCTTCATCACGGGAGATTCCAATGATTCTGAAAGCTTTGGTTTCAACAGCCTGAGGCCGAGCTAGGTGTGAGGCAGGATCACCGGCCCAGAGGGGAGAACAGTACTCCATTGAGCTGCGGCTGAAAGCCTTGTGTGTGGTGAGGAGCTCAGGTGTGCCAAGGAAGGACTTCGCACGACTGCAGATGCGCAGTCGGCGACTGGCTTTGGAGGCCAGCTTGGAAATGTGGTTTTCCCAGGAAAGATTATGGCAGATAGAGAGACCCAAAAGCTTGAGCCAAAGAACTTATTGGAGAGGATTGTTGAGAAAGTAGATGGGAGGGTTGTCCACTCGGTCTTTTTGGAGAGACATAGTAAGAGTGTGAGATTTGTCAGGATTGAAAGACATGTTCTACTTGTTTTCCCATTCTGTGATTTTGTCCAGGTCTGCAGAGAGTGAAGAGGCTGCAGACTGCCGATCTGAGGGATGAGGAATGGAGCGGCAGAGAGTGGAGTCTTCAGTAAAGAGATAGAGAGGATTTTGCAAAGAGTCGGAGAGATCATTGATGAAGACCAGAAAAAGCACAGGGCCCAGAACACTGCCTTGGGGAACTCCAGCCTGAACAGGAAGGGGGAGATTAGAGTAATCCATTCAGGGCCACACGCTGACTACGACCAGAGAGGAAGTCTGCAAGCCATGCGTGGAGATTTCCATGGACACCATAGGAGGAGAGTTTGGTGAGCAGAACTGGGTGCTCGCCCTGTATTGTGTATTGTATTGTCTTTCTTGTGTTATTTATTTCAGTTGACAATGACTTCATACCTGAAGAATTTCTTGGCTTCTGGGAAGAAATGTTTGACTGCTTTTGGATCAGTGTAAATACAGAAGGCAAAGCAAGTTGCAGTAACTCGAAACTGGAAGAGTTTAAAACGATATTTTCAGATGTCTCACAACTTCGGGGTGCATATCCTGTGTACCTTGCTATTTATGCTGTAGCTCACGCAATGCATGAGCTTCGTTCTTGCACACACGGGTTTGGTCCTTTTGCAAACAACTCTTGTGCTCAAATGAATTATTTACCAACCTGGCAGGTAACATGTTAGTATTAGTACTATAAATGGATGTGTGTGTGTGTGTGTGTGTGTGTGTGTGTGTGTGTGTGTGTGTGTGTGTGTGTGTGTGTGTGTGTGTGTGTGTGTGTGTGTGTGTGAGGCATAGTGTTTGTATCTATTAATTCCATCGTATATTAATTAATTACGTAGAATTGAAATGTACCTTTTAACTTTTTAGACTGTTGAGACCCCTTCAACCTTTGAAGACCCTTTAAGACCCCTAAGATTTTTAAGAACCCAAAGATCCAAAAGTTGCCGAGGACCCAAAAGCCCCTAAAGACCCAAAATATCCAGAAGACCCAAAAGTTACCGATGGCCCAAGAGACCCAGAAGACCCAAAAGTTCCCGAGGACCCAAAAGACCCCAAAAACCCAAAAGTCCCCGATGGCACAAAAGTCACTGAGCTCCCAAAATACCCAAAATAGTTTGAAGACCCAAAAGTCCCTGAACATCCAAAAGACTCTAAGGACCCAAAAGAGCCCTGAATCCAGCAGGCAGGTATGCTACAGGGCAGTGAAGACCCAATCAAAATTTGGTCCAATGGACCAACAGACCCCTAGTCTTCTAAATGTTTTGCTTTATGAATAAAAACCACCTTTAGAGGCCATTTTTCCCCGCAAGCGGGGGTTGGTCTTTTTCGGGGACCGTGGTTGTTGTTGTTTTTCGGTCCCCTTTTTGAAGCAATGTTTTACGGCCGGATGCCCTTCCTGCCGCCAACCCTGTTTGTCGCAGATATGCCTGAAGCCTGGCGTTTGCCTGAATGAAAGATACAATTTCAATAGCGTTTAAGCAGGACCTTTGAATGCACCTGGCGTAATAAATAATGGAGTTAAATGTGGTTTGTTTCCAATTGATACAATGAAGTGTATAAAGTATATTTTCTTTTTACTTTTGGGAGTGGAGAGGGTGTGGACATATGATGGCTTTTCCTATAGTATAGTATTCCCAATCATCCTAATTTAGCAAATATTTAATGATGCTGGGATCCTACATTCGAGACATATACTTTATTGAATTGTCCATTGTCTACTAATTTCTTTGTAATACGTGGAGAATTTCACCCAGTCCTCCTCATGTTCTTGCTCTCTTGTCATATGAATGGATATAATAACACTATAATCCACTGGCTGAGGGGGTCCCCGTGTGCATGAGATGTGCCCTAAGTTACTCTTCATAATATTGAAGTAGACCATGAGACATATCAAAAAAGTTTGGGTAGACTTTTGGTAACCCGGCAGTAGCCGAGGAAATGACGTCATTAGCCACGCCCTTTGCCGCTCTATTGATACCAAAATTTTGGGGTAGGGGAAAGATAAATCGCAATAACTTTGGAAGTATAAATCACAGAAGCACAAAATACCCATTTAAATGTTTGTATTTAAGTACTCTATTCATTACAATAATCATTATGCAAATTAATATGTTAATGAGGTCACCAGAGGTCAAAAGGTCACAAAACCCGGGTACAAGTGAAAATTTCACACTGCTCCAAAAAAATACCCACCAAGTTATGGATTTACTCAGTTTTACATTTATGATGCATGGAACGTTTAGAATAGATGCTACCTATTATTTTGATATGCATTTGGGGCCTTTTAATGCCTAAGTTTATTACATAATATCAATTGAAAAATGTCATAAATTTAAAAGGTGGAATTTTTTCAAGTCCTTGGGCATACAAAGTATGCTGTCATGCTGGGACCATTTGTTAGCAATATGAAGGTGCATATGAACAGTTTTTGTGATCAAGAATTCTCCTATGCTCTTTAGCTTTAACCCTTATTGCTCTGTAAGTAGGAGGCCCAAGGTCAAACGTCAACTTTAATCGAATTCCGTTGCCAGCGCATGTCAAGAGAACTCCAGTCAAGGACAGTGCATTACAGTCCACATGTTTAGTTGACGTGATGGCCAACATCAGAAAGATAAAAATAAAAGATCTGCAGACATTTGGAGATTTCTGTGATAATTTTCCGAACTATGTCGCTGCAGTTGGTCAGGGGGATGACAGGTTGGATTTGGTCTTTGATTCCTATGTCGAGGGGTCCATAAAAGATTCCGAGAGAAGGCGCCGTTCAGTTAAAGCGGCAATTGAAATGAACATTATCAATTACGACACACCATTACCTGTAGAAATGGACAGATTTTGGGCATCAAGCAATAATAAATTTGAATTCCAGATGCTTCTTCACTCACAAGCCATAAAGCGCGGAAAAGAAAGACCTTCCACAGTCAACGTTGTGGCAAGTTCTTTTTCAGGTGTATCTGGTGCAGTTACATGCCAGTCTGTCAAAGATGGCCGTTCAACAGAAATGCCAGACCTCAGTCCCGATGTAGAAGAGGCAGATGCTCGTATCATTCCACATGCGATGCATGCAGTCAAAAGTGGACTGAACGTATTATCGTATTGTCTGGTGATACAGATGTGTTTGTACTGCTTATGCACAACTGGAATATTCTTCATTACAATGGCCTCAGCGAACTTTGGCTCAGGGCTGGTGTTGGAGATTCAACGAGATACATTCCAGTTCACACATTAGCACCAAAGGGTGGAGAAGAACTTTGCTATGTGCTACCACTTGTTCATACCCTGACTGGCTGTGACTGCACAAGCAAGGTGGGAACAAAACATGCAGCCTTGAATAATGCTAGTCCATCTGAGTATCTGAAAGACTTTGATTCTGGAACAAGTTGTACCGACAGTTTCATGGCGTCCTGTGAGGTATACCTGGTACAAGTTATAAAAAAGAACACCAAGTGCACAACAATGGATCAATTAAGAGACCACATGTACCATCACAGTAAAGGTGTATCCTTGGAGCAACTTCCGCCAACTAGCCATGCAATACAGCAACACATCCATAGAGCGTTTTATGCAACCTATCAGATGGTGACTTTGTTACACCCTAATAAGCCCACATCACTGGATCCAACTGCCTTTGGCTTCAGGGAAGCAGATGAACTTTTGATGCCAACTAAAGGCATGAGACAATTTCCTGAAGAATACACAGTTTTGTGCAATTGCAAAAAATGCAGCAATGACAGATGTGCCTGTCGCAAAAATGGACTTCCCTGCATTCGTTTCTGCAAGTGTCAAAGTCTCCAGGGTGATGAACAAATTGTGCAATGCAAAAACCCCTCTGGTTCAACTCAGTATTAGCATAAAGGAAATTCCTTTATGGTATTAGGTATGTAGCAGTAATTTACTCTGTATAAGCATCGCTGGGTCATCTGGATCCCTTTGACAAACATGCGAGTAATGCTTCAGTCACATTTGGCTCGGCGGCCGTAGGGTCTAAAAAATCTATGGCCACTAGCAATTATAGGGCGGCCGCAGTATTTCCACGGTCACACAATGTAGCAGTCACATATGTTTTTATTTTTCGGGTAGCCGCACGGGGTATTTAGAAATTGTGGAGACCGAAAACGTGGGGGTGCCGTACGGTCTTTGATTTGATGTCGCACGGTGACCTTAGGGCGTCCCTGCGGCGGCCATATAATTTTCAAGACAGACACAAGGTAGCCTCAAGGTGCCCGCAAGGCGACCGCAGGGGGGCCCTAAGGCGAACGTGCGGCCAGACGGACGGTAACGAGTGGGTATATATACCAGTTCTGTTTCATATGTATATCATATCTCATATCATCATGGCTACAGCTTGTCGAATTGCTACGGCCAACCTAGAAATGAAAAAAGTTATAACTCCGCGCTATAATTCCACGGCGACCCCTACGGCCTGTAAAAGATAGCCATATGCCCTAGGGCCACCCTGAGGCCACCTCAGAAACTCTGCGGCCGCCGCACGTTTCTGTCAATTTAGGGGGGGTACGGCCGCCGTATCCTAGCCGTAGAGCAAATGTGACTGAGGAGTAAGCAACGGTAAATTACTAAACTTGTGGACAATAGAAACTATTGTGTTAAAACATGTACTTGTCTATCATTGCTTGAGATATTTGACTAGCAGATCAGGCATAGATAACATTTTATGGAACCATGGTCATCATTCCCATGGGTATTTTTAAAGGCTTCTTGGCTTCAAATAAGATTTCAATTAAATCTAACCTTATGATGTGTCCGCCTACTTGACAAAACACTGAGGGTTAATACAATGGACTGAAGAGCATAAGGGAACTCTTCACAAAACATAACTCAGAAAACATTCTCAAATTGCTAAAGAAGGTACTAGTATGCAGAACATTCTATTATACTTATGGACTGCAAAAAAATCTGCCTTTTAAATTTATGGCAATTTTCAGTTGATGTTATGTAATACAATTAGGCATTAAAAGGCCCCAAATGCATATCAAAGTAATCAGTAGCATCTATTCTAAACGTTCCATGCATCATAAATGTAAAAGTGAGTAAATCCATAACTTGGTGGGTATTGTTTTGGAGCAGTGTGAAATTTTCACTTGTACTCGGGTTTTGTGACCTCTTGACCTCTGGTGACCTCATTAACATATTAATTTACATAATGATTATTGTAATGAATAGAGTACTTAAATACAAACATTTTAATGGGTATTTTGTAGTTCTGTTATTTATACTTCCAAAGTTATTGCGATTTATGTTTCCCCTACCCCTAAATTTTGGTATCAATAGAGCGGCAAAGGGCGTGGCTAATGACGTCATTTCCTCTGTTACTGCCGGGTTACCAAAAGCCTACCCAAACTTTTTTGATATGTCTCATGGTCTACTTCAATATTATGAAGAGTAACTTAGGGCACATCTCATGCACACGGGGACCCCCTCAGCCAATGGACTAAGACACCAGTCTTCGAACTCAGGCAGGTCTTCTGCATCAACAGCATATGTCATACAGTGGCGTTCATATGCACGGTGTTGCAGGATGTGCAGTGCCGCTGCAGTGATTTGATGAGCTCTTCTTGTGCGGGTGACGTGGGCAGCTCGCAGGAAGGAGTCCGCCGTCCCTGGCGTTGCAATCTCAGCTTGCAAATCTGCAAAATCTGCAAATCTTGCAAAAATCAAATCTCTGAATCTGAGATGGCCCAATATCCAGATCTTTTCATAATATGATAGTCTACTAGTGTGCCAAATTTGGTGCTTTCCTCACAAAATGTACAATTGTTATGCTATATTTAGCTTAGCTGCCGGACTACAGGTAAACAGATGCAAAACGTAACAGGTTTCATTGATTGAGATTGTGTAACAGGCCAAATTTTTTTGAAATGATCCTCTTACTCTTACTAACCATGTTTTATTTCAAATGTTAATGCTTTGTGTTTTCCAAGTAGTTGATGCATTATTTAAGAAGAGTTTATTTCAAAACAAAAATGGGTGATGTTTTCACTTTTGATGACAATGGAGATCCCCCTGTTCATTATGAGGTGCTGAGTAGACAGAAAGGGGTGGGGAATAACCTGGATCTCAGGTTGGTTGGCACTTTTATATCATCTATAATTGAAGAGGAAAAACTGATAATTGACTACAATGTGATTGCGTGGAAAGGAGGACGTAAAGAGGTGAGAGTAATTGGACTTTTTTAAAGTTGTGCCATTTTGTTTAAATTTATTTGTACTAATTTGCAGTTTTGTCTCCAAATGGATTGTCAATCATAAAATTTGATGCATTCAATTAAGGATCACCAGTAGTAAAGATCACCAGAGTGCGAGAGATTTTCCGGTTGTATCCAGATATACAGTCACGTGAAAAAGTAAGTACACCCCATGTAAAGTTTTGACTTTTTCAACATATTTCAACATACAGCTATTCGATCTTCATTTCAACAATATTGATAGATAAAGGTGATATAATATAACAAATATCATGAAACATTTATATTTTGTAGTCCATTGTATAATTGAAATAAACATAAATGCAAATTTCGCATGTGGAAAAAGTAAGTACACCCTTGGCTCTAATAGGTGGTATTGCCCCCTTTGGCAGAAACAACCTCAAGTAGGCGTTTTTTATAACTACCAGTCTCTCACATCGACTGGGAGAAATTTTTGCCCACTCCTCCATGCATAATTCTTTCAGCTGTGCGATGTTTGAGGGGTTTCTTGCATGCACAGCTCGTTTCAAATCCCCCCACAACATCTCGATGGGATTTAGATCCGGGCTTTGACTTGGCCATTCCAGAACCCTCCATTTCTTTATTTTCAGCCATTCCTTGGTGGATTTACTGGTATGTTTAGGGTCATTGTCATGTTGCAAGGTCCACCTTCAGTTGAGCTTCAACTTTCCGACAGATGGCCTCACATTATCCTCAAGCACACTCTGGTACATTGAAGAATTCATAGTGGATTCTATGATGGTGAGCTGCCCAGGCCCTGATGCAGCAAAGCTGCCCCAAACCATAATATTTCCACCACCATGCTTTAGAGTTGGTATCAGGTTCTTGTGGTCAAATGCTGTCTATGGTTTTCGCCAAACATGTCTTCTGGTACTGTGGCCAAATAGCTCTACCTTTGACTCATCTGTCCAGAGCGCATTGTTCCAGAAGTGCTGGTCTTTGCCTCGGTGTTCATTGGCAAAATTTAATCTTGCCCTGATGTTCTTTCTGGACAGCAAAGGTTTCCTCCTGGCACACCTCCCATGTAGATCAAATTTGTTCAGCCTCTTTCTAATGGTAGACTCGTGCACTTTGACATCAATGGTGGCAAGAGCTACCTGTAGGTCCCGTGATGACATTCTGGGGTTCTTAGAGACTTCTTTCAGCATCTTGCGGTCTGCTCTTGGGCTGAACTTGCTGGGGCGGCCTGGCCTGAACAAGTTGGCAGTTGTTTGGAATCTTCTCCACTTGTAGATGATCTTCCGGACAGTCGAATGATTGATTTCAAATTGTTTGGAGATCTTTTTAAATCCCTTGCCAGGCTCGTAGACATCTATAAACTTCTTTCTGAAGGCCTCAGATAGCTCTTTTGATCTAGGCATGGTGACGCCGCACACTTCAACAACAAACAGCAAACCAAACTAAATGTCTGAGGTTTAAATAGGATAGGTTCCTCCAAGATCCTCTCTAACGATGTTCTAATCATTTGCACCTGACCTGGTGCACCTGATTCTAATTTTAGGTATTTGAAGTAGTGATAAATGTAGGGGTGTACTTACTATTTCAACATGCGAAATTTGCATTGATGTTTATTTAAATTATACAATGGACTACAAAATGTAAAGGTTTCATGATATTTGTTATATTACATCACCTTTATCTATCAATATTGTTGAAATGAAGATCAAATAGCTGTATGTTGAAATATGTTGAAAAAGTCAAAACTTTACATGGGGTGTACTTACTTTTTCACATGATTGTATAAGCGTCTAGCAAGCTGGATTGGTTTGCAAAGCGAGGAACTTTTGTGAAAGTAAATGGGAAGAGAGTAGAAGAGGATAGAAGAAGATCAGTCAGCCAGAGTTGCTTTGTTGCGTACCGTGCCATGCCAGAGATTCCAGTTGCTGCTTTTTGCTTTGACTTGGGAATGAACTCCAGTTTGGAGTTGACCAGCCTACCAGTGTGGATCGATTGAATAAAGAATGTCAGGGGTTTGTGAAATAATGAGGGCTTGTCTGGAATATATCTTCCACTGATAGTGTCATATTTGGCACGGGCGATAGTACTTGGAGCAAGCAGAGCCGTTCAACTCTCTCCTTGGTAGCGCGACTGTTTGATGCACATTCCTGAAAGGCTGGGAGAGCCTTTTGTGGGGTTTATCCTCGAGTGAGAGGAGACCCATGTGTGTGGAGAGGATAAGAGAAACATTATTGTTGAGGTGCCACTGAGGCCACAGCTCAGCTGTTATTGGTCCGCACAAGCGAGTGGAGGGCCGAGCCGTGAACTGGTCACCACATCTGTTGAATATGCTGTGGTGTTCTTTGAGTCTGCCTGCAGAAGAATAAAGTATTGATTGCCATCTAAGCATAGAAGTGTACACTACGTTTAGGATGGAGAAATTGTTGGAGATCGGAAGCAATTTAGGCCTAGAGGGCAAAGCGCTGAGGTAGTTTGTGACTAAGCAGTGGATTCTGGAGAAAGAGCAAAGTCTCTCAGAAAGGGAGATTGAAAATTGAAAATTGAAATAATGGACAGGGAAGATTAAAGCCTCAAAGCTGTAAAGAAAAGGTTTGAGGCAGATATGGATCATGAAAGGCTTGAAGCTGTAAGAGAGAGAGAAGTATTTGTTTGTGAATTGGTTTGCTCTCTTCTACTCGGAGGTATTTGTATAATGCTCCATTTTCTGGCTCCTGCATTGTTGTATTCAGGTAGATTTACATGTTTTTTTTTTCTTTTCACAAGATATAGGCCCGTGGAAGAGTGAGGACACAGAACAGATCGGGACACAACATCAGATGAAAGGGGAAGAGAAAGGGGAAACGTCAAGAGCAGGGCAGAGGGAGACAATCGACAGAGACAGACAACCGAAGGATGCAGGTAACAATGAGTGGAAGGTGAGAAAGCAAATGATGAACAAGATGGGCACGTAAGCAAAGTTTTGGCAGGGGTGGTTTATCATGTGCAGAGAAGATTGCTCATGGTTTATTTGATTATCTTATTATTATTATCAATTGATATTTGATTATCCTTTTGACAGTCGCTTTAGTCGATTTACACTGAAGGGAAGACTTATAGGGAGGGCGGGCGATAGTGAATATGACAGTTCCGAAGATGTCTGTGGCTTTACATAGCAGTGTGCACCATCATGGTTGCTGTATGATTTTTCAGGTTGGTATAGTGGGAGGAGACAGGCCAGCTGTCCAAACAATGGCTGTAAGGTAATGTTGCACATAGAGGGACAGACGAACATGTGTTTTATTATATAGATAATAAAAATGATAATTTCTAAATAAGTATCCACAATATTTTCCAGGTCCCACGCTCTGTATGCAACGAGCCATGCCAACCTGGCACACGGAAGGTTTCACGTAAAGGAGAACCTTTCTGCTGCTTCGACTGTGTTGTCTGCACTGCTGGAACTTTCTCCAACTCTACCGGTATATAGAAGAGAGGTTAAATTACTTTTGGATTGATGGGTGTGGGAGGAAAGGGGGGAACTACTTTTCCCCAGAATTTGAATATTGAGTGAGAGTACTGCAATGCAAGCAATGACTCTCAAAAATAGCATATTTTCTTTCTTACAAGCTTCTTTTTTTTGTTTGGTATACAAGATCGAGGCTGGTGTAAGAGCTAACATTAATCACAAAATGACAAACGGACACATAAAACATATGATAAAGGGAGCAGGAGATAAGATGGGGAGAAAGAGGGAAGCACACAAATACAACATTTGAGAGCAGGGACATCGGGAGATCTGAGGGAGGGAGAGGGTTTTGGGGGAGAAGGCATGGGAAGGGAAGGGGGTGGGAGAGGTATAAAATAGATGGACACTGCTAGGACTTCCAGGAAAGAAGTCGGTATTTCAAAAAAGTGGATCTGGGGTGAATTAAAAGGGGTAGAAAAGATCAAAAAATTTTTTTTATGTATGTATGTATGTATGTATGTATGTCCCCTCAAACGTATACCAATCAGAGCTGAGAATTTGGTCACATGACAGGGTGATGTGTTACGTCTGATGTCATTACGGCATATGTGGCTGACTCTCAACACTCCGCTATTTTGATGTATATGCCGTTCATGCCGAACATACCGTCGAACCTGTCATTTATCACAATCGCCATGCTCTACCTTTATGTTTTTCATTCAGTGTGAAACACAAACAAACCGATTGTTAAAATGACCATCAAACATCGAAAGCATCGGCGTTACGCCTCTTCCAACAATACAGTACATATAGGCAGGGGCGCCTCCAGGGATTTTGGGCCCCATGAAAAGATATCACAATGGGCCCCCATGAAGCACACACGCACATTTTTTCCCCGACATTTTTGCCAGGAGGTTGAAACAATGCTTATATTTCTGCATACAGTATGGTATTTGATGCAAGACTGATACCCACACAAGAAATGTGCTAAAGGCCATCTTTTACAGTCTAAATGTAATTTTAATGGTAAGAATTACAACATACATGTAGTGAAATCGTATTCGTACTGAACCCGGGGGTGATGCTCGCTGCTCGTTGACACCGCTAGGGGCGTGACTATAAGACCCGCTGCTGCGGACGGTGCTCCGAGACTTCTCCTGTGACACGTTACATCTGGTAGACTCGCTAACGGTACGCCAGCATAGAATATCCAGCTTGCTTGCATTGAATGTTATGAATGGTCCCATGTGATGTCACATTGTATACTTACTGTATTTCCTTCGTTACAGGATGATGTTATGATCTAAATGGAATTAAACCACCAGTTGGACTAAAGTTGTGTGGACCTGATTGGTTTTCCACAACACTTAATTCCATTTATATCTACCGACATGGCTGGCAACAAGACGCTGGCAGTTGCCGTATTCTGCGCCGACCCGCAAGCCCCGGATGGTGGCTTGCAACTGAAGCACTGGCTCAGAACATTGGAGAATCATTTCGACGAGCCTGAGACCGCGCCGACGGCTGCCACGAAGCTAGCAACACTCCATTCAAAAATCGACTACAAGGTGTACAACTCCATCGCTCAATTCACGACGTATGACCTCTCGATCGCGGAGCTCAAACGGCTGTACATAAAGGAAAAAAGCCCGGTGTATGCACGATATTTGCTGCAAACGCGACGTCAGCAACCCAACGAGGCGATGGACCACTACGCCCAGGAGCTCCGGCAGCTCTTGCTGGACAGCACCAGGGAGCCACGGACTCCCGCGCAGTCTCAGGATGATCTTCTTTTAGATGCCTTCATTGCAGGGGTCTCCTCCCAGGAACTAAGGCTCAAGCTCTTAGAGAAGACCGACCTGACCTTCGCTACGGCACTCGAGCAAGGGAAAGTATACACCGAAGCGCGGATGCAATCGAACACCTATGATCGCACGCGCCTCTTGGCGGGCACTACACTACACGCCCGGCCGGAGAGTGCTACCGCCGAGGACGCGGACCTGCTCACGGAACTCCGGGATGCTCCGGAGGAAGACCCAGTCCTGACGGCTGCCGTTACGACCAGACCCAAGGCCTTACGCGGGGCCGCATGCTTTTTCTGTGGGGGGCCACGCCATGCCCGGCCCGTGTGTCCGGCACGAGACGCTATATGCCATTTGTGCTCGCAAAAGGGACATTACGCGAAAGTGTGAGGAAAACGGCACGCGGCTCGCGGCTCATTGAATCGCGCGGTCGCGGTCGCGCGGGCGCGGCGACCTTGAATGGGCTCATTGCGGAGCCTGTGAGCCGAGCCCGAAACCCGGCGCCTTACCCGACTTCGAAGGGGGGGGGCCCCCTCTGCGGGCCCCTGGGCACTCAGACGTCCTTGGCGGGCATCACCGGACAGCCACCACAGTCTCATCCTCAATCGGGCACGAAGTACGTGTCCTTGACCAAACTCCGGGCCACGCAAGGGTGGGTATCACCTCTTTGGAGGGCCTACGGGTGCTGCATGCCACTGCGGGCCATCCCGGCGTAACGCGTTTCGCTCATTTTGTGCGGTGTGGCAATCTCCCATACTCGATTGACGATATCCGCCGTATCTGTCGCGACTGCGCTATCTGCGCGGAAATCAAACCGCGTTTCTATAACCCTCCCATGGGGACTCTGGTTAAGGCTACGCGACCGTGGGAACGCTTGGCGATGGATTTCAAGGGCCCATTGCCGGTGTCGAGCGGCTCTCGCTATCTGCTCACTATCGTCGATGAGTACTCGCGATTCCCCTTTGCTTATACGTGCGCGGACATGACTGCTGCCACGGTGATGCGATGCTTACAGAACTTGTTCTCAATGTTCGGTTACCCGGCCTATGTCCATACTGACCGGGGTGCGGTCTTCTTGTCTCAGGAGGTGCGCGGCTATCTGCTCCAAAATAACATTGCTTCTAGTTACACCATGCCGTATAGACCCCAGGCTAATGGGCAGATCGAACGCTTCAACGGGATTATCTGGAGGGCCGTCATGCTCAACCTCCGGACCCTCGGCCGGGGCCTCGATAAATGGGCTTGGTCGCTACCTGCGGCGTTGAACTCGATCAGGGCTCTCCTGAGTACGGCAACCAACCAAACTCCCCACGAGCGACTTTTCCGCCACCCCAGGAGCACGGGGTGTATACGGTCTTTGCCCAGTTGGCTCGCTGGGCCCGGGCCGGCCTACCTTAAACGGGCGGTTCGCGCGAGCAAGTACGACCCCCTAGTGGACAAAGTGCAGATTCTCCAGGCTAATCCTGAGCATGCTCGTGTGATGACGACTGATGGCCGTGAGACTACTGTCTCCGTCCGTCACCTTGCCCCTTTCGGGGTCGCCGACCTGGGTAGGGAATCGGACGGGCCGACCGAACCCATCTATGAGACTATGGCCTCTCCCGACGCTCCCATTGCCGAAAGTCTACCGACTCTCCCCTCACCGGGTCTACCTGGGCCCGACGACTTGGAGTTACCCCCTTCGTCACCCGACCCTGATGGCGCCTCCGATGCCGGGGACACAGGGATGCGTGATGCCGTACCCGGGGAATTTCGGACACGTGCTGGCAGGGAAATTCGCCGCCCGGCCCGATACGGTTGGGGCGACTGACGTTCCGTACCCTGTTCGTGCTGACACTCGCTTGCTTCTAGCCGCACGCCGTATAATTCTGACGGGGGGGAGAATGTAGTGAAATCGTATTCGTACTGAACCCGGGGGTGATGCTCGCTGCTCGTTGACACCGCTAGGGGCGTGACTATAAGACCCGCTGCTGCGGACGGTGCTCCGAGACTTCTCCTGTGACACGTTACATCTGGTAGACTCGCTAACGGTACGCCAGCATAGAATATCCAGCTTGCTTGCATTGAATGTTATGAATGGTCCCATGTGATGTCACATCGTATACTTACTGTATTTCCTTCGTTACAGGATGATGTTATGATCTAAATGGAATTAAACCACCAGTTGGACTAAAGTTGTGTGGACCTGATTGGTTTTCCACAACAATACATTAACCTCTTCAATTAAAATAAATTAACATTATCATCTATAGAATGATATACAACAACACAACAGGCATTTTAAGGCCATTTTCCCTGCTAGAGCGGAGTTTAGCCTTGCGGTCCCCATGAAAATCTTCTCCATTTTGCCCTATTTTCTGCATCTCCACTTGTTAACCCCCTTGCCCGCATTTATTCTTCGACCATCTTTAGCCAAGTCTTTCTCGGTCTTCCCCGTCCTCTACTTCCTTCTACATTCATTTCCATCACTCTTCTCAACCAGTCACTTTCATCCTTCCTCAACACATGACCAAACCATCTCAACCTGTTCCTCTTCACAGCATCCATCACAGGCTCTATTCCCATCATCTTTCGCAATTCATCATTTGTCTTCCTCTCTCTCAATGATACTCCGCACATCCACCGAACCATTCGCATTTCCACCCTTTCCAGCCTTCGTTGCTGCTCGATGTTCATTACCCTTGTCTCGCTCCCATAAATCATAACACTTCTCACACATGCAGCATACACATTTCCCTTCATCTATAGAATGATATAACAAACAAAATAATAAAATCAGCAGCAGAGTATACATACAAGTATACATACCAAGTGGAGTGATCCAATATCCATAGCCATGCCATTTAGTTATCACTGGTCCTTGCTCAGCCTTACACACCAAGAGCCCAGCGCTGAGCCTTGTTGCTAGCAAAGTCACTGATAAAGTCTTTGAAGTCGAACTTTCTAGCCAACTTACCTTCAATGGACAGCATGGCAAGACTGCAAAGCCTGGTTAATAATTAAATATCGAGAATTTTTACCTAATGTTCTAATAATTTTTAGGGCCCCTGTCAGTGCGGGCCCTTGGAATCATCCTAACTCCCCCCCCCCCCCCCTCCCTTACAGCGCCCCTGCATATATGCCTTAGGAGTGATGACTCATATTCAGACCGATTTGAACAAATTAAGCCCATGTTTCTTAATACATTAGTATTAGTGGGGCAACTTAGCATAACAATTGTGCATTTTGTGAGGAAAGCACCAAATTTGGCACACTAGTAGACTATCCTATTATGAACAGTTTTGGATATTGGGCCATCTCATATTCAGCCCCTGATGGCTGTGGCAGCCATTTTCCAAAATGACACCTTCAGCTTGTTCCGACGAATTGCATCATCAATTGGCTTGGTCCTTTCCACCAGGCATTCTCTGGTGAAAGCCTGGAACTGCCCTTGGCCAATCTTCTTCACATTCCTGACAGTCTCAACTGCAGCAGGACCTGCAATTTCCTTTGTGTCAAGGACAACCAGATCCATGCTCTCTTCCTCAAAGGGGTTGCCAAGCTCTTCTATGACGCTGACAAGGGCGCGGACATCCTTGGGGAAAGAGGTCTGCACTCTTGGTGTCTGGTCGTGATGACGTGTGTCCTCTCGCCTCCCCCAGTGTTGATGGCCATCTTGGACCTCTTCTATGGCCCTGGCAACTTCTGGCCCGGCAATCATCCAACGCCGCAGGGCACTTGGGTTGTCAATGAGGCCGACTGCTCCACCATCTCCTTTGATGCAGGCGTTATTCTGTTCATGCGCCTGGTCGATTGGGATCGAAGAGAACACCTTCTTTGTCTTCTGTACAGTGACGTTGCCAGCCCTGAATTATCTGGCTACATCTGGGTGCTTCATTGGGAGTGCAACGATGTCCCTCAGGTGAACAGGGACCCACCTGGCATAGTGTGTGTGGTCTAAGGCATGGAACCATGGGACCAGTTCCGTCAGGGCATCAAGGTACATCGTGAATGAAGCCTGCCGCAGAGAACGCATGTAGACCAGTACCAACATCTCTAGTTCCAGCACAGTTGCCCAGTACTGAAAATTGGGAATGTCTTCTCCTCTCTGTGACACCAGTCTTCGAACTCAGGCAGGTCTTCTGCATCATCAGCATATGTCATACAGTGGCGTTCATACGCACGGTGTCGCAGGATGTGCAGTGCCACTGCAGTGATTTGATGAGCTCTTCTTGTGCGGGTGACGTGGGCAGCTCGCAGGAAGGAGTCGGCCGTCCCTGGCATTGCAATCTCAGCTTGCAAATCTGCAAAATCTGCAAATCTTGCAAAAATCAAATCTCTGAATCTGAGATGGCCCAATATCCAGATCTTTTCATAATATGATAGTCTACTAGTGTGCCAAATTTGGTGCTTTCCTCACAAAATGCACAATTGTTATGCTATATTTAGCTTAGCTGCCAGACTATATATCGTTTCAGTAGTATCGTTTTCATAATAATAATATAGTAAATATAACCATAATACTTTAATCCCAATGTCGTGAATGGAAGGTTAATGGATTGAAGCGGTGTATGGTTCATGATCAGTGATGAGCGTTCTTTTGCACTAATATTAATAACGGAGGAAGTAAGGAATTCGCCTCGTTTTTTTGATAGTGTAAAGGAAATTTAGATTTGAACTACTCAACTAATCAAAAATCCAATGTCCAAACTTGTCAGAAGATGATTGACAGATTTTTAATTCCCATGGAGGACTTCACTTAGGTTGCCGTACAAGGAGATATACGTCAAAGAAACAAATAAACCCTTTATCAAACTGCCAAATCCAAAAGAACACACTGCAAACAAATAACAACAAAGTTCTGAAACAAAATTCTGTGAAACCCTTAATCAAAGAAAAAAGTGAGAATCCTCTTGATCTGGTCCAGGCAGCTTATTTTATACTTGTTGGGAACAATGAGAGTGGGCCTGGGGGCTGATGGAAGGAGTAAGGAATAGGGAGGAGCATAGATTGGTGGGAAAGGGAAGAGATAAGACAGTTCAACAAACTATAAGTGAAAGTAGCAGCATGCTGTGGTCTTTGGCACCACCTCTTGTCCTATCCACGGTAAGGCAGGTCGTTTCTTCAACACCTTGACATGTGGAAAGCACATCAGACAGTTCTTTATCTTTTAACTCAGCCCTGATTGTCCAAGTGTCTGATTTATATGTTGGTGCAAGACATCTGCCATGTCGTATCCTTCAGTACAAACAAATTTTATGGCTTTATAGAAAGCTGCCAGACTTTCTGGTCGTAGTCAACGTGTGGCCCTGAATGGATTTCTCTCATCTCCCCTTCCCGTTCAGGCTGGAGTTCCCCAAGGCAGTGTGCTGGGCCCTGTGCTTTTTCTGGTCTTTATCAATGATCTCTCCGACTCTCTGGAAAATCCTCTGTATCTCTTTGCTGATGACTCCACTCTCTGCCGCTCCATTCCTCTTCCCTCAGATCGGCAGTCTGCAGCCTCCTCACTCTCTGAAGACCTGGACAAAATCACAGACTGGTCAAACATGTGGAACATGTCCTTCAATCCTGACAAATCTCACACTCTTACTATGTCTCTCCGAAAAGATCGACTGGACAACCCTCCCATCTACTTTCTCAACAATCCTCTCCAAGAAGTTCTGTCGCTCAAGCTTTTGGATCTCACCATCTGCCATGATCTTTCTTGGGAAAACCACATTTCCAAGCTGGCCTCCAAAGCCAGTCGCCGACTGGGCATCCTCCATCGTGCGAAGTCCTTCCTAGGCACACCTGAGCTCCTCACCACATACAAGGCTTTCATCCGCAGCTCAATGGAATACTGTTCTCCCCTATGGGCTGGTGCTCCTGCCTCACACCTGGCTCGGCTTCACGCTGTTGAATCCAAAGCTTTCAGAATCATTGGAATCTCCCGCGATGAAGCTATCTCTGAGGGCCTTTCACTCACTCACCGCAGGCAGGTAGGTGGTCTTTCTGTCTTCTACCGACTCCTCTCCAGCCTTGCTCCCCCAGCTCTCTCTGTGCTCTGTCCCCCAAATATTCCTACAGGTCGCACAAGATCTGCCAGCCACCCTCTGATGGTTAAACTGCCGAAATCTCGGCTCTCTGCTCACCTTCACTCTTTCATTCCTCTTTTCTCCCGCCTCTGGAACAAACTCCCACACTCACTTCAATCACACTCCTCCCTCCAGGTCTTCAAAACAGCTGTTCACCACCATCTCTTATCTTCCCCCATCCAAAACCTTGATCTTTTCTACCCCCACTAATTCACCCCAGATCCACCTTGTTTGAAATTCCAACTTCTTTCCTGGAAGTCTTGGCAGTGTCCATATGTTTTATACCTCTCCCACGCCCCCCCCCCCCCCCTTCCCATGCCTCTCCCCCAAAGCCCTCTCCCTCCCACAGTTCTCTCGATGTCTCCATGTCTCTCAGTCCCTGCTCTCAAATGTTGTGTTTGTGTCCTTCCCCCTCTCTCCCCATCTTGTCTACCGCTCCCGATGTTATTTGTTTTATGTGTCTATTTGTCTTTCTGTGTGATTAATGTTCGCTCTTTCACGAGCCTCGATCTTGTATACAAAAAAAAAAAAAAAAAAAAAAAAAAGCAACTCAGCTCTTGACGAGAAGCATCTGCGTAATCAGCTTGGGGGAGGTTAGTTCACATAAAGTTTAGCCTTTCAGTACTTTTAAACCTTATATAATTATAGTTGTATCTTGTTGTGTCTTAATATCTTTACCATCGTGTCTCGTCAAATTCACGTAGGTTGTAACGAATTAATATAGCATTAACTTCATTTTGAATGGCTTGAGAGGAAGTGTGTAATTTGCTTCCCTGGAGAAAAGGTATTTTAAGACTCTGGTTGCAACTATCTGACCTCAATGGGAGGAAGGGTGCGTGAATGCTTACAGATGTTAACACCTTGTAATATAAGCTTAACTACAATATATACTTGCTCATATTCCTAAAAAAGAGTAAAGAGATTTGTTATGTAGGTTGAATCATATTGACTATGTGAGTTAAAGTTCAAATATGGAGATAGTAGGGGAGCCAAAGTGCAAAAATGTGCCTAATTAAGGTTCAAGAACAACACGCCCATCAGCATCCAATTCGTCACTTGCCTCAAACATAACCCAAGCCATAAAATTGTACAGGTCAAGGGGGAAACATTGCTCAGCACTTTCATATAATATGAGATATCTAAGTTTGATTCTTCAGGATTCATTTCCACTGAAGATAGCTTTGATTGCTTTCTTTCATAAAGACCTAACATTTCACCTGCTTTCGAATAGATTTTGCGGCATGGAATGCCTCGGTCAAAGTTGCATGATACTCTGGTTTGTCTGTACCTACATGTGAGCCATTATCATTTTCACCACCAATAAACCCGACTTCAATGCATTGAATGTCCTGTAGGCAGCCTGTCAGCTTTTTTACCTCTCCGAGTACTTTGCCTAAATCTAAATTTGAGGAGCATAGCAAATTAGAACTACCCACCTGCGACACCACCCTGATTCGATCACCATAATGGTTTTCAAAATACCTACAGAGACGCCTTCCATTACCAGCCACTTCTTCGGCATTTTCTACCTCATGATTTGTCAACCACTTACAGAGCATATCTCGCAAGCATGAAATAGAGTAAACGCATCCCTCTTCAAATAATTTCTGTTCAACCTCAGAAATTAACCACTGAAATGCCCTCTCGAAGGCTGACACCGAATTACAATTATCACTATCGGTGCCCAAAATGCGCTTATTAAGAAATGTAATGAGACACAGCTTACGGTATCGGAAATCATTTGCAATCATGTCTATGCATTGATCTCCATTACCTTGGATCAAATGTAACATATTTTGGTCTTTCAGTTCTTTCGCTTTTTTCCATACTGATAACTGTCTGTCACGTGTGGCAATTACAGTCAATTTTCTATCTCCTTTTTTGTCCCTTTCTTTACCACAAACAAAACAATTCCGCTTGAAGTCGAATTGTGCACTGAGTTTTGAACGTGTTGTCAAACTTTCCTTTGTTGAATCTTTGGTTTCGTTCAGGAGTTCAACTTTCACCTTTTTATGATGGATAGCCTTCTTACTTACGTACACAGACCGGCAGGTGGGGTGGAACTTTGGGCCTTTGCCAAGGAAGGAGTCCTTGTTGCTTGCATCGTGCAGGAGACATTGAGAAACTTCGTCATTTCTCTGTGATAAAGCTTGCAGAAGGTTTGGGTAGCATACGTTCGTGAGGTTGGATAGAAAACATGACGTATTCTGTTGACAGATAACGCAGGCATCATAATCTGTCAGATTAGAAAACTGCCTCTTCTGGCCAATTATAATCATTGGTTGTTCTTCGGTCTCCATTCTGGTGAACAGCCTCGAAAAGTAGACCTGAAAAACAAACCAGTTCATTTTACCACTCATTCCCAATGTGGTATTATTCAAACATTCACCAAAATAGTGTATAAATTATAGGATTGAGACATAAGGGATTTTAGGCTTTAGTCTTCATCATACTTGAAGTAATTATAGGATTGAGACATAAGGGATTTTAGGCTTTAGTCTTCATCATACTTGAAGGTTATAATCCTCATGGGCTTCCGTACATTTTGAAATACTTTAACAAAAGGGATAAAGTAATGAATTTAGAAGAAACGCTTTATCTATCATAGTTAATAGATTGTTGTCCTTGATTATGATACAACTGCAATCCTTCTAACCCAGTTTTTAGGGTATTATCAGGCACCTGAGAAATGTAAAGTGTGGTTTCATGCATTGAAGTACAATGTCATGAAAGGTCATGCAATGCCCTAATTATTATATCTTTCTGTACTATTATTTACAAACAATCTTGAAACTACTTACCTCCTAGTGTTTGATAAGTATAAACAACATACTTTGGTTTGTTTTCCTGACAGTTGAGGGTTTCTCGGCATGCACCAATCAACTCATTTTCCATGTGGCATTTTTATATTTTCACTTGAAACACATGTTTCCAAGGAAGGAGATTAGCATCTTCAATTATTGAAGAGCCCTTTGTTTCATGAAAGTATGGTGGCCCATTAGGCTCATTCTTCAAAGACAGCTATGGTGCAAGAAAAGGAATTGCATTTAAATGGTTAAATAGATACTGGTGTAAAGGGGTTAAATAATGGGCTTTGGCATCGGATATTGTATAAAGTATAATAATTAACATCATTCAACCCTCACCTGAATGCATATATGTGTATATATACGACGTACAAAATACAATTTTTTATTGCTTCATAAAGTATTTGAATTTTATGCAAAGGGCGAAAAGGGGTTAATATTGTCATACAAAGGGTTAAAAGAGGCATTTAGCACTTATAGATTAATTAAATCATTAAGATACCCTGGTTTGGTTTCCTAACCTGCTTCAAAATCAACTTTGTAGCATTACAGCAATACCCCGGCCTACGTCATTAATTGGTTCCATAAGCCTTGATGTAACTCGGTTTTTGACGTAAACCGGACGTAATGTCTTAAAAATGCCTTAAAATGAAGACAAACACCGTAAAACTAGAGTAAATAACTGGAGGAGGCTGCGGCTTCGCCCTGAATCTTTGCCGCTCCCCGTTGGGAGTCCCTCCGTTGTTTTCTTTCGGTCGGGTCTTCTCCTTGAACGGGGTGACCGGCCCGGACGTGTCGACCATGAGCGGGCTTGTGTGCCGAGTGGCTCCGCAGCCCACTTCACCATGGCGTGCTTTACCCAACATGTCCGAGCAGTTTGACCGGTGGTCGTGTCGTGTCGTCTGTGACGAACGAACGAGCTCAGGGTTCCGTGAACCCAGCTGCCCCGGGGATCGACGCTCGCCTCCGAGTCGTAGGCATGCCCCTTCTTTCCTCGAGTGGCCAAAGTTGCGTGCTTCTTTTTTTTGGACAATGCGATGTACGCCGAAACGACGACGTACAGGCAGGCATTTGCAAATCCATGCACATGTGCACATGCACACGTCGATCGGTTTGTCGACGCCGGATGCCGGCGAGGTGCCCGACGAGGCACCCCGGCTCGAGGCTTGACACGGTCGTTTGTTTCACATGGGCCAAGGGCCATGGGGCCTGACCTCGTCGCGGACATTGCACACACTGCACGGTGAAGTGACGTGACGTCTGCCATGGACAGTCGTCCGAGCCGACATCGTCATAATGTTTCACCGTTGCCACGTTACGTTGGTTGTTTTACACAGTAAAGGAATAATCACAAAAATACCAACGAAAGGCAAAGCAAGCACGTGACCGCAGCACAGGACAAAATGCATATGGCGTCGCCTTTGTTTTGAATGAGAACCAGCAGCTACGCGTATGTACAGTATACTGTACGTACATTTTAAAATATTTTTAATGTGCTTTTTATTGTATTTTAAATTGTTTTATTGGTTCTTTTATTGTTAATTTATGTACTATTTTATTTATTTTAAATATATTTTTAAGGAAAAATTAATTTTTTTCATGTCCTATTATGATGTAGGAGTGACGTAAAGTCGCAAATAATGACTTTCGCTGAACTGAAATTTACTCTAGAAGAGTGGCGTAAAGTCGGATTTGACGTAGGTCAAAATGGCGTAAAACGGGGTATTGCTGTATTCTAAAAATATCTCAAAATCCCAATTTTTTTACCATTTTCTCAAAATTTGTCTCTGAAACAGGAGGGGTTAATACCGTAACGCTAACATATCTGTAAAGTTTCTTGATATAAAAAAACTTCCTATATAGTCCCTCTAAAATATGAGACAGTTTTCTTTTTTTAATCTCTTTGCATTTTTAGATATTAATGCTTTTACTACAAGGGTACCCCAATTTTCACTTCCCCTTCAACTTCGTGACCTTTTGACCTCTGATGACGTCATTGGTGAGGTCATCATAATTTGCATAACACCAATTTGTAACCTGGCCCAAGACCTTACTAATGATATCCAACACAATTAGTTTTATTAATAATAAATATTTTTAAAAAGCATTTTTATTTCACCTACCCCTAATTTTTGGCTCTAATCAAATCGGGACGCAAGTTCAGATTCGAGCCCATACCATGAGTTCGCAAGAAGATCAGTCGAGTTAACAAGTCATTTCATGTGAGGAATGTATATACCTACCCGAAAATATATAAGAAAAAAGTATACCATGTTTGACCACCTCCTTCAGAATTTTGGGTCGATCGTTTCCCTACTAAGAGGAATATAAAATCAAAAGAAAAGTGTGTTAGGAAGACAAACGATGCTTTGAGACTCATTATCGGGAACCAGGTGCGCATAGTTTATGCAACACTGGTTTGACCTTTGCAAACTTCATGATAACAAAGCTTTGAAGTTTCCTCAACTTGTAACATTTCTCAAACTTGTATTATATAGTAGAATCTAAATATGTAACTATTTGCATAATATGATTATATATGTTATATAAAGGGTATATTTATTAATTATAATTAATAGTGAAGTGAAGACATATATATGTCTGTTAATTATACAGACATTAATTGTAAGAAAACGATCTTTTGGTCTTTCCCAATTTAATTTCGAAGCCAGTGAAAGGAAACGACTCGTGTCGCCACGTTGCTATGGGAACCGCACACGAGCCTTGCCTGAAGGCGCAAGGGAACATTTTATGACCCTGCTCTCAAGCTCTCAGTAAACCGGCAGGCCTTACAACAAACAATTCATGTTAATCTATATATATTGATGAAGCTTAATCAAGCAATTACAACTAAAGTGATGCAGCAAGCGGTTGAGGCTCAAGAAAGTCACTCAGTTCACAAATTAAGTACGCAAATAATGAATTTTACACTTCCTCAATCTCTCCTCTGGTCCTGTATCCAAACCCACAATCTAGAAGTGTTCAATTTAATTATTTCAGTCACAGGTTGACCCCTTTCGATGAACAATCGTTCGGAATTTAAAACATGCTTTCACGAATAATTCCCGTTCCTTTAGTTTCGGTCCTCGGGTTAAATTATTACCAAATTCAACTGAGGATCCCTGGCCAAATGGTCTCCACGGATATACCTTCTCGTAGTCCGGGCAAGTCTTTGAACAGGAGAATAAAAGGTCTCCAACATAGGCCACTTTGCTTAGCCCATCGTCTGGCAGTAGCCCCTTATTCGTGATAGCAGTATGCCGAATAGTTATTGCGGCTTCCATTTCAGGAGCCATCTATATAGTGAAGGGAAGTGTGAGAGTGTAATGCCAAATGGAATCAATACAGATCAATAATACACATGTCTCGAAAAGTCTCCTTGCGTTTTGGAGGTTTGGAGAATGTAGTTGTAAAGCATTTAGCAGTGAAGCATTTAGTAACTAATGCCGGTATGCTCTGACAAGGCACAACACAATCAAAGTCACGAAGAGAATGGTGCAAATGAATTTTAGTATAGAAGCACCCTCGTCTCCAAAGGTACTGCGCTAGCCAAGATGCGATTCCCCATGTGTCTTGAAAGTAACCATGCAATTTTTCTCCTTCTTTCTTGATTTTTCAGTCAAATCAGCAATGTGTTCAGAGTTGTCTGGAATATAAGTGTCGGGAGGGAACTCAGGTAGACACCAGGGAACTCAGGTATTCACCACAAGGAAAGATTGACAAGCGTTTATTAATTCACCAAGTTCACAGCTGTGGAGCAGAGCCGACAATATACAGCACGTTCGGACAGCGTGCCACGTCAGCCCTCCTGCCGAGTAAGCGGACTCAAGTCCGGTTTATATACGAATACTTAATCAGAAGATCTCTGCTGGAACTGAGCTCGAACAAAGGAAACTGGGCTAATGGTCCTCCCACCGGCATCCCTAAAGGGGCTAATTCCCCCCACCGACGTCCGTTCCTGTTGCCTCGGGGGAGTGATGAAAGAGCTTGTTATCTCGTGGGCCAGATGTCCTTTCAAAACTCCAGGATGACCAAAAGCTGTAATTCACGCGAGGGAGTTTACATTTCGCTTTACAAAGGGACCATAAAGTGTGCATGAGGAGTCCCAGGCCTTTAGATTCACCTTTGGATCCACTTTCAGCGAGCATTCTCAATTTAGACTTAATCCAGAGCAGTAAACGTCAAGCATTCTGCCACACGAAATACAATTAATGTTTATAATAGTTTTACCAGGGAAAGTTCTGTGTATACAAAACTCATGAATCCCACGTATAGAGGTTACAGTTCGCACCTTGCCTGCATTCCTGACCGCGGCTCGTAAAACATGTTTCAAAGCGACCGTGAGGTTTTAACAGACTTGCCGCTGGCAAGGAAAGGAAGTGTGCATTCTCATTTGAAGTATAGTGGCGAAGCGAACTTCTCAAATAACAAATTATACTTCAGCTTATAACAGAGGTTTGTAAAACAACAAACTTACTGACCGACATTAACCCTCCTCTTGTCTCGTCAAGACAAGGTATCTCATGAGACAACGTGCCTCATCGGGCTTTATTGAAAGAGGATTGTGTAATGTGGGTGTCTCCCAAGGGCATACCACGTGCCCATATCGCCCCGCCCGTGCACTTGAGGGACGTGTCGTGTTGTGCGTGCTTGGAACCTGAGGGTTCAGAACATGAAGGTCCATTAACGTTTCGGATCCACAATGAAGGCATCTGGTCCGGATGAGGATGTGCTCCGCCAGAGGGTCAGCCACCTCCCCTGCGGAACTGGCTCACCCCACTTTTCACAGATGCGGTCCTTGCAGATCTTCGAAGTTAATCGACGTTCATGCGCATGAGACCTCGCACGTGCTGCTGTTCTGAGGAATACATAATATTGTCAATATCTTGTGTCACGTGTTCCTGGTCAGGGTACAGAGCGTTAAAATCCGAAACATTCGAAGTGAAGAGAGAGACTTCCTTTATGTCAAAGTCTTCCATGGATGCACGATCAGCTTGTGGATCCAGAATATCCATGTCAGGTCCCTTGACTGCCAGACACAGCATCGCAATCAGATCCATAGTTGGATCAGATGGAGGTGTGCAGCTGTGAGCTTGTAATAATTAAGAGGCATTAGCCAGTTCCCGCAAGGGGTTTACAACAAAATCATCACAATCATCAAACAAATCAACACAGTCTTCTAAAGCGCCGGTCACATCTGCCTCATCGAAGGGCTCATTCAGGTCGACGGCCTCTGTGGTCAAGACCATGGTTGTCGTCGGCGGTTTCTTCGTTTTCCATCCTGTAAAGTACTTTCTCACACAGAGGACTAAAGATTTCATTAGTGCCCCCCAGATCACCACCCCGATTATCACCGCCAGTGCGGTCAACAACCACTTTACAATGATTCCCGTCCATCCTTGGAACCAGGCCGCTATCCCAGACCATACACTATTGGCTTCTTCCCTTCCCCTCCGATTATCCGTTAGATCCTGGGTAGCGGCCTTGAGCCGGGTGATTGAGGCATCTATCCCTTCCGACTGATCGGGGATGTAGGTGAAACATTTTCCATCGATTACCCCGCATACTCCTCCCTTTTCTGCCAATAACATATCTAAAGCTACCCGATTCTGCATTACCATGATTCGCATGTGCACTAATTCGTCTTCTATTTTTAGTTCTGCGATTCGGGTTTCGTTTCCGATTCGTTCCATCACTAATGCCAGGCTATCTATACGCCAACTACTCATAGTGACTCCCGCCTGGGGAAAAAATGCTCCTAGCAGAACCTGCCACCAACGCCCGTCCAATTTTACTGTCCCATCTGGGTTCCAAAGGGAGAGGTCCCGTTTTTCCCTCTTGTGGGTGTACCCTGTTTCATTAAAATGGTCTACCAGGTTTACCTTGGGAAAGATGGATCCTAAATAGCAAGTCCCTCCCCAATTTTCAGGCAAATATGGGTATGCCTTGTTACCGCAAATAAACATTACTCCATGAGGTGCGATAAGAGCCGAAGCCATACATTTACTAATTTCGGGAAGGGTGGAGTTTGGTGCTCCCCAAGACACCGTCAGGTTCGTTACATTATGCTGGGCCTGGTCATTCACCATTGTTCTAAGGGTTCCTCCCCTTTGTTGCTCTTTCGTGCCGGATGGCAGGGCATCAGACGGCAGGGTGTGGGTGCATTCCGAAGTTCCCATCTGGACATGTCCTTTTCCTACGAGGCATAACCGACCCCTTTGCTCCGTCACGCAGACCGGTTCTGGTCGTTTATCTAACAGGGCTTGACTAATAGGTGGGGTATATTGGAAACCACGGGAACACGCCGCTGGGTGTTTTGGGCCTGCCAGCTCCAAGGTTGTGGTCAGACATGGGGTGCGTAAGGGTCCCGAGCACATATCTCGTAGGGACAGGGGCAGTACTACCATATATATTCCCGTGGTGCTAGTATGGGGGAAATGCATACACATCCAACAGCATGACCGGTTCTGTACCTTGGCCATCTCGCGGGTGACTTTCCAGTACGTGTTTCCCTCTGCCCTCTTCCTTACCACTATTGGGGCCCGTGGTGTCACTATGTGTGTGGCGCATGGTGGCCGGGGAGTCAATAATTGTATGGTCGTAACTTCACATATCAATATCAGGGTGGTATTTCTTTCTAGTAAAGCGTGCGTGGTTAAAGTGTTCGAGCCTTTTCCCCATTCGAATCCTGCTCTGGCGGAACTTGCTGTCGGTCCAAACTTTCCTCCCCGTTGTACTTGCCTCTGACGAGAGAGGGCAACTTGTGTTGACTTCGTTCCGTTTGGATTTGTCCTTACAGCCCTCCACATTATATAAATCCACGGGGGGTCCTTTGGTGGTATTAGACAACATGGTACGTTTATCTTCTGCCCCCAGGTAATGCTTTGATAATGGACGTGAGACTTAGAGGTTAGGTTTTTATATAATTCTTCAACATATGCCACCATGTCCGCCCACTTGAGGGGTGGGGTGGTGGGCGCTGTGCTGGCTAGGTGGTATAATCCTAGCAGTGCAAGTGTAATTAGTCCTATATGTCTGTGCAGCTCCTGCCCCATCGTGTGTGACGATGGGTGTGGTAGGTGGGACTCCAGTGACTGTGGGTGTGGGTAGGGCCAACTTATAATGCGTGGCGTGGATCCAGGGGGTCTTGACCTCGCAAAAGACAGCGGTTGGTGTAGTCGGCAATACCTGGAATGGTCCCGTCCACCTTTTCCAGGGCGTTCTTGCGGGTGAAGTGCTCCACGAACACCTGGGAACACGTGGTCACCAATTTTCTAATCCACTTCTTTCAAGTGGATCCAATTTTATCCAATATCCGATTTTAAATTCGATCCAGTTTTCTCTAATTCTTCCCCTAGCATCACATTCACCTGTTTCAGCATCTGGCCCAATATCTACTATGGATCCCAATATCCCAATATCCCATTTTAATTGTCTCAACTAGAATTACCACCAACAAACCACCATTAACCTCCCCCTGTTATTTATTTCTTTTCACAAATAAACAAATAATAAAAATAACCTGGTCTATTTATTGAAAATAAAATAGTTCTCATATGTCTTACTGTCTGGTCAATTCCAATTCCAATTCTGGTCAATTCTGGTGTCTGGTCACACAACAATTTTTCTCACCCACTGTGATTCACTCAAAATAGATTCTCACTGTTGTTATGTCTGAAATTCGTCTCATGAAAACCCATCCAAGAGTCCAGTGTAACAGACAGACAAACACATAGACGCACAGAAGGCCCCAGGGTCCCATCAAACTAGCTTGTCCCCAGATCCACAAAACAAAACATGTAACTCACTCAATGGAGCAATTGTCCTCCCAATTGTCATTCCCTGTGCAAATTAAGGCACTCCGGCCAATGTACAGCCAATGTAAACAACTGAACTCCCAAGACAATAACGATAAAACATCCAATCCACCTCGATGGTTCACCAAGCAGCTCATTGTGTCCCTGTCTATCTCTTCTTGCATTTACACTGTTCACAATCACAATTACTCACTCATACACTGCTCCATCACCTCCTTCCCACACGCTGCATCATCGAAGCTGACTACTCCCTTCTGAGACTTGCGCTTCCCAGTCACCCCTTATACTATTGCGCTCCCCCGTCATTATAATCCACTAATCTGCTACGTCCCCTACTACAGGTAACTCTCCCTCGGCGAGCTTACACTGCCATATTTCCATGACCTATAGCTTATGCTATATTTCACACCTTACCTCCATGGAACAGCTGGTGGTCCTCCGAAAGGTGCATTCCGATGTTTAATACAATAACACCTGAGCACTCAATTAGCCCTCCATCGTACCACAGACTTACAATCAGACAGACAGACAAATAACAGAGGTGTATCACAAGCCCCAGCAAAGGACATCGCCTCTCCAGACAGGCACAGTCTAATCCACAGTATCTATATGCCAACTTCTATCTGGAGCCTCACAAAGCCAAACCGGGCATGTTCACTGCATTTCACGCAATTGCAACCTCCAACCACACGAGGTGCTCCACCATGCTCCATGCTCCATGCATGCTCCATGCTCCACCATGCTCCACTTGGTGCGCGCCCCCATAATCGGCAAGTTATGATAACCCACAATACACCTGGGCACACACCCTCTTCAAGAGGGTACCAACCCTCTTGATACCACGACTTGAACCATGCTACTTGCATCTCCTTGCACCCTCTCAAATGTCCTCCATTTGACATGACTAACCCCAGAGCTCGATCATACATCACTGCACTCAGCACGATTAAATTAAATTCAAAGCATACTGTAAAGGACGCTTCCGGTCAGCACCGGAAATCTGTTTATTTCCTGAGTCCCCCCGAAACACCCAATAAGACGTCAACCACAACGACAACAACAAATTTCAGAAATCAATATTCTTCTGTTCACCAATTACGTACACGATTTCAAGGAAAAAGGGATTTTGGGACGGGTTGGACAGGGTGGGTTGGGGTGAAAATGGTGAGGCAGGGGGGGGGGGTGTTGTGTTGCCTGGAGCCCCGGGACAGAGCTCAGGTCTTGGGGGGTAAAGGGGGGTAGAGGCATGGTAACTACCTCCCCTACCGCAGGTTCTTGGTCCGGATCCTGGACCAGCGGCATCAGCCGCTGATTTGCTTGCTTAACTACCTCCCTAATTGTTTTATCCTGAACTTTGTCTGCTTACTTAATTGTCCTCTGTCCTTGTAGCTTCAATAACTACAGCTGTAATGCTTAAATTTTCAATATTTCAAAAACCACTTCCGTCCTTCCTACCTGTGCTTACCTGGCCCCTTGCTGTGAGCCTATTTATTTTCTCTTGTTCACCTGGTCCGGGTTTGTTTCTACCTGGATTTCTGCTGTTTGCTTCCTCTGCCCCTAAAGTTTCAGCACCTTTCCTGCCCTCTTGTCTAGAGCTTTGTCTAGAGCTTCCTGGCTTGACCTCGTAGTTGTCACTACCGTCTTGTCAAGCCTACCTGGTACCTGCGCATTTCCTTTTTCCTGGCCATGTTCCTTGGGTCTTCTACGTTACGTTACCCGCAGCCCATTCTTTCCCTGGCATGCAATGGCATACCCCATCTTGTCTCTGGGCTGGTCCTTCCTGGAAAGTTCTCGGTCACCGGTGCAGCCTTTGGCTGTCCGACCTCACTTTTCCCCCTCTCCTTGCTAACTGTAACGTTACCCTTAGCGTTACCCTTTGATAGATCTATCCTTAACGTTATCCTGGTGGATTAACAATCACTTGTCATTCTGAAGCAAAAACAGCTTTTACTTACAATTTCGTTCGAAGTGCAGGTAGGCAGGACAGACGACGAGGGAGCGGACAGAGCCCGCCCGAGAGAGAGAGGTTCAAATTTGGAGAATAACCCTTTGATTAAAAAAAAAAGAATGCTCACCTTAAAACAAATCAGAGTGCCGGCCGGCCCCAGGCGACCTCCCTCTGTCATTCAGGGTCCGCTCCTCTCCTCTTCTCACTGCTGTCACCCCACTCCTGGTACCATTAATGTCAGGAGGGAACTCAGGTAGACACCAGGGAACTCAGGTATTCACCACAAGGAAAGATTGACAAGCGTTTATTAATTCACCAAGTTCACAGCTGTGGAGCAGAGCCGAAATATACAGCACGTTCGGACAGCGTGCCACGTCAGCCCTCCTGCCGAGTAAGCAGACTCAAGTCCAGTTTATATACGAATACTTAATCAGAAGATCTCCACTGAAACTGAGCTCGAACAAAGGAAACTGTGCTAATGGTCCTCCCACCGGCATCCCTAAATGGGCTAATTCCCCCCACCGACGTCCGTTCCTGTTGCCTCGGGGGAGTGATGAAAGAGCTTGTTATCTCGTGGGCCAGATGTCCTTTCAAAACTCCAGGATGACCAAAAGCTGTAATTCACGCAAGGGAGTTTACATTTCGCTTTACAAAGGGACCATAAAGTGTGCATGAGGAGTCCCAGGCCTTTAGATTCACCTTTGGATCCACTTTCAGCGAGCATTCTCAATTTAGACTTAATCCAGAGCAGTAAACGTCAAGCATTCTGCCACACGAAATACAATTAATGTTTATAATAGTTTTACCAGGGAAAGGTCTGTGTATACAAAACTCATGAATCCCATGTATAGAGGTTACAGTTCGCACCTTGCCTGCATTCCTGGCCGCGGCTCGTAAAACATGTTTCAAAGCGACCGTGAGGTTTTAACAGACTTGCCGCTGGCAAGGAAAGGAAGCGTGCATTCTCATTTGAAGTATAGTGGCGAAGCTAACTTCTCAAATAACAAATTATACTTCAGCTTATAACAGAGGTTTGTAAAACAACAAACTTACTGACCGACATAAGTACAGCACTCCGAGCCAATGACGGCACAAGTTCTGCCTTTTTCAGCAAGCAGCAAGTCTAAAGCCATTCTATTTTGCATAACTACGGTTCTCGTCGCTACCATTTCAGCATTTACTTCCATGTCAGTTTCAGCAGTTTCATTAGCAAGCAGTTCTATGCTAGATGCTAATCTTATCACCTCCTCACTTAATCTATTTGTCCCATACTGAGGAAGGAACATCAATCCAACCAAGTCTCCTGTTGAGATAGCTCTATGTGCTCTTGCATGCAAGGCGTCCACAGGGGAACCCTCTACCAGATTCATGCGTGGAACGACGTAATCGGGGGAAGCAAGCCCCTGTCCACCTGGGGGGAAGCCAAGATAGGCTCTAAAGCCGCATAAAAGACAGGTGCTGTTGCTGGGAACTTCAGGACAATCAACACTTGGTCCGTCTCTGCCCTCCTCTCATTTATTAAGATCTATGTAAGTCTTACAAGTCGATTTTCCCGCATAGAACTCGTTCTTATTTGCCCTTTGTAGACAGAACAATCCTATCAGGGGATCCTTAATGACAAAGTGAGGTGGGTCCTTACTGCAATCATAACCAGGTCTATAACTACCAGAAAAATCAGTTGGTGTGATGTTCTTTGGCAAAGCAAGATTATACTCATCATTCCACCCCCAACCCATGTAATCACTTACATTAAACGGGATTACCTGAAGGGTTAATCCGCTTTGAGCTGAGTGTGGTATATATGTGCAAACCCAACATTTACTCTTATTTACGTTCTGTGCTGTCATCAGTGACAAGGCAAGATAGGTATTAATACCATAGAGACCGTTTGGGTGTAGGTGATGATCGTGTGGTCCTATTTGCAACTTTTCCCAAACCCTCATTTGTCCAAGAGTTCCATTAGAACCTCCATGAGGTAGGTATAGCTGTGAGGTCCTATTTAGACCTTCGTGTGAAGAGAGCGTTTCTTTAATTGCAAGAAAAAGATGTGTGTCGGTGTCATCATTAGTGGTGGGCATCTGATGTAAGGATGCTGTGTGTTGGATGGGAGTGTATTGTTCAGCAGCACAGTCAATGATCCTCACAGCAATGAAAGTGAAAGTAAAACAGCACAAAAAGATCAGCAAAACCAATGACGCCATATAATGATGAGTTATCCTGCGGAGTCGCTCTTGTCAGTCTCGTTTGCTCACTTGCAATGCGAGGCGTGGATCCAGCTGGATTTGCCCTGGCATTTCAAGGCAGTGTGCGTAGTAAGCAGGACTTGATAGGGGCCCGTCCATCTTGGTTGCAAATAACTTTTCCGCTTAAAAACTTTGATGAACACAAGGTCCCCAGGTTGAAAGGAGTGACACTCGTTCGCTGCTGGTTCCGGCAAAGCGTCCATCACCTGAGAATGAAACATCTCCACTGTTTTTGTCAAAGCGATGCAGAAGGTGTACATCAAGTCATCCAATTGGTGTATATCCGTTTCCTTGGTCATTAGTGGAGAGGAGTGGGGCACTCTCATTGGTCTGCGCATTATAACTTTTGTGTGGGGCCAAACCCGTTCTCCTATTGGGGGTGGCCCTAATCGACATCAATGCGAGTGGGATTACATCAGGCCATTTGAGGTTGGTCTCCGTGCAAATTTTAGCCAATTTGTTTTTCAACACCCCATTTTGATGTTCCACTGCCCCTGCTGACTGAGGGTGGTAAGGACAATGAAAATGGAGCTTTATCTTCATTGCCTTACACATTTCCTGGAGAATTTGTGCCGTGAAGTGTGTTCCTTGATAGGAAGAAATTTTGCAGGGGACCCCAAATCAACAAATGAAGTCGTTGAGCAAAAATTTCACCACTGATTTTGCATCCGCCCACCTACAGGACTTAAACCAGAGGCAGCTTCAACCCATTTCGTGAACATGTCGACAATCACTAGAACGAATTTAAACCCGCAACATTTCTCCATTTGGATGAAATCCAATTGTACGTGCACGAAAGGACCAGAAGGTGGCGGATGAGCTGCTTGTGCAGTCTTTTCCCCTTTTCCCGGGTTATACATTTGACACACCTGACATGTAGCACAATACTGCAATACTGCTCCGCCACATGAGTGAATCCAAGTGCATACCACTGTTTTGACACAGATGCGCACATCCCCCTTTGCTTGTGTGGCTCACAACATGAGCCAGATGAGCAATCCAATTCTCCATCTTTTGTTAGTTACAATACAACATGAGCGATGCTATAATATTTTTAAAATTAATTTTGCTATTTTTGTGGCTTTTAAGCTTGATTTTTAACCTCCTTGATTAACCTTTTTAACCTCCTTGATTTAACTCCTTTAACCTTTTTAACCTCCTTGATTTTTTCATCCATTCAGACAGAAAATTTATGCTAATGAAAAATATCATATGCTTCACTTCAATAGATTAGAAATGATGAGCAACAAGTTGATGCAGATACATTTTACATTTGCTCGTTCAATGTTGTTCACAGACTCCAAAGATTGCATTAAATGCCCAATACATTTGTGGTCTAATGATAACTGGGGCACTTGCTTAGCAAAGCCAATTGAATTTTTGTCTTTTTCTGACCCCTTGGCCATTTCCCTGATGGCTTTTGCTATTCTTGGTATTGTGTTGATGGCAATATTGTTTATTATTTTCATGTGGCATTGCAGTATGGTCAAGATGAAGACATCGCCAAAAATTAATATCACGCTGATGATGATCTTGACTGGAATTTATGGAAGTTCTTTACTCTTGGTTGGAGAACCAAATGATTTCCTCTGCCAGTTGAAGGAACCCTTGGCAGTTTTTTCCATCACTTTACTAATTGCTTGTGAACTTGTCATGATAAGTGATTTTACACAAGAGTTTAAAAGTATGTTGGTGCTATTTTAATGTAAAACTGTCACCTCAGTGAATTTAATACTGCTGTGAAAAAATAAATTGCACCTTTTTCCTCCTTGGAGATAATGATTCTAACGAGAGGCTAAATTAACACTGCAGTTTATGAATAATAGAAATAAAAGAATTAACATGAAATATAAACATATGTCACCCACAGGGTGAACCGTATCTTGCCCCTGCATCTGTCTATTTTACCTTTTGGTCAAAATTGAATGACCTTCAAAATGACCTTGAAGGTCAAGGCCGATCGACACCAAAAACTAATCAGCTGAGCGCCATACCACACCCTATATACCCACCAAGTTTGGAGATCATAAGATCAAAGTTACTCAAAAAATAAGGGTTTCGTTGACCTCCATGATTGACCGCAAAGTGACCTTGACCTTTGACCTTGACCTTAATAATTTCGTATGGTGAATAGTATGTCTTCATGACCAACGCACATGAAATATTGAAAGATTTTGATGAGAACTGAGGAAATAATTTTTTCATGAAAATTCCGTTTTTTCGTCATGACGTCATCAAATGACGTCATAGCGTCAAACTGTTTACAGATCTGGGAAGCACTCATCAAGGGCATTCATATGAGGTATTACTCGATATGGTACCTACGATTTCAAAATTTGACCTTGGGGTCAATAATTTTCGACCTCCAGCGCTAACCATGAAGGTCAAGGCCGATCGCCACCAAAAACTAATCAGCTGAGCGCCGGACCATATACTAGATTCCCATGAAGTTTGGAGACGATCCGATCAAAGTTACTCAAAAAATTAGTGTTTCGTCGACCTCCATGATTGACCACAAAGTGACCTTGACCTTTGACCTTGACCTTCAAAATTTTGTGTGCTGAAGGGTATCTCTATAGGACTCTGATATGCGAAGTTACAGGAGTTTCCAATAATAACTGTGGTCTACAGAGTGATCTAAACGTGAAAAAAAAATGATTAACCACAAACAAACAAACATACAAGCTGACTAATACATCTTGCAAAAACTTCGTTTTGGCAAGATAACAAGTGAATCCACTTGGATTCCGCCCAGGTTGGCACATGGAAATTATGATGTAGCATAATTATCATCTCGGGTCAAGATTTGAAATTATGCCATGGTTTTTGTAAAATTGCTACTAGTATTCACATTATGTACTTTTCTTTTGATTTAAACATCCATAAATACAAAACAAATAGTTTTGTAATCTTAAAAATTTATTAAATGTACAAAATTCCTATCCTATAACATATATATCCTATAACCTATCCTATATATATCCTATATCATATAACATATATCCTATATATCCTATAACATAACATATAACAAATATATCCTATATTATGTACTAGCGAGCGGCCGCGTACCAGCCAAAGGGGTAGCCCATGGTTAGCCTAAATATAGATTTGATGACGTCATGTTTACACATCTGAGCGACAGAAACTGTCTACACATCTGAGCGACAGAAACGTCTACACTGTTGGAGCTTCACTTTTGGAGAGACAGAAATTCTGGGTCATTTGGGTCCTCTGGGTCATTTGGGTCATTTGGGTCCTCTGGGTCATTTGGGTCCTCTGGGTCATTTGGGTCCTCTGGGTCATTTGGGTCCTCTGGGTCATTTGGGTCCTCTGGGTCATTTGGGTCCTCTGGGTCATTTGGGTCCTCTGGGTCATTTGGGTCCTCTGGGTCATTTGGGTCCTCTGGGTCATTTGGGTCATTTGGGTCATTTGGGTCCTCTGGGTCATTTGGGTCCTCTGGGTCATTTGGGTCCTCTGGGTCATTTGGGTCCTCTGGGTCATTTGGGTCATTTGGGTCCTCTGGGTCATTTGGGTCCTCTGGGTCATTTGGGTCCTCTGGGTCATTTGGGTCTTCTGGGTCATTTGGGTCATTTGGGTCATTTGGGTCCTCTGGGTCATTTGGGTCATTTGGGTCATTTGGGTCCTCTGGGTCATTTGGGTCATTTGGGTCCTCTGGGTCATTTGGGTCATTTGGGTCCTCTGGGTCATTTGGGTCATTTGGGTCCTCTGGGTCATTTGGGTCCTCTGGGTCATTTGGGTCCTCTGGGTCATTTGGGTCCTCTGGGTCATTTGGGTCCTCTGGGTCATTTGGGTCCTCTGGGTCATTTGGGTCCTCTGGGTCATTTGGGTCCTCTGGGTCATTTGGGTCCTCTGGGTCATTTGGGTCCTCTGGGTCATTTGGGTCATTTGGGTCATTTGGGTCCTCTGGGTCATTTGGGTCATTTGGGTCATTTGGGTCCTCTGGGTCATTTGGGTCCTCTGGGTCATTTGGGTCATTTGGGTCCTCTGGGTCATTTGGGTCCTCTGGGTCATTTGGGTCCTCTGGGTCATTTGGGTCCTCTGGGTCATTTGGGTCATTTGGGTCATTTGGGTCCTCTGGGTCATTTGGGTCATTTGGGTCCTCTGGGTCATTTGGGTCCTCTGGGTCATTTGGGTCCTCTGGGTCATTTGGGTCCTCTGGGTCATTTGGGTCCTCTGGGTCATTTGGGTCCTCTGGGTCATTTGGGTCCTCTGGGTCATTTGGGTCCTCTGGGTCATTTGGGTCCTCTGGGTCATTTGGGTCCTCTGGGTCATTTGGGTCATTTGGGTCCTCTGGGTCATTTGGGTCCTCTGGGTCATTTGGGTCCTCTGGGTCATTTGGGTCCTCTGGGTCATTTGGGTCCTCTGGGTCATTTGGGTCCTCTGGGTCATTTGGGTCCTCTGGGTCATTTGGGTCCTCTGGGTCATTTGGGTCCTCTGGGTCCTCTGGGTCATTTGGGTCCTCTGGGTCATTTGGGTCCTCTGGGTCATTTGGGTCCTCTGGGTCATTTGGGTCCTCTGGGTCATTTGGGTCCTCTGGGTCATTTGGGTCCTCTGGGTCATTTGGGTCCTCTGGGTCATTTGGGTCCTCTGGGTCATTTGGGTCCTCTGGGTCGTTTGGGTCCTCTGGGTCATTTGGGTCCTCTGGGTCATTTGGGTCATTTGGGTCATTTGGGTCCTCTGGGTCATTTGGGTCCTCTGGGTCATTTGGGTCCTCTGGGTCATTTGGGTCCTCTGGGTCATTTGGGTCCTATATTCCTATCCTATAACATATATATCCTATAACCTATCCTATATATATCCTATATCATAAAACATATATCCTATATATCCTATAACATAACATATAACAAATATATCCTATATTATGTACTAGCGAGCGGCCGCGTACCAGCCAAAGGGGTAGCCCATGGTTAGCCTAAATATAGATTTGATGACGTCATGTTTACACATCTGAGCGACAGAAACTGTCTACACATCTGAGCGACAGAAACGTCTACACTGTTGGAGCTTCACTTTTGGAGAGACAGAAATTCCCAGGCAAACGCTATAACGCACCAGGTTTACAACCTGTGCGTTAATAACTGAAGATACAGATATATATACACATATATATATATATATTTACATATATATATATTGTTACGGTACGCGGTTAAGGATGTTATATTTGCCAAGTGGAGGCTCCGCGACCGAACAGTTGTTCCCCGACTAAACCCGATTTACCCAGACGTTGGCCGTATCGCGCCACCGCTATTCAATGAGGGAAAAGACTAAGACGACGGATGTGAAGAAAAGGAGAGACGAAGGCAAAGAAAGGTTTGAAATACGATGACTATTTATTACTATTTCCAGGCTCAAAATAACCAAGGAGAAGGAAAGATAATAAAATAATATACAGAAGCTTTTAGAGACACAGGGAAAATACTAGCTTATCTAACAGGCTTAATTAATACCCAGGACAGAACAAACAAAGACGACTCACACGGGGAATGATGATAGGAATTGGCTGGAAGGAGAGGAAAGTCCAATTTGTTCGGCAGCACGAATCGGCGCGTTCGGCAGCCGCCGTCCCTTCGCGGCCCTGCTCCAAACTGCCGTCCAGGCCCCAAACGGCTGTCGGGTCTTGTTGCTGCTGTAGACGCTGCTGCTGGCGAGCAAGGTGACGAATAGCAGGCTTTGTGCTTCCCTGGATGATCTTCTGCTTTTGGACCTCACGACTCAGCCCTGCTCTGACGACCCAGCTCTTTCCTTTGCACCTCACCACGCAGCTCAGCTCAGCCTTTCAGCTCATCTCTTGGACTCATCTGCTTGTCTCTTTGGGGAGCGCCCCGCGGCGGGTTATATAGGCCCCGCCCTTCACCCTTTGCGAACCTCCCCCAAGCATTCTCTCTCTGCCCTCTCACGCCAAACCCCTCGTTCTGGGTTGGATGAGCGTGGCCGACTTACTCCTCCCCTCTATGACGAGGTGGAGACCCGCCTTTCTTCCCCAACCCTGCCTCGTGGTCAATGGCGGCTTTGGAGGGGATGTAATTGCCAAATTGAGGCTTGGCCATTACGAAAGGGGAAATGGAGGTTTTTTGGGAATGGGAATGAAGGGAATCTATCTCTTTTACTCGGTGCAATTGAGTGTCATTTTAATGGAAGACAAGGCCTTACTCTAAAACACATAATAAGATATAAGCTACTGAACAAGGGTTTTATCGGGTCCTGCAATGTGGTGTTTCATGGAATAACTACCGAGACGCCCTTTTTATCTTTACACAACTCCGGAGGCAGGAGGCGCAGAATAAACAATAATAATAATAAAGCACACAATAAAAAAATTACAGTCCTCATATCCGCAACACTGCACCCTCCTCCTCTTAGGCACATCCTGGGCCTACAACTCTTATTTAGTGTGACACGTAGGTGTAGTTCCCTCTACTTTTAACCTGACCCTGAGTGCGACAGTTTTAAAACATAAATAAATGTGTCCCGCTGCTCCATTGCACCCTGCCTAACAGACTCACGCACACAGTTAACCGAATTGTGGAATGGTCTTCAAACTACACACTGACGGTGGGGAGCATTATTTACAATGACGTTACTTTTATTTACAAAACTAACCCAGGACCTGTGATTGTTCTTTCTGGGGGGGAGACAGTCTGCTCTGCATCGACGCACCATTAAAGCACCCAAAACGCACCAATACACCCTCAAGCACCAATCGGTGCAGTCACCACAGTTCATCAATAAAAATAAACCAACAACCCCTAACCCTGCAGGTGGTCTCTTGCTCTTTGGCTCCCTCGGCTGGTTATTATTATTTCTTCCATTTGTTGTCTTTTTCTTTTGCTGGCGGCCTATTTGCAATAAAATGCACCTAACGTGTCTGTTTTTATTTTCTTTATTTATGGCCCACAGGGCCGACTACGTGTGGTTCACCTGTGGGGCATCGGTGCCCTGTGGCAAGGTCCGCCAGCAAGATTTCGGGCCCTCATGGCCGGTTCCAGCAGAGGGGCCAGGCCCCAACCCATGGGGTCCACCAGTGGTGCTCGGCCACAGACATGTGGTCCATAATGTGGTGCATCGATGCAGACAGCTGGTTCTGGGAGTTCTGGGTGCACAATGGAGGCCTCACGCACGCTCCCCTCGGCGCCCAATGGCGCACAGGTCATGTGGGAGACAAAAGGGGGAAGACAAATGAGCGAGGGGTAAGGTCACAAGGGTACACATCAATAAGGCAATGCAAGGTGAAATGCGTACGGAGAGCGAAATGAGAAAGCTCGTCCCTACCGTACGTCACCCCCCTGTCACCTACTCTACCCTTGCCCTTACCCCATATTTACAAAATCTACACCTTTACAAATTCGTCGCTACTGTCACGTCTCCCTCATATTTCCCTTATACCAAATTCGTCACCACAATCCCTCTAACCAAAATTTGCCATCACCGAATTCATCATCAATCCTCATAAGGAGGAAGAGATGGAACATCAAGCACAATGTCACACCCACGTCATGATGCGTCTCACAATCCAAAACATTTGCACATAACAAATAATCAAAACATGGCATGGTGTGGAGGTACGTCATCCCAGGTGAGTGCATGTAGATGGTGCGAGGAGATCCTTCATCCTATCTACCTTCTAAATGACTTTAACACACTTTACTCTACCCGGGGTCTTCCCTGCCAATCCATTGGCCAACTTACACTATGGGTTCTAAAAACCAATTCCCATTGACCAAACTGTGGTGCTTCTCAATTTGGGGTCTCACTCCCCCGATTCATCTCCCGGTGCCCTTGCACAATTTCTGGGCTGAGACATGTAGCTCTCCCAGCAGGTCTACCCACCTGCACACCTCCACCACTGTAGTTGCCACCCGAGCTTACCTAGCTCCTCACCCTAACCTAACTAACTGGGGAAGGCCCCTCCTGGCTCTGTCACCCCACTCGGTGCCCTCTGGCACTGGGCTACCCGGGTCCGTCCTCCAGATCCTCGGGCCCCATCCACAACAACTACTACCGGCTCCCAGAGCCCACCTGCGGCCTCACCTGGCCGACATCCTCACAGTGGTGGAGTGCCCAAACCAACTACACACACTAACAGGCTACACGCCCAGCCATTTCCACAACACTAATGCACCCATCCAATCACCATTCTTCCACCCGCACCACAGATGCCAATATCCAACCACAATTTACCTATACCCTCTACCTAACACTTACACTACCCGCCCCGGGTATCCGTGATGGGGGTCCACTCTTCCCCCATTCACACCTCCGCACCATCCACTCCACTCCACAATTTCCACCATACTCACTCCACGACCATCCATTCCAATACTCCATATACCCCACACTACTATTTATTCCACACAACCATTCTCCATACACCTGTCAGTGCACACCTGTGCACTCACACCTGGTGCCACCTGCAACCTCCTTCCTTCCTGGACCATTTGGTCAACACCACACGCAATCACCACTACTCCCTAATACACTGCTCCATACACCTGTTCAGTTGCACACCTGTGCAATCACACCTGTTCCTCACACACTTTTCACAATACACTTCTATACACCTCCAACACTCACACGGCATCATCTGAACTACCTGTTGCCCTGCTAACTTAGTGCTCCCCGTCTTCCCTTTAAACTAAGCACATACCACGTCATTATCATCCACACTAATCTCCCTGCGTCCCCATTACAGGTGTCATTGTCACTAACTAATCTTAACGTTACCTAATGTCATCTTCGCTAGATCCCTACACACGATATATCCTAACCCCCCCGGGCTAGTTTTCACTGCCATCAACCCCATAAACCTAGTGCTCCTTTGCCCCCCGCTGTGAGGGATGGTGGATTGGCCATCCCATCACATGGGGCACGTTCCACTATAAATTTTGCTCGTCAAATTTCCACAAATCTAAAATTTGCCAATCACTCTACCAATCCTCTGCCAATCATCACTCAGCCAATCCTTTGCCAATCATCAAATTTTGTTTTTCTAATTTCGGGTCCAGACCACTATCCTCATCATTACAGTCTACTTACTAATGCCTCTCGGTGCGCCAATTCACTTCTACAGCCCGGCTTCATAAAGCCGAGCAATGAATGCGGGTTGTTTGGTGCCGGCGGCTGGATGCGTCCGGCACTCGGTGCAGGGAAGGAGGTTTACCCGGGCCGAGATCCCACGCACCACCTCAGCACGGAGCCATCCAATGGCCCGATCTCGACCTGCTGGAACGTCTCAACAAAAAGGGGTCGCCATGACGACCCTTCCTATCGGGCTGCCCGTTCCGCCTAGCGGAGCACGGACGCGGCCGTTCCAAGCGAGGCACAGCGTGGATCACGTACGGCGGTCCTTTCGAACCCGCCGTGGTTCGGATCCCCGCTGGTCCTCGCGGCACGCGAAGCTGCCCGACGCGCACCGAGGGCCCGATTCGGCTATAAGTCGCTCTAACCGCTAACCCGGTTACCGTCGATGCCTCACCTGCATGCTTACACCCCGCAGCCCGTTCCTTGCTCAGACATCCAGCTGTTCCCATGCTCCTCGTCATTGCACCTTCTCTTACACACCCAGGTGCACTCATTCCGCTCACAGACTTGGTCACACACCTGACCACCGAACACCTTGGCACACATTCGTTGTTCGCACACCTCACCAACACACCTCTTCGCGCCCCCTTCTCGGTCACCTCCTCTGTGACAACCACAGGTGTGCTCTCACTCGCACACCCAACCACATGTCTCACTACTAATTCCGGCGTGCATTCCCATACACGCTCTACCATTCCAAGTGTGCTTCCTTCCATTCCAGGTGTACTTCCTCTCTCACCTGTCACAACCAACTCACGCTCTGTGTCACTCTCACTACTTTCACCACCACTCTTGACAGCGCACTCACCCTTACTCTCGACAGCGCACTCTTTCCTCATGCACCTGTCCGTTACACACCTTTCTCGCGCACACTCTTGCGCACACTCTCCCGTTACACCCTCTGTAACACTCACCACAGGTGTGCATTCTTCCTTACTTTTGACAGTGCACTCTTTCCCCATGCACCCGTCCATTACACACCTTTCTCGCGCACACTCTTGCGCACACTCTCCCGTTACATCCTCTGTAACACTCACCACAGGTGTACACTCTCTCGTTACATCCTCTGTAACACTCACCACAGGTGTGCATTCTTCCTTACTTTTGACAGCGCACTCTTTCCCCATGCACCCGTCCGTTACACACCTTTCTCGCGCATCCTCTTGCGCACACTCTCTCGTTACTTCCTCTGTAACACTCACCACAGGTGTACACGCTTCCGTTACATCCTCTGTAACACTCCCCACCGGCGTACATTCTCTAGTTACTTCCTCCGTAACACTCACCACACCGCGCTTCCATGTGCTCCCTCGCACACGCGCTACGACCGACTCACTCTCGACAGCACACTCACTCCTTGGCGTGCACTTTTTCCTCACACACCACAGAGTCGGACATTCTCGCACACCTCCTCTTTCGCACACCAGACCTGTCGCACACTTCACCAACGGCCTCTCACGAACACCGGGGTCCAATGCAACCCCCAAGCCGACTGAAGCTCCCCTCACATCATATACATTTCCGAATATATCGCCACTCACCTTGACACCTCGTCTCCGCACCTCCTCTGCCACCTGCAAACTCTTTATTTGGTTAGTGAGCACATCATCACGATTCGAGCACAGACCTTGTACCAATTCCATTACCTCCTCTTTTATTTCCTTTTTAGTTTCCCTTCATCTCTTTTTAATTTCACTCACCCCTTCTTCCACCTCCTCTAATTTTTGCTTCACCTCTTTTATTTCCCGGTGCGTCTCCTCAAGTTCGTCCTCTAAGGCTATTTTGACCGTCTCTATGTGCGTCCTCACCTCTCGGTCCTTAGTCTCCATTACTTCTGTCACCTCTTCCAACCTCGTTGTCAGTCCCTCGCATACCATCTGACATTGCTTCTGTGTCGCTATCAAGTCATTTTTAATGTCGTTTTGTGTCGCTTTTAACCCTCCTAGTACCGCAGTGTTCCTTTGAACCTGCTCCGTTAGTTCTTTTTGTCCCTCCGTCAGCTGTTCCACTCCCCTCGTCAGACCCTCTATTCCCCTTTGTAACCTCGCCGTATTATTCCTCACCTCTTTCTCCATACGCTTTTCACCTCACTTTACCTCCTCGCGTACCCCTGAGACCTCCTCACTTACACCTCGTCGTATCTCCTCCTTCATCTCCTCCATCTCTTTTGTAGATGCCACCCTCATCTGTCCCAATTCATCCCTCTGAGCATCCAATTTACTTTCTAACCAGATTTTCACCTCCTCTATCTGGTTCCCCATCTGTTCGATTTCCCGGGTGGATTGCTCCCCTATTGCCCGCAATTTGTTTTCCATCTTGTTTTCTCACCCCTCTAACCCACCTTTCACCCCCTTTATCTGATTCTCCTGGGCAGCCATTCTATTTCCCACCCCTATTAACCCATGTTTCACCCCTTCTATCTGATTCTCCTGGGCAGCCATTCTATTTTCCACCCCCGTTAACCCATTCTTTACCTCTTTTATCCCGTTGTCTAACCCCTCAAATTTAGCTTCTAGCCGTTCCCCCATTTCTCCCATTTTGCCCCCCATTTTGCCCCCCATTTCGCCCATTTTGCCCCCCAATTCGTCCCTCATTGCCCCCATTTGCTCATTCTGAGCCTCCATCCGGTTCCCCATTTGTCCCATTTGGCCCTCCAATCGCTCACTATTAGCCCTCATTCTGTTTTCCATTCGTTCCATACTGTCGTTTTTTTCTGCATTTCCACCATGAATTGGGCCATGAAGGCTTGCATTTGGGCCGCGCTCATTGGTTCCGCGGCCGTGGCCCCCTCAACCACGTGCGCGAGAGCGCCATTTTGTGCGCCTGCTACCCCCTCAACCACATCCTCCATATACATTTCACCGAGGTCCTGGGTCGATTCTACCCCGTCTATCTGTATCTCTCCCACCGGCATCCCGTCGCCTTGACCAGCCATGACGCGATTTCAAAATTCGGGTTTTGCTTTACAACACAAATTTCCAGCAGCTTGTAATTTTGAGCGCGTTAAACACGCTTCGGGTCCGTATCTCACTCCGCGACACCAATTTGTTACGGTCCGCGGATTAGATGTTATTTTTACCGAGCGGAGGTAACCGCGGCCGAACAGTTGTTCCCCGACTCACCCGATTCACCCAGACGTTGGCCGTATCGCGCCACCGCTATTCAATCGGGAAAAGACTAAGACGATGTATGCAAAGAGGAAAAGGAATAAGAAGACGAGATAAGGGTTGAAAATACTACTAAATTTATTTACTATTTACAGGCTCAAAGTAACCAAGGAGAAGGAAAGATAATAAAATAATATACACAAGCTTTTAGAGACACAGGGAAAATACTAGCTTATCTAACAGGCTTAATTAATACCCAGGACAGAACAAACAAAGACGACTCACACGGGGAATGATGATAGGAATTGGCTGGAAGGAGAGGAAAGTCCAATTTGTTCGGCAGCACGAATCGGCGCGTTCGGCAGCCGCCGTCCCTTCACGGCCCTGCTCCAAACTGCCGTCCAGGCCCCAAACGGCTGTCGAGTCTTGTTGCTGCTGTAGACGCTGCTGCTGGCGAGCAAGGTGACGAATAGCAGGCTTTGTGCTTCCCTGGATGATCTTCTGCTTTTGGACCTCACGACTCAGCCCTGCTCTGACGACCCAGCTCTTTCCTTTGCACCTCACCACGCAGCTCAGCTCAGCCTTTCAGCTCATCTCTTGGACTCATCTGCTTGTCTCTTTGGGGAGCGCCCCACGGCGGGTTATATAGGCCCCGCCCTTCACCCTTTGCGAACCTCCCCCAAGCATTCTCTCTCCGCCCTCTCACGCCAAACCCCTCGTTCTGGGTTGGATGAGCGGGGCCGACTTACTCCTCCCCTCTATGACAAGGTGGAGACCCGCCTTCCTTCCCCAACCCTGCCTCGTGGTCAATGGCGGCTTTGGAGGGGATGTAATTGCCAAATTGAGGCTAGGCCATTACGAAAGGGGAAATGGAGGTTTTTGGGAATGGGAATGAAGGGAATCTATCTCTTTTACTCGGTGCAATGGAGTGTCATTTTAATGGAAGACAAGGCCTTACTCTAAAACACATAATAAGATATAAGCTACTGAACAAGGGTTTTATCGGGTCCTGCAATGTGGTGTTTCATGGAATAACTACCGAGACGCCCTTTTTATCTTTACACAACTCCGGAGGCAGGAGGCGCAGAATAAACAATAATAATAATAAAGCACACAATAAAAAAATTACAGTCCTCATATCCGCAACAATATATATATATATATATATATATATATATATATATATATATATATATATATATATATATATATATATATATATATATATGTATATATATATATATATATATATATATATATATATATATATATATATATATATATATATATATATATCTGTCTATATATGTGTATATATATATATATATATATATATATGTATATATATATATATATATATATATATATATATATATATATATATATATATATATATATATATATATAGGGTGGTGCTCAAAATAATTTAAAAAAAATATTTACTGGGACATGGCTTTATGTTGTTCCTTTTGTTCCAAAATGAAAAGACACCAAATATGAAAGAAATCTGATTTTATGTAGGGGTGCCACATCAGCCTTCAAACTAAAGGTGTCTACAAAACTTTTCTATATATGGATCGAAAGCAAAACCAGAAGTTTGTTTTATGAAAATCCACCCTCCACTCACTTTCTTTGTATTCTAGCAAACACAAGTTACAATAGCTGCACAAATAGCACTATATTGCTATGAAAACTCAAATTCAATGATAACAATCCAAATGTTCAGTTCATAAAATGAAGAGACACCATATCACATAATATTAAAAAACCCAAATATAATGAGAAATGTAACTCCTATTTCTGGGCCTGTTTCACCACTGTTGCCTTCTTGGCATCGGGTTACATCTTCCTGTGAGCAGCAACAACTTGGAGCAGAGCTTGCTTTTGCTCTTCATCCTTTGTAAGGAGCTTATTGTAGTCTTGTATCAATGCGACACCCCTTTCTGCCCTGTCGTTCACCACGACTAAGCCACTGGCGGCTTTCTTTGCTTCCTGAAAGCTGGTTTCTTGCTCCCATGAACCAGGATCCTTATCCATCCAATCAGTTGGGGTCCCTAGGATGCTGAAGAAATGCTTGGTGTGTTTTGTTATGAGGCCAGCGATTGACAGGGCGGTTCCTCGTTTGATAGCTGGTCTCTTTGGAGAGGGGTTTTCACCGTCATTTTTCAATGCTTCAATCATATTGATCTTGCTTTCTTTGTCAATTCTGGTGTCAAAGAATGCAAATGCCACTAGTACTGGGCTCATGTACCACGTGTGGCGGCCAAGTGCCTTCAAGGCTGCCTGAGCCATCTTCTGATTGATTTGTTCAAACTCAAACCTTTCCAACTTCTTGAAGAGGTTAATGTCATTCAGGGGAGCCTCAATAGCTTGTGGAGCCCGAAACCAAGCCTGTACATACACAAGGCAGACAAAAATGTTGAAGGCTCGGAGTTCTCTCACCTCTCGAAGTGTCAAGTGGAACTCTGACCGAAACATGAACACCTGTAGTGAATATAGTGCTTTTGCCATCCATCTGGCTCTGTGCATTGCTCCTGGAGCCATGAGCCGGATTCCACGAGGTGGGATTCCTCCCATGTAGATGACAGTCAGTTCTAGGAGTTCACGATAATCATCTCGTGGCTGCTGATCTTTCAAACACACAAGAGCAAATTCCAGAGCTTCATCCATCATGTCATTGTTCTGTGCAAACTCAGCTGCCGTATCAGGATCTGTGAATCCATTTTTTGGTTGGTGATGGGCAATGGACGGCCACTCCACCTGAAACCGCTTAAAAAGCTGGATGTCAGGGCCTGATGAAGGACCGAAAAGAGTGGTGAAAACATCTCCCAGAATGATTTCGTGCGCATGATGGCGGCAAGCCAAATGAATTAGTTCAGTCTGTAGCTTCTTTTCAATGAGGACAGCAGCCCCTCCACGAACACCTGAATTGCTGGCCGTTGTGTCAAAAGACAAAGCCTTCACCTTGCCCACAAGGTTCCAGCTCTTCAGTGTGTCCACTACAGCGGTTGCCATAGCTTCTCCTCCCCCGTCAGGTAACTTGGGAACATTCAACAGCTGCTCCATTCCATGGTACTGGTTGGACACAAGGATTGGAAGACGATCCACCTTCACATGCACAAAATCTCCAGTGACATCGGGAAGAAGCTTTCCATCCCAATGGACCACTAAAGGACCATGCACATTATGATGAAATGCTTCTTTTATTTCGTCCATGGTTTTGCATCGATGCATCATGCGATTCCGCCGCACTGTCCATCGGTTCAGTGCCAGCTCTGCAGGATCCCATCCTACTGCTCTACAAATGGATGCCAAGTTGTGGACAGCCATTCGGTCACTTGTTTTCGTACGATCCAAAGAAGCTGCGACTTCAGGAGTGACAATGTTGATAGGCCTTCTTTTCTTGGGACGAGATATCCCACCATCAGGTGATGAAGAACCAGCCTGTGCCATGGTCTCAGAGTCAGAGTCTGAGTTTGTGACTTACATAGCAGTAGCACCCTTCATGACCATTTCCTGTCTCTTATTTTCCTTCTCTGCCTTAGTCTTCTCCTTTTCTTCCCTTTCTTTCTTTCGCTTCGTTTTTGCTTCCAACACAGTGTCTACAGATCCCATTGAAGCCTTCCTCTCTGAGAATTGATCGTGAAGAAACTTCCTGTCCTCGGGGTTGGTGATTATGGCCTCCGAATCTGCATGCCTAAGATCAAACGTCTTCTCCAAGGAGGCCTTGAAGGATGCTTCCTTTTTCTCTTGGGTCGCACCACCCCGCTTTGCACCTTTTTGGAGGCTCCTCCATTCTTCATATAGCCTCTCCAAACGATGGATGCAGTGCTGCTTCGTCGTTGTAGGTAGGTGAGCTTTTTCCCAGAACTTCACAACCTCTTCAATGGTGAGGGTTGCACTCTCCCGGGCAGTGCGATTCTCCTTCTTCAGGTGATGGAAAAACAGGACAAGAGATTGATGCACAGTCGGGAGCTTGGCACCTTTGATGGCATCTCCAGAAGTGATGAGATACACATTATCCTGAGCCCGAGTTTTCAATGAAACACTGGTACTAGCACATGCCATATCTGCAAAATACGCAAGAATGTGGGTAAAATCCTGTTAATTCTTACTCCACAGGGTCACTCTCTACAAAAGAGCCACAGTCAATAAGTTAGGCCTACATATTACACACTAAAAAAGCGTACCCCTGACCCCGGGAACCTGTACAAAACATGCATGAAAATTGCCCAGATAGTGATCATAGGAAGTCTCAAAACTATGTATAATATATTGTATATAACTATATATATAATGTATAATGTGTATTTATGTATATTTATTATTTAATGTATATTTTATGTATAAATTTAATGTATATTTAATTATAATGTATATATATTGTATAACTATATATTTATTTCTTATATTTAAATTTTAATATATTATATTTATTTTTAATATATTATTTAATGTATTATATTTGTCTATATTTGTATAATTGTCTATCGTATAATTGTATATATAATGTATAATATAATATATATTATTATTATTTAATGTATATTTACTATATATTTATTTTTAATATTATATTTAATATATATATATAATTATGTATTTATTTTGTGTATATACAGCCCAAAAAATGGGAATTCCTATTTTTGCATGGGGGAAAATTCATCACTGATGTGGCACCCCTAAATATTATGGGATTCCATTCAAATTTGGTGCGGTTTCCTTTGACACCAAAAGGAACAAAAATAGACCATGTCCCGGAGAATATCAGCATTTTGATTTTTTGAAGCCCACCCTAATATATATATATATATATATATATATATATATATATATATATATATATATATATATATATATATATATATATATATATATATATATATATATATATATATATATATACTGTATATATATATATATATATACATATATATATATATATATATATATATATATATATGTATATATATATATATATATATTATATATATATATATATATATATATATATATAGTGTGTGTGTGTATGCATATGTATGTATATATCTACTCTATAAGAGAGCTGTTGGTCTGTGTGTGTGTGTGTGTGTCTGTGTGTCTGTCTGTGTGTCGCCATTTTTCTCAGACATGGCTGAACTGATCTTCGTCAGACTTTCAGAGGTTCATCAGTGAGTGCCTGGGAGTGTTTTAGGCAACAAAAAGGATCCTGAAATAAAAAAAGTTTGTTTTTTTGGATTGAAAAAAAAAAGAATCACTCAATAGTGCCTAAGCCTTTTTTAATTAATGGCAGTTATATACAAGACCACATTCGCATAACTAAATACAAAACAATCAGCAGACATTTGAACACAAATAAATCAAACAATTCCGTAGGTATACGAAGTTTGTAGTAAGGCTGGCTTCTTCTTCTTCCTGATCGGCATCACAGTTAACTCAGAAACGTGATGAACAGCACATTCACCAGCATATTGTCGTGCGAATACCCTCCGGTTAATACCAGGGCTCGCAAATGACCGAACGGCTTTAATTGAGGCGACGACCAACTTGGATTCGGCTATAAACTGTGGGAGGGCGAAGTGAAGAGGAAGAGGTGGAAGCGCTTACCGATAGCGATGCAACCGCAGCTACGATCCTGCAGGGGAAATAACTCAACGAACACAAGATTGTTTAATGGAAAGGGAAAATAATACAAGGGTTTATTTACAAGAGATAGCAGGACAGGAAAATATGTGCCGGCAATAAAAAAGCCTAAATCGGGATCCCACACACCTCACCTCAGAAACAAGACAAAGGAAAATGAATTACAAAAATAACTGTCCGTCGTGTAATGGTTCGTGGGTGCGAGCTTATCTGTCCGAAATGTGTCCCTTCGTTCAACGCAGCTCCCTCAGTCTGCCTCGCCCACGAGCTCCGCCAGGCCCGAGCGACCCGCCCCACACCAGGCTCCTCGTCAACGGCCCACGAGGTCCGTTCACTCACAGCACCAAAAGCACCGAGCACCGAGAAGATGGTGAACCCACGACCTCCAGGACCTCTCAAGACGAAGAGCCAAGGACGAACAACGACAAGCGAAGGGCCAGCACAACTCAATTCCAAGCGCCAAGTCTCAGCACGACGTAATACCAAGCGCGAACCGTCAGCATGACTTAATCCCCCAGAGCGAAGCGTCAATCCCGCCAGCGAGTCCTTTTGTAACTTGGCATGTGAAGTCAGTTCTGGCGCATTACCAACCAGAGCCTCGTAGCTTCCCGCCGTCTGCTGAACCATCTTGCGCCTTCCGCGCTGATTGGTTCAATGCTTGAGCCTTCCATGCCAACCAATCACACATTCCCTGGGTGTGGCTATCCTGCCACGAGGCTGGTTACTAGGCCAGCTGGTGGTGTGGCTGGTTGCGGCCCCATTGGCGGTGCCCTGGCCTGGCTTCCTGCCCGTTTTCCAAAGTTGTTATGGTAAGGGAAGGGGAATTATTTAATGTTGCACTAAAGGGCCTATCTAAGTGTTCATATGACTATGCGTTGCCATAAGGCACAAAGGTATGGTGACAGGGGGAAACGACGAACAAAGGAAACTTATCCATAATCCCTGCACTATTTAGCACGCCCTGCTCCCTCGTAGCGGGGACATTAATACAGCTTATACCGACAAACCGGAAATAAACATAGAACTTATTACAGGTAGATTCCCTATCGCGACAGTTGGATACCTACCTATACAGATCTACCTGGCTCTAGATATTCCTCTACCCAAATTCATAACAATATATTCAACAAAAAGGTGATGAACCCCCCTCAACTCCCTTCCTCACCCCTTCCTCTCCTTCCACCCATATATATATATATATATATATATATATATATATATATATATATATATATATATATATACATATATATATATACATACATATATATGCATACATACTATTACGTGCTCCTCCCAAAACCCCCTGGTCACGGTGTACCTCCGAGCCCCGAGAGGAGTCACGGCAGAAAAATGTGTTATTCTGTATGTCAAAGATCAATGGTGAAGCCACACCAATTGTTACAAACAAACAAGTATTGTATTAAGATCACACAAGAATAACAGTACAACAATAGTAATCAATTGTACAACCAATATATATTTCCTATGATGGTACCATCAGGTTCATACAATATAACTCACTGTGCTCCAAGTGAGCGAAAAGAAGAAGATTCCCAATGTCTCTAATCCCGGGTTCAAGCCAAAGTTGATTTCCGGCTTCAATCCAAAGTTGATTCCGGCTTCAAGCCAAAGTCGATCTGCTCCAGCGATCGTCAGAACAATGTCCAATCGAAACCAGAATCCCGTTGGGTTGACAGTTACAGTCCTGCTGCCAAAGCTACGCAAAGGTGCCCTCAAGGCGACCGGGAAATCACACCCTCGGGTATGGACGTGACACGGCTCACAGTCGGCAAACCGCAAATTAACCTTCAAAAGCCACGTTGCACACAAACACACCAGATTAACGTCTGAATGCGGTGAAAATGGTTGAAGAGAGATGAAACCTTGAGTGAAGCGCAAGTCCTGCATGAGTCAAAATGGCCGACGGCCCGCTCTCGTGGCGTAACGGCACTCTGATGATTCTCTCCGGAATCAACCACAAAACCTGTCACACAGGTTGATCTGTCACAGCGATAACAACTCTGTCGCAGGAATCCCCTTCCTGGGAAACCCAAAGTTCACTCGTGACTCTCGCCCATCAACATTCGCTCAGACCTCAAGGCAGCTCGGCTTTCTTCTCTGACTCATTCGCTCCGCCTTCTTTTTTTCCTCCTCCTCTTCTTCGTCGTCCGGTTCCGGTTTCATTTAAAACATTAACTTTTACCTTTTGAAAATAGTTCATAAACAATAAACCTTTTGAAAACAATAATAGTACATGGAATCAAAAATGTTTACAGTGGATGAAAACCACAACAACGGAAGTGACGAATCCGTAACACTTCCCCCCCTCAAGAAAGAAAGTTTGAACATAGTGAAAACTTTCGTTGCAGGCAAAAACTCTTTTAACAAACAAAAGTAAAACTCACACCCAAAGGATCAATTCACGTGAGCAACAATAATTAATATTTCCCAAAATAAAGCAAAAAAACTTCCAAACAACCTACAGAAATTTCCAAAGTTAGTTCACTCTGGACAAAGCATCAGCATCGACATTGTCCCTGCCCTTTACGTGCTCAATTTCCAAGTTGAACTCCTGCAAAGCCAAACTCCATCTCATCAACCTCTGGTTTTTATTTTTCATTTTTTGAATGAAGGTTAAGGGGTTGTGATCAGTGAAGACTTTTATAGGAAATGTAGTAGTTCCCAGATACACCTCATAATGCTGAAGCGCTAGCAGGGGAGCAAGGGTCTCTTTTTCCACTGTGGCATAATTTGCCTGATGTTTATTAAACTTTCTGGAGTAGTAGCACACCGGGTGATCCACTCCATCATCATCTTCCTGTAATAGAACTGCCCCAGCCCCCACATCACTTGCATCAATGGCCAACTTGAAAGGTGCTTGAAAATCCGGGGCTGCTAGGACAGGAGAGCTCATTAATATTGCTTTGACGTGGGCAAAGGCAGCCTGACATTTGTCATCCCAAACAAACTTGGTCTCTTTCCTCAGCAAATTCGTTAAAGGGGCTACCACATCAGAAAAATTCCTGCAGAACCGCCGGTACCAACCAGCCATACCCAAGAATCTCATAAGCTCCTTCTTCCCTTTTGGAACTTGGAAGCGATCAATGGCTTCTATCTTGGCTGTCACCGGTTGCACATGACCCTGACCTACTACATGGCCTCGGAACACCACCTGTGCCTTTACAAACTAACTCTTAGATAAATTGATGGTCAACCCTGCCTCGGTCAGTTTCTTGAAAAATGCATGGATTTGTTTAATATGATCTTCCATGGTCATGGTGTGGATGATGACATCATCCAGATAAGCCTCCACCCCCTCAAGGTTTGCAATAAGCTTATTAATCAGCCGTTGAAATGTAGCAGGCCCGTTTTTCAATCCAGAGGAAAGAACCTTGAACTGATGCAACACATTTGGTGTGACTAAAGCCGAGATTTCCTTGGCTCTATCAGTAAGAGGAATCTGCCAATACCCTTTCAGCAAGTCAAACTTAGTTACAGGCCTATTCTATCAATACAGTCATCAATCCTCGGGATGGGATATGAGTCGGTTTTGGTCACTGCATTAACCCGTTTTAAATCCGTACAACAGCGAAAACTGCCATCGGGTTTTGGAACCAACACACATGGTGAGCTCCATTCACTGCTTCTTGGTTCTTTCATGTCATTCTCCAACATATACTGAACCTCCTTCCGAAGATACTCCATCTTCACAGGGTCAATCCGATAGGGGTGTTGCTTCACAGGAGTGGCTTCCCCCACCTCAATATCATGATATACCAAGTCAGTACGACCAAGTACATCTGTGAACAAATGTGCAAACTCAAAAATTAGGCTGGATAGTTGTCCTTGTTGTTCCCTCGTCAAATGACCTAATTTCTCATCTAAATGACACAACACTTCTGTGTTCGTCAATCTGGGACAAGCCTGGTCATCAAAGTTTTCAAACTTCACACCGGCGTCAACCTCTGGATTCTCTTACACCCCGACTACAGGCACGACAGGTGAGACAGGAACCATTTCTTCCACAGGGTTCCTCTCATGATATTTCTTCAGTCGGTTGACATGACACAGCTGCAGCTTTTTCCGTCAGTCGGGAGTTGTCACCACGTAATCTGTTTCATTAACCCTCCTTTTGATTGCATAGGGACCAAAATCTCTAGCCTGTAGTGGCTGATCTGGAACAGGAAGCAACACTAACACTCGGTCCTCAGGACTGAAATTTCTTATCTGAGATTTCTTGTCATGTCTCACTTTCATTTTATCCTGTGTCAATTTCAAGTTTCTTCTCGCAACTTCACAAGCCTTTGCCAATCTGTGCCTAACCGTTGACACATACTCCACCACTGTTGACTGTGACTCCTCCTGTAGCCACTGTTCTTTCACCAATTTCAACGGTCCACGCACTGCGTGTCCAAACACAAGTTCAAAAGGACTGAACCCCAATGACTCCTGAACAGATTCCCTCGTAGCAAACAACAATAAGGGTATTCCTTCATCCCAATCCTTGTCACATTCAAAACAATACGTTCTGATCATATTCTTCAATGTCTGGTGAAACCTTTCCAAGCCCCTTGGCTCTCGGGATGGTAAATACTTGATCTTACTTGCTCCACTCCCAACAGGTGTACCACTTGCTGAAAAAGCGTTGACATGAAATTGGAACCCTGATCAGACTGGATGACCTTAGGTAGGCCAACCAAAGTGAAAAATTTAATCAAGGCCTTCACAATAACTGCCGCCGTAATTTTTCTAAGAGGCACTGCCTCTGGGAACCTTGTGGAAGTGCACACGATGGTCAACAAATACTGATGTCCAGCCTTAGTTTTAGGTAAAGGGCCTACACCTTTTCCTTTTCCTTAAGTTCCTTGATGTCACTCCCTTTCCTCTAACCTCTTTCAGAATTTTCCTCCAATACCTCTAAGGGACAGGTTGATCTGTCAAAGTGATAACAACTCTGTCGCAGGAATCCCCTTCCTGGGAAACCCAAAGTTCACTCGTGACTCTCGCCCGTCAACATTCGCTCAGACCTCAAGGCAGCTCGGCTTTCTTCTCCGACTCATTCGCTCCACCTTCTTCTTTTCCTCCTCCTCTTCTTCGTCGTCCGGTTCCGGTTTCATTTAAAACATTAACTTTTACCTTTTGAAAATAGTTCATAAACAATAAACCTTTTGAAAACAATAATAGTACATGGAATCAAAAATATTTACAGTGGATGAAAACAACAACAGAAGTGACAAATCCGTAACAATACACACAAAAATATTGACACACTTGCATTTTTTTCAAATAACTCACAATTTTCTCCAAAAATAAGTTGAAATTGACAAAAGTATTTGGTCTCCACAATTCTTTATTTCACTGTTAATATTACAGAACCTTTGTTTTTTATTCAGAACTTAATATATCCTTTTAAATCAGAAAATAAAAAGAAATGGCATTGACAAAATTTTTGACACCCTCGACTTAATATTTGGTACACAGCCATTGGACAAAATAACTACAGTCAATCGCTTTCTATAGCCATGAGTGAGCTTCCTACACCTCTCTACTGGCAGTTTGGCCCACTCTTCTTGTACAAACTTCTCCAGTTCTACCAGATTTGAAGGGTGTCTTCTCCCAACTGCTGTTTTCAGATCTCCCCAACAGGTATTCAATGGGATTTCGATCTGGACTCATTGCTGATCACTTCAGAACAGTCCAGCGTTTTGTCTTGAACCATTCCTGTGTGCTTTTTGAAGAGTATTTGGTGTCATTGTCCAGATGGTGAAGCATGATTCATCACTTCAGAGAACGCGTTTCCACTGCTCCACAGTCCAATGGTGGCGATCTTTACACCACTCCAGCAGATGCTTGGTATTGCGCATGGTGATCTTAGGCTTGTGTGCGGCTGCTCGGCCATGGAAACCCATTTCATGAAGCTCCCGACGAACAGTTGTTGTGCTGATGTTGCTGCCAGAGGCAGTTTGGAACTCGGTAGTGAGTGTTGCAACCGAGGACAGACGATTTTTATGAGCTTCAGTACTCAGCAGTCCCGTTCTGTGAGCTTGTGTGACCTACCACTTCGCGGCTGAGCTGTTTTTGCTCCGAGACGTTTCCACTTCACAATACCAGCACTTACAGTTGACCGGGGCAGCTCTAGCAGGGCAGAAATTTGAGGAACTGACTTGTTGGAAAGGAGGTATTCTATGACGGTGCCACGTTGAAAGTCACTGAGCTCTTCAGTATGGCCCATTCTACTGCCAATGTTTGTCTATGGAGATTGCATGGCTGAGTGCTTTATTATATATACCTGTCAGCAATGGGTGTGGCTGAAATAGCCGAATGCACTAATTAGAAAGGGTGTCCGCATACTTTTGGCAATGTAGTGTATATTTTCGAAAGCAGACATTCATGGGGGATGGGTGCCTGAAAAATGTCATGAATGGCGAATCCGCGAATGTCGGGGCAATGTTTCAATGGGAAAAAGAGGGATCGTTCCTGGTGGTTAGTGATTCATGAGGGAAAATTTGAAAATTTTACCACCACGAATGCACATCATTGCAGTTTCACTAAAATGCTTACAAATAAAAACGAGAGCAATGAAAATGTGTCTTTAATATACCTCCGCATAGTCCCTCCTCATAACAATGGGTAGATGCCCTCCTTCACTGTACTAAAAATAAATGTTTGATTTAAATCCCTTCATCTGTTTTAATGTATCACATTTTTACCAGACAGAGGAGGTTTCACATCGATCGGTGAAGCGATTTTGGAGAAGGGATTTTTTTACATATCAGCTTTCAAGCTAATATGGCTGCAAAACCACGTGACATATGACATCAAAAATGTACAGTCTGCTTATGTATGGATAGGGGATCACGTTTGTGAAGTTTCATGCTGAAAGTTTGTGAAGTTTTGTTTTTCTATCCAAGATGGCTTCCAAACCACGTGACCTACAATGTCATAATTTTCAAACTATATGCAGCAATTGTGTTAGATGACATTTGTAAAGTTTTGCATCGATAGGGTAGTCGGTTTCTCAGATATAATTATTTAATATTTTCCTTCAATTCAATATGACTGCCACATCATGTGACAAATGACGTTTTTGTGATCAAGTTTTAATCGCCATGCCTCGTTAATGACACACGTAAAGTTTCGAGTCGATCAATTTGATGGTTTTGGAGAAGATATTTTTTTAAAGGTTTTAGGTTTAATTCAATATGGCTGCCAAACCATGTGACCTATGATGTCATAAATGTAATATTTCAATACAAATGGGTCATACATCATGTGCATGCAATTTCACATTTTTAGGATAAGGCATTTCATTAAAACATTTATGGCTGGTATACCACTTCACTGCTGATGTCATCATTATCATGCTTTTGTTCCCCATTGGGAGTGAAGTGAAATAGGTAGGACAATGTTCCAAGTTTCGAATTTTTCCATTCAGCTGTTTCCGTTAAATACTTTTTTAATTATTTGCATTTAATCCAACATGGCTGCCATACCATGTTAACTATGACATCACAATTATCATAAAACATTCTGCATGGGTGTCACCCCTACCCTGAAAGTTTTGTCTCAATCGGACATTTGGTTGCTGAGAAAAACGAGGTTTTGCCCGTACGGACGGACGGGCAACCCGGAAACAAAATAACTCCGGCCACCTTCGAGGGTGGAGGCACAATAATAATACTGTAAACCTTTCAAAAAGGTTAGCTCACTCTGTTGCCACGAGTGTCATGTTGCTTTCTCAAAAATGAACCGTTTGTTTTGCTTCGATCAAGGGTGGGAGGAGGCAGGGGAAAGGGTGGGAGGAGGGACCCTGCATAGCCCAGCAACGCCAGGTACCTTTTCTACTAATAAATATAAGCTTTACATATTGCATGAAGTTCATTGTGAAAGAGCTTTATATATTTAATTAAATGGATTGTGCTTGCATTCTGCAAGCAGCTTAATAAATTAGGTAACTCAAGAATGCATACTGTATAAATTTTGGAAGTTTAAACATAAGGGGGTTACTGGAAGAATGCGTGCATCCTGAAGTTGCTAGGGAGGGGTGGAGGACTGAGGGAGCATAGGGGGGTCATATCGGCGAGGAGACAGCAAAAAATAAAAAACCCAGAGGTCACCAACCTGCCTGTGATGTGAAAGTGTATATACCTTGTGCTTCAGCTTTATTGCAGGAGATTGCAATACTGTTGAGAGCTTTTGATTACACAGAATCCAGGAGAGACAGATATGATGCTGGAGAGCCATACCAGAGGGGAGTTCAGTACTCCATTGAGTTATGAAGCAAGGTCTTGTGGACTGTGAGTAACTCTAATTTCCCAGGGAAATGCTTGGATCAATAGAGGATGGCCAGTCTGTGGTTTGCTATCAGGGCCAGCTTCGCTATGCCGTTGGCCCGGGAGAGGTCATGGCTGATGTGGAGGCCTAGAAGTATAAGAGACCGAACCCCTTCCAGTGGCTGACAATGGAAATAGGTAGGTGGGTTAGTTTGGCCATACTTCCTGAACCAAATGATGGGTCAGTGAGATTTTCCAAGATTGAAGGTCATTGATTGAAGGATACCATTTATCAGACAAGCATCTATCTATAATTCCAGTAATCTCTGTGTGTGTGTCTGTGTGTGTGTCTGTGTGTTTGTTTGTCTGTGACCGCTGTTTCTCGACAACCACGGGTCCGATATACTTGAAACTTGCCAGGTATATTGCTGGGGACCTGAGGATGTGCCTTTTCAAGGTTTCATATTAATCGGAGAAGTAGTTACCGAGCTATGGCGATTTAGCCGTTCGCCGTTCGCTTTGGCTTTGCGAATGGACCAAACAATTTCATGTAAATAGAGGGGGGGGGGGGGGGGTTCTACCGTACTCGCAAGCCGTTCGCTTTGGCTTTGCGAATGGACCAAACCATTTCATGTAAATAGAGGGGGGGGGGGGTTCTGTGGTCGTTACTGCCACATGGTTTCAAAGTTTTTTTTTGTTGTTGTTGTTTGCACGCATGTTTTTTTGCACCCACGTACGGGCACGCCCTAGTATATTAAATTCCATATCAACAGACAGTTATGCGGCTGCAGTTCACATTGCAGAGGAATGGGATACCTGTGGAAGATGATTAACAAGACTGGGCCCAACACACTGTCTGGGGAAACATGAGCCTTTACTGAATGAGGGGAGGAAAGGGTTCCATATTGAAGAATAACTTATCTTCTCTTGCTGGCTCTGTGTATAGGTTCAAGCAATGTCACACTTATAGAAAGTCAAAACTCCTTCTTCCTCACTTTAATGTAAACCTGATGAAGTGTTGATCCCTGGCTTCTTGCTTCCCTCCTCTCTACCTTACAGCCAATGTTGGGCCAGAATATACAATGGCAACTTTATCTCCCTCTGTCTCTGTTGTCCTAAATCTGACATTGATGAGCCAGCTGTCAGCACACATTTACAATCTAATTTGTTTCAGGCAGAGCAGCGATGATCATTTGGTTATCTATCCAGCTCTCTTCATACCAGGTCTACATGAAGGTGTTCAGCTTGACTCACTTCAGTGACCTGCTGTGTGAATCCTTTCAACATCCAGCACTGATCTCACATTCCAAAAACCCAAGAACTACACTTGACATCTTAATTTTGTTCTGTTTGCAGGTCGAAATAAAGCCCGGAGACTTGCAATCTCTCGGCAAACAAGCACGCAATTGAGGAGCCAATTGTTCTGATTGAAGAAAGCCAGTGAATGTACCCATACCTGTACCCTCACTTACAATGTCCAAGCCCTTGAATGACCTTCAATTGCACCTTATCACCACTGTAAAGATCAATTTGACTTGCGATTTGCACACACGCACACCACATGGCTTTAATGGCCATGCGACAGGGTTTTGCAATCACGTCTGTGTCTGTCTGTGTCTGTTTGAGTGTATATGTGTGTGTGTGTGTGTGTGTGTGTGTGTGTCTGTTTCTTTCTTTGTTATCTCCATATGCGGGTTTCAGAAGGTGAAACGGAGTCCACTCAGGTCTCGAAATATCCACCTACGTTTCAGTAAGGGATAATGATTCACGGACCAGTTTGTGAAGTTTTCTTATTCTCAAAGTTTTGTTCCGAGGGTTCTTTTGAGCATCGTCACCGAGCCTCGGACAGCTTCCAACTTCAGTTCATTTGTCGTAATATTCTCAGGGATGATTTTAAAGATCTCTGTCAGGTTCCTCTTTATCATTCCTGTTGTTCCAATTGTCACTGGTATACATTTAGCGCTCTTCAGCTTCCAGGATCTTTTCACTTCATACTTGAGGTCTTGATATTTGGTAATTTTCTTGATTTATGCATTATTTAGGACAAAATCTCTGGGTACTGACACCTCAATTAGCAATACCTTCTTTTCTTTTTTGTACCTCAGTACTATATCCAGTCTCAATGCTTTGTTTTCTATGTTCATGCTTGATGAGATCATTAGGTCACACATGAGTATTACTTCCTTGTTTTCAGTGACTGCTTTTGGTTCATGTTTCCATGAGTTTTCTGGAACTGGGATATTGAGACTTTTGCAGATGTGCCATGGATTACTCGACATACTTTGTTGTGTCTTTGGGTGTACAGTTGTTCTGACATGAGTATTTTTTTTAATCCTGATAGGAGGTGACTCATGCTTTCTGTTTCTACCTTGCAAAACCGACACTTGTCCGATTGACTCAGTCCCACCATTTTCTTAAAGCCATTAGTGTAGTGTCCTTGGTTATTGAGCATATATAATAATTACCCTGCGTTCGCGAAGCAAAAAGCAGGGTTAAGTATTCAGTTACGTACATGTGCCATGTGCCGTACGTGTCTGCATTTAAAAAAATTCATTTTCTCGGTCCGATTGACATTAAATTTTCACCATAGGAGGGCCTCCTCTTGCAAAATATTTCAATTTTTTTTTTTTTGTATACAATATCGAGGCTCATGAAAGAGCTAACATTAATCACACAAAAAAGCAAACAGACACATAAAACATATAATAAGGGGAGCGGTAGACAAGATGGGGAGAGAGAGAGGGAAGCACAGAAGTACAACATTTGACAGCAGGGATAATGGGAGATCTGTAGAATGGGCTTGTATATCAGGGCTTGGGGGGAGGTGGGAGAAGTAGAAAACACATGGACACTGCAAGGACTTCCAGGAAAGAAGTTGGTATTTCACAAAAGTGGACCTGGGGTGAAATTAGCGGGGGTAGAAAAGATGAAGGTTTTGGATGGGGGAAGATAAGAGATGGTGGTGAACAGCTGTTTTAAAGACCTGGAGAGAGGAGTGGGATTGAAGAGAGCGAGGGAGTTTGTTCCAGAGGCGGGAGAAGAGGGGAATGAAAGAGTGAAGGTGAGCAGAGAGTCTTGATTTTGGCAGTTTAACCATAAGAGGGTTGCTGGCAGATCTTGTGCGACCTGTAGGAATATTTGGGGGACAGAGCACAGAGAGAGCTGGGGGAGCAAGGCCGGAGAGGAGTCGGTAGAAGACAGAAAGACCACCAACCTGCCTGCGGTGAGTGAGTGAAAGACCCTCGGAGTTAGCTTCATCGCGGGAGATTCCAATGATTCTGAAAGCTTTGGTTTCAACAGCATCAAGCCGAGCTAGGTGTGAGGCATGAGCACCGGCCCAGAGGAGAGAACAGATATAGAGGTGCAACAATGATTATTATGACGTCATAGGTCACGTGGTACAGGCATTATCTTGGAAAAACTTTGCACCTCTATATCTCTGAAACCACTCCATGGAAAAAATTGAGACCTGGCTTATTGTCAAGTACTCCCCATGGGGAATAGGATATGTTAATGCTGATGTCATTGGTGCCATAATGATGATGTCATAATTCGACAGGGACAATGCTTAGTCTGATCAGTTTGAAATGTATTGAGTGTGATCTATGCAACAATTATGTTAGAGAATATAAATGTATGATGTCATCGGTCACGTGGTCTGGCAGCCATATTGGATCAAAGAAAAAAAATGTTCAAAAACAGAAGAGTTGGCTCGCAACGATTTGTCTGTACAGGGTAAGTATTCAATGAATACCATCTAGTTAGTTCTACATCCCAGTTGAGCTCAACTCTTCTTAGCCATTCCACAGAGCCTTCTTTGTCTACTCCCTATCTGTCCAACTCTTTTTTTCTTTAAAAATTCCTGCTCTTTTATCGTTTTCCCAATTGTTGATATTTCGTTTTATATTATTAGTCCCCTACCGGTGTACACTGGAGGAGACTAAAAATTTGCACTCCGTCCCTCTGTCTGTTAGTCTGTCCGTCTGTCAGTCTGTCACGCAAAGAACAGTTTTCCGGAATTTTTTTTCTAAACTCTTAATGCAAATTATTTCAAACTTGGTACATGGTTTCCTCATGATAAGTTATAGATCAAGTTCAAACTTCACGACGTTTCGATCATTGTTGACAAAGTTATGGCACTTTGAACTTTGGTAATTTCCCCAACAGTTTTCCGGACAACAGACTGCCGGTAGGGGACATGTATTGCAGCGCAATACTCAGAATGCTTGTTAGTCCCCTACCGGTGTACACCGGAGGGGACTATAGGTTTGCACTCTGTCCCTCCGTCTGTCAGTCTGTCCGTCCGTCAGTCTGTCAGTCCGTCACGCAAAGAACAGCTTTCCGGACCTTTTTTCTAAACGCTTAAGGCTAATGATCTCAAACTTGGCACATGGTTTCCTCATGATAAGTTACAGATCAAGTTCGAACTTCACGACGTTTCGATCATTTTTGACAAAGTTATGGCACTTTGTACTTTGGGAATTCTGATAATTCTGATGATCCTTAACTCGGTGCCATTTTAAGTTTTAATTTCCTTTAAAAAAGATTTTCTCTGCAATAATAGGACTGATTGAGATTAAATTTTCAGAGTAGGGGGTACTCTGTCTGTAGAATATTTTAATTGTAATTATGACGTCACAGGTCACGTGGTTCGGCCGCCATATTGTTTTTCGTGAAAACACGAAAACCCCTTTTTCTCTGCAACGGCTGAACAGATCGAGGCCAAACTTTGCAGGCAGAATCGCATACCCATGACGAACAAAAAAGTCGGCGAGCATGACGTCATGCATCACATGGTTTCAGAGTTATGACGTTTTTAAGCATGAACCTTTATAACCGAGCTCCTCCCTCATTTTTGATCCAATCGAAGGGAAACTTCACAGATCTGTTCAGCATGTCAGTCTACTAAAATGTCGTTTTGGAAATTGCGATAGGGCACGTGGTTTGGCAGATATCGTGAGTTAAACGAAAATTTTTTTTTTTTTAAATGGATATCTCTTGAATCGCTAGTACCTCAGACCGTGAGTTGGTAATTATATAATTCACACAGTGCAATACGTGCAGGTCGTCAGTCTGTCAGTACGTCATGAAAAGAACAGTTTTCCGGACTTTTTTTCTAAACTCTTAATGCTAATGATTTCAAACTGGGTACATGGTTTCCTCATGATAATTTACGAATCAAGTTCGAACTTCACGACGTTTCGATCATTTTTGACAAAGTTATGGCACTTTGAACTTTGGTAATTTCCCCAACAGTTTTCCGGACGACAGACTGCCGGTAGGGGACATGTATTGCAGCGCAATACTCAGAATGCTTGTTCTACGTAGGTATTCTTTGGTAATTGTTTTGTGCATTTGTGACATGTTTAGCGGCCCTCTTCTACTCTGAGGTATGATGCTTCATTGTCTAGCTCCTGTATTGTTGTATTTGTGTCAATTTTATGTTGTCAAAAGGTCAAAGGTCAATGCTGCATCAATCATCAATTTTCATTCGATTGACTTGAAATTTGAGCAGAGTTTACTAATTGGGCTAATGAAACCTATTGCTTTTGAGGTCAAAAGGTCAAGGTCGCCTAAAGTCGTCAAATTTTTGTATTTTAAGCTGTTTCGTCATGTTTAGCAGAAGTAAGAAGAAGAAGTCTGCATACAAAGCGGATTTGCATTTTCAGATGCTTTCTAGTTACCTTCGCCAGAGGAGAGGGTAATGCATTTGAGGCCGCTTTTCTGCCTGTCTTGTCTGTTTGTTTGTCTGTTTGTCCGCACAGAATAAATATGATTTTCTGTGCAACCATTTGTCCGATTGACAGGAAATTTTCACCACAGTGCAACTCCTCCTGAAGAATTTTAAAATGATAATTATGACGTCATAGGTCACATGGTATGGGCACCATCTTGGAAAAAACGAAAAACTTTGCACCTCTATATCTCCGAAAAAACGCTGCATACACAAAATTGAGACTCGGCTCATTGTAAAAAACTCTCCATGGGGAATAAAATATGTTAATGATGATGTCATAGGTGCCTCCATTATGACATCATAATTCAACAAGTACAAAACTTCATCCAATCAAGATGAAATTTCTTGAGCGTCATGTCGGCATAAACTGGTGGAAAAAAATATATGATGATGACGTCATATGTCACATGGTATGGGCGCCATCTTGGAAAAACGAAAAACTTTGCACCTCTATATCTCCGAAAAAACGCTGCATAGACAAAATTGAGACTAGGCTCATTGTAAAGAACTCTCCATGGGGAATAACATATGTTAATGATTACGTCATACTCGTCATAGGTGCTTCCATTATGACGTCATCATTTGACAAGTACGAAACTTCATCCGATGAAGATGAAATTTCTTCAGCGTCATCTAGGGATAAATTGGTGGAAATAAAAAAAGATGATGTCATCGGTCAGGTGGTTCGGCCGCCTTATTTGTTTGACCACAAAAGCTTTAAAAACCTCTAAAAACAAATCCTGGTGAGGATCTGCAATCTCTGCTCTTTCTTGTTCTTCATATTTTTTTGATAAGTATGCTTTTAATAATTTGTTCTGTTGAAAAATACAGGGTTAAGTATGAAATTATTAATCACCTTTTATTCACTTTTTGTCTGACCCCATTCAGAAAATGAACTGAGGGTTTAAAAGAGTATAAATTAATTATTTCTTTCCTTTTTTGCCCATTTAGATGAGATAAAAATGTGGAAAATTCTGCCATTTCGTCATTATTGGCAAGAAATATTTCTCCTTATCAGTGTATTACCAGAACTCATTTTCTGTTTATCTTGGGCATTGGTGAAGCAGCCACGAGTCAACGTTAACATGGAAGTGCGAAAGGGAGTCATTGTGTTGGAGTGTACTGGGGCCTCATTGGTCTGGATCATCTGTTCACTGGTCTACCCAGGCATACTTACTGTTGCTGCATTTGTTCTGGTCTCAAAAGTCCAGAAACTGAGAACAGTTTTGAATGAAGCCAAGTTTTTGAGCTTCAGTTTGATATTCTACCTTCTTGTTGCTTTAGCTTTCATTCCTGCCTACAGCAGCACCCAAGGGAAATTCACTGTTGCCACAGAAATGTTTGCTATGGTTTCTGTCGGTTATGGCTGCTGTGTGTGTATCTTCTTACCCAAGGGATACTTTGTTCTATTCAATGCCAATGTCCTTTCTACTTCCTGAATATTTTGTGTCGTTTCAAAACAAGTATTGCATGTTGTCATTAAGTGTAATTATAACAGATTATAATGTATCTCAAAGGGACCTGATGTGATGATTTATTTAATTTATTTTTCCAAGCAGGCCTCCAAAGCCTTTCGCCGTCTGGGCATCCTCCGTCGTGCAAAATCCTTTCTGGACACTTCTGAGCTCCTCAACACATACAAATCTTTCATCCACAGCTCAATGGAATACTGCTCTCCCCTCTGGGCTGGTGCTCCTGCCTCACACCACATTGAAACCGATGCGGTTGAAACCAAAGCTTTCAGAATCATTGGAATCTCCCACGATGAAGCTGATTCTGAGGGACTTTCTCTCTCTCACCGCAGGCAGGTAGGTGGTCTTTCTGTCTTCTACTGACTCCTCTCCAGCTTTGCTCCCCCTGCTCTGTCTGTGCTATGTCCCCCAAATATTCCTGCAGGGCACACGAGATCTGCCAACAACCCTCTGCTGGTGAATCTGCCAAAATCAAGACTCTATGCTCACCTTCACTCCTTCATTCCTCTTTTCTCCCACATCTGGAACAAACTCCCTCACTCTCTTCAATCCCACTCCTCACTCCAGGTCTTTAAAACAACTTTTCACCACCAGCTCATCTCTTCCCCCATCCAAAACCTTGATCTTTTCTACCCCCACTAAAACAACCCAAAATCTGCCTCTTAAAACCTGGACCCACTTTGACCCCCATAGACCCACTTAGATGTCGATTTTCTTAGTGCCATGAACAGACGTCAGTACATCACAGGTGATGAAGGTTGTGGTCATGTTTCATCGAAATAGTTTGGGTGGTTTCAGAGGAAAATGCAAATTCTTATTTTGGTGGTCAAACCTGGATCCACTTTGAACCCTGGTAGACCCCCTTAGATCCAAATATTTTTTAAATGCCGTGAGCAAACTTTAGTCAAAACAAAACAAATATTCGTGCAAAATGTGTATGCAATCCCAGCAGCAGTTTCGGAGAAGAAGTTTCAAGTGTTTACTGAAGGACAACGCGCCATCGCATTAGCTCCCCTGAACTTTGTTCCAGTTAAGCTAATAATAATCTATATAATAATAGCGTAAGGACTCGACTTTGTTATCCCTTTTACGCCGCACCCAGTGACCCGATGCCCACGGCACAAATGGATTTACGATCTACGAACCGCGCTCTTTGTTTATCACGTACAGCCATACTCGAAAAATCTGAATTAGCCGACGTTGGGGCCCAAAAGCATCCGATTAACTGCCGATACGACGCCATCTTACGACACCATCGTATTGGCGTCTGCTGGGCGAAGGCGAAGCAAGCTGTCTGCTGATTGGACAGGCGAAGGCGAAAGCAAGCCATCCACTGAGTGGACAATCCAGAGCATGCATTTGTGTCGGTGTCGGCGATCGTTGTTCATATACGCACTCTTCATTCTCATCTTCCTTCCTAACTCTTACTCGGACAAGCAAATCCCCTATGCCATCCATAATGGTACACTCTATCCATACACCACATCCTCCCTTCCGTGGATGTTCCACGCGCCATCGTATTGGCGTCGGCTGGGTGAAGGCGAAGCAAGCCATCCGCTGATTGGACAGGCGAAGGCGAAAGCAAGCCGTCCACTGAGTGGACAATCCAGAGCATGCATTTGTGCCGGTGTCGTCGATCGCGGTGTACTACACCACATCCTTCCTTCCGTGGATGTTCCACGGGTTTCGGCTAGTAATCTATCTATAATTCCAGTAATCTCTGTGTGTATGTCTGTATGTTTGTCTGTGACCGCTGTTTCTCGACAACCACGGGTCCGATATACTTTAAACTTGCCAGGTATATTGCTGGGGAACCGAGGATGTGCCTTTTCAAGGTTTCATATTAATCGGACAAGTAGTTACCGAGCTATGGCGATTTCTTTACCAAACTCCGCAAGCCGTTCGCTTTGGACCAAACCATTTCATGTAAATAGAGGGGGGGGATTGTCACCGTACTCGCAAGCCGTTCGGTTTGGCTTTGCGAATGGACCAAACCATTTCATGTAAATAGAGGGGGGGGATTGTCACCGTACTCGCAAGCCGTTCGCTTTGGACCATTCGCATGGACCAAACCATTTGCGAATGGACCAAACCATTTCATGTAAATAGAGGGGGGGGGGGGATATAATTTTAGATATATATATAGTACGGGCACGCCCTAGTAATAATAATAATAATAATAACAAGTCAGGAGATGACGATGATTCATGAGCGAGCGGTATTCAATGACAAAGGACGGACTATAACCGAAACAGGCCCGGACAGGCCAGGCACGGAAATGTCAAAACGAAGGTTACTGATCTTGAAATGAGAGAGAAAATAATGTATAATCAGTTATGAGGTTAATTAGCTACACAATACCGAAAATTCGGTGCAAAATGAAAAAAATAAAAATAAAAATAAAATAGAGCTCCGTGGGGCTAGACACATGACATTGGCCCAACCAAATATCGAAACCCTGTCAGATTCCACCAAACCTCTCGGAGAAGATGTAGCTTGAAGTCAATTACCCCCTAAAAAGACATCTTTTTCGGGCGTGCCTCCGCCCACCCCACAATGGGCGCAGTACGCCCACTCTAAGCAGGACACAACCAGATCATGATATCAACCTCCCACCCAAGTTTCATCAAGGTCTGATGATATCATCGGGTAGTTATGCTGCTGACAGACAGACAGACACACACACAGACAGACGCACACACATGACGAATATAGTGGTCACTTGATAACTCGTGAACCAATAATAATCTGTTTATTCCAAAAAGACTTTCACAGCCATTGGCTGAACTACAGTCAATTTACAAATATTGCAGGGATAGACACAAAAAATAAAAATGGCTCAAACATAAAATGGCAAAGAAATAAGGTAAAATTGCTATCCAAACGAAGAAAAAAAAACAAAAAAAAAACACAGATATCTAACAAAACACAATAGGGGTCAAACTCATTAACACGAGGACATCATCCAATTATTATTCAAATTGGAGGTTAAAAGGGGGATGGCGCTGCACTTAGAGTGGTTGGTTTGACATCTAATAGTAGATAACATGTCAGAGTTCCATTCGTTATTGTTCCTCGGTGGGGGGAGCCAATCTCTGTGTATGTTTGATTTTAAAAGTATGTTAGCAAAATTGAGGGAGAGCTGTTCGAGCCTCTCAGAAAGGACAGAAATATTAAGTACCTGACAAATGTCTGCATAAGATTTGGTTGTACAGAAGTCACGAGAGAGAATTATACAAAACGTTTTCCATTTAAATTTCTATAAAAATTCCCTCTTAGTTTTTGTTAAACCACAAAACCATGCGGGTGATGCATGTTCCAAAATGGGTCTAACATACTGTAAACAAGCGTTACGCCTAGGTCCCCCGTCGGTGAAGTGATGCGAGTTGACAAAGTGGAAGACGCAAGGCGGCCATCTTGGATTTTGACGTGGCGACCCAATTTTCAATAGCGTTCTCCCTTATGCGTAGGTACACCCACACACCAGATTAGAAGTTAGTACTTCACTTATTTTTCAAGATATTTCGCACACAAGGTTCAGACATGTATATGGTGGCGGCCATCTTGGATTTTGACGTGGCGACCCAATTTTCAACAGCCTTCTTCCTTATGCGTAGATACACCCACGCACCAGATTAGAAGTTAGTACTTCACTTATTTTTCAAGATATTTCGCTCACAAGGTTCAGACATATATATGGTGGCGGCCATCTTGGATTTTGACGTGGCGACCCAATTTTCAATAGCGTTCTTCCTTGTGCCGAGATACACCCACACACTAGATTAGAAGTTGGTACTTCGCTTATTTTTCAAGATATTCCACTCACAAGGTTCTGACATACATGGCGGTGGCCATCTTGGATTTTGACGTGGGTTGCACCCACACACCAAATTAGAATTCGGTCCTTGGCTTACGCACGCACGCATGCACGTATGCACGCACGCACGGTCGCACGCACGGACGGACGCACACACGGACGGAGGGGAAAACCATAGTCCCCCTTTCGCTCCGCGGTGCGACGGGGGACAATAAACTGTTATCAAGTCGGAAACAGGGATATTACAACGTTTTAGTTGCCGCAAAAAGTAGAGTTTTGAAGGAACTGCGCTCCAACGCGAGTCGAAAGAATTGACGCGACCAAAGACGGAATTCGTCCGAGTTGCTTTATTGAAACAAAACAGCTCAGGTATTCTGAAAAGCCCGTTTATCGGGCAGCAATATATATACACATTTATGTCGGGAAGTTTGCCCGGCAAAAGCTATACCGGGCATGCCCGGGTGTCAAGGGCGAGCCTTGGAAAGGCGAGTCTGGACCTGCCCGGGCGTGTTTGGCTGCGGCCTGGCAAGTCGAGGCTGGGCGTGCCCGGGCGCTCTGGGCGAGCCCTGGAAAGGCGATAGCGGGCATGCCCGGACGCTCTGGGCGAGCCCTGGAAAGGCGATAGCGGGCATGCCCGGACGCTCTGGGCGAGCCCTGAAAAGGCGATAGCGGGCATGCCCGGACGCTCTGGGCGAGCCCTGAAAAGGCGATAGCGGGCATGCCCGGACACTCTGGGCGAGCCCTGGAAAGGCGAGAGCGGGCATGCCCGGGAAAGACGAGACCGGGCGTGCCCGGGAGGTTCGGGCGTGCCCGGGAACAGTGAGTCCGGGCATGCCCGGGAGAGGCGCGTCTGGCCGTGTTCTGGCCGGTGCAAGGCGATTGTGTGCATCCAGCGGTAACCGCTACACACGCCCCTCCAGAATCGACCTGCACCGGCAGGGTCAATTTAAGGGGGGTCTGGATGACCCGGCCGAAGCGACCCCTGGAGGGTCGTGGGGAGGGGTCCGACGTGGTGGTGGGTGGTCGAGCGGGGGGAACTGTGGACGGGGGGCGGCCTCGCCGCGGAGGAAGGGCCAACCGTGGTGGTCGGTCGACGTCCATGTGCGCCGGTTTGAGGCGGTCCACAGAAATCCGGTCCGGCCGGCCGCCGAAGTCGACGATGAAAGACTTGTCGCCCCGTCGCAGGACCCGGAAGGGCCCGTCGTACGGCGGCCGGAGTGGCCCCCGGTGCGCGTCATGACGCACAAAGACGTACTCCGCTGTGCGAAGTGCCGGGGGGATGTAGGACTGGGGGCCACCGTGGCGGGACGTCGGCACGGGGGCAAATCGTCGGGCGGCCTCCTGGAGGTCCGAGCGCTGGCGAGCGGCGGACCAGGGACTGGTAGCGTCGGGCACGAATTCGCCCGGGACGCGGAGCGGCTGGCCGTAGACGAGCTCGGCGGCGGACGCCTGGAGGTCTTCCTTGGGGGCCGTGCGAAGGCCCAAAAGGACCCACGGCAGCCGGTCGGCCCAACCGTCGTCCTGAAGGCCGGCCATGAGTGCGGCCTTCATGGAGCGGTGAAACCGTTCGCACAACCCGTTGGCTTGGGGGTGGTAGGCCGTGGTGCGGTGCAGCGTGACCCCCAACGAACGGGCGACCGCGCCCCAAAGCTCAGACGTGAACTGTGGGCCGCGGTCGGACGAGATGTCCGCTGGTGCGCCGAAGCGCGCGACCCAGGTGGCGATGAACGCCTGCGCCACGTCGGCGGTGGTGGTGGAGGCGAGGGGCACGGCCTCCGGCCACCTGGTGGTCCTGTCCACCATGGTGAGCAGGTGGGTGAACCCCAGCGAGGGGGGCAGGGGACCCACCAGGTCCACGTGGACGTGGTCGAAACGCTGTTCAGGCACGGCGAAAGGTGCCAGCGGGGCCTGGGTGTGGCGGTGGACCTTGACCCGCTGGCAGGCCGTGCAGGCGTTGGCCCAGTCGCGGATGTTTCGTCGAAGGCCGTGCCAGACGAAACGCGCCGACACCAGCTTCTGAGAAGCTTTCCGGCCCGGGTGAGAAAGGCCGTGGATGGAGGCGAAGATGCGGCGCTGCCAGGAAACGGGCACGATGGGGCGAGGCTGGCCCTGGGAGACGTCGCAGAGCAGGACGGTGCCCGCGAAGGGAATGTCGGCCAGGCGGAGGCCCGTGTCCGCCACACGGAGTGCCTGCACCGAGGCGTCGGTGGTCTGGTCGGCCGCCATGAGCGTGAAGTCCACGCCGAGGTGGACCGCGTTCGCGCTGGCCCGAGAAAGACAGTCGGCCACGGCGGTGTCTTTGCCGGCGACGTGCCGGATGTCCGTGGTGAACTCCGACACGGCGGAGAGGTGGCGCTGCTGGCGGGCCGACCACGGCTCCGTGACCTTAGCCATTGCGTAGGCCAACGGCTTGTGGTCGACGAAAGCCGTGAACGGGCGGCCCTCCAGGAGGTGTCGGAAATGGCGAACGGCCAGGAATAGCCCGAGCAGCTCGCGGTCGAACGTGCTGTAGTTTAACTCGTTCGGCCGGAGTTGCCGGCTGAAAAAAGCGAGTGGCTGCCAAACCCCGTCCACCCATTGCTCATGGACGGCGCCCACCGCGTAGTTGGAGGCGTCCGTAGTGAGGGCAATGGGCACGTTGAGCACCGGGTGAGCCAGCAGCGTTGCGTCGGCGAGGGCCTGTTTGGCGCTGGCGAAGGCCGCGTCCATGGCCGCGGACCAAACAATGTCATGCTTGGCCGGCTTGCCCCGGAGGGCTTCGTAAAGGGGCCGCATGAGCTGAGCAGCGCGGGGCACGAATCGGTGATAAAAATTCACCATGCCGAGGAACTCTTGGAGGGCCTTGATGGAACGGGGACGCGGGAACGTGGTGATGGCCTCGACCTTGGTCGGCAGCGGCACGGCCCCGGTCTTGGTGATGCTGTGGCCCAAAAAGTCAACGGTCGTCGTGCCGAAGTGGCATTTGACCGGGTTGACAATTAAGCCGTGCTCGCTGAGGCGACCGAACAGTGTTCGGAGGTGGAGGAGGTGCTCGGCGCGGGACGTGCTGGCGACGAGGATATCGTCCAGATAGACGAAAAGAAATGGCAGGTCGCGCAGCACGCCGTCCATCAAGCGCTGGAACGCCTGGGCCGCGTTCTTGAGGCCAAACGGCATCCGCAAAAATTCGAACAGGCCGAACGGCGTGATGACGGCCGTCTTCGGTACGTCGGCTGCCCGGACAGGTACCTGGTGGTAGCCCCGTATCAGGTCAATTTTCGAAAAGATGACCCGTCCCGCCAAACGGGCGGAAAAGTCCTGAATATGCGGGATCGGGTACCTGTCGGGGGTGGTAGCGTCGTTGAGACGGCGGTAGTCGCCACATGGGCACCATCCACCCCCCGGCTTTGGCACGATGTGCAGTGGCGAGGCCCACGCGCTATCGGAGCGCCGCACGATGCCGAGGTGCTCCAACGCGTCGAACTCGGCCTTCGCCACGGCGAGCTTGGCCGGGTCGAGGCGGCGGGCCCTGGCGTAGACCGGCGGGCCCGTAGTGGGTATGTGGTGTTCGATCCCGTGCCGCACCGCGACGGCCGAAAGCGTCGGCCGCGTGAGGGCCGGGAATTCCGCGAGCAGGCAAGCGAACTCGTTCACTGCCGGGAGGGCGCACGCCAGTTCGGTCGGCGCGGAGCTGCTCATCGTGCACGCCAGGGAGCTGAATGTCTCGGCGTTGACAAGGCGACGATGTTTGACGCCGACCAGCAGCCCGTGCGCGCAGAGGAATTCGGCGCCCAGCAAAGCCATGGGGACGCAGGCGGTCACAAAAGTCCATTGAAAACGCTGGCTACCGAAGCAGAGGGTGACGACGCGTGGGCCGAAAGTGCGTATGGCCGAGCCATTAGCAGCGACCAAAGAGGGGCCGCAAACGGTGTCCCGCCTGTCCTGCTCGGAGGCGGGTATGACGCTCAGTTGGGCGCCGGTGTCACACAGGAAACGCCGCCCAGACGCTTTGTCCCGAATAAACAGCAAGTTGCCCGAGTGGCCGGCGCTCATGGCTGGGAATGAACGCCGGCCCGGCCATTTCCCGACCTGCCGTAAGTGCACGGGGGCCGGCACGTCCGAGCCTTGTGTCCGAACCTGGCGTGGTAATAACACCATGCCCGGTCAGGTGGAGGCCCCGGCCGTCGTGTCGGAAGCGGGCGGTGCGGCGTGGCGGCCGCCAGTTGCACCGGCAGTTCGGCCTCCAACCGCCAGGGTGCTCGGGCGTCGTGGGCGTCGCCTCGGACGGCGGCGGGCTCCAGGTAACCGCGCCGATGTGCTGGCCCGCCGAGGAGATCTTATCGGCTTCCCTGGCGAGGGCGCGGGAACGTGCCTGCCAGGGCGAGGCGTACCGGGTGAGGCAGCTGGCGAAGGAACAGCTCGCGGAACAGGAAATCCGGAGAGTGCTCACCAAGCAACGAGAGCATATAGTCCATGCGCTCTGACGGGCGCGTGTCGCCGAGCTCGGGCAGAGCGAGTAGGCGCCGTGCGCGTGCTGCCGGTGAGAGGGCAAAAGCGTCGAGGAGGAGTGTCTTCAGCGCGTCGTATTTGTCAGCAGCCGGCGGGTGCTCGAGGAGGCTCAAGGCGCGGGCCGCGGTGGCAGAACCGAGCGCCGCCACAACATGGTGGAAGCGGGTGTCGTCCGCGGTGATGCCTCGCAGGGCGAACTGAGAGTCCGCCTGAGCGAACCAAACAGCCGCGTGAGCCTCCCAGAAGGTAGGCAGTTTAAGCGTCACTGCCGTATCCATGTCGGTAGGTCACCAATGAAGGAACTGCGCTCCAACGCGAGTCGAAAGAATTGACGCGACCAAAGACGGAATTCGTCCGAGTTGCTTTATTGAAACAAAACAGCTCAGGTATTCTGACAAGCCCGTTTATCGGGCAGCAATATATATACACATTTATGTCGGGAAGTTTGCCCGGCAAAAGCTATACCGGGCATGCCCGGGTGTCAAGGGCGAGCCTTGGAAAGGCGAGTCTGGACCTGCCCGGGCGTGTTTGGCTGCGGCCTGGCAAGTCGAGGCTGGGCGTGCCCGGGCGCTCTGGGCGAGCCCTGGAAAGGCGATAGCGGGCATGCCCGGACGCTCTGGGCGAGCCCTGGAAAGGCGATAGCGGGCATGCCCGGACGCTCTGGGCGAGCCCTGAAAAGGCGATAGCGGGCATGCCCGGACGCTCTGGGCGAGCCCTGAAAAGGCGAGAGCGGGCATGCCCGGGAAAGACGAGACCGGGCGTGCCCGGGAGGTTCGGGCGTGCCCGGGAACAGTGAGTCCGGGCATGCCCGGGAGAGGCGCGTCTGGCCGTGTTCTGGCCGGTGCAAGGCGATTGTGTGCATCCAGCGGTAACCGCTACAGTTTTCTCTTTAAGGTTTTACACATGACCTGAAGTTGAGTGCCCCATTTCAAGTTTTCTTGCACATGGATGCCTAACAGCTTAACACAATCTGTTTGATTTATAGCTGAGTCTCCGATATGAAAACTAGGCACCTCTGCCGGGAGTCTTCGAAAACTTGTAATCACACTTGGCATTTACGAGTATTAAGATTCATATTGTTTTTAGATGAACATTCTTGGAGACAGTCAAGTTGTTGCTGCATAGGACAAGTTTGATCAATGTCACTATAAGTTTGACAAAAGGTCATGTCATCAACATACTTGTAGTGTGAAAATTCAGGATAACCAGAAAAAAGTCATTTATCATGGGCAGGAAAGCAACCGGACCAATTTTTGTGCCTTGAGGAACTCCACAATTGGTTATTTCCGATGTGGAAACTTCCCCATTGTACACTACAGCCTGACTTATATTAGATTTTTAAAAAACTACAAATCCATGGGATAATAGATGGTCCAATGCCAAGATTAATTAATTTATAAACAACAATCTGGAGGCTTACATGATCAAATGCTTTAGAGAAGTCAGTAGCTACCAGAACTGAAGAATGTTGGAGTTTATCAGTTCCCCTAAAAATATCATCCAGTATTTTAACTAAACAATGAGTTGTAGACAAACCCTTAAAAGAACCAAACTTTTGAATGCCAATATAATTCCTGATGATGTTGAGTCTCCTCGGGCAATGATGGCGTGTTTGCCATCATATTGCCTTTCTATGGCTGGTACACACGAGTAAGTATGTGGTATAGATGGGGGGGGGGGGGGGTCGCCACTCCTCTCCGTCCCTCTGCTGGCCGTTGGGGAATTCACCCTCTTCTGCCCGTGCTGTTGGAGTCGACTGGACTCTCATCCACCAGATGTGCAGAGCCATCTGCCATTTAAACCGCATTGTTGTGGACCGTTACCCTGGTAAGGGGGGCTGACAGGTACTACACCTTGCCCACAGGTGACCTGGGATTATGCAAGGCAGGGGCATCCATCTCTCTGAGGTATCAGTAGACACCCGCATACCATTTTAGAAAATTTAGATTTTATCTAAATATATTTATTTATCTAAATTTATCTTTATTTATTTATTTATTTATATTTATTTTACCTAAAAATATATATATTTTGTATTTTTTTTATTGTAAAACTTAGATAGGACTTTAGAAAATTAGAATTCCTAATGGTCTCACATATCCTATTTATGACTTGCATTTCCCCCCCTTCCCACGCCTCCTCCCCCCAAGCCCTCTCCCTCCCACACATCTCCCTGCTCTTAAATGTTGTGTGCTCTCAAGTGTTTGTGTGCTTCCCCTTCTCTTGTCTTCCGCTCCCTCTTTTTATATATTTTGTTTGTCTGGTTGATTTGTTTGTGAAGTAAATGTCAGCTCTTTCACGAGCCTCGATTCAGTATACAAAAAAAAGAAGACAAAATCCTTAAAAACTTTGGAAAATAAGCATGTGAGTGAAATTGGATGCATATTATCAAGATTTGGTGGTTGAGAATTTGGAACCGGTATAACATAAGCAGATTTCCAAATGTCAGGTAATACACCTTCACGGAGTGAGCACTTGAATATTTGAGGAAGTGGGAAACACAATTCAGATGCAAATTCCTTAATAATACGAGGTGGAATACAGTCCGGTCCACTACTCTTATTAATATTAAATTTCTTAAGTTTCTTAAAAGCTTCTTGCGGAGACACTGAAGGGGGTGGAGCAGCAGAAGGTAGGTAGGTAGGCAGGCAACTGATTAAGATCAAGTTGCGGAATGTCCTGAGCCACAGAGATGAAACGTTGATGTACTTCGTTGGCAGCATCCTTCAGTGACATCCCCGACAAGGTAAAACTTGTTTTGCTGCTATGTCCAGTAAGTTTTTTTTATTTGAAGATGCCACTGGCGAAGGTTATACCTTTTTCAATTTGCCAACGCTGGAGTCATAGAAAAGTCACTCAGCTCCATTTGTGGTTTGTTATCCACTGACCAAAGGCTCGTTGATCTGAGTCTTTGATAGGATGCACAATGCGTGTCTGGAGAATATCATGCTTCTTGTTAGGTTGCAAAGGTTGCCACAGAATGGCATTATGGTCAATCAGGCCAATAGGGGTAGATACATTGGGCTCGTGGTAATGGTGTTTTACATTCGTTAAAATCTTGTCCAAGGCAGCTTGGCATCTCTGGTTGGGGTTTCAACAACTTGGACTAAGCCAGTTAATTGACAACTTAATTCAGTGTCAACCTTGTTGAAATCACCAATAATCACAACTCCTGCACTAGGGTACTGAGTCTGCAACGTATGTAATATGGATGATATGTGTACAATGAGCAGAGCATTGTGTGGTGAAGCAGTATAATGACTATAACTGCACTCGGTGGAGCGCATACCTCCACCAGGCTGAACAGTTTAGGTATTGTATCCCACTGATAGGCCGTATCCCAATCCGGACCTGAACCAAAATCGAATCGACTTGTCCTTGTCCGCCACTCGTCCACCTAGTTTTGTCATAACTCGTCCACAACTTTTTGGGATATCATGCTATATATCGTTTTGGCCCCATCTCTCAACGGTGAAGAATCACTTTAACAATGAAGAAATTCTCATATCCGGATCCAGATTCGGATATTCACCAAAAGCGAATCAATTCGCCCTTGTCACGCACCCAACCTGTCCACCAAGGTTCGGTTGAATTCGTCCATAATGTTTCGAGATATCGTGCTATATATCGCTTTTAGCCCTATCGTTCAATGGTGAAGAATCACTTAAAAAATTATTGGATCCGGATTCCGATTTTCACCAAAATTGAATCCGTTCATCCTTGTCACACACCCAATGTATCCACCAAATTCTATCCGAATCCATCCACAACCTTTTTAGATATCCGATAAAGATTACAACTTCATTGTTGTTCACACGATGTATTTATTTGCAGCTGTCTGATTTGTGAGATATTATTATTCAAAAGACCGATGAATACAAAAGTTTGGTTGATTTGTCATGCTAAGTACTGATGCAATGCTCTGGCAAATAGAAACATCTTAATATACCAGCTTAGTGTATATTGCTTCATTAGTGAAGAAATTTCTCAATATGGGTAATGAATGTCTTCTCATGTAGCAAACTTTTCATTAGCAATTACAATACTACAATTATTACAATTATTGTTATAATTAATTATTACAACTACAATTATTGTAGTCATAATTAAGCATAGATTAACCACTTAAATTAACATTTTAGCAACAGCTGAGATCTATTTTTGTTTATATATATGTATATTTTTTACACGAGTATATATATATATATGTTAAGACAATAAAACAGATTGCACAAAAGTTATCAAACAGAAGATTTGCGTCGACATTCTGCAAGGACACCTGTAACTTTGCTTGTGAAGCGAGGTCACCTGTAACTGAATAATACTGCAATGATGCTTACATTTCAACCATTGATGTAGTGCTCACACAAACTCCTCGACATTATGGATATATTCCAGGTGATCATGTTGCTTGCTATTAAGTGGATCTTTCAATCAGCCTGTGAAGCCGTCTGCGATCCTCGTGATACGAATGAAAAGATGAGCTTGTCAGTGACTGGAGACATCATTCTCGCAAGTATTTTTGAAGTTCGCTCCATTGCACCACAACAAAACATACTCTTTAGTAAATATCCGCCATCTCCAGAAAGTTGCACCACGTAAGTTTGCCTATTTTTTAAAATTACACTTCTTGTCAGTTAATCGTAAATGTGTTTAAATCTATAATTTTTATTGTGTTTTTACATCTATAAGTGTTTTTTTTTTTTTACATGTAAATGTGTTTAAATCAATATTTTTTACTTGTTTTTTTTACAACTATATTTTTTGTTTCAAACATATAAATGTGTTTACTTTACTTCTGTATTTACCTCCGCCACGAAAGATGGATGGAGGTAATGTTTTCACCCCTGCCTGTTTGTATGTGTGTTTGTCTGTGAACAAAATATCTCAAAAAGTTATTGACGATTCAGACGAAATTTGGCAGAGATGTAGTGTATGTGACAAGGACGAAATGATTAGATTTTGGTGAAGATACGGATTCGGATCCGGCTCGTAGAATTTTTAAAGAGATTCTTCACCATTGGGATATAGGACCAAAAACGGTACAAAGCAGGATATCTCAAAACGTTGTGGACGGATTTGGACGAAACTTGGTTGACCGGTTGGGTGTCTGACAATGACGATTCGATTAGATTTTGGTGAAGATCTGAATATGGATTCGGATATGAGAATAATTTAATTCTTAACTGATTCTTCGCCATTGGGAGATAGGACTAAAACGATGCATGCAAAAATGAATGCGAAAAATGAAAATGATGCATGCAAAAACGATGCAAAAATGAATGGAAAATCTCAAAAGGTTATGGATGTATTTGGACGAAACTTGGTGGACAGGTTGTGTGTGTGACAAGGAAGAATTGATTCAATTTTGCTGAAGATCCTGATCTGGATCCAGCGAGTATAATTTTTTAAGTGATTCTTCACCATTGAGTGATATGGCCAACCGGGTGGATGTATGTGCTCTACTGAGTGCCCTTCTCGTTTTATTTGGGTTTTAACCTCTATATTTTTGGGGTTTTTTTTTTTACATCTAAGTGTGTTAAGATCTATATTTTTTTTACTTGTGTTTTTTACATCTATATTTTTTTGTTCCTACATATACTGTAAGCGTTTACTTACATGCAAACATGCATGAGTTGAAGAGAAACAGGTTGAGATGGTTTGGTCATGTAATGAGGAAGGATGAAAGTGACTGGTTGAGAAGAGTGATGGAAATGAATGTAGAAGGAAGTAGAGGACGGGGAAGACCGAGAAAGACTTGGCTAAAGATGGTGGAAGAAGAAATTCGGGCAAGGGGGTTAACAAGGGGAGATGCAGAAAATAGGGCAAAATGGAGAACATTGTCATGGGGACCGCAAGGCTAACCCCCACTCGTGCAGGGAAAATGGCCTTAAAATGCCTGCTGTGTTGTTGTATATACTATAAACGTTTACATTACACCTATATTTTTTATTTGTTTTTACATGTTTTTGGTTTTTTTTTTTACATCTAAATGTGTTTACATTTATTACTCCCACTAGGGAGTAATGCATTCGATCCTGTCCGTCCGTGTGTGTGTGTGTGTGTGTGTGTGTGTGTTCGTATGTTCGCGTGTTAGTGAACAAGATATCTGGAAAAGTTCTGAATCGATTTGGATGAAAGTTGGTTGGATGATTGCCCTTGGGATAGGGAAGAATTGATTAGTTTTTGGTGAAGTCAGGATATTATTCCGGATCCAGGAATTTTTTTGGGGAATTTTTTGGGGAATTTTTTTTCTTTCTGTTTTATTGCATTAAAGCTTTTATTCTTATTCATAAATGATGTTTTTCTCCTCTAATTCCGAGATATATCAAAATAAATTCTCTGACAGTTAGGGCCTACTTTCGTTTTCATTTATTGTTATGGGGAGAGGGGATGTTAAACAAAACGTATTATTCCAACTTGACCCACGGCGGGAGTATGCGCTCTACTGAGTGGCGTTCTAGTATATTTTTGTTTTTTTACTTCTGAATAGGTTTACATTCCATCTATATTTTAATTGTGTTTTTTCCACCTATATATTTTTGATTTTTACATCTAAATGTGATTACATTAGATCTATATTTTTTTGTTATTTACATCTATATGTATTTGCATTACATATAATTACCTGCGCCACCAAAGGTGGATGGAGGTCATGTTTTCACGCCTGTCTGTCTGTCCGTTTGTCTGTCTGTCCGTTTGTGAACACAATATCTCAAAAAGTAGTGGACGGATTCGGACTAAATTTGGCAGAGATGTAGCGTATTTGACACCGACAAAATGATTCGATTTTGGTGAAGCTCAGGATTTGGATCCGGCTAGTATAATTTTAAGTGATTCTTCACCATTGGGAGATCGGGCTAAAAACGATACATAGCAGGATATCTCAAAAAGTCATGTATCAATTTGGACGAAACTTGGTGGACAGGTTGTGTGTGTAACAAGGAAGAATCGATTCAATTTTGGTGAAGATCCTGATCCGGATCCAGCTAGTATAATTTTTTAAGTGATTCTTCACCATTGAGTGATATGGCCCATCAGGCAGATGTTTGCTCTCGACTGAGTGCCGTTGTAGGTTTTTTGCAGTTATTATTTTTGCCGATTTGAATCATACAGATCTTTTTTGCTCAAAATCATTCAGATTTATATAACTATCCTGATTAATTAATATTTAAAAAAAATTGCGAAATAGTTTGCTTAAGCAGTTTTCATTTGTGAGTCAACCACTTTAAACTAGAATAAAGGAGCATAAAAATCTCAAAAATAATGTTATAGGATATTTACTTTCAGAGTAATTCCACAGCAATTACAATGGGCGATGATGATGGTTTTTGCTGTGAAGGAAATAAACGAAGATGTTGAATTCCTATCGAACATCACTCTTGGTTATGAGATGTACATAACTTGCCCTTCAATGCCTATTATTATAGAAAACACAATTCAGCTTTTAAAGAACCACATGTATACAGGAAACTCTGGATCATGCACGGCTCCTGTTATGATGGGACCATTTTTTTCTGAAACTGCAAAGTTCCTGAGCCCATTTATGGATATTTTCAACATTCCACAGGTAATACATTTAACCTGTCAACATTTTTTTTTTCTATTTTCTAAATTATCAACGAGTTTCTTGAAAGCTTTGGGATTTAATTCAGCACAGGATGAAATAATATAGTTTGAAAAAAATCCATTGATGTATGTCTTTTCCAATTGAATAATAATTGTCACCGTTGAGTATTTTAAGCCACAATTTCAAAAGGCTCCTAGTTTCCCATTTACTGGTCATGGTTGCTCCTCTTGGTCCTTTGGGTGATCCACTTCCAAAAAGGCTGAGTAACCATTTCGGATTCGTCTGTGCTGCCATAAATTTTGTGTTCTCTGTTTGTGTCTATTTCTCCCTGTATTTGTACGACGTAGCCCATAGGGCAAAGCCGTCTAGAACAGTGTTTGTCCATCCGTATGTATGTAAGTATGTCCCCTCAAACTTATACCAATTAAAGCTGTGGATCCGGTCACATGACAGGGTGATGTGATTACGTCTGATGTCAGTACGCCGGTACGACGGCTGACTCCGCACACCGCCACTTTGATTCCAATTTGTTCAGGCCGAACATATCGTCAAACCTGTCATATATCACAATCGCCATGCTCTACTTTTATGTTTTTCATTCAGTGTGAAGTACAAACAAACTGATTGTTAAAATGACCATCAAATATCAAAAACATAGGTGGTATGTCTCTTCCAACAAAACGGTACGTATAGGCATTAGGCTTCATGCCTCACCTTCAGGCTGCTTCTGACAAATTAAGCCCAGGTTTCTTATTACAGTTGTATCGTTTTTGTAAAAGTAATAATAATAATAATATAGTAGATATGACCATAACACTATAATCCCAATGTCATGAATGCAAAGTTACTGAATTGAAGCGGTGTATGGGTCATGAATCGATGATGAGTGATCGAGTGGTGGTCTGTACCAATAACCGCAGAAGTAAAGAATTCGCCTCGGTTTTTTGATAGCATGTTATTAACCCAACCCTTGTGGGGTATATAGATTACAGTAGATCTTCCCTCAGTTCTGTAAGTAAAACCGACCTCATGGATGTCAGGATTCCTCCAAATTTATTTGTTTAATGTTATAAACAGCATTAGCAACTGTTTAAAAAGCTAATCATATGTGTTTGTGGTTTATAATATTTTACAAGCCTGTCTACGCGGCTGTTAGACTTTCGGTCTTGTATCTATTCTCATTTTATTTACTTATATCCTGCATCTTAGGTCTGTGTAGTTTTGGGTTTAGGCCCTACCCGGAATTTCTTTTCCAAACATTTCCGATACTCACTTGCTATGTCTCCATCCTCTCTGTCCCATTATATTCACTACATTTGCTTTAATTCCTGCTTATACCTCCTGTTTTTTTTTTCCAGACAAAATCTTTCTTTAGTGCCGTATTGTTAGTCTATTGTGGAGGGAAATCAGGGGTCTTATCCCCAAAGACCACCGGATCAAAGGTCCATTGAATCGGTTTATTAAAACATCTTTTACAGCGCAAAACTACCATCAATGTGCACACTACGATAGGAGAGACGAACATGATGCTTGCCCGACATAATAGCTCGCTCTACTGACGGTCCCAAGAATCAGTCTTTATATTCCTTCGAGATCCTAAACAGGAGTCAGGGATATTTGCATAGCTGTCCGAACCTGAGGGCAGGGAGTTGCTTGATGCAATGGAAGTCTGTTTCACCGCATATTTGCAAGGAAAGATATGCAGATTGTAAAACAACAAACAGAGCAAGGTTGCATTTCAAAGTAATTAACTTGACAATGGTCAGTTCAACCTCAGGAGGAACCACAGAGGGCGCACAAACATTACAAGCAGTTTCAAGAATGCAGAGCATTTGTTCATGCAGATTAGACAGGCAGATTAGGTCTCAAATTCTGACATTTCGGTGCCACTCAGAGTCTAATGTCCTTCAAAATAATCCATTTGAAAAGATTCATTCGATATATATAAATATACACGTTTCCTAAATCATAATTCGTCATGTATGTAGCATCATATGAACGAATCATTGTGTGTAATATTATAGCCGGCGAAGCCGGTGTTGTGAATGAACGCGTACGTATTATATTTAAAAACCAGATTATGCTGGATCCTTTGAGAATTCCAAGCTTTGACGCACCAAATCACTCAATGGAGGCCGCCATCTTGCAGATGCGGAAGTATGCATTAAAAATTGATAAAAAGTTCAATAGGAGTTTGTTTCACCCGTCTGTTTTTGATTCACCATCTTATGCACCTCTAATTTGTAATGAAAATACTTTAAGACCAACCTCGTTCCCTGGGCCCACACGGGCCTGGTTATCTTCAACGAAAATCGTCACCAAACACCGGAACCAATGAGATTCGGGCATTTGAAAAAATATTTCAAAAAAGCTTTTTACCACATTTCGGACGCTGAAAACGGCGTCAAATATTCTAAAATTGACGAAGAATTATTTTTTAGAAATCTCGCGGCCGTAGGGGTTAGTTTTTCACAGCCGGAAATATCCGAAGTTGAGACGGAATTCACCTAATTAATCAAGAAGGAAATTTTATAAATTTTCAATCTCATCCAGAATGCAAATGGTGTCATTTTGAACGAGGTACGGTACCGACTACACCTACCTACTACCACCTACCTAACCTACTGATGCCATAGTGATGGGTAAAATAGTGGCAAGAGGCTTTGGCTTCGCCGGCTCATTGCGGCTTTGCAGTCGGGTACTAGTACAGATGAGCAATTCCAACACCATATTTCAAAGCACAATACATCACATGGTACAAATGAATCATATAGTGACTTCAACAGTGGAAATACATAATAACACAACACTATATATCTATACCTATGTCCCCTTATTTACAAATTTATGTACCATTGCTTGGTTTGAAAGGAACCATGACAAGAGGTGGTCTAACATTGCTTCCGTAAGAGTTACCCTATCCCGAGAAATTAATTTTAAACAAAGAAATTCAGTCAGAATGTCAGCGATGATTCACCTACTATCCACCTGATCAGAAAACACAGTAGAATAATTATTTGGCTTATAATTCTCCCACACTATCTCATTTCCTTTTGATCACATGCTTCACAGGCCATGCCTCCTTACCCACGTCTTGCTACATATTACCCCTCGTTAAACTTGTCCCTTCCTATAATACCCTGCCTCAAAACCATTCCATTTTTCCCTTCTTCCTTTTCAAAAGTACTTCAAATAATAATAAATAAATATCATTCATTATCTTAATTCATTCAGTCCCCAACTTTCATTCCTCATCTCTACTCTTCTTCCTCCTCTCCTCACTCCATCAATGTAAACCTTTTAAAATGACAATTTCAAAATGTTCAATCTTCCTTCACACTTACTTCCAAATATTCCATTCATTAAGTTTTGTCCCATTCTGTTATCCCTTCTCCTCTTCCTTTTCCTTCATCCCTGGATCACTTGCAACTCCACCATTGTGTTAATGTAGCAATGCCTTTCTTTTTGCTTTTAATCATCATCCCCATCCCAATCCCGACCATGTCTGTCTTCATCTCTCTGCCCTTGTATTCCTTAAATCCAACCCATATTGTAATGGGTGTGGGACTACAGTAATAAACTCCCTCATTAAGGTAGCCTCACCCTCATCAACTTCACAACCGGGTTTTTATTATTATTTTTAGCTCACCTGGACTTTGGTATGGTGAGCTTATGTGATCGAGCAGTGTCCGTAGGTAAGTCAGTCAGTGAGTGAGTGGGTGAGTGAGTGAGTAAATCTGTAAACACTTCAGTCATTATCGCAGTTGGGGAACATCTCAGGGGAATATTTTAATGGTAATTATGACGTCACAGGTCACGTGGTTCGGCCGCCATATTGTTTTTTGTGAAAACACGAAAACCCCTTTTTCTCTGCAACGGCTGAACAGACCCAGGCCAATCTTTGCAGGCAGAATCGCATACCCATGACGAACAAAAATGTCAGCGAGCATGACGTCATGCGTCACATGGTTTCAGAGTTATGACGTTTTTAAGCATGAACATTTAAAACCGAGCTCCTCCCTCATTTTTGATCCAATCGAGGGGAAACTTCACATATCTGTTCAGCATGTCAGTCTACTAAAATGTCCTTTTGGAATTTGCGGTAGGGCACGTGGTTTGGCAGATATCGTTAATTAAACGAAAATATTTTAAAAATGGATATCTCTTGAATCTGTGCAATGCTTGGAATCAGACCAAATAGTCCTCCTTGGGGATTTCAATGCCAGGGCTGGGAGAGACCATGCCGCCTGGAAACACGTTATTGGTCTCCATTGTATTGGAAATGTGAATGTGAATGGCAACCTCCTTCTCGAAACATGTGCAAAATTTGTACTGGCAATCACGAACACCATGTTTCAGCAACCCGACAAGTACAAAGGAACTTGGAAGCATCCTCGGTCAAAACACTCCGACATGATTGACAATGTGATCGTGCGCCAAAAGCATTTGCGGTACACCAAGTTAACACGCGTAATGCGTGGAGCCGAATGATGGACAGATCACCTGCTGGTTAGGAGCAAGTTATGTCTTCGAATCACTCGGCAACATCGTTCTGCTGGTCAAAAGTGTCAGCCGAGAATCGATGTGCGTCAACTGGTGACAAGCGAATCTCTCCGCATTGAGTATGTAGATAAAGTCTCAATGGAAATGTCTCAAATGGTAGACTAGTCATGGACAAGTTTCAGGCAGGCTGTCCTGAAGGCTGCGGCCGACACAATTCCATCAAAAACGAGGACACGCAATGACTGGTTTGATGAATCTAATGAATCGTTACTTGAGCTCCTGGACACGAAAAACGCTGCCCTCCAGAAAGCACTGTCGACCGGCAGTCGCGCTGATAGACAGCAGTTCCGAACTCTTCGTAGTGATGCAACCAAATGCATCCGTAAGCGGAAAGATATTTGGTGGGCCGCGAAAGCAAATGAGATCCAAGGCTACGCAGAGCGAAAGGAGTACCACAACTTTTTCTCCGGTCTGAAAACGGTTTACGGACCCAAACGAAACGGTACTTTCCCGATGAAGACACTGGACGGTGAACTACTTCCTGAAAAAATCGCTAATCCTCGCACGTTGGGGAAGCCACTTCTCCGACCTTCTGAACAGATCATCGATAGCAGTTCATGATTCGGTGATCAACGAAATCGATCAGCGTCCAATTCAGAACCACCTGGCACATCCACCAACACCAGACGAAATCGCAAAAGCTGTGAAACAGGTCAAATGTGGAAAAGCCCCTGGTTCGGACAGTATTCCGATCGAGCTGTTGAAGTATGGAGGCCACGATCTGGTTAGAGCATTGTCAGTGTTGTTCAATGAAATTTGGGAGGCCGGGGATGTTCCTCAAGAATGGCGTGACACAAAATTAATCACTTTGTTCAAAGGAAAGGGCGATCGCTCAGATTGTGGAAACCACCGCGGAATCTCGTTGTTGAGCATAACAGGCAAAGTGTTCGCGAAACTGCTGCTCAATCGACTAGTGGACAATATCAGTGAGGCAACGCTTCCGGAATCACAGTCCGGTTTCCGTTCAAATAGGAGCACAAGAGATATGGTGTTCGCAGCGAGGCAAATCCAGGAAAAAGCAATGGAACAAAACCAGGATTTGTACATGGCTTTGTCGACCTGACGAAGGCCTTCGACACGGTGAACAGAGACGCACTCTGGAAACTTCTTGCTCGTTATGGGAATCCAGACCACTTCATCAAGTTGCTGTGGAGTTTTCACAACAAAATGAGAGGCAAAGTGGCGGTAGACGGGGATGAGACGGACGTATTCAGCATTACGACGGGAGTAAAACAAGGCTGTGTGCTTGCGCCAACCACCTTTGGGGTCTATCTAGCGGCAGCTATCGAGCGTGCCTCGAACGATCTGGAGCCTGGCATACACGTCACTTCTCGTGCTGACGGAAACCTCTACAACCTCCGATGTCTAAAAGCCTACACAAAGACCAAGACCATGGTAATACATGACCTGCTGTTTGCCGATGATACAGCCTTGATTGCCCACACACAAGAGGAAATGCAGCGTATCTTTGACCGTTTTGCTGAGGCCATGGAGGCGTTTGGTCTGGTTATCAGTTTGCAAAAGACCGTGGTTTTGTATCAACCAGCGCCGGGAAGCCCGTACGTTGAACCAGCAATTACGATCGGGGGTCACGTATTGTCAGTCACAAAAGAATTCACGTACCTGGGCACATGCTTATCGAATACCGCAACCATGGACAAGGAAATCGACCAAAGAATCCGCAAAGCGAATGTTTCGTTTGCCCGACTCTACAGCAGAGTCTGGAAAGAACGTGGGCTCAAAGTGAACACAAAATTGGCCGTTTGCAAAGCAGTTGTCATCCCCTCTCTCCTGTATGGAGCCGAATCTTGGAATTGCTATGCACGCCACCTTCGCAGACTGAATGGCTTTCACTCCCGATGTCTACGACAAATTCTAGGCATCCATTGGTCCGGTCTCGTGCCGGATACAGAAGTACTCGAGCGAGCTGAAATGCAATCCATCACATGCACCTTGCAAAAGGGCCAGCTCCGTTGGGTCGGCCATGTGTTGAGGATGGACGCAGACAGGATCCCACGTTTTATTTTTATGGGAGAACTGCATGAAGGAGAGAGATCAGTGGGCAGGCCCAAACTGCGTTTCAAGGATACACTGCATGCACATTTGAAAGAATGTGATATCCCGCTCGACAATTTACAAGCTCTGTCCAGTGATCGACCGAAATGGCATAGCTTGATCCATACACGGTGCAACTCCGCGGAAAAGGGTCGTATAGATCCCGCCAAAGAAGCCCGCAGAAAGCGTAAGGAATGCGAGCGGCAACCGGTGCCTGCTGACTCTAAATGGATTTGTACAACTTGTGGACGCCGATGCAAATCGGCACTCGGACTGTATAGCCACAAGCGGGTTCACAAGAATTGAACACCAACGCCGTAACGGCGGGTCGACATGATGGCAGTGCAATACGTGCAGGCCGCTCCACGGAGCGACCTTGCTGGCTTATCAATGAGGTGAGGCGTGACACACATGTGTCTCAGCATACCTCAGATCAAGTTTGAAAACCAGCATCAACCGTGCATAAATTTGCATATTCGATCATTTTTGACAAAGTTATGGCACTTTGAACTTTGGTAGGGGACATGTATTGCAGCGCAATACTCAGAATGCTTGTTTTTCAAGATATTCCGCTCACAAGGGTATGCACGCACACGCACGGACGGACGGAAGCACACACGGACGCACACATGGACGGAGGGTAAAACCATAGTCCCCCTTTCACTCCGCGGTGCGATGGGGGACAAATACGATTTTGATGAAATTCGGCCACAAGCTTCATATCTGATGCCTAACGAAGGTGTATTGACCGCATCAAAATCGGAGCAGATTGAGAGGGTTTATGGGACACAGCTATTGTGTCCATCAAGTGCTCTTGTTTTCATCAAGTGCTCAGTATTATGAGACTGATGATTCGTCACTCTTTGGGTGTCATTTTCCTGATCTCTGTATATGCTCCGACTGAGGAAAATGATCTCACTGTGAAGGAGGCATTCTACGCTGCACTCAGGTGTATGGCTTATCAATGCCCCAGGAGAAATACTCTTCTAGTCTTGGGGGATTTCAATGCATCGATTGGCACTGACAGGGATGGTTATGAGGCATGTGTCGGTCCCCATGGATCTGGGACTGTGAACCAGAATAGCACTAAGTTCCTCAGCTTTGCAAGAAGTCATGGACTTAGGGTGACTGGCTCATGGTTTCAGTGCCCACAGCTTCATCGCTGGACTTGTTATTCCAATGCTGGCGGTGGGGTGAAGGAGATTGACCATGTGCTCATTGATGGCTGATGGCAGATACTCCAGAACTGCAGGGTCTGCCGGAGTGCTCAGTTCCTCAACACTGACTACAGGCTTGTTGTAGCAACTCTGAAGTTGCAGCTCAATTCCAAGAGAATGCTACCATCCCAGCCTCGGCTGGATGTGGGCAAGCTCAAGGAGAGGGTAGGCTGAGGAGTTTGCGAGCAGGTTGAGTTGGGTATTGGGGGGGTCTGGATTCTTCGAGGGATCCCGAGGAGTTGTGGAGTGCCTTCAAGACCACCATCCTTGACGTTTCAGGTGGCTGTCTTGGAACCCACCGTCAGGCGAAGAAGAACTTTGTCTCTCAGGGGACGCTCAATACCATCGACTAGAGTGGCAGGGCCTGGCTCGATGGCAGAGCTGAACTGTTCCGGGAGCTGAGGCATAAATCTGTATGCTCACTGAGGGCAGACAAGGAGGCCTATGTGCAAGCAATCTGTGAAAAGGTAGAGCATCACTTGTGGACATGTGATTCTTGTCCTGCTTACAGAGGAATCTGTGCATTACATTCCTCTAAGCCTGACCCTAGGTGTACTGCAGTTAGAGCAGAGGGTGGTGACCTCTTGACAGAGGTGTCTGAAGTGAAGGTTACTTTGAGCGGCTGTACCAGGCTGACACACCAGCTGTAGAGTTGGATGTCAGGGGTGTTGCTACCCCAAATGCTGACCCCCCAATTAACTGTGAACCACCTTCACTTGTGGAAACAGGCAGCAGTAGACCAGCTGAAATGGGTAAAGCTTCTGGGATTTGTGGCATCCATGATGAGCTTTTCAAGGGTGGTGGAAATGCTGTACTTGAGTTGCTGCATGCAATTCTGTGCTCTGTTAGGAGCACAGGCATCAACCCAACTAACTGGAAAAGGGGCCTTGTTGTCCCCCTCTGTAAAGGGAAGGGTGATCACCAGGACTGCAACAATTACCGAGGGATGATGCTACTCTTGGTGCTGGGCAAGGTCTTTGCTTGGATCATTCTTGAGAGGGTTCGCCACCATCTGCTCAAGCATCAGTGACGAGAGCAGTCAGGCTTCACACCAAAGTGGTCAACGACTGACCGTATCCTTGTGCTTCGGGTCCTCACCGAACGCAAGCGAGAGTTTCGCCAGGGGCTACGTGCAGACTATGTTGATCTCCGTAAAGCCTTAGATTCGGTGAATCTCGATGCCCTCTGGAGGATTCTTGGTCTTTGTGAGGTGCCACCAGCGCTGATCAATCTGATCTCTGAACTATACTCTGGTACTGAGAGTGCTGTGAGGTATGGTGGCTCCATCTCTGACTTATTTCCAGTTGTTACTGGAGTTCGGGAGGGTTGTGTACTGGCTCCCACACTCATCAGCGCTTGTATGGACTGGATTCTGGAGAGGATGTTGGAGAGGTCAGGCTGTGGTGCATCGTTTGGGAGTGTCAAGATCTCTGACCTTGATTTCGCAGATGATGCAGTCATCTTTGTGGAGACGCTGGATATTCTTACAGGGGCCCTCCAGGAACTGAATGAGGAGGCGGAGCCACTGGGATTATGGATTTCCTGGGTCAAAAACAAAGATCCAGGCTTTCAATGACATATTGGATGCTGCTATCTTGTCTGTGCCTGTTTGTGGCAAAGACGTTGAGGTCATGAAGAGATTCACCTACCTTGGCAGTGTTATTCATGTTTCCACATGTTGTGAGCCAGAGCTTCATGGATTCACTGGATCATGGGGTGTGGCGCTGTCGGAATCTATGCAGGAGATGAAAGTCAGAGTCTTTAAGTCCTTGGTGCTTCCAGTCTTGCTCTACGGATGCGAGACTTGGAGCCTCACCAAGGGCAAGAGAATGAGACTTAACTCCTTTGGAACCAAGTCTCTTCAGAGAATCATTGGCTATCGCTGGTCGGACTTTGTGTCCAACGAGCAGTTGCTGAGAGAGACTCAGATGAGATTTGTTACCTGTGTGGTCTGTGAGCGTCAGCTGCGGCTGTATGGACACGTGGCTCGTTTTCCGGACGATGATCTAGCTCAGCAGATACTCAGCAAGGGAGCCTCATGAGTGGAAGAGACCAACGGGACGACTGCATGCCTTGTGGATGCAGCAGGTTGATCGGCATCTCAAGGGGATATGGTTGGGCCAGGCATCAGCCTGGGGGATGGCCAGACGGAGGCCCCTCTGGAGTACCGTCAGAAAGTGGATGCGGCAACGAGCTGCTCTGGCGCATGCTCCTATACATGACCTGACCTGACACCCACGATTTTGATGAGATTTGACCGAAAGCTTCATATCTGAAGCCTAATTACGGGTATTGACCGCATTAAAGTCTGTGCGCATTAATGGGAACTACGGGGGTGTTTTTGACAACCCCCCCCCCCCCCAAAATAGGTATTTGCTGTCTTCTCTGAAACTACATGCACGATTTCAATGAAACTTGATCAAAACCTTCATCGTCCATTATGTGTTACGTGGTCCTCCCGGTAACTACCTGGTCTTGGTGACCCCCGGACCGTGGGAGGACCCCGCCAGAAAGATCTCTGATTTATACGCTTTCGTAGCGCAATCAACATGAAAGACACAATAATTCAAGTCAATAAGAACCCCACACCAAGAATCCAGATTACTCAATAATATTGTTACGGACCGCGGATTGGATGTTATTTACCGAGCGGAGGTAACCGCGGCCGAACAGTTGTTCCCCCTTTCTTCCCGACTCACCCGATTCACCCAGACGTTGGCCAAATCGCGCTATGCCAAATCAATGATAGAAAGGACACGACGACTGGGAAAGATGAAACGACGCAGTACAGTTCTCAAGACCTCCGGAGGAGGGTATAATTACAGTGGTGGAGAAAAGGGGGTAGATTACAAGGCAGAGTGAGGTAAAGACACAGAAGAGATGGGCACTTAAATACAGTCTTATCTTTTCCCAGACAGACCACGGACAAACGGACAAGGTAGACTTACACAGGGATTGATGGCAGGGATGGACAGGTAGGTCGATGGCACAAGGTGCACCTTGGCTCGGGGACAGGATAAACACAGTCCAAAGATGCAGGGAGGTCTCACAGCGCTCGGAGGGGACGTCTTGCTTTCTCTCAGCTCGGCGCGCATCTGTCGTCACCTCTCTCTCTACTGTGCATGCTCCACGGGGAGTGACACGCCCTCGGCTGGTTGGTTCCGCCCCAACTGGGGCCGGTCCGTCGCTTCCATTGGGTGCGGGGGTTACCAGGCTCCGCCATTGATGAGGAGCCGACAGGGAGCCCCTGTTTGGTAACCCCGTCGAGCACATGTCCGATGGCGGCTCGTTGGGAAGGCCTGGTGTCCTCCCACCACTCCTACCAAGCCGGATTGAGGACGCGCACTCCCTGCGCTCGTTGTTGTTGTTGTTGTTGTTGAAGAGAACTGTGAGGAAGAGCTGCGGGGAGGTATTGGGAGGTCCTAAACTTCCTAACGGTGCCATACAATCACATTCTGGTGCAACGAAGAGTCAGAATTAATGGAAACGAATCCTTAACTGACATAGACTAAGAATAACGAGCAAGATGTCCTATAGTTGTCTTACATGAGATGCGGTGGACCTGGATGCGACATTTAATGGGGGAAATAGGGGGAGGTCGGGTCTGCAGAGTGTTGTTTACAGAAAATGGGACTACGGAATGGGGGATTGGGGAGAGTTGGGAAGTATTGAGGAAATAGGGGAATATTTACAAGCGGATATGGATGGATGCAAATCCCATATCCGCAACAATATATTCCCCAATCAATCAACAACCATCAACAATCAATCACCAATATTACTAAGATGGCCATCTCATATATTTCCCCCCTTTCCCCACTCACGACCCCTCAATGGTCACTGTCCCTCACAATGTCTCTGGGCCCCTCCAGACCAAGGTGAAGGTCGACTTCTCCGCACACGGGCGGTTGAACAAACCCCTGGCTGACGTGCTCCAAACGTGCACGTCGCGTACCGGGAACAGCTGCTGCAGCGCACACCTCCTTGCAAAGCAAAGCAGGCAAAGCAAAGCGCGGCTCGCAAAGCGCGCGAGGCCCAAGGTGCGACCCGTACGCGTCCTTGTAGACGTGGAGGCGAACTGTGCCGGACGCTTGGTTCCGTGCACGAACCCACGGCAACTTGACGTGTAACCGGTAATTACCCCGCACAGGTAACTCCTCTCGCCAGACAGGCTTTCAAACGCAGCGTTCCCCACGCTGCTCAATATCGACACCGCTCGCGTCGGAGCTGGGCAATGAGAAGAAGAAGATAGCCGCTTCTCCAGGACCTCGTGTCTTGTTTTTCTTCTTCCGGTTCACTATCCCGTTTCCGGTCTCCTGTTATCCGGAGCCTCTCTAACCATTTAACCACAACAACCTTTAATAGAATAAACATTAATAAGCAATGACATGAATAGTAATTCACCTAAATCCGGGATCCGTAACACTCCCCCCCTTCAAGAAAGAAAGTTTGAACCCCGCGAAAACTTTCTGGGCCGGCCAACTTTGATAAACAAACCCGATACCCCAAATCATCAGTTCCCCCCGGGCACAATTATCGCATCTCAAAAATAAAGCAACAAAGTTTCACCAAAACCCCCCAGAGATTCCAAGGTAATTCCCTCTAGACCAAGCGTCAACAACTTCTAGTTGCTCTTGGATGGAGGCCCAGCTGAGTACTCCCTACATGGACGCCTTAAGGAATGTGGGGTTCACGGTTAGTCTGGGGAGGAAAGTTCATTACATGGACGCCTTTAAGAACGTGGAGTTCACGGTTAGTCCGTGCAGGAACGTTCCCTACCGGGACGCCTTTTAAGAACGTGGCGTTCACGGTTAGCCCATGTAGGAGCCCAGGCTCGGCGGCTCCGCCGTATATAGAGTGCTTCAACTTCTCCGGACTCCTAATAGTTACGGTGGGACCCCTTGTCCCAGCAGTCACCTGACTGGCGGTCTCCTTCTCGGCCAGTCCTCTGCCAATCATTATTTCGGGAGATGCCGTAACTCTGGGAGCCTCCATAGTAATATCGGCTGTTGCCAACACCAAAACTACCGCCAAGTGGTCCTCTTCTGTAGACCTCTCGACGCCTACGAAATGCCTTCCCTACTGTTATGGTCCGACCCTCCAAATCCTTACCATTCCAATTCTTCTCTGCCTCCCTGGCGTCTTTTGTGCTTGCAAACGTGACAAAGCCGAACCCTCTTGACCGTTGCGTTTCCCTGTCTTTTACCACCCGCACTTCCACCAGCGGCCCATATCTGTTGAAGACAGAGGTCAGAACTTCTTCCTATGTGTTGAAGTTCAGTCCCCCTACAAATAACTTGGCACTTTTGTCGCCATCCCGAGCTGGGGTGGTGTTATTTCCCCTGCGGGGCTCTTTACCCACCCTCGGGTTACCATAAATTTGCCCCCCGGCCAAATCATTCCCGATAATCACAGATACTCCCTCTACAGGAAGCGTGGCTTGTAAACCGATGGTGACCGGTCTTGACACCAAATCGGATTCCAAATGGATAACATGAAGTGGGGCACTAACACAGCCACCGATCCCTTGTAACCGAACCCTATCACCAGTTGCGGTACTCTTTGACAATGGCAAAATGCCTTCAAGCATTAAGGATTGATGGGCTCCTGTGTCCCTCAATACTCTAACAGGTCTTGGGTTAGTCAAGTCTCCCTCGAGGGAGACCAACCCCTCATAAATAAATGGTTGGTAACTCTTCTGTGGGCAATTTCTTATGCTTGCCATCGCATTCGGAGTTGTAATAGTCGGACTCCGCTCTGGGTTTTCCCTTTTCATGAGGTAACAACTGGACATCAAGTGTCCAGGTTTCTTGCAAAAAGCGCAAGTAGGCCCGGAGGAAAAACTCGTGGTCTGCCTCGGGCCCCCCGAAAAATAAGTTTGTCCTGGGCCCATCGCCCTCTGATTTCGAACAGTTCGGGTATCAGCGTTGTCCCCATAATCATCTCGAGGCCGCCGCCATGTATTGTCGTTCTCCGCACCTGCTGTTCCACAACTCCCCTGCGGAAATCTAGGCGAGGAGTTAGGTTCGTGGACCCCTATCCGGTGTGTTAAGGCATAATCATCTGCCATGGTGGCTGCGTCCCACAACTTCGGTACTTTCTTTTCCTGTAGGTACACTTTGATGTCCTCGTGGACACACTGTTGAAATTCCTCCACCAGGATCAAGTCACGCAATGCTTCGAAGTCGTTCCCGACTCCTTTTGACTCACACCACCGATCAAACATGTTTTCTTTCACTCTGGCAAACTCCACATGGGTCTCACTCTCCCTCTTCCTGACATGCCTGAATTTTTGCCGGTAAGCTTCAGGAACCAACTCATAGGCTTTGAGGATGTGCTTCTTCAATACCTCATAATCTGCACATTGGTCCATTGGTAGCGCCGAATAAATCTCTTGAGCTTTACCCACCAGCATACTTTGCACTAGTATGGTCCAGGCCTCCTCCGGCCAGTTTAACTGTCGAGCCACTTTCTCAAAGTGTGGAAAAAATTGAGTGACTTCTTTTTCACTGAAAGGTGGAACCAGCCTCACATGTCTGCCCACATTCCAGGTGTTCTGGCTAGGTGTCGGCCCAGTCAGCAAGGGTGGTACCTCTCCCCATTCTCTCATTAAATCCAGCTCCTTGAATTTAATTTCTTGCTGAAGCGCCAGATCACATTCCTTCAACTCCCTTTCGGCTTTTCTCTCCTCTGCTTCGAGTTCCCTGGCAGCTCTCCTCTCCTCTGCTTTTCTCCCTTCTAACCTTTCCTGGAGTTCTCGTTCCACTCTCCTTTCCTCTGCTTGTTTCTCTTCTCTCCTCTCTTCTGCTTTCCTTTCTTCTTCTGCTCTTTCCTTTTCTGCTTTCCTTTCTTCTTCTGCTAACCTTTCCTGGAGTTCTCGTTCCACTCTCCTTTCCTCTGCTTGTTTCTCTTCTCTCCTCTCTTCTGCTTTCCTTTCCTCTTCTGCTCTTTCCTTTTCTGCTTTCCTTTCTTCTTCTTCTATCCGTTCCTGGCTCCGTAATTGCAACTCCAGTTTCTGGAGCTCAACGTCTTCTTGTTCTTCGGGTAGCCACTCCCAGGCTAACTCGTCCCATGTTCCTAATCCCACCATAGATTGTATCACCGTGGTCTGCAACTCTGCCTTCCTCAAATTAGTTCGGACCTCCAAGTTAAAATGTTTGGCCAATTTCAAGAGGTCCGCTTTTAGTAACGCTCGGAACTGTGCCTCACTAGGTGTTACCGCAAAGTTCTGTGCAACAAACGCCATGGTGACTATCGTTAACCCCTGTTAACCTTCACCCAAGACTTTACCACAATTTCGCAAAAATTTACCAATTAATAATTAATTAATAAATTTTAATTCATAAAAATTATTATTTTATTATGTTATACAATTTTAGATCCCGGACGAGCCCCCAATTTCTGTTACGTGGTCCTCCCGGTAACTACCTGGTCTTGGTGACCCCCGGACCGTGGGAGGACCCCGCCAGAAAGATCTCTGATTGATACGCTTTCGTAGCGCAATCAATATGAAAGACACAATAATTCAAGTCAATAAGAAACCCCACACCAAGGATCCAGATTACTCAATAATATATTCCCCAATCAAGCAACAACCATCAACAATCAATCACCAATATTACTAAGATGGCCATCTCATATATTTCCCCCCTTTCCCCACTCACGACCCCTCAATGGTCACTGTCCCTCACAATGTCTCTGGGCCCCTCCAGACCAAGGTGAAGGTCGACTTCTCCGCACACGGGCGGTTGAACGAACCCCTGGCTGACGTGCTCCAAACGTGCACGTCGCGTACCGGGAACAGCTGCTGCAGCGCACACCTCCTTGCAAAGCAAAGCGGGCAAAGCAAAGCGCGGCTCGCAAAGCGCGCGAGGCCCAAGGTGCGACCTGTATGCGTCCTTGTAGACGTGGAGGTGAACTGTGCCAGACGCTTGGTTCCGTGCACGAACCCACGGCAACTTGACGTGTAACCGGTAATTACCCCGCACAGGTAACTCCTCTCACCAGATGGGCTTTCAAACGCAGCGTTCCCCACGCTGCTCAATATCGACACCGCTCGCGTCGGAGCTGGGCGATGAGAAGAAGAAGATAGCCACTTCTCCAGGACCTCATGTCTTGTTTTTTCTTCTTCCGGTTCTCTATCCCGTTTCCGGTCTCCTGTTATCCGGAGCCTCTCTAACCATTTAACCACAACAACCTTTAATAGAATAAACATTAATAAGCAATGACATGAATAGTAATTCACCTAAATCTGGGATCCGTAACAGATGTACCAAAGTTTGTCCACGGCATTAAAAATATCAGGGTCTGACGGGGTCTGTGGGGTGTTTGAGTGACTGTTGCTCCTGATCCAGGTGAGCTTCAGAACCCGCAGTCCTATTGTTTTTATACATTGTCAAGGCTCGTGGAAGAGCTAGAACACAGAACAGATTAGGATGCAACAGGACAAAAGGAACAGCAGAAATATAAGGGGCAAATGCCAACCGCAGGGTTGAGAGACAAAATAAATTAAGACGGACAACAAGGGATATGCAGGTAAGGATGAGGGTTAAGGGAGAATGCAGGGGGTGGATATGATGGATACAGAAACTATATCCATTCTACGATAAGCCATTTGGTCTTCCACGAGCCTCATCTATGTATACAAAAACAAATAAAAACTTGGTAACTGAACACATCAATGAAAGTGTTGGGCTGTGTTCATTACCAATCAGCTATTCCTGGTACTATTAGATGTACCTAGTGCTAGTGTTTCCTTTATAACTCGGTGTAACATTCAATGGAGTCCATGGATTAATGCATTTTCATGTATTCATATTTTTGGGGGGATGTTTTGGGCTTAAATATTGTTTGTGCCCAGGGCCCCAAAAAATCTTAATCTGACTCTGTACAGAGCATTTAAATCTGAGTGCATCTATTAATTATTCCAGCGTGAATCGGCTTGCTACACTTGCTTCACCACACATCGCTGCAGAGGCATGGGCTTGTTTTAACTGAGAATAAAGACCTGACTGAATTTGAGTTTCTGTGTTGTCATAATTTACACCAATCATAATACGAACATTTCTTTTGTACAAATTTATTTGTAATACTGGTGATATTATTTCTTTGTAATTTATTTTTAATCAAAAAGGTCCAAGTGTTGTAAAGCTCTAAATGGTCAAGGGTACAAGCTGGTCTAAAAGGTCTAAAGTGTCCTACAGGTATTTAGGCCCTTAAGGGTCTTTGTGGTCTTTTGAGTCTCAGTGTCTTTAGGATATTTGGGGTCTTTTGTGTGTTTGGGGTATTTTGGGCCTTCATGGTTATCTGGGTCTTCAAGGTCCTTGGGGTCTTTTGGGTCTTGGAGTATTTTGGATCTTCCGGGTATTTTGGCTCTATGTGGTCTTTTGGCTATTTTGTGTCTTCTTGGTCTTTAAGGTCTTTTGAATCTTTAGGGATGGTTGTCTTGGTTGTCTTAACAGTCTTGAGGGACGTAAATGGTCTCCAAAGATCTAAGGAATCTCAGCAGCTTCAAGGGTGGAAAGGTATATTCCAACAGTACGTAATTAATAGACGTACGTAATGAATAGACGGGATGCAACCGACGTTCAAACAGTACGCAAATAAATAGATACTGTAAACAGTCACACGGCATCACCGCCTCACAACCTCACGGCTTCACAGACCGTGTTTTTCTGTTTTATATATATATTTGAAAGAAGAAAAAGACGTATTGGTCACAAATATACATACACCAGTATAAAGCCCGTCAAAATGACAGGTTGGAACAGTTTTTGATGGTACAGCCACGTGTGCATGCCAAAGTATGGGCTTAGTGTCAGGGATGCTTATATCATCTTTATTTATTAGACATTCTACAGACGTAAATGAACACTCGATTTACTATGCGCGCATTGCACATCATGTGCAGCAAATTTCACCTCCCTGTGCCTTGTATTTATTGTGCCAATGTAAGATTTCACCTCCCTGTGCCAATGTAAGAGGCATAATTACTCTTCTTTTGGGTCTTTGGAGTCCTTGGGGTCTTTTGTGTCCTTGGGGTCTTTTCTGTCCTTGGGGTCTTTTCTGTCCTTGGGGTCTTTTGTGTCCTCTGGTCATTTGTGTCATCAGGGTATTTTGGGTCATTTGAGTGTTTTGGGTCCTCTAGGTCTTTTGAGTCATTTGAGTATTTTGGGTACTCAATCTGGATCTTTGAGGTATTTAAGGGTATTTTGGGGTATTTTGGGTCTTCGGTTATTGTGGGTGGTTGGGGTGAATTGGGTCTTCTGGGTCCTTGGAGTCTTTTAACTGGTGGACACACAGTCGTGTTCACAGTTTGCCCATACCACCCCCCCCCCCAACCCCCCATAATGTATACTGGTGAGGTTGTGAGGCGGTGATGCCGTGTGACCGACCACTCAAATCCCGTCTAAACTCAAAGCCTTTAAAACCTACCTACCTACACACCTACACACCTACACACCTACACACCTACACACACACACACACACACACACACACACACACACACACACACACACACACACACACACACACACACACACACACACACACACACTGTGTTTTTTTGGTAGATAGCCATATATGTTTGCTCCATTATAATAAGATTCATAAATGTTGAAATAAAACTTAATGAAAATCGAAAAAAGTCCATGTTTGTTTGTTTTTCAGTTTTGGTCCACCACCATTTAGTGTTTTTCAGTCCCAGATGTTTTTCAGTTTTAGACATAGATTTGAAGTAGAAAAAGAGGTTTGGTCACAAATATACATACATAGCCATATATGTTTGTTCCATTATAATAAGATTCACAAATATTGAAATACAACTTATTGAGAATACAAAAAAAGTCTCCCAAAAATTCTCCCAACAAAAAACTCTCCCAGCTCCTAAATCTTGGAAGCTAGCAACACATTTATCGGTGGTCTCTGTTTTTTACTGCTTCCTCTCCAGTATTGCTCCCTGTGTCTCTCAAAGCTCCGATCCTCCCTGTCTACTCGAGGATGCAAGCGTTCTTCCAGTAACCCCCTCCGGGTTAAACGTGCAAAATCCTGGCTCTTTCAGTAACCCCTAAACACTTCAACTCTTTTTTTCTTCGCTTCTCCAGGCTATGGAAACACCTTGCAGAGATATTCTATCACACTCTTCCTTCCAGGGCTTCAAAGCAAGCAGTTCACCGCAATCTCTTGTCATCCACAATTCGAACCCATGATCATTATTACTCCCATTAATCTTTCCTAAGCCAACAATCTTCACTTACTAGTTTAGGTGTTTCCTCCTCCCCACGTTTCCTCTTATCTTGTTCATTCACTCCCTTGATGTTTGTCCAACTGTCAGATCTATTTTGCTCTTCCATGTGCCTCACTCCTGAATAGAGAGAAAATGACTATGATAAAATGAATAATTGGAATGTTTACTTTCTTCATAGGTAAGCTATGGTGCTTCTTGTAAGTGCTTGAGTGACAAAAAGGAATTCCCATTGTTCCTGAGAACTTTCCCAAATGACGATTTCCAGGCCAATGCCATTCTGAGCCTTGTGCGCCATTTTGGATGGCAGTTTGTTGGGAGTGTGGCCATAGATGATGCCTACAGTAGAAATGTGATGTTACAGTTCTTGGCTGGGGCTGAATCAAATGGAATGTGCATTGCCTACCAGGAAATGCTGCCAAAGAATTATGATTCACAAGATCTTGAACGGCTTGGTAAATTGATTCATGCATTGTTATGGTTAGAATTAATTGTAATTTTATTTTGTCAAAACCTCATTCTAAAGTTGTTTGACTATTTTTTTATGTCGCTATCCATTGAAACCTTTCTTAATATTTCTTAAGTGCTTTGATTTAAAGCTTCCTCGTGGTGTGGTTGAATCCAAAGGTGGCGCTATATTGTTGCCTGTGTAGCACAAGGCGTTCATAGCTGTGCACATTGTGTACAGAAAATCTCTTTTTGCTTGAAGATAATTGTAATTGCTTTTTTATATTTGGATAACATCTATTTTCACTTCTAAGTTGCATCTGTAAAATTTATAACATCATACAATGCCCTCCATAAGTATTGAAACAGTGAAGTCAAATTTGTTATTGTTGCTGTATACTCAATAAATTTGGATTTGAGATCAAAATATGAATATGAGGCAAGGGTATTGAATGGCAGTTTTAAATTATTGGAATTTCTATGGATACATGCTTTACCATTGTAGAACAACAGCACTTTTTAATGTTCAGACCCCCAATTTAAGATAAGCAGAAACACTGGAATGAATGACTGACAGGTGTTTATTGGTGCATTGAATGTTCACCCAAAAAAGAGCTATGAATGTCTAGACTTGATTTTAGCCTTTGATTTTGCCTTGTGAGTTTGCCTTTGGAATCAGTAGGCATAAACCAACATGAAGATCAGATAACTGTATGAAAGAAAATCAAGCAATTTAGAAGCAGAAAGAACAGAAGAATTCAATTAGAAACGTTGTGCAAAAATTGGGGATAGCAAATACAACAAGCGTTACGCCTAGGTCCCCCGTCGGTGAAGTGATGTGAGTTGACAAAGTGGAAGACGCAAGGCGGCCATCTTGGATTTTGACGTGGCGACCCAATTTTCAATAGCGTTCTCCCTTATGCGTAAATACACCCACACACCAGATTAGAAGTTAGTAGTTCGTTTATTTTTCAAGATATTTCACTCACAAGGTTCAGACATATATATGGTGGCGGCCATCTTGTATTTTGACGTAGCGACCCAATTTTAAATAGCGTTCTTCCTTATGCCTAGATACATCCACACACCAGATTAAAAGTTAGTAGTTCGTTTATTTTTCAAGATATTTCGCTCACAATGTTCAGACATATATATGGTGGCGGCCATCTTGGATTTTGACGTGGCGACCCAATTTTCAATAGCGTTCTTCCTTATGCCTAGACACACCCACAAACCAGATTAGAAGTTGGTAATTCACTTATTTTTCAAGATATTCCGCTCAAGTTTCAGACATACATGGCGGTGGCCATCTTGGATTTTGACGTGGGTTGCACCCACACACCAAATTAGAATTCGGTCCTTCGCTTACGCACGCACGCACGCACGCACGCACGTTCGCACGCATGTCCGCACGCACGTACGGGCGGACGCACACACGGACGGAGGGGAAAACCATAGTCCCCCTTTCGCTCCGCAGTGCAACAGGGGACAACTAGAACGCCACTCAGTAGAGCGCATACTCCCGCCCATTGTTCTCCACAAAGGCCGGCGGCCGGCGGTATACGTACACCTGTTGGAGACAGTACCACCGGCTGTTTTGGATAAATTAGCAAAAAAAAAACTGATTTTTTGGGTAACTATACATTCGTACAATGTTTGTTGTTACTTCCCTCTCCACTGAAACTAAATCTCCATTTGTAGCGGTTACCGGAAGCATGACACAATTACCTTGCACCGGCCGATGACGCAACCGGCAAGCGGTCACTTGTCCGGACTCGCCCGGGCATGTCCAGACTTGCCTTTCCCGGGCGAACACTTGGCTTACCTATTTGCATACCACGCCCCGCCTGAGAGGCGTGGCTTTTGTGTGTTGAGCTTTACTTATAAATTGCCGCCCGTTCGATGGGCGGATTCAGTGCTTTTGAGTTCTTTCGAGTGAGCTGAAAATAAATAGCTCAGTGAAACTTCATTCCTGGTGTCGTTCATTTTGTCTGGTTTTATTGTGCAAGCATAGCTCCCACAATTGGTGACCCCTTTTCAAGAACATGGCGATGGAGTCATCTGTAGCTTTGAAGCTCCCGGGCTTTTGGGAATCGCACGTGGCCGTCTGGTTCGCCCAAGCGGATTCTCTCTTCGCCTTGTGGAACATCACGGAGGACATGACGCGCTACCACCATGTGGTCTCCGTGCTCAACGCCTCCACCGCGGCCCGGGTCCTGAGCTTCCTCCAGAACCCGCCGAACACCGACAAATACGGCGCGCTCAAAGGCCTACTCCTCGGTGCGTTTTGACTCACGGAGACCGAACGCACGCGACAACTACTCGACCTCCCGGAGCTGGGTGAGGCCCGTCCATCCGAGCGCATGGACCACATGCTGGCTCTACTCGGCGACCACAGCTCGGATTTCCTCTTCCGCGAGCTGTTCCTCCGGCAGCTACCCGGGCAGGTACGGTTAGCTTTGGCTAACTCGCCCATCACGGACCCTCGCGCCCTGGCTAAGGAGGCCGATAAATTTTTCTCGGCCAGGCGACACGTCGGAGCGGCCGCCTGGAACCCTGGGCCGACCGAGGCAATGCCCGCGCCACGACCGGCGCCACGACCGGCCGAGTCAGCGCCACTGGCGGCAGCGGCCGCCGCGACGCCCCGTCGACCGAACCCGACGCGACCGCCGGAGCCTCCACCAGAGCGGACCATGTGCTATTACCACGCCAGGTTCGGGCAGAAGGCCAGAACGTGCCGCCCACCGTGCACTTTCGGCAGGTTGGGAAACGACCAGGCCAGCGCTGGCTGCTTGCCATGAGTGTCGGCCATTCAGGCAGCCTTCTGTTTATCACGGAAACAGCGTCCGGGCGGCGTTTTTTGTGCGACACTGGTGCTCAGCTGAGCGTGATACCCGCCTCGGTGCAGGACAAACAGGCCGCGCTGTGCGGCCCCGCCTTGGTCACCACAAACGGCTCCTCCATCCGCACCTTCGGTTCGCGCAGCGTCGCATTCTGCTTCGGGGGCCAGCGCTTCAGGTGGGACTTCATCACGGCGAACGTGCCCATGGCCTTGCTGGGTGCAGATTTTCTTTGCGCGCATGGGCTTATGGTCGACGTCAAACGGCGTCGGCTCATCAATGCGGAGACCTTCAGCTCGCTCGCTTGCTCATTGAGCGGCTCCGCACCAACCAAGCTAGCCTGTGCGCTTCCGGCCGTGGACGATTTCACCCGCCTACTCGCCGAGTTTCCCGCCCTCACGCAGCCGACGTTTTCGGCCATCGCCGTCAAGCACAGTGTCGAACACCACATCCCGACCACAGGTCCACCGGTCTACGCCAGGGCTCGCCGCCTCGACCCGGCCAAACTCGCCATGGCGAAGGCGGAATTCGACGCGCTGGAGCGATTGGGCATTGTGCGGCGCTCGAATAGCACGTGGGCCTCGCCCCTGCACATCGTGCCCAAATCGGGTGGCGGATGGCGACAATGCGGCGATTACCGCCGCCTCAACGATGCCACGACCCCCGACCGGTACCCGATACCACACATACAGGACTTTTCCGCCCATTTGGCGGGGCGGGTGATCTTTTCCAAGGTCGACCTCATTCGGGGCTACCACCAGGTACCCGTCCGGCCGGCCGACGTGCCGAAGACGGCAGTAATTACACCTTTTGGCCTCTTCGAGTTCCTTCGCATGCCGTTCGGCCTTAAGAACGCTGCCCAGGCCTTCCAGCGGCTGATGCACAGCGTGCTGCGCGACCTCACCTTCCTTTTCGTTTACCTGGACGACATTCTCGTCGCCAGCACTTCCCGGGCGGAGCACCTCATCCACCTGCGCACGTTTTTTGAGCACCTCGGCCAGCACGGCCTCATCATCTACCTGGCGAAATGCCAGTTTGGCGTAACGGCCGTCGACCTCCTGGGGCACCGCATCACGAAGCGTGGGGCCGTCCCGCTGCCTACCAAGGTGGAGGCAGTCACAAGTTTCCCGCGCCCCCGCTCCATAAAGGCCCTACAGGAATTTTTGGGGATGGTAAATTTCTACCACCGGTTCATGCCTCGCGCCGCCCAACTCATGCGCCCCCTGTACGAAGCCCTCCGGGGCAAGCCGGCCAAGCACGACGTCGCCTGGACATCAGAGATGGACGCGGCATTCACGGGCGCTAAGCTGGCCCTCGCCAACGTGACCATGCTGGCGCACCCGGCGCTCGACGCACCCATCGCCCTCACCACGGACGCTTCCGACTACGCGGTGGGCGCCGTGCATGAACAGTGGGTGAACGGGGCTTGGCAACTGCTGGCCTTCTTCAGCCGGCAGCTTTGCCCTAACGAGCACAAGTATAGCGCTTTCGACCGCGAGCTCCTCGGCCTTTACCTGGCTGTTCGCCATTTCCACCATCTTTTGGAGGGCCGCTCGTTCATGGCGTTTGTGGACCACAAACCCCTGGTCTTCGCTATGGCCAAGGTTACGGAGCCGTGGTCGGCCCGCCAGCAGTGCCACCTCTCCGCCATGTCCGAATTTACGACGGACATCCGGCACGTCACGGGCAAGGACAACGCTGTGGCCGATTGCCTCTCCCGGTCCGGCGCGAACGCTGTCCACCTGGGTGTGGACTTCGCCCGCATGGCGGCCGACCAGACTGCCGACCCCGCGGTGCAAGCCCACCGGACAGCGGACACAGACCTGCGGTTGGCCGACGTCCCCTTCGAGGACACAGGCACGGTTCTCCTGTGCGACGTTTCCCTGGGCCAACCTCGCCCCATCGTGCCCACCGGATGGCAGCGGCACATTTTTGACGCCCTCCATGGCCTTTCCCACCCGGGCCGGAAAGCATCACAGAAGCTCGTGGCAGCAAAGTTCGTCTGGCACTGGCTCTGTAAGGACGTCCACGACTGGGCCAATGCCTGTGTCGCCTGCCAGCGCGCGAAGGTCCACTGGCACACCCAGGCCCCGTTGGCACCATTCGACGTGCCCGCTCGGCGCTTCGACCACGTCAATGTGGACCTTGTGGGACCCCTGCCCTCCTCGCGGGGCTTCACCCACCTCCTCACGATGGTGGACAGGACCACCAGGTGGCCAGAGGCCATCCCGCTGGCATCAACGACATCTGCCGACGTGGCGCAGGCCTTCATTGCCACCTGGATTGCCCGTTTCGGCACGCACTCGGACATCTCCGACAGAGGCCCGCAATTCGCCTCCGAGCTTTGGGGCGCAGTCGCCCAGGCCTTGGGGGTCAAGCTACACCGCACCACGGCCTACCACCCCCAAGCCAATGGCTTGTGCGAGCGGTTCGACCGCTCGATGAAGGCCCCTCTCAGGGCCAGCCTCCAGGGCGACGGTTGGGCCGACAGGCTCCCGTGGGTCCTATTAGGCCTCCGAACGGCCCCTAAAGAGGACCTCCAGGCTTCCACCGCCAAGCTGGTCTACGGCCAGCCACTGCGCATGCCGGGCGAATTCATTCCTGATGCCACCGGCCCCTGGTCGGCGGCTCGCCAACGCTCGGTCCTCCAGGAGGCCGCCAGGAGATTTGCCCCTGTGCCCACGTCCCACCATGGCTGCCCCCAACCCCACGTCCCCCCAGCACTTCGCACTGCGGAGTACGTTTTTATCCGGCACGACGCACACCGGGGACCGCTCCGGCCGCCGTAGGATGGACCTTTCCGGGTCCTGAAGAGGGACGACAAGTCGTTCATCATCGACATCGGCGGCAAGCCGGACCGCATCTCCGTGGACCGCCTCAAGCCGGCCCATTTGGACCTCAACCAACCTCCACGGTTGGCCCTTCCTCCACGACGGGGCTGTCCCCCATCAACCAAGCCCCCTGCCCGACCACCCACCGCCACGCCACCTACCACCCCCACACAAATCGCCAGGGGTCGTTTCGGCCGGGTCATCCAAGACCCCCCTCAAACTGACTCTCCCGGTGCATGTTAATTCTGGGGGGGCGCATGTAGTGGTTACCGGAAGCATGACACAATTACCTTGCACCGGCCGATAACGCAACCGGCGAGCGGTCACTTGTCCGGACTCGCCCGGACGTGTCCAGACTTGCCTTTCCCAGGCGAACACTTGGCTTACCTATTTGCATACCACGCCCCGCCTGAGAGGCGTGGCTTTTGTGTGTTGAGCTTTACTTATAAATTTCCGCCCGTTCGATGGGCGGATTCAGTGCTTTTGAGTTCTTTCGAGTGAGCTGAAAATAAATAGCTCAGTGAAACTTCATTCCTGGCGTCGTTCATTTTGTCCGGTTTTATCGTGCGAGCATAGCTCCCACACATTCACATTATACTTTCTACTAACCAGATCTGTAAAAAAGATCATTGTCGAAATGCCGTCGAAATCTGATCGCTTTCCAATAGAACGATTTCCTGTTCCATTTCATTCCGCTTCTATTGGTTGGCGGATACTGGAAATGTAGCCAATCAGCGAGCGTGATACAATTAGGTCACGGTTCACTCCAAACGCACATGGTCTGTGTACTGGTGACTGTCATATTCGTTACAACAAAACAAACGTGTTATGAAACGTGTTAGACAAATCAGCTTGGCGGAAGCCTTCACCCAAAGTAAAAGACTTCACAATGAAAGTCAAGGGACAAATGACAACGAACTGATGATGTGCATGACGACGACATGCCCACAACAGCAACAACAACAACAACAACAACAACAACAACAACAGACGTTGATGAAGTAGAACTTGGAGGTAAGCCTTTTGATCTGAAGTTGGTCAGTTACTATACGAGTTCATTTTCAATTAGAAATATATCGTTGACTATTATATGTTGTCCAATGGATGGGTTGCACAAATTTTGTTACTTCCTATTATTTCATTTCCTAATTTTATTGTATCGTTACTTTGTATCTACAATGCTAAGCATAAATATCAGTCCAATGGATGGGATGGGTTTTGTTTGGGGGGGGGGGGGCGGGGGGTGGTCTATGAATTCTGAACTGATAATTATTCAATTCACATCGTTGACTTGAGCATAGTTGTTCTTATGGATAATTAATAACAATAACACGATTCTCTGTGTACTTTTAAAACAATTTATTATTTCTTTCCACAGAAACTGCTGAGATCATCCATGATCAGCTGGAAAATGAAACTGAACACAGATTAACACCAAATGCATCCATACCAACTTCAATTGATCGCGCGAACATCCATTCCCATGATGGATGCATCCAAGAGAACTGCTGTGCAGTGTCCAGCACAGAACAGACAAGGCTGTCTGCGTTACCAGATCGATTTCAGCATAATTGGCTCATGAATAAAGTAACATTTTGTGAGAAGACCCAGTCATGGTGGCTTTTGTACGAGGAGGGACAGGGGATGTTCTGTTGATGATGCTAAGAACAGGCACAATCGTCAAAATAAGTGGATGTGGAAGCTTCTGTCAGATATAAACGTAGCCAACTGGACCTCCATAACAACTCTCAGCAACACCAGAATGCTATATCTGCAGAATTGAATCAACGTGTGAGTTTCTTCCACATGGAGAAAGAGAAGAAAGATCGGGTAAAAGACGAAGTCCTGTTTAATGCATTTCTTAGTGCTTACTGGATGGCGAAAGAAGAGGTCAGTAACAGAAAGCAGCCATCGCTTCTGGAATTTCTACAGACAGCTGGTCTCAAGGATATGAAATACTTTGCACACCGTTCCGCCAGGTCAGTGCAAGAAATATTTCTTGCCAATGGACAGACCATTCAACTGGACGTTCTGGATTCAGTTCAGAAGTCTCCTTCGTTCGGATTGCTAGCAGATGAAGTTACGGACATTGCAATTAAAGAACAACTCCTGCTCTTTGTCCAATACGTTTCTCAAGATGCCACTGTCCAAACGAAGTTCCTAGCTGTGAGAGTGTTTTGGACCAATTCACACGCCCGGCTGCAGAATCCCTCCATTTAGTCATCACGCAAACTCTCCAGGATTTGGCCCTAGAAAGTCGATGCCTGGCATCGTTTGTCAGTGATGGAGCCAGTGTCATGACGGGAAAAACACAGGTGTAGCTGCACGATTGAAAAGATCAACAAATCCATGGATGATCTGCATTTGCCATAGATTTGCGCTGGCCTGCACAGATTCGAAAGATGAGATCGCATATCTTAAAGGAGTAGAGGAGATCTTCTCATAACCTGCTGGAAGTTTTTCGACAACTCACCCAAATTTCAACCACAGACATCTACTTTCCTTGCCACATACAGGTAAATGGAATTGAATGGAGAACACTGCCCACCGTGGGTTTAGTTGGAATAATACGTTTTGTTTAACAATCCCTCTCCCCATAACAATAAATGAAAAAGAAGGTAGGCCCTAACTGTCAGAGAATTTCTTTTGATATATCTCGGAATTAGAGGAGAAAAACATCATTTAAGAATAAGAATAAAAGCTTTAATGCAGTAAAACAGAAAAAATCTTTCCCAAACAAATTCCCCAAAAAAATTCCTGGATCCGGAATAATATCCTGAGCTTCACCAAAAACTAATCAATTCTTCCTTATCCCAAGGGCAATCATCCCACCAACTTTCATCCAAATCCGTTCAGAACTTTTCCAGATATCTTGTTCACAAACACACGAACAGACGAACACGGAAGACACACACACACACGGATGGACACGATCGAATAAAATTACTCCCTGGCGGGAGTAATAAACCTGAAAATCGCAGAGCCAGAACCAGAATTATTTATTTGGTCTGGGAAGTCCATGCGAGGTATCTTCTTCTCTAGCCTCTCACAACCCTGGGTGAATATGCGATCTTTAAAAAAAAAAAAGTTGGAATTTTGCCAAATCTGTTTCAGTTGTTTGTTAATATACCTCAGCCATTGACAAATCTGGAATTATAATTTTATTTAAGGTTCAAATTAACCCTGGAGATTGTGTCAAACGATGCCTGCAAGTCTGTACATGTGATAAATAATTCATGTGATAAAAGTCTGTACATGTGATAAAAGAAGTACATGTGATAAACAAAAACAAACAAAAAAACAACTTTTATTTCCCTTTCTCCTCGTGTGCTTTTGCCTCTGCCCACGTGTGCTGTCTCGCTCCGCCCCCATTTTCCCCTTGCCTTCCACCTTTTGCCCTGTTCAAGTGACTCGTGGTCGTCGCTCTAGGCTTCCTCTCCCCGTTGGTATTTTTGTGAATGTAAGATTGTTCTTCACAGTTCTGTTTAAATATGTTTAAACTATCCCCTTCAGTGTTTTATTCAGTGGTTTATTACAACACGCTGTTTTTCTTCTTATTTAAAAGGCTCCTTTCAATTTCCTCTTCAACTCATTCCATTTCAAAAAAATATTCAATCTCTTATGATTCCAAATCACTCCATGCTCTAAATTCTCATTCATTCCATCCCTCCTCCATTGTTCTTAAACGAATCGCTAACTTGAAAATCACAACAAACCCAATTTGTTATATATGTTCATCTTTCATTAATCATCCACTTTCTAAACTCCCCCCTTGCCCCTCCCCTCCGAATCTCCCCACTTGCCCCTCCCCTCCGAATCTCCCCACTTGCCCCTCCCCTCCTAAACTCCCCCCTTGCCCCTCCCCGCCTAAACTCCCCCCTTGCCCCTCCCCTCCTAAACTCCCCCCTTGCCCCTCCCCTCCAAATGTCCCCCCTTGCCCCTCCCCTTCAAATCTCACCCCTTGCCCCTCCCCTCCTAAACTCCCCCCTTGCCCCTCCCCTCCTAAACTCCTCCCTTGCCCTTCCCCTCCTAAACTCCCCCCTTGCCCCTCCCATTCAAAACTCTCCCCCAACCCCTCCCCTTCAAATCTCCCCCCCAACCATCCCTCCCAAATTCTCCCTCCTCCCACCTCCTTCTCAAAGCTGCCTCCTCCCCACTTCGTCTCCCTTCTATGTCATACCTCCACCTCCTCCAACCTTCTACTTTCCTCTGCCCCCCCCTCAAAAAAACCCTCACTGTGCCTCATCCCATCAACATCAAACCTTTCGTCCTCCTCATCCTTCCCTTTCTTGTAACTCTTCTGTAATCTCTGACACACTATGAACTGCTCTTCCTACATCCCCCTCTCACCCTTCATCTGACCCTACCCCTCCCCTCCCCTGCCCTGCACCCGATGCTCCCCCTCTCTCCTCACTAACGGTATGGACCTCAAACATCCGGGGCCTTCGCTCAAACCTGATTGATCTCTCCATTCAGGTTGCTTCTGACAATCCAGACTTGATCTGCTCAACAGAAACTTTCCTCCTTCAAGGTGTCTCTGATTCCTTAATATCTCTTCCTGGTTACTCCCTCCTCCGGTATGATAGACCTGAGCCTCGTCCTGGTGGTGGGGTGGCTATCTTTATCAAAAACTCTCTTCCTCACTCTCCCTGCACTGCCCTCTCTCCACCCCACCCACAGGAGTACCTCTGGCTACGGCTTCCTCTTCGCTCCCACCTTTTGTTCATCTGTGTTCTGTACCGTCCTCCAATCAGTGATGACTCCATTTACATTTCGCTGTCGGACAACATGGACCAACTTCTATCAACTCATCCAAACTCTCTCTTCCTCATATGTGGCGACTGCAACTGTCATCATGCCAGCTGGCTGGGTGTGGGTTCATCTCTCACCAGCCATGGCACCTCAGCAAAGGACTTCTGCGACTCATTGTGACTGGCACAATCTGTCAATTTCCCGACCCGGATCTCAGTCAATGGAGTATCTTCTCTTCTGGACTTGGTTATGACTAACTTCCCTGCAAATGTCTGCTGCTCTTCTTTTGCTCCAATCGGTTCTTCTGATCATGTGCTTGTTAAAGTGGACATCTCACTGGCCATTCTCAGAGAGCCTCCTCAGCGCCGACGAGTCTGGCATTTCACTCAGGCTGACTGGCACAGTCTGCAAGCAGCCATCAATCAACTGGACTGGTCTCCCATCTCTAATGCCTCTGACATAAATTCTTCCTAGGAATTCTTCCAAAGCAAACTGCTCTCTCTCATGCACAGATTTATCCCATCTCGTCATCAGTTGTCTTACCCTTCCTCCCGTCCATGGTACACTGAATCTAGTGGTGAGGCAGTTGCCCTGAAACAACTTGCCTTTGCGTCTTGGAAGGCAAATCCAACTGAAGGCAATCTCAGTTCCTTCCACCAAGCTCGAAACAAGTGTGTTTCTACCCTCAGGAGTGCCAGGAAGCACTATCTCTCCACACTCAAGATTGAACTCTCAAACCTGTCTCCTTCCTCCAAATCCTGGTGGCGTCTGGTCAAATCCGTTTCTGGTGTTTGTTCCCCCTCCATCCCCTCCCTTACCTCAAATTGCTACACAGTTGACACCGCACGTGACAAAGCCGAATGCCTCAACTCTGTGTTTGCCTCAAAATCTTGTGTCCCAAACCCATCTCTCTCTGTTCCCACCTTTCCCAGTCGAACCCAACTGCTCCTGGACTCTGTGTCCTTCTCTCCTGACAATGTGGAGAAGTTTTTATCAAACCTCGACTCTGATTCTGCAACTGGACCAGATGGCATCAGCCCATGGGTCCTAAAACCCTGCTCTTCCGCTCTATCTCACCCTCTCTATGTTCTTTTCACCCTCTCTTTTGCTCAAGGTCATCTGCCAGCATCTTGGAAATCAGCAAACATTACAGCTTGACACAAAAAGGTGCAAAAACAGGTCCTTGCAACTACAGACCAATCAGCCTGCTCCCAATTATCAGCAAAGTCATGGAATCCATCATTGCTTCGGATTTTTTTTTTTTTTTTTTTTTTTGTGTTTTGTGTGTCGGTTTGTCTTTTTTGTGATTATTGTTAGCTCTTTCACGAGCCTCGATCTTGTATACAAAAAAAAATAAAAAAAATAAAATAAAAAAAATATATATATATATATCAAATCCTTCCTCTTCTCCAATGGCTTGATCTCTGATCATCAATTTGGATTCAGACCAGGTCATTCTACTCTGGACATGTTGCTTCTGCTGTCTCAACAATGGATGGAGGTCCTCAATGCCAAACAGGAAATCAGAGCTGTCTCACTTGAGATATCACGTGCCTTCAATACGGACTAGCACCCAGCTCTGCTCACCAAACTCTCCTCCTATGGTATCCACGGAAATCTCCATGCATGGCTTGTGGACTTCCTCTCTGGTCGTTGGCAACGTGTGGCCCTGAATGGATTTCTCTCATCTCCCATTCCTGTTCTGGCTGGAGTTCCCCAAGGTAGTGTTCTGGGCCCTGTGCTATTTCTGGTCTTCATCAATGATCTCTCCGACTCTCTGGAGAATCCTCTCTATCTCTTTGCTGATGACTCCACTATCTGCCGCTCCATTCCTCATCCCTCAGATCGGCAGTCTGCAGCCTCCTCACTCTCTGCAGACCTAGACAAAATCACAGACTGGTCAAACAAGTGGAACATGTCTTTCAATCCTGACAAATCTCACACTCTTACAATGTCTCTCCAAAAGGACCGACTGGAAAACCCTCCCATCTACTTTCTCAACAATCCTCTCCAAGAAGTTCTGTCGCTCAAGCTTTTGGGTCTCACTATCTGCCATGATCTTTCTTGGGAAAACCACATTTCCAAGCTGGCCTCCAAATCCAGTCGCCGACTGGGCATCCTCCGTCGTATGAAGTCCTTCCTTGGCACACCTGAGCTCTGCACCACATACAAGGCTTTCATCCGCAGCTCTATGGAATACTGCTCTCCCCTCTGGTCTGGTGCTCCTGCCTCACACCTAGCTCGGCTTCACGCTGTTGAGGCCAAAGCTTTCAGAATCATTGGAATCTCCTGCGATGAAGTCAACTCCGAGGGCCTTTCACTCACTCACCGCAGGCAGGTAGTGGTCTTTCTGTCTTCTACCAACTCCTCTCCGGCCTTGCTCCCCCAGCTCTCTCTGTGCTCTGTCCCCCCAATATTCCTTCAGGTCACACAAGATCTGCCTGCAACCCTCTTATGGTTAAACTGCCAAAGTCTAGGCTCTCTGCTCACCTTCACTCCTTCATTCCCCTTTTCTCCTGCCTCTGGAACAAACTCCCCCACTCCCTTCAATCCCACTCCTCCCTCCAGGTCTTTAAAACAGCTGTTCACCACCATCTCGTATCTCCCCCCATCCAAAACCTTGATCTTTTCTACCCCCGGTAATTCACCCCAGAGTCCTTGCAGTGTTCATATGTTTTATACCTCTCCCACCTCCCCCCAAGTCCTCCCGATGTCCCTGCTCTGAAATGTTGTGTTTGTGTCCTTCCCCCTCTCTTCCCATCTTGTCTGCCGCTCCCCTTGTTTTTTGTGTTTTGTGTGTCGGTTTGACTTGTTGTGTGATTAATGTTAGCTCTTTCACGAGCCTCGATCTTGTATACAAAAAAATAAAATAAAAATAAATAAAAATTAATCGTCGTGTCGACTCTTCTTCTTCTTCTTCTTCTTCACACAATAACAACTTCTAGCTTCCAGACCGTACATCCAATCATCTTCAAATTTTGCAGACTTGTTACTCTTCATGACTTCTACTACAGTATGAAGTTTCACGTCGATCAATGAAGTGTTTTAAGAGATATAAATGTTTTTATTATTTGCGTTTAATTAACGATGTCTGCCAAACCACTTGACCTATCACAAATTCCAAAAGCACATTTTAGTATACTGATATGCTGAACAGATCTGTGAAGTTTCCCCTCGATTGGATCACAAATGAGGGAGCTCGGTTTCAACGGTTTGTGCTTAAAAACGTCATAACTCTGAAACCATGTGATGCATGACGTCATGCTCGTTGACTTTTTTGTTCGTCATGGGTATGCGATTCTGCCTGCAAAGTTTGGCCTCGATCTGTTCAGGCGTTTTGGATAAAATTGGATTTTAGTGTTTTTCACTCAAAACAATATGGCGGCCGAACCACGTCACCTGTGACGTCATAATTACCATTAAAATATTCTACAGACCGAGTCCCTCCTATGGTGAAAATTTGCTCTCAATCGGTCCAATTATTGCAGAGAAATATTGAACAAGAGCAAAAATGGATCACCACCTTCATTTTTCGACCGATTGAGTTGCAACTTTGACCACTTCTAGCCGGCCCGCTCTGATGGTTCGGATCGGGACACCGGGATTCATTCCGGTTGCCCGGTCGGCCCAGAGGTGGGGGTGCGGGGCCTGTCACGGAACGTCAAAACAAACGGCCTGCCGGGGCCGCCCAAAAGTCGGGCGTGAGGGGCGCGTCCACTAATGGAACGCCTCTCGCTTCCCAGATCGAGGGCCACATGGTCAGGAGAACCTCGTCCCTTCTGGTTGCCCTGCCGTCCCACCGGGAGCGCTGGCAGGGTGTACTTCAAACTAAGCTTAAGTGTCAAGTGTTAAGTTCCTCCTTGCCCTCGCAAGGGAAAGGCTAGGGTCAAGCTCTTCCAAATTTCCAAACACTAGAAATCGGACGTCTCAAATTAATTAACTAATTTGTTAATACATCTCAGTCGCCCACGACCTCTCTAGCGCGGGCGTCGAACCAGTTCATTTCCGGGCGACCGGGCCGAGTATCGGCTCGGCCGTGGCCGAAGCCGTTGATTCCGCCGTAGCACGCTAACACATAGGCTCACGCGTCCCTGGTCCGCCAGGGCTCCGCGGGTGTCCTACCGTGCCCACGTCGCCATGCTCCCTGAATAAGAGAGTCAGACGTGGTGCCCGGGGACGGAGTTCGCTGTCTAAACATGGTAGCGCTAGGCCAGTGGGACCGCCGGGACCCACGTGCACTCACAAGTTGTTCTGCGCGTGGGCGGCAGTATCAGACCGGGGCGCCCAAACACTCCCCGGCTAAAGTTCATCCTGAAAGCGCCCACATTGTGCGGACAAACCAAGTCAAGGGCCACGTGGTCAGGAGAACCTCGTCCCTTCCGGTCACACTGTGCCTATTGGCCGGCCTCGAAGACCGAAATTGTGACGGTGTCACCCGAAAAATCATGCAGCGAAAATGAATGAACTCATTCATTTCGTCATCTAAACAGTGACGCGCATGAATGGATGAACGAGATCCTCACTGTCCCTATCTACTATCCAGCGAACCCACAGCCAAGGGAACGGGCTTGGCGGAATCAGTGGGAAAAGAAAACCCTTTTGAGCTTGAGCCCGACTCTGTGGGGGGACTTGAGTGGCCGCAGGCACTCAATAGGGCTGGACCCGTGAAATTTCGGGGATTTTTGGTAAAATTACCTCAGGGTAAAGTTACATAGGAAAACGCCGGGTTAAATTTCCGTCGCCGAAGGACTTTATTTTTATTACGAAATTCATCCCGACTTCGCCTCTAGGAGTTATTGAAAATATTAACTTATATAAAAATTAGTTTTCTAAGACTGAAGCGCAGTGATGTCATCACGCCCTTAGTTTTCTAAGACTGAAGCGCAGTGACATCATCACGCCCCCGCCATGAGTGTCGAAGGTCTTTCGAAGAAGAAGAGCTCAGAGTTGGACTGGACACGAGGCGGAGCGGACGCCATTTGGAAGAGCTGAGATGACTCAGTCGCGATAGGGTGAGACTGAGTGAGTATATCAAGACAAGAACAAGATCTAGAAGGAGGTATGTACGGTGCGATTCATATAATATATTGTTTAGTTATCGTCGATGAGGAATTTGGGGTCGGAATGGGTGGTCGGCCTGGGTGACTTGGTCTCGACTAGATGCTAGGCCGCACCTCATTTTGTTAAATAAAGTGGTCACAAAATATTTTTTGATGGTTTTAATGCTTATCATTAGATGCATAACGTTCGTAGTGAGGTATAGATATATGGATTGACATCGGATGGCTTGGGATTTGGGATTTAGGAACTCCGGGGTTTTTTTTTTTTTTTTTTTTTTTTTCATTAGGAATATATGCGATTTGCTCTTGGAGGCCCTCGAGAGTGAACGGGGACTCGGATCTTAATTCTGTTTTCAGATTTTGCAGTCGCTAGATTAGCTTAACACTCAATAGAACGGGACCCGCGAAATTTCGGGGATTTTTGGTGGAATTACCTCGGGGTAAAGTTGCATAGGAAAGCCCCATGTTAAATTTTCGTTGCCGAAGGACTTTATTTTTTGCGAAATTCATCCTGACTTCGCCTCTAGGAGGATACAGGGGTATCTGTGGATAACGGGAACCTTTATTTGGCGAAATTCGGACTGATATTGACCGAGTTATTCAAAATATTAACTTATATCAAATAAATCTTTTGAGGTGAAAGCGCGATGACGTCACCACGTCACGCGGCACGAATGCACACCTGTATCGTTGGAGGTATTGACTTATATAGGGTTGGTTTTCTAAGGCTAATATCAGAATATTAACTTATATCAAATGGGTCTTTTGAGGTGAAAGTGTGATGACGTCACCACGTCACGCGGCACGAATGCGCGCCTGTGTCGTTGGAGGTACTGACTTCTATAGGGAGGCCCCATCACCCTCCCCCATCACCCTCCCCCATCACCCTGCCATCACCCTCCCATCACCCTGCCATCACCCTCCCATCACCCTCCCATCACCCTCCCATCACCCTTTATTGGACAATTTGACTTCTATAGGGTTGGTTTTCTAAGGCTTATATCAAGATATTAACTTATATCAAATAAGTCTTTTAAGGTGAAAGCGTGATGACGTCACCACGTCACGCGGCACGAATGCGCGCCTGTATCGTTGGAGGTATTGACTTATATAGGGCTGGTTTTCTAAGGCTGTAGGCCGCACCTCATTTTGTCAAAATAAAGCGGTATTCGGGTGGTTCCGGTATTTGGGACCGCAGGGACGGAAAGTGCAGGTACGGGGTGCTTGGCACTCCCCAGCCGGCCCGCTCTGAAGGTTCGGATTGGGACACCGGGATTCATTCCAGTCGCCCGGTCGGCCCGGAGGTGGGGGTGCGGGGCCTGTCACGGAACGTCAAAACAAACGGCCTGCCGGGGCCGCCCAAAAGTCGGGCGTGAGGGGCGCGTCCACTAATGGAACGCCTCTCGCTTCCCAGATCGAGGGCCATGTGGTCAGGAGAACCTCGTCCCTTCTGGTTGCCCTGCCATCCCACCGGGAGCGCTGGCAGGGTGTACTTCAAACTAAGCTTAAGTGTCAAGTGTTAAGTTCTTCCTTGCCCTCGCAAGGGAAAGGCTAGGGTCAAGCTCTTCCAAATTTCCAAACACTAGAAATCGGACGTCTCAAATTAATTAATTATTTGTTAATACATCTCAGTCGCCCGCGACCTCTCTAGCGCGGGCGACTGAGATTTATTAACAAACCAATGCTGTCGTTCTCTGAATTTTAATAACTTTTAGAAAGGAGTGTGGGCATATCCAATATTTTTTAAAGGGTGCCGAGAGCAATTCCAGTGTAGGACTTCCAGCCGACATATAGTCTAACACACTTAAAACAAATTCTGTACGTGGTATTGCCATATTTCTATAGTGTACAACTTTAGTTTTATCGACATTTATATTCAATTTCCATTGTAATGATTTAACAAGCTGCAAGTCAGCTTCTGTCTCTGACATAAGGAAAACGTCATCGGCATCTAGTAAGATTGAAACGTTCATTTATTACTACACCCTTGCCCAGAACTCTGATGGATATTGCCTGATCGATGAATATGTTTCATAGCTGGCGACGTAATTAACACTTAATTTTCGACTGCGCCAAGCCGTAATTAAACAGAGAAAAAACTTTTTAAAATACCTGCAGTGTGCACGGTTCGTCTAGTCGAACAGATATGGAAAAGCACAGATAAGACGTCGTATTCACCATAACTTGTTTAATTTCACCAGGATCACGATGAGGCTAACACAGTAAACATTCAGTACAAAACTTGGTTCATACATTCAGTACAGAACATGATTCATACATTCAGACCGTAAGAAAACTCTGCCCGTAATACAACACTCTGACCAGACCAACACTTCATCCCACTACGTTCACTCCTCACAAGTGAAACTCATCACTACTCCGTTCACTCCTCACAAGTGAGACTCATCACTACTCCGTTCACTCCTCACAAGTGAGACTCATCACTACTCTGTTCACTACTCTCATATTGTATGTTTTGGGAACGATAGCTGTCACCAGGTTAAATATTGTCGCGTAACCGTGATTAACACCACAGTTACGGATGACCGATTTGCGAGACTTTAACTCCCGAGGCGAACACTCAATGGCGGACTCAAGTTCAACACCAACGCGCGGAATGGCGGGGCGCAGCGAAGGCTCCGCAACCTTATCTATTAAAATGAAACACCCAGGAAACTGCGTTCAAATATGTACAGAAAATAATATAAGGATTTATTATTTTAAAGTAATTACAGTGAAAAAAACACGCGCCGGTAATACTAATAACTAAATCGGGACGTCCCCACACGACTGATATCAAACACAAACGAGGGAGATTAATCACGAAAATAACACGTCCCGTCGTTCAAAATATACGCGGAGATCGGGCTTATCTGTCTTTGTCGTCTTGTATTGTTGGTGTCCAGCACCGCTCCTTCCGGCCCGATCGCACACCACGAGGCCCCTCGCTCCAAGCACCACGCGTCCGACGCAGGCCAGCGGCTCCACTTGACCAGGGACAGGAAGGACTCCTTTCAACTCCACTCGACTCGACGACGCGGGAGTGCTGGCAGCCAAGTGCCAACGAACTGCTCAGTGCCAACTGGGTGTGCTCTCGTGTGTCTCCTGCGACTCCCTACAACCTGAACTGCACTCGAACTGCGACTGGAATGGCGTGTCCTCTCCAACTCTCCACCACCGCTCAACTCTCTGGTGCCTGCCTGCGTCTGCCCGAAATGGCGTGTCCTCTCCAACTCGTACTGGCGAACTAACTCCGTGTGACTTGCGACTCAACTCTCAAAATGGCGTCCGACCGTCGCCTATATTGGTGGCCGATGACGTCACATTGCGCACTCCTCAGCCAATCAAAGCCTCCCGCGACTCCTGACATCTCCCCCGTTACGCGACCCTGCGGTCCTGGCATAACACGTGCCGGCCAGGTTTGTAGGCCTTTGGAGGTGTACACGGTGGCGGCCAATCGTGGCGGTGTTTTTGACCTGGTTTCCTGTCAATTTAATACGAAGTCCTTGTCAGGGAAAGGGGGGATTATTTAATGTTGCGCTAAGGACCTAACTAATGTTTATGTGGTTTGCAGTGCCATAAAGGACAAAGGTTTGATTACTAGGTGAGACTCACAGGGGCGTTACCTTTAACCCCTCACTATTTAACACTCGAATCTCCAGGTAGATCCACACTCATACATCTTACCCCGACAACCGCCTAAACATCAAGAACTTATTACATGTAGAGTCCCTGTCACGACAGCCGAATACCTACCTATTCAGATCTACCTAGCTCTAGATGTTGCATTACCAAATTCATAACACAGCCCCCCCCCTGGAACCGTAGCTCCTGCAAGGTTCACCGCAGGGCTACCATTCCAGCCTTAACACTTACTGTCACACACTTAATTAACCTACGAAATAAATCAGGAAGGGCTGTGGGAAGTGAGTCGGACTACCTACCTACACTTCCTTAACATGCTGAACCCCTTAACCATCATGCAAGTATGTACATCTTCTTCGTTGTTCCTGTGGAGGGAGGAAACAACAACACACAACACTAACTTAACCACAAAACTTAACCATCTTTCCAAAACTCAAAACTCTAACCTTTGTACATACCCCGGTCTACAGACCGCGTCCCCCGGTGGATGCCACAAGACTCAACCTTACCTGCGGGGCCATCCCCAATGCATCTCCCTAAATTTCCGCGGGCCCCGTCCAGATGTTACAGGTGAGTGACACGGCTCGGTGGATTTCGCCCACATTCATGCAACACCGACCCCTTAACCACTCATTCTCATTCCATAGGTCATCAAGGCCTTGCAAAAATCAATAAGGTTCTTCTTCAATACACCCCCCTGCAGGACCATGGCATTGATGTCATTCATGTGTGTGTGCATTCCTCAACTAGGCAGCGGGGAGGTACCGCACAAAAAGATGGTGGGGGCGCATCAGGCTGTGGTGCCCGCAGTCCCAAAAACAAGTCAACCGACTTACAAGTTCATTGCCCCCCCCCCCCCCCTTTACCTCTTGGCCCCGTGACAGCCCAACAGCCCCTTTCCGCCGTTACCTCGCCGGTGAGGGTCTCCACACACACCAGGCTCCTTTGCCTCCTGCTTTCGCGCAGCAACACGGGTCACCGGGGGACTTCCTCACCCCGCGGCGCCCAACCAGACCCTCCACCGACGAGCTCCAATTTCCAGTTACCACCGGCTGCCAGGGGTAATTGCCGCAGAGGGGGGCCCGCAGGCATCGCTCCTCAGAGCTTGCTCTGTACCTGCGGACACACACACCTTCCCCACCCATGGTCCCCAAAACACACTTCCTCCCCCGCTGCCATTCAATTCTCCACACAACTCAGCACAATTCAGTACAATTCATAGATGGTGTAAAAGGTGTTACAAGGCTTGCCATGGCCTGCCAATGTGAAATCCCATTCACAGTTCGAATCATTAAATCCTTACACCTTTCCATTAGCACATTTCCAAAAAGCACAATTTCCATCCCTCATTATCTCCAATAATCATCACACACTCTCCAGGTTCCACTCTCACGACCACATCAAAACACATAACCACAATACAAAAACATACGCCACCCACAAGACACTGTGGCTCCCATTCCATCCCCTCACCGGCCATGTCATCACTCACACCCGCCTCCCAACTCCAATTTACATGTCCCCAATTTCCAAAGCAAATCCTGAAGCCTGGGACAGTACTCCTCAAAGCACTCACCTCAAGTGCAGGTAGTTGCAGGTTGGTCAGGTTCAAGAGTGTCATCCACCCATACAATTCCCAAAATTTCACATTGGGCCTACCAAATACTTCCAAATTTCTCTTTTGTCCCCACTACACTGGCAGGTATGTGGCTCCGCATCCAACGGTGATCATCACTACACAACTACCTGTGGCCACGACAGCTCTGCACCTCTACCGTGCAAGGGTCACCGGGACAAGGTGAGCAGTCAAAACGCCAACATGGCCCATGAGTGTCCATAAGGGTGCGACCCACCATCCATCCTTCGGCCCCCCTGCGAGGAACACAGCTGCAGCAGCCCCAGCTGGCCAATGTGGTGAGCACTTGCTGCCACAACACACACTACCGCACACACAACCTCGGCCCTGGGGGCACGGTCGCAGTGCGTGGCATCCCTACAGCCACGTCCCCTGCACCTCCCCATCATCCCCCAGTCCGACTACAGAACTGCAGCCCCCCAGTGCTCACCCACACTTGACCACACCAAGGTCCAGTCAACAGCCATGCTCCACCAGGAGACCCACCCAGAAGACATGGTCCACACACCTCGGACACGCACAGCACCACGTTGACCCTCAGGCTACACAACTACATCCCCATCATCCCGCGTCCCAAATATCAGCACAGTTGCCCCCGCAACCAGTTGAAAGCTGTGTCTTGCTACCCTATTAATTTCATCACAGCCTCCAACACTTTGGTCTACACACCTGGATCAATAATGGCGTCACTATACAGTGTCCACCATGGCATTTCAAAATCCACCCTTAAATTTCCATCTAACCCACAGATTACCCATGCCAACCATTTGTCACATTTCACTAACCTCACCAAAGAAGGATGCTTTGCCATACACATGCCAGCCGAGCATGGCCCATATGCTCGGCTCGTTACACATCTCCCGATTCACATCCCCATGGCTCTCTTCCCAACCCGAGAGTCCATAAATCACAACGGAGCATCTGTGGAAGGTCGCTCACACCATCACGTTCCACAGATGCCCCAATGGTTGTCCGGCAGGCTATCTCCATCCCTGTCCATTCGGTTTGACCCGCGTCCATAGACCAACCACCATGCCAGGTCACCACATGCTGGTTGTCCCAGAGTCCCTGGAGGAGAGTGCCAGGCCGCATGCCCGGGTGGTCACCACATCAGTCCCAAGTTGGCCGTCCGCAGTGCCACCACCAAAGCGCGACCCACAACACCTCCCCCTAGTGGTCCTCAATATTTGCCATCCCAGGCTTGAGAAACCACCTCGGACCTCCCTGGAGGTCTTAACCCCCACCAGGGTCCGGTGACCCTGCCGGCCCGAGCCACCAGCTCGGACGGCGCCCCGACGGACGAGGGACGCCACACCCCACCAGACCCCCCGTGGGACCCAGGTCGTACCTCGACACCCAAGGCTGGACCCCACGTCCAAATCTCGCCATCACAGCCCCCCAGCTGGCCGGCATACCCAAATTTTGAAAGGGGCAACTTTTGCCCGAGGCCATCACCCATGACCTCCCCATGTCCAAATCCCGCAGCCCGGGGACCAATCCCAACCATGGCTGCTCCAAATCAAGTTCCCATTGTAATTTTATTTTAAATTTTATTTTACAAATTTTCATTCCCACCGCCAAACCGCAGCTGCAGGGAACAACCTCTACCACCGGTTGTTCTGCCCCTCCCTGCAGTTGATCCAAATTCCCTACAGGGACCAAATCTCCAGAAGCTCTATCTCCCGATCCTCCAAGATCCAAATCCAGCCCGGAGCCAACACACTCCCCCAACTGGTTGTCCAATTTTGGAGCCTCGGTTTCCAAATAGCAGTGTACAGTGAGCGTCCCCTCGGTCATTCCAACCACCTCCTTGGACCAACTCACCTCTTCCCCCAGACTCCTTTGGGCCTGAACAAGCTCTACCTCCATGGGACTGTCACAGGTCTCCAGCCGCTGGATCAAATCATCCTCATCATCATCATTAGAAATCATTCCTGGCCCCGCCAGGCTTTGATCAATATCCCCAATAAATACCCGGTCCGGCTCTATCGCATGGACCCCCAAAAACTCTACCCCCTCTTTCTCCGCACCACCGCCCTGGTGCTGCACAATTCCAAATTCATCCCCCGGTTGGGGTGTTGTGACATCCACACGGTCCCGATAAACAACCAGGCCAGAATGTGGGAAACATTCCCCATTACAACTCTCACATTCCAAATTTCCTTCCCCGCTCACCTGTGGACACTCCACGTTTACCTGCAGGCCTTCCCCATCTACCTGTACACATTCCCCATCCACCTGTGGACATTCCCCGTCCACCTCTGCACCTGCAGTCTCCCCATTTACTTCAATTGCCATTCCCTGTGCAATTCCCAATTTTGCCATTCCCGGCTCCTGAGCCCCCATTTTTTCACTCCGAGCCCTCGCTTCGTCCCTCCTTGCCCCCAATTTTTCACTCCGAGCCCTCGCTTCGTCCCTCATTACCTCCATTTGGTTCTCCAATCGCTCCCTCTGAGCCCTCATGTCTTTTAGTAAATTTACTATGGTCTGGAGATCTATCGGGGCCGTCCCAGCGGCGGGGAAAGTTCCAACGCTATCCTCCTTATCCCCCATTTCCGGCTCACTCCCGACGCTGACGGAGGCCTCGCTGCGCACCTCCATTTCGTCGACCTCCGACATCCGCCTTTCGGAAGGTTGTTTCCCGCGCGCGTATTTATTTTAATACCAAAAACACAATTTAAATTTGACGAAGACGCGATATCGCGCTCCGTATGCCCAATCGATTATTAATTTCTCCGCCTCGCCTATACAAATTTTGCGTTCGAACGTCGGACGCAATGTACGCCCGACCGTGTCGATGTCGCCCCGCGGACAAAAAAATTTGTCCGACCGTGTCGAAGTCTCGCCGCGGACAAAAAAATTTGTCCGACGGGTTCAAATCCCACTCCTGACACCACTTGTCGCGTAACCGTGATTAACACCACAGTTACGGATGACCGATTTGCGAGACTTTAACTCCCGAGGCGAACACTCAATGGCGGACTCAAGTTCAACACCAACGCGCGGAATGGCGGGGCGCAGCGAAGGCTCCGCAACCTTATCTATTAAAATGAAACACCCAGGAAACTGCGTTCAAATATGTACAGAAAATAATATAAGGATTTATTATTTTAAAGTAATTACAGTGAAAAAAACACGCGCCGGTAATACTAATAACTAAATCGGGACGTCCCCACACGACTGATATCAAACACAAACGAGGGAGATTAATCACGAAAATAACACGTCCCGTCGTTCAAAATATACGCGGAGATCGGGCTTATCTGTCTTTGTCGTCTTGTATTGTTGGTGTCCAGCACCGCTCCTTCCGGCCCGATCGCACACCACGAGGCCCCTCGCTCCAAGCACCACGCGTCCGACGCAGGCCAGCGGCTCCACTTGACCAGGGACAGGAAGGACTCCTTTCAACTCCACTCGACTCGACGACGCGGGAGTGCTGGCAGCCAAGTGCCAACGAACTGCTCAGTGCCAACTGGGTGTGCTCTCGTGTGTCTCCTGCGACTCCCTACAACCCGAACTGCACTCGAACTGCGACTGGAATGGCGTGTCCTCTCCAACTCTCCACCACCGCTCAACTCTCTGGTGCCTGCCTGCGTCTGCCCGAAATGGCGTGTCCTCTCCAACTCGTACTGGCGAACTAACTCCGTGTGACTTGCGACTCAACTCTCAAAATGGCGTCCGACCGTCGCCTATATTGGTGGCCGATGACGTCACATTGCGCACTCCTCAGCCAATCAAAGCCTCCCGCGACTCCTGACATCTCCCCCGTTACGCGACCCTGCGGTCCTGGCATAACACGTGCCGGCCAGGTTTGTAGGCCTTTGGAGGTGTACACGGTGGCGGCCAATCGTGGCGGTGTTTTTGACCTGGTTTCCTGTCAATTTAATACGAAGTCCTTGTCAGGGAAAGGGGGGATTATTTAATGTTGCGCTAAGGACCTAACTAATGTTTATGTGGTTTGCAGTGCCATAAAGGACAAAGGTTTGATTACTAGGTGAGACTCACAGGGGCGTTACCTTTAACCCCTCACTATTTAACACTCGAATCTCCAGGTAGATCCACACTCATACATCTTACCCCGACAACCGCCTAAACATCAAGAACTTATTACATGTAGAGTCCCTGTCACGACAGCCGAATACCTACCTATTCAGATCTACCTAGCTCTAGATGTTGCATTACCAAATTCATAACAATATATAGGGATTGTCCAATGTGAAAAATCTTCCATCACTATAATTTGGCCATAAATCCCGGGGTGGGAAATATTTGAGCAAATATGCCACAAGACGCATGAGCACTGTACAAAGCAAACAATAACTCGTCAAATTTTGGACGTATGGATGACTGCACAACCCACAAAAAAATTGAGCAGGTCCCCCCCTAAAATTGCTTTTATGATTGCCGATTAGGCTAAAGATTTTAAACCAAAAAAATAACTTGCCTCGGAATAAGTTTTGAATGGACGGACAGACAACTGAAAACAAAACGGACCATGGGTTTCCCACCCCTATAAAATCAAAATTAATTCCCTCTGAAAAAGTACAGTGACATTGCCCGCAGACTACCCAACCGCAGACCAGGCAATGTCACTGTACCGGGACATTTCATCAATCAATGACAATATGCGGTCCGCTAGGACTACCCGAAAAAAATTGAGCAGGGTTCTTCCCACGGAAATGCATTTTTGGTCAGCTCCTTGAAGATTATAAACAAACACAAATCACTTCCCTTTAAAAGGGTTTTCAACGGACAGACAACCAAAAAAAACCCGAGCAGATAGAATTGCTTTTGAACATCGATCATCAAGTGGCGTGAGCCTACCTGGCAGAGTCTCGAGGAGTCGATCGCTTTCCAGCTCTTTCGTCTGACTTTCGCTTCCCAAATTTGTCTTCTGACTTTATCACTTGGAAATCTATACATCTTATATTTCCCAGATTGGTTTGAACAACCAAAAGCAGAACAACCAGTCATTTTGTTTGGCAATAAACAACATTCCCGTACCAAGCTGACGTTCACGCACGGTGAAGTTAGACACAAAATGGCGCCACGAAATCACGTGACCAGAAATCTCGGGTCAGCGCATGGCGCAACTCTCTTTATACAGGGACTCTAGTTCCACCCAAGTATTATACATGTTTGCTATTTAAGCTCATAATACAAGTATTCATGAAATGTCAGATGTCAATTTTACGAGTCGGCACGAGTCTGCCACTTCTCTAGTAATGGGCTGTTGTGTTGGGATCGTGTCATAGCGAGTTGTGTTTGGATGGATGGTGCGATTGCTCGGCTGGATTGTGTACGACACGACATCGTCATTCTGAGGACAGGGTGTGTCTGCTTTTGGGTGGGGTCACTTTGGGAACAGTGAGTCTGTGCTTTCGGGTAGGGGTCACTTTGGGAACAGTGAGTCTGTGCTTTCGGGTAGGGGTCACTTTGGGAACAGTGAGTCTGTGCTTTCGGGTAGGGGTCACTTTGGGAACAGTAAGTCTGTGCTTTCAGGTAGGGGTCAGATTGGGAACAGTAAGTCTGTGCTTTCAGGTAGGGGTCAGATTGGGAACAGTGAATCTGTGCTTTCAGGTAGGGGTCAGATTGGGGACAGTAAGTCTGTGCTTTCAGGTAGGGGTGAGATTGGGAACAGTGAGTCTGTGCTTTCAGGTAGGGGTCAGATTGGGAACAGTGAGTCTGTGCTTTCAGGTAGGGGTGAGATTGGGAACAGTAAGTCTGTGCTTTCAGGTAGGGGTCATTTTGGGAACAGTAAGTCTGTGCTTTCAGGTAGGGGTGAGATTGGGAACAGTGAGTCTGTGCTTTCAGGTAGGGGTCAGATTGGGAACAGTGAGTCTGTGCTTTCAGGTAGGGGTGAGATTCGGAACAGTAAGTCTGTGCTTTCAGGTAGGGGTCATTTTGGGAACAGTAAGTCTGTGCTTTCAGGTAGGGGTCAGATTGGGAACAGTAAGTCTGTGCTTTCAGTTAGAGGTCATTTTGGGAACAGTAAGTCTGTGCTTTCAGGTAGGGTTCAGATTGGGAACAGTGAGTCTGTGCTTTCAGGTAGGGGTGAGATTGGGAACAGTAAGTCTGTGCTTTCAGGTAGGGTTCAGATTGGGAACAGTAAGTCTCTGCTTTCAGGTCGGGGTCAGATTGGGAACAGTAAGTCTGTGCTTTCAGGTTGGAGTCACTTTGGGAACAGGGTGTCTGTGCTTTCAAGTAGGGATCACTTTGGGAACAGTGAGTCTGTGCTTTCAGGTAGGGGTCAGATTGGGAACAGTGAGTCTGTGCTTTCAGTTAGAGGTCATTTTGGGAACAGTAAGTCTGTGCTTTCAGGTAGGGTTCAGATTGGGAACAGTGAGTCTGTGCTTTCAGGTAGGGGTGAGATTGGGAACAGTAAGTCTGTGCTTTCAGGTTGGAGTCACTTTGGGAACAGGGTGTCTGTGCTTTCAAGTAGGGATCACTTTGGGAACAGTGAGTCTGTGCTTTCAGGTAGGGGTCAGATTGGGAACAGTGAGTCTGTGCTTTCAGGTAGGGGTCAGATTGGGAACAGTGAGTCTGTGCTTTCACGTAGGGGTCACTTTGGGAACAGTGAGTCTGTGCTTTCAGGTAGGGGTCAGATTGGGAACAGTGAGTCTGTGCTTTCAGGTAGGGGTCCGATTGGGAACAGTGAGTCTGTGCTTTCAGGTAGAGGTCAGATTGGGAACAGTGAGTCTGTGCTTTCAGGTAGGGGTCAGATTTGGAACAGTGAGTCTGTGTTTTCAGGTAGAGGTCAGATTGGGAACAGTGAGTATGTGCTTTCTGGTAGGGGTCACTTTGGGAACAGTGAGTCTGTGCTTTCAGGTAGGGGTGAGATTGGGAACAGTAAGTCTGTGCTTTCAGGTAGGGGTCATTTTGGGAACAGTAAGTCTGTGCTTTCAGGTAGGGGTCAGATTGGGAACAGTAAGTCTGTGCTTTCAGGTAGAGGTCATTTTGGGAACAGTAAGTCTGTGCTTTCAGGTAGGGTTCAGATTGGGAACAGTGAGTCTGTGCTTTCAGGTAGGGGTGAGATTGGGAACAGTAAGTCTGTGCTTTTAGGTAGGGTTCAGATTGGGAACAGTAAGTCTCTGCTTTCAGGTCGGGGTCAGATTGGGAACAGTAAGTCTGTGCTTTCAAGTAGGGTTCAGATTTGGAACAGTGAGTCTGTGCTTTCAGGTAGGGGTGAGATTGGGAACAGTAAGTCTGTGCTTTCAGGTTGGAGTCACTTTGGGAACAGGGTGTCTGTGCTTTCAAGTAGGGATCACTTTGGGAACAGTGAGTCTGTGCTTTCAGGTAGGGGTCAGATTGGGAACAGTGAGTCTGTGCTTTCATGTAGGGGTCACTTTGGGAACAGTGAGTCTGTGCTTTCAGGTAGGGGTCAGATTGGGAACAGTGAGTCTGTGCTTTCAGGTAGGGGTCCGATTGGGAACAGTGAGTCTGTGCTTTCAGGTAGAGGTCAGATTGGGAACAGTGAGTCTGTGCTTTCAGGTAGGGGTCAGATTGGGAACAGTGAGTCTGTGCTTTCAGGTAGGGGTCAGATTTGGAACAGTGAGTCTGTGTTTTCAGGTAGAGGTCAGATTGGGAACAGTGAGTATGTGCTTTCTGGTAGGGGTCACTTTGGGAACAGTGAGTCTGTACTTTCAGGTAGGGGTCAGATTGGGAACAGTGAGTATGTGCTTTCAGGTAGGGGTCACTTTGGGAACAGTGAGTCTGTACTTTCAGGTAGGGGTCACTTAGGGAACAGTGAGTCTGTACTTTCAGGTAGGTGCAGGGGGTGTTGCGAAGTTGTACCATCCAGGGGTGTGTTGCGGTATTCTAATAGTGCACCGTATGGGTCTGTGGATTTTTTCATTAATGCCTTCACTGTCTGCACAAAGCGTTCATCCTGCCCTTTACTCTGGGGGAAATCGTGGGCTTGAGGTATGGTGGTCGAACTCCCATTCCTCAGTGAAGCGTTGGAAGTCTCCACACGTGAATTGACGAGCATTGTCGGTGACAATGAGATCGGGTGTTCCTGATTGCGCAAAAATAGCTTTGAGCTCATTGATCACCGAGTGTGCGGTGAGGTCAACCGAGCATTGAGCTTCAGGGAACTTGGAATAGTAATCGACGACAACCAAAAAATTGTTTCCATCAAAATGGAAGATGTCAGCTTTGACCAGGCGCGGTCGGGTGTCGGATGGGGTCGTCGAGGTTCTGCTGGCTGTGCTTTCTCCTGACAAATTGGGCACTTTGATACTGTATCTGCAATTTGGCCATTCATGCCGAGCCAGAACAAGATAGTGCGCACCCTTTGCTTAAGTTTAAACATTCCGAGGTGCGATGCGACCAGGCGGGGAGGGGGGGACGAGAGAGGGGGGGAAGGAGGCAGGTGAGGAAGGGAGTGGAAAGGCGAGGGATGCGAGAGGTGAGGGGAGAGGGAGGAGCAAGATATACTACATATACATCTTTTGGATGGGGAGGGGGGGGTGGGGAGAGGTGGCTTTGACATGCCCCTCCATTTTGGGGGAGAGTGGATGAGAAGGAGAAACATTTTTCCGTGCAAAGAGTGCTTTAACCTTAGTGTTTCCTCGGTAAAAAAGGAAATTGTAATACCCACTGCCACCATAACCAGGTGGCACTACACGGTACACATTTACATGGAGAATTAACGCCCCTCTCCCAGTCCCCCACAGCCCCGTTTGAGGCTGCGGCCACATAGCCTGTTGTTAGGGATATTTTCCAACAGTAGTATGTAATAGATGAACCAAAAATTCAATGTCCATAAACTTGTCAGAAGAGAGTCACAAATTGTAATTCCCGAGGAGGGCAACACTTTCTGTATTCAAATAAATACACAGCAAGAAAACAATGACCCTTATCAAACCAAGGAGAGCATGGTACAATTCACAAAAACACACAAGGAAGATTTACAACAAATCCTAGATCAAAGTCCTAAGTGAAAATCCTGGTACAGTAGGGATGCACAAAGAAATATCATACCAAACACCAGCATGCACAGTATACAGTTAACATACAGTATTGTTCCGTGGTCCTCCCGGTGACTACCTGGTCTCGGTGACCCCCGGACCGTGAGAGGAACTCCGCCAGAAAGATCTATAATTATTTATGCTCTTTCGTAACGCATAAATCTGAATTCCAACCAATAAGAAACCCCACACCAAGGATCCGGAATAATCAATGATATATTCCCCGAGCAATCAACAACCATCCACAATCAGCAATCAATAGTACAAAGATGTAAACTCATCTATAATAACTCTAAGATGGCCATCTTATACATTCCTCACGTGAGCCCCACTCCCGACTCCCTCCATGGTCAATGTCTCTCTCAATGTCTCCGTACTCCGGTAGTTCCATCTCCACACGTGGGCGGTTGAAAGGACCCTTCCTGACGTTCTTTCACCGGGCACATCCCATACCGGGAACAACGGCTGCAGCGCGCACCTCCTGGCCAAGCAAAGCGGGTACAGCAAAGCAGGCAAAGCAACACGCGGCTTGCCCAGCGCGCACGGCCCAAGGTGCGACCCGTACGCGGCCTTGTAGACGGTGAGGTGAACTGTGCCAGCTGCTTGGTTCCGTGCACGAACCCACGGCGACTTGACGTGTCAAAGGGTAGTTACACGTCCCGGTAACTCCTCTCGCCAGACGGGCTTTTAAACGCCGATTCTGTTACGTTGCTCAATCGATACCGCTCGCGTCTGAGCTCGGCGAGGAAGAAGAAGAATCGTCGCTTCTCCAGGACCTCGTGTCTTTTCTTCTTCCGTTTCCGGTCTCCTTTTTCCCAGAAGGGCTCCTGACCCTTTAATCACAACAACCTTTAATCGAGTCCACAGTGATAAGCAAAGACCTGAATAGTAATTCACATACATTCACATAAATATGTAACACTCCCCCCCTTCAAGAAAGAAAGTTTGAACCCAGCGAAAACTTTCTTTGCCGGCCAACTTGGATAAACAAACCAGATAACTCACCCCCCCCCCCCCCCCACAACTCATCAGTTCCCCCCGGGCACAGTCATCACTTAAAAATAAAGCAACAAAATTTCACACAATCCCCGAGATTAATTCCCTCTGGACCAAGCGTCAACCACTTCTAGTTTCTCTTGAATGACGGTTAAGAGGTGGTGACCCAAAGCCCCCAAATTTAAACCTCTCTATAGCACTTTTTCGGGAGGCCCAGTGGAGTATTCCTACATGGACGCCTTAAGGAATGTGGAGTTCACGGTTAGTCCGGGGAGGAAAGTTCATTACATGGACGCCTTTAAGAACGTGGAGTTCAAGGTTAGTCCGTGCAGGAAAGTTCACTACCTGGACGCCTTTAAGAACGTGGCTTTCACGGTTAGTCCGTGTAGGAGCCTCGGCTCGGCGGCTCCCCCGTATATAGTGCTTCAACTTCTCCAGACTCCTAACAGTTACGGTGGGACCCCTTGTCCCAGCCGTTACCTGACTGGCGGTCTCCTTCTCGGCCAGTGCTCTGACATTCATTCTTTCGGGAGGTGCCGTAACTCTGGGAGCCTCCATAGTAATATCGGCTGCTGCCAACCCCAAAACTCCTGCCAAGTGGTCCTCTTGTGTAGACCTCTCGACGCCTACGAAATGCCTTCCCTACTGTTATGGTCCGACCCTACAAATCCTTACCATTCCAATTCTTCTCTGCCTCTCTGGCGTCTCTTGTGCTTGCAAACGTGACAAAGCCGAACCCTCTTGACCGTTGCGTTTCCCTGTCTTTTACCACCCGCACTTCCACCAGCGGCCCATATCTGTTGAAGACAGAGGTCAGAACTTCTTCCTCTGTGTTGAAGTTCAGTCCCCCTACAAATAACTTGGAACTTTTGTCGCCATCCCGAGCTGGTGGGGTGTTATTTTCCCTGCTGTGCTCTTTACCAACCCTCGGGTTACCATAAATTTGCCCCCCGGCCAAATCATTTCCGATAATCACAGATACTCCCTCTACAGGAAGCGTGGCTTGTAAACCGACGGTGACCAGTCCTGACACCAAATCGGATTCCAAATGGATGACATGAAGTGGGGCACTAACACAGCCACCGATCCCTTGTAACCGAACACTATCACCAGTTGCGGTACTCTTTGACAATGGCAAAATGCCTTCAAGCATTAAGGATTGATGGGCTCCTGTGTCCCTCAAAACCCTAACCGGTCTTGGGTTAGTCAAGTCTCCCTTGATTGAGACCAACCCCTCATAAATAAATGGTTGGTAACTCTTCTGTGGGCGATTTCTTACGTTTGCCATCGCATTCGGAGTTGTACGAGTCGGACTCCGCTCTGGGTCTTCCCTTTTCATGAGGTAACAACTAGACATCAAGTGTCCAGGTTTCTTGCAAAAAGCGCAAGTAGGCCCAGAGGAAAAACTCGTGGTCTGCCTCGGGCCCCCCGAAAAATAAGTTTGTCTTGGGCCCGCAGCCCTCTGATTTCGAACAGGTGGGTGTATCCGCGTTGTCCCCATAATCCTCTCGAGGCCGCCGCCATGTATTGTCGTTCTCCGCACCTGCTGTTCCCCACCTCCCCTGCGGAGATCTAGGCGAGGAGTTAGGTTCGTGGACCCCTATCCGGTGTGTTAAGGCATAATCATCTGCCAGGGTGGCTGCGTCCCACAACTTCGGTACTTTCTTTTCCTGCAGGTGCACTTTGATGTCCTCGTGAACACACTGTTGAAATTCCTCCACCAGCATCAGGTCACGCAATGCTTCGAAGTCGTTCCCGACTCCTTTTGACTCACACCACCAATCAAACATATTTTCTTTCACTCTGGCAAACTCCACATGGGTCTCACTCTCCCTCTTCCTGGCATTCCTGAATTTTTGCCGGTAAGCTTCCGGAACCAACTCATAGGCTTTGAGGATGTGCTTCTTCAATACCTCATAATCTGCACATTGGTCCATTGGTAGCGCCGAATAAATCTCTTGAGCTTTTCCCACCAGCACACTTTGCACTAGCATGGTCCAGGCCTCCTCCGGCCAGTTTAACTGTCGAGCCACTTTCTCAAAGTGTGGAAAAAATTTAGCGACTTCCTTTTCACTGAAGGGTGGAACCAGCCTCACATGTCTGCCCACATCCCAGTTGTTCTGGCTAGGTGTCGACCCCGTCAGCAAGGGTGGTCCCTCTCCCCGTTCTCTCATTAACTCCAGCTCCTTGAATTTAATTTCTTGCTGAAGCTCCATGTCACGTTCCTTTAATTCCCTTTCCGCTTTTCTCTCCTCTGCTTCGAGGTCCCTTGCAGCTCTCCTCTCCTCTGCTTTCCTTCCTTCTAACCTTTCCTGGAGTTCTCGTTCCACTCTCCTTTCCTCTGCTTGTTTCTCTTCTCTCCTCTCTTCTGCTTTCCTTTCTTCTTCTGCTCTTTCCTTTTCTGCTTTCCTTTCTTCTTCTGCTCTTTCCTTTTCTGCTTTCCTTTCTTCTTCTGCTAACCTTTCCTGGAGTTCTCGTTCCACTCTCCTTTCCTCTGCTTGTTTCTCTTCTCTCCTCTCTTCTGCTTTCCTTTCCTCTTCTTTTAACCTTTCCTGGAGTTCTCGTTCCACTCTCCTTTCCTCTGCTTGTTTCTCTTCTCTCCTCTCTTCTGCTTTCCTTTCTTCTTCTGCTCTTTCCTTTTCTGCTTTCCTTTCTTCTTCTTTGATCCGTTCCTGGCTCCGTAATTGCAACTCCAGTTTCCGGAGCTCAACGTCTTCTGGTTCTTCGGGTAGCCACTGCCAGGCTAACTCGTCCCATGTTCCTAATCCCACCATAGACTGTATCACCGTGGTCTGCAACTCTGCCTTCCTCAAATTAGTTCAGACCTCCAAGTTAAAATGTTTGGCCAATTTCAAGAGGTCCGACTTTAGTAACGCTCGGAACTGTGCCTCACTCGGGGTTACCGCAAAGTTCTGTGCCACAAACGCCATGGTGCCTATCGTTAACACCTGTTAACCTTCACCCAAGACTTTACCCCAATTTCCCCAAAAATTTACCAATTAATACTTAATTAATAAATTTTAGTTAATAAAAATATTATTTTATTATTTTATACAATTTTAGATCCCGGACGTAGACCCAATTGCGAATCCGCAAATCGTAATTTGGACGAGCCCCCAATTCTGTTACGTGGTCCTCCCGGTGACTACCTGGTCTCGGTGACCCCCGGACCGTGAGAGGAACTCCGCCAGAAAGATCTATTATTTATGCTCTTTCGTAATGCATAAATCTGAATTCCAACCAATAAGAAACCCCACACCAAGGATCCGGAATAATCAATGATATATTCCCCGAGCAATCAACAACCATCCACAATCAGCAATCAATAGTACAAAGATGTAAACTCATCTATAATAACTCTAAGATGGCCATCTTATACATTCCTCACGTGAGCCCCACTCCCGACTCCCTCCATGGTCAATGTCTCTCTCAATGTCTCCGTACTCCGGTAGTTCGATCTCCGCATGTGGGCGGTTGAACGGACCCTTCCTGACGTTCTTTCACCGGGCACGTCCCGTACCGGGAACAACGGCTGCAGCGCGCACCTCCTGGCCAAGCAAAGCGGGTACAGCAAAGCAGGCAAAGCAACACGCGGCTTGCCCAGCGCGCGCGGCCCAAGGTGTGACCCGTACGCGGCCTTGTAGACGGTGAGGCGAACTGTGCCAGCTGCTTGGTTCCATGCACGAACCCACGGCGACTTGACGTGTCAAAGGGTAGTTACACGTCCCGGTAACTCCTCTCGCCAGACAGGCTTTTAAACGCCGATTCTGTTACGTTGCTCAATCGATACCGCTCGCGTCCGAGCTCGGCGAGGAAGAAGAAGAATCGTCGCTTCTCCAGGACCTCGTGTCTTTTCTTCTTCCGTTTCCGGTCTCCTTTTTCCCAGAAGGGCTCCTGACCCTTTAATCACAACAACCTTTAATCGAGTCCACATTGATAAGCAAAGACCTGAATAGTAATTCACATACATTCACATAAATATGTAACAGTATGAAGATACAGAATCGACCAGCCAAGTGAAGTATCCTGGCTATTTGGTCATCCATTCTGATTTTTATACATTTTCAAGTGGGAGGAGCAAGTGGAGGGGGGAGGAGCGAATAGAAGGGAGGAGGGCAGTAGGATTGGTTGGGCAAAGTTTGGGTGGGAGGGAGCAAGGATCGGGGGATACAATGTGATTGGTCAAGTGAAATCGTGGGATGGGAATGCCCCCGCTGGGAGCAGATCTGCATTTACAAATCCTTTAATGAGAAGAATGTGCTGCTTCAGATTCTTCGGCACCAAGACACTATCAATCATAATGATGCGTAAACGTTGCAGCGGCGTTTTATAATGCCATTGCAGGGACATTTATGATTTAATATTTAGAAAATATACAATAAGAAAGTCCTTATTTAATCAAAACAGTCACTCAGTAGCTATGACAATCATATCCTTTTTCAATCTGCAAACTCATCTTTTCCCTCATAAGTCAAAATCATACTGCAATCCCACAAAAGATCTTTACTGAGAAGCAGAGAGCCAGAGAGAGCTAGCCTACATGGATTTTATACGTTATTATTTCCGAACCGTTGTTCAGTTTAGTTTTGTTTTAAAACTCAATACTGCACGCAATTTTTGTAGTTCTATACACAATTTTTCTCAAAACCTAGTTGTAACATTAAGTTGAGGATGGACTTCGGAACTACCATCCCCCAGAAGTCACGTAGGCAAAAGTGGGAGGGGACACACCTTACAAATATTTACATCTAATTTATTTAAACAATGGTAGTTTTCCAGATCTCGTACTGAGAGGTTTTTGTCATAACGAACATTTGTTTACCAAGCCCCTTGGCAAGCAAGCACCAATAGTAATTAGCTTTCACCAACAATGGACAGTTCTGAATACTAATTTACTCAGATATTTCGATGTCAGCTGTCAGCCATACTAAGAAAAAAACAATATCTTACTTATGAAACTTATGGAACTTCAATGAGACATACTAAATCCAACATTACATTATTTCAAACGAACATCCCATATGTAATATTACCCTTAGTCAAAAATGATCGGAGATAACTTGCCAACTGCAGGGAATCCCAAATTCTGCATGGAATGACATGGAATGCAGAACGGATTTTGTCAGTGCCAGAGATAACTTGCCAAATGTAGGAGATCCCAAATTTTGCATGGAATGACATGGAATGCAAAACGGATTTTGTCAGTGGAGATATCCCAAATCCCAAATCCCAAATCAAAGGGAATCCCAAATTCTGCATGGAATGACATGGAATGCAGAACGGATTTTGTCAGTGCCAGAGATAACTTGCCAACTGTAGGAGATCCCAAATTTTGCATGGAAACCACAAAAAAACTTGCAGACTAGGAAAGCAGGTTTGTGGCTCATAGAAATTACTTGCTTCATAAATTTACACTTCCTCAATGACTCCTCTGGTCCTGTATCCAGGACCACAACATATAAGTGTTCAATTTAGTCATCTCAGTCACAGGTTGACCCTGTTTTGAGGAACAATCATTCAGAATTTTAACCCTGCTTTCACAAATAATTACTGCTCCCTTTTTTTCCTTTCGGTCCTCAGGTTAAATTTTTCCAAATTCACCTGAGGATCCCTGTCCAATGGTTCTCCACGGATATACCTTCTTGTGGCCCGGGCAGATTTTTTAACAGGTGAATAAAGGTCTCCAACGTAGGCCATTTGCCTAGCCCATCGTCTGGCAATATCCCTTATTTGTGATAGCAGTGCGTCCAATTGTTCTTTCGGTTTCCATGTCAGGAACCATCTAAATAGTGAGGGGAAGTGTGAGAGTGTAACATCAAATGCAATCAATACAGATCAATCATGCACATCTCTCGGAAAGTCTCATTGCGACTTGGAGGTTTGGGAGATGTAGTTGCGAATAATTTAGCAGTGAAGCATTTAGCAAAGTAATTATGCAATTTTGCCCCTTCGTTCTTGATTTTCTTTCGTCAAATCAGTAATCCGTTCAGAGTTGTCTGTAATATAGGTACAGCATTCTGAGCCAATGATGGCACAAGTTCCGCCTTTTTCAGCAAGCAACAAGTCTGAAGCCATTCTATTTTGCATAACAACGGTCCTCATTGCTACCATTTCAGCATTCACTTCAAATTCAACTTCAGCAGTTTCATTGGCAAGCCGTTCTATGCTAAATGCCAATCTTATCAACTCCTGTCCTAATCTAATTGTCTCATACTGGGGAATAAGTAGCGACCCAGCCCAATATCCTATTGAGACGGCTCTACGTCCTCTTACATTTAACCACCCAGAGCCTGTTTTCCACACACTGGATCAAGCAAATCATTTTAAAAGCATAGAATTAACACATTATAATTGACAATGTAATCAATATCCCGATTATGTCCAACCTTATAACAATTTACATTGGTTCACAAGTTCCCCTAGAACATTTGAAAGATTATATTTCATGTGTAACACCCGAACAAAACATATTAAATCAGGGGTGTACATGTTTCAAGCATAACCAAAGTGCATATGAATGTATTCAATAAATCTTCAAAATTATGTTTCCCTTTTTCCTCACAAAAATACCCAAAATCACCCTGAAATCTCAAATATTATCATGTATTAACCAAATGTAATCATGTAATCATCCAATATTAACCATTTATGTATTATTATCATAATTATCACAGATCTCCTTCGTATCAATCTTCCAACAAAAAATGTCTGAAACACATAATTATATGATTCACATTACTTTCAGCACATAATTCCTTGAAATCATCATTACCTGCCCCTTTTTTCTTTATTTTATAACAAATAAACAAAAAATAACAATAATAATACAATAGGCCTCAATTTTCCCATCCTTAACAATTTTCTTTCACATAATTTTCATTATCTCACATTCATTATTTTACAAATCTGTTGCCAAGATCTGTATTTTCCTCCTCTCCTTTTTATTAATATCAACCATTTTCTCTTGCCATGGAATAGTCCGTTATTCATATAAATAATCGTAAGAGTTCTGTAAAACATCTTCATTTTTAAAACTTAGCCAATTATTTTAAACGACATGTTTTCCCCCCAAAAAATAACAAGTCACATTCTTTGTATATTATCAACATTGTTCATCGTTTAAGTATCATCCAGAACTAAATTTTTTATAAACCATCAACTTGTAGATGCATCAGATGTTTTATCATCAAATTTTACAATTTTCGTATTTCCACTTTAACTAGTGAATACAAATGACACCTGTATGTAGATGTCCCAAGTTATCAAAATTGTATGGTGTTGGTGCACGTATAATCACGTTTTTATTTTATTTTAAACTACGTAACAGCACGTCCAATAGTTCATATATTTTGTATTTTTCCTTCCTTTGAAAGAGTTACCATTACATCTCGTTTATATCCTTAATTATAACACAATATCATAACATATCTATTGTAATAAAACGTACAGTACACTAATGATTGACCATTTTCATAACCCTTTGTTTTGTAAGGTCCAGGCCACAACTAGATCATAATTTTAACCATGCTTCTTCACTGCTAGTGAAGAGGTTCACTGCTAGTCCTGCTAGTCCCAAACCTTCACTTCACTTCACTGCTTTTAATCATTTTAACCATGCTATTTTAACGCAAATATTTCCCATTCACTAAATAAAATGAATTTTATGACTTTTCGCTTTATTCAAAAGTTTACAAAATGTCCCAAATCTGTATATTATTTTATACTGTGGTTACATTAAACCATATATATATTCATATCTTAATCCAATCAGAAAATTGTCAATTTACCCCTAATATATGTCTGTACCCACATATGTCTGTATATTTTTACAAAATCAAACTTCCATTAAACTGAAAGAATGATTTTGCTGGACCCATGCAAAATCCCTTACAGATTTTGCAAACTTCCCAAAGACATAACTTCCATTTCCTTTGAAATTTGTGACCACAAACCTTTCGTACTTACACAACATCATAATAATACGTAGTCTTGATCAATTTTGCCAATTTTCTATACTATTATTTTCCCATATCAGGGTAGGTGTCATTTTTAAAGTCTGCTCATCAATATTCGCCTATTAATTTTCAGAACTACACACAATGTTTACATTTAGACCAACGTTTTTGTCCCACAATATATTATTCAGTGTTTTCCCATCTGTTCTATCATTATTAACATTTCCAGCTCCTTTTTACCTTCCTTGGTCAATTCTCCCCAAAAATTTACCCCAAGATTAATAGCAGATATTTTCACATGCCAGATAACAACAACAACAACATGCATTTTAAGGCCATTTTCCCTGCTAGAGTGTGGGTTAGCCTTGCAGTCCCCATGACAATCTTCTCCATTTTGCCCTATTTTCTGCATCTCTCCTTGTTAACCCCCTTGCCCGCATTTCTTCTTCCACCATTTTAGTCAAGTCTTTCTTGGTCTTCCCCGTCCGTCCTCTACTTCCATCTACATTCATTTCCATCACTCTTCTTAACCAGTCACTTTCATCCTTCCACAACACATGACCAAACCATCTCAACCTGTTCCTCTTCACAGCATCAATCACAGGCTCTATTCCCATCATCTTTAGCAATTCATCATTTGTTTTTCTCTCTCTCAATGATACTCCACACATCCACTGAACCATTCACATTTCCACCCTTTCCAGCCTTCGTTGCACACACACACACCCTCACACATGCAGCGTACACCTTTCCCTTCAGCTTCATCCTATGACTTCCATATGAGAGTCATGTTATCATTAAATTTCATGTGACTTTCATAGCGTTCCCATCAACTGGTAAATCAATTGTTCCGAAAATTGTCTTTCAGTTCTATTCCCCATGATGCCCCCCTAAACACACGTGTTAGTCCAATACAGGGTCTTTTAATTTTAATTTTCCCAGAATTTCCAATTCACATTTATTCTCTTCCTTCCTATGAAATCTTTTGTGAAAATTTTATGGAAAGTCACTTGTTTTTCCCAAATTTACTGTAAGTTCTCCAACGATCATGTCCGACCTTGAACATTCCAGGAATCCTGCAACAAATTTTCTCATACACACTCACATTAGATCCATTTCACATATCTGTTCATGAAATTTCAAAAATGATCACACAAGTAATTATCACATTGTAATGACCTCTAAACATTCCTAAACCAATAAGCTAGCCTGGCGATGCCAAATACCTCACACTTCTGTCATCTTAGAAGTCGCTGTTTGCTTTAGACAAATATTTATCAAAGCCTTCAGACAAACTATTAGCAATATTATTCCTAGGATTAAAATTATTAGGATTATTATCAAATATTTATCAAAATATTAGGATGATCATCAAACCAATGAATGACTCAATTTTTTAATGACAACATCCAAACCTAGATATTTTGAGTTCCGTAACTTTAATACCTCAAATTTTCCATTCCTTCCCTCCCTGATCCTTAGATGTAGGGATGGGTTCTTTTTAGGATCATGTTGCATAGAGCATTATTTTCCCAAACAGTGTGAACATTAAACTACACCATTACCTCTGACATCCCACAATTAACATTAGCTTTTCCATGATGTCACGATATGACCTTATAATCCCATAAAACGCTTCGTTGCTTAAACATCCAATTGAAAATTCTCATGTAATAGCAATTCTATTAATTCCTACCATAATTGAAATAAACAATGTCACAACGTCAACAAAGATATGCAACATCTTGGTTGGTCAACGTCTTTATACTCATTTTGCTTGTCTGTCTACTTTTGTTTCCTAGTAACACCTAGTTTCCTTGTAACCTCTACCTATGATTTAATAACACTTTCCACAGTTAGACCCATCAAAATTTTTCCAATAATCGTCAATTTTATTCATCTTCATCCGTTTTTCAACAAAACTACATGTGAAAAAATAGAGATTTCATCAGTACTTGAAGGTGTAAAATTTGACTTTGAAATTTAAATCAACAAGCATTCTGAGATGTGCCTAAACTATCAACAACTATTCTGCCATATTTTGCCTAGATTATGTCCGTAAGTCTTCAGATATATTTTTTCTAGGTAATTACTGTCACACCAACACCGAAAATATAATTTCATCTCATAGCAATTTTATATTAAAATAAATAGTATGTCATTTATCTTGAAGCAATCCAGCCATAAATATTATTTGGAAGTATTTTGCTGTCAGAACACAATTTCTCTGCTGTCAAAGGTTAAAGTTTGGCCTCGATGACTCCTCAGCTAATTGTCACTTTTCCTTGACAAAAACAAATATCTTTTTTATATTTATCCCATTAAAATCCCATTACAATCCCATATCTTGTCACCCTTTGCATTGTTGAAAGCAATTAATTCCATAACTCAATTGTACCTTACATCCTTACATTACACCCACTTTTGTCCACAAAACTTTTAGAAGTGAAACAAAATTTGTCTGTACTTGCTTTAAAAAAACATTGCTTCAAAAAGGGGACCAACAAAAACAACAACAACCACGGTGCCCGAAAAAGGCCAAAAGGCTTTGCGGGGAAAAATGGCCTCTAAAGGTGTTTTTTTGTTTTTTGTTTTTTTTTGTCATAGAATCCACAGTGCCAACATCGCAACCTCCCATCTGTCTACAGCTTGTCACAACTCCAATTCATTCTTCAAGTCACAACCCAGAGTGACTTGAGAACTATACCCAGAGTTCTATACTATACCCAGTTTCAGAGAGTAAATAATTATATATTTTTTCATTATTTTACCATTTAACTTGTTCAAAGAATGTTAATTTCGCAAAATCGAATCAACCACAACCCTCACCATTAATATCTATTGTAAGCGTGCCACATCAATAAGTATCACTTTTTCTATGAGCCCCGACCAGAGGGTGGTTGTTACTCACAAACACTCGTCACTAGCTGTTCCATTGTCTGTTGATTTCCATTCTGCTACCGATTTCAATTGAGCCAGCAGAGTGGAATTTCGATTTTTTTTTTCTCTGAGCTCATGAAATGGCCAAGGTCTGTACACAAGCTCTCTTTGCCCTCCTTGAACCCCTGGTACTTGTCTCATTGGGAAATTAGTAATTTGGGATGGTAGTTCCAAAATCCCTTGTTTGGTGACACTCTTTGAGAGGCTGGTGGCATTGGGGGAAGCGGCCCACCACTTTGCAAATGATAGGCTTGGGAACCCTGCTGAGGGGCAGAGTCAACGTGGTATACATGCTGGGGTAGTACCTGAATCATTTATCTGTCCTATGTCCCCACTTCGCATGGTTGCAGATGGCACCTCATTAGGGGAGCCTGCAGCAGCAGCTCCTTCACCTGGCCAAGATGACACCACCTGTACTCGATCTGCCTTAGATATGCTAGGTGATGCAACAGGTGGAACAGGTGCATGAGATATCACAACAGGTGTTGGTATGCCAACAGGTGGAACAGGTACACTAGATGTCACAACAGGTGTATGTATGCCAAGTGCACCTTGACCACCAGGTACCTCTCCTTGACTCCCTACTTGTTCATAGGTAGGAGGTCGTCGTCTGCCATACAAAGGTGATGGCATTGGGTGGTTTGCCATTGCCTTTCCACAAAGCGCTTAATTGTTGTCTTTCATTAAACGTGAAGCATGTCTCAAAAGCTTAGTGATGGACATGGACAAAATTTGGTAGACAGATTTTGGTGCTCAACAAAGATAATCGGAACAGCTGTTAAATTAACACCAAGCAGATCCAATCAGTTTAGCCCATCATTTTGACAGCCTTCCAAATTCATTATATATACTTTTCACCTTTCAATAAAAAATATATGTACCAACCAAATCTGTTTTCCTGAGCCTGGACCTGCATATGTACCAAAAAAATATATATATACCAACCAAATCTGTTTTCCTGAGCCTGGACCTGCATTGTTGAGTCCACCTGTTCCTTCAAGGCACATAAAACATGCAGGAATTTACAAGAACAACATCGTATCCCTCCCATTTCACAAATTATGTACGCAATTTTTAGCCTGTTCATTAAATTTCCATCATTTGTCATGCAATAATCCTAGATATCTATGTTGAACAAAAGGCTTCCATCAAAGGCTTGCAAAAGGCTTGCATCAATCACATAGAAGGGCTTGCATCTTTAACATTGATCATGAATTAGAACTTCTCTGAATCGTCACTCAGAATGTCTGCCAGATAAAAATACTCGCCCATTTCTGTAAGTGATATCACTCATTGTGCATCCTTTTGTCATAAATACATTCATTCATATGAAGGTCAGCTTCAACCACCATTCGAGTGAATGTTAGTTGTCAGCCTGTCTGTAAAACACCAACAAAGCATTTTACATTCACACCCAAGGTACAAGCAGCCTAATTTTAACAGGTGCACCTGTCTACTTGACCAAATGTCATGCACACCTGCAAACACAATATTTTCACCCATATCTCTGACACACCATTGCAAAGCACACTCTGCCACACACCAAAACTCACTCTTGATACTTCAAGGCATGCACACAATCACCTGAGCTCATGACAAAATACAGGGCACTCTTGATACTTCAAGACATGCACACAACAACGAACAACTGTTCACCACTACTTAAGTGAGTAAACACAGTTGGAACCACCGCTATGATGTGGACACCCGTGTTTAACCTGTCAAAATCTAATTTTGACCAAACACATGCAACATTATCACCACTTTTTCTGCAGAAAAGTGAGTGACTGTTCAGAACCACTGCTACAAAAATGCGGACATCTGTGTTTAACTTGTCAAATGTAGTGGCAACAAACCACATTGACAAAACACTCCTGGGGTATTTCACGCGATCAACCGTCTGGTATACCCACCAACCAAATAACCAACCAAATAACCTGACCAACCAAATAACACACCACACTGCAAATTTATGCAAGAACAGACAGACAGAGGATACAAATAGTTAACACAATGCACCACCCTGTGACCATAATACTCGGGAATCAAAATCTGTAATCAGTTCGTTAGATGCGTTACCAAGCGACCAAGAGGAAGAGGAGAGTACAGCTTTGTGCTCAAGTCTTTGTTTTCCCAGGTCGTCCTAGAGTTAGCAAGAAGTCACGGACGCCATATTGTTAGGGATATTTTCAAACAGTAGTATGTAATAGATGAACCAAAAATTCAATGTCCATAAACTTGTCAGAAGAGAGTCACAAATTGTAATTCCTGAGGAGGGCAACACTTTCTGTCTTCAAAGAAATACACAGCAAGAAAACAATGACCCTTATCAAACCAAGGAGAGCATGGTACAATTCACAAAAACACACAAGTAAGATTTACAACAAATCCTAGATCAAAGTCCTAAGTGAAAATCCTGGTACAGTAGGGATGCACAAAGAAATATCATACCAAACACCAGCATGCACAGTATACAGTTAACATACAGTATGAAGATACAGAATCGACCAGCCAAGTGAAGTATCCTGGCTATTTGGTCATCCGTTCTGATTTTTATACATTTTCAAGTGGGAGGAGCAAGTGGAGGGGGGAGGAGCGAAGAGAAGGGAGGAGAGCAGTAGGATTGGTTGGGCAAAATTTGGGTGGGAGGGAGCAAGGATCGGGGGATACAATGTGATTGCTCAAGTGACATCTTGGGATGGGAATGCCCCCGCTGGGAGCAGATCTGCATTTACAAATCCTTTAATGAGAAGAATGTGCTGCTTCAGACTCTTCGGCACCAAGACACTATTAATCATAACGATGCATAAACGTTGCAGCGACGTTTTATAATGCCATTGCAGGGACATTTATGATTTAATATTTAGAAAATATACAATAAGAAAGTCCTTATTTAATCAAAACAGTCACTCAATAGCTATGACAATCACATCCTTTTTCAATCTGCAAACTCATCTTTTCCCTCATAAGTCAAAATCATACTGCAATCCCACAAAAGATCTTTACTGAGATGCAGAGACCCAAAGAGAGCTAGCCTACATGGATTTTAGACTTTATTATTTCCGAACTGTTGTTCAGTTTAGTTTTGTTTTAAAACTCAATACTGCACGAAATTTTTGTAGTTAGATACACAATTTTTCTCAAAACCTAGTTGTAACATTAAGTTGAGGATGGACTTCGGAACTACCATCCCCCAGAAGTCACGTAGGCAAAAGTGGGAGGGGACACACCTTACAAATATTTACATTTAATTAATTAAAACAATGGTAGTTTTCCAGATCTCATACTGAGAGGTTTTTGTCATAACGAACATTTGTTTACCAAGCCCCTTGGCAAGCAAGCACCAATAGTAATTAGCTTTCACCAACAATGGACAGTTCTGAATACTAATTTACTCAGATATTGCGATGTCAGCTGTCAGCCAAACTAAGAAAAAAACAATATCTTACTTATGAAACTTATGGAACTTCAATGAGACATACTAAATCCAACATTACATTATTTCAAAAGAACATCCCATATGTAATATTACCCTTAGTCATAAATGACCGGAGATAACTTGACAACTGTAGGGAATCCCAAATTCTGCATGGAATGACATGGAATGCAGAACGGATTTTGTCAGTGCTGGAGATAACTTGCCAACTGTAGGAGATCCCAAATTTTGCATGGAATGACATGGAATGCAGAACGGATTTTGTCAGTGCCGGAGATAACTTGCCAACTGTAGGAGATCCCAAATTTTACATGGAATGACATGGACTGCAGAACGGATTTTGTCAGTGCCGGAGATAACTTGCCAACTGTAGGAAATCCCAAATTTGCATGGAATGGCATGGAATGCAGAACGGATTTTGTCAGTGCCGGAGATAACTTGCCAACTGTAGGAGATCCCAAATTTTGCATGGAAACCACAAAAAAACTTGCAGACTAGGAAAGCAGGTTTGTGGCTCAAAGAAATTACTTGCTTCATAAATTTACACTTCCACACTGTTATTCCCCAGACAAAGTTTTATTTATATTTGTACGCCGAGTAAAGTATAAAGCATTTATAGCTGGAGTACCCGGTGTTGCTCAAGAGAAAAATAAACATTAACATATTTGAAATGAGAGAAAATATAATGTAAAAGCAATTACATCCAAATGAGAATCCATCACAAATGTCAAATCATCATTTTACCTTTTCGTTGAATATATGCTGGTGAATGTGCCGTTCATCACGTTTCTGCATTAAGTGTGATGCCGATCAGGAAGAAGAAGAAGCCTTACTACCAACTTCGTACACTTCCGGAATTGTTTAATTATTTATTCAAATGTCTGGTGATTGTTTTGTATTTATTTATGCGAATGTGTACTTGTATATAACTGTCATTAATTAAAAAAGCCTTCGAGCGATATTTTTTCTTGTAAATCCAAAAAAACGAACTAATTCTTTTCAATTTTTTTTTTTGGCCGAAAACACTCCCAGACACTCACTCATGAACCTCTGAAAGCTTGACAAAGATCCGTTCAGCAATCTCTGATAAAAATAGCGACACACAGACAGACACACCAACAGCTCTCTTATATAGTAGATTTCGCGCTGCTTGCTTCGTGGGACAATTATCCTGTTGTCCCAGAATAGTATGCCATTAATGTTCACTATCTCATCACGGTACTGGAAATACAGTATGAGCTCCCTTGGCAACAAGTGTTTGTTACAGGGCCACTCCCTCTGAACCTGCCGCAAAATTGGAAGATGTGATGCACTGTACTTTATGGTCATGACCACGCCCCCTATGGAGGGGGAAGATGTAATGCAGTGTAGTTTATGGTCATGACCACGCCCCCTATGGAGGGGGAAGATGTAATGCAGTGTACTTTATGGTCATGACCACGCCCCCTATGGAGGGGGAATATGTGATGCAGTGTACTTTATGGTCATGACCACGCCCCATACGAAGGGGAAACGGAAATAAAGACAGTGCGTGCTGAGACCTCAAACAGAATAGTCCGTGCTTTTTGTGCTCGTAACAAAATAGCACAGGAGCGTAGCATATTGAGCCTTTTGAAGACATCACAGTGGGGACATAAGAATTGCTATTGTTCTGCAATGGTAAAACACATACGAGTATGTATAAAAAATACCATTCATTCAAAGCTGACTTTCTATACAGTTGCCTCATATTCATCTTTTGATCTCAAATTCAAATTTCTTGAGTATATAGCAATAATAATAAATTTGACTTCATTGTTCAAATATTTATGGAGGGCACTGCATGCTTAACTAGTTATTCATCAATTTAATAATACATTTATTGTCTTTTGTTGTAATGTTTTGGGCTTATTTATACGAGTTTGAGAATTCACAGCGAGTTTTTCTCCAAACCATTCGAAGTGTGTGAGGAGATTGAAATATCACTTAATTGTTTCATTACTTGTTCCATTTTGATGTGATGATACAATGTTGCAAGCGGTTTGAAGAGAATATCATCAATCGATGTGTATATTGTGGTGCAGTTACAAAAGGTTGCAATTTTGCCGTATAAGGAGATTTCAAAATAATGATTTCCATTGAAATACTTCATGTAAATGTCACAAAGAGTTACACAATTAATTACAATGACATAACCATAAATGCATTGTTGCTCTGTACCTACAGAACAACTGTTCTATGAAAAATGAAATTTTTCAGAGATGTAATATAGTGATTTCTTTAAAATGGAATCGAAACATCAAAACAGTTCTGAAAACTTCTGAAAGAGATGTCAGTTTATATTTCCATTTTTCACAATATTGAGGTTCAAGCCAAGATATTGAGAAAACTTAAAGACAAAATATTTTTGACAATTACTGTTTGAACAAATAGGAATGTGAAGGAGAGAGTGGAATAAAAGTTAATGGCTTGGCCTCTAAAACTATTTTAATTTGATGGTTAATGCTTTTGGCGGGTACCAGAAAGGGGTGTAATGGTTGAGAGGCAATAGAAGATGGAACCACCTTTAGAGGCCATTTTTCCCGCAGAGCAGGGGTTGGCCTTTTTCGGGCACCTTGGTCCCCTTGGTCCCCTTTTTGAAGCAATGCTTTATGGCCGGATGCCCTTCCAACCGCCAACCCTGTTGGTTGCCTCCTGCAACACACAGAGAATTACCAGTACTCAATTTGCCGACCTCACTCAGAGGGATGACACGTTGAGTCAACCCCCTGGTGTTAATTCAGTGATCGGCCGGGATTCAAACCCAGGATCCTAGAATCCCAAGCCAGCACCCTAACCGCTAAGCCAATACCAGGCTACAGGCAATAGAAGATGGAAAAGATGGAAAGTCTCACTGTTGCTAAAAATTGTTTTAAACCAACAGATTTGTCATCATCATCCATATCAAAAGCAACAATAGCTATGAAAATTCTATGGTGGTATCTTCATCAGGCGTAGTATCATACTTGAAATAGCCACTGATCAAGTGCTGAATAATGAATTGTTTTTATGACACATACTAAAGCAAAATATCATTTGCAAAATGATGTTAAACGTTAAATTTAGCATTTTATCAGCCAGTATAAATTATTAAGGGTTTATTAATTTTTTTAAAAATGAAAAATAAATGCTGTCATGGTGTTGCTGATAAATCCATGAAAACTATAGTCTCAAACGAGCAATATTCCTTCTATTTTAACAAAATGACTTTTGCGAGAAGGGCCAATAATGGAATATACATTTTGTGATTAAACAAAATTGCAATATTTAAATAGTTTTCCATTGCACGAAACCAGGGGTTCTTAACCTTTCTCCCTGTCAAGACTTCCAATGGATTGCCCACGATGTCCCCATACCCCCTTTGCCAGACTGTTGACTGACCAAGGTGCACCAAAGGTGCGCAAAGCTAGGGGGGACTGGGGGCATGTCCCCCTAGAATTTTTAGGTGCTCTGTGGTGCATTCTGAGGGGTGTTTTCTGTGGTGCATTCTGAGGGGACACATCAAATCGATTTCTCCACTTTGATTTCAGGTTCAATATTGCAGAGAAACTTGTTTCACAGAGATACGTAGTTGTGATGGGAACCAACACATTCATTGCCCTCTTTGCCAAGCTAGAGTAAGCTGCTATCTGCTCACACCAAAACTGCTTAAAATCCAGCCCAGCCTTTCCGAAATCAGCTTTCTTTCTTTGATCTTCTTCGAACTCAATCAAATCATCCTTCACTGAATCGTTGTCACTCATCGTAGAAATATCAAACGAGGAAGGGTTCTGGATCCAAACGGATTCCGTGCTAAGATCATCAATATCTGAGAAGTAACCCTCAAAATTGGTACTTAGGACTTTCAAATGGTCCTTGACTTATTGAAGTATTTCCCCAGGCAATGCCTTTTCATCTTCTCCATCAAGAAGGATATCGCCAAGGATTGGAAAGTTCGCCATGTTTCCGCTTTCAACATGGCGACTCCAAATCGGTAATTTCTTTGTGAATGCCACTAACTTTCCCCTGGCTTGAATAATGTCCACATCCCTTCCCTGCATCGACATGTTCAAGTCATTGAGGTGACCGAAAATATCGGCCAAATATCCCAGGCTAACAATAAAATGCTCATCTTCAAAACTGTTCGCAATAGGGGATTGTTGATGCCTGAGGAATTCGAGAATTTCTTCCTGAAGTTCCACTACACGTGCGAAAACACGACCACGAGATAGCCAACGTACCTCTGTGTGGTACAGTAAAATACAATGTTCCGCCCCAATCTCATCACATAATTTTTGAAATAGCCAATGATTTAATGGCCATCCACGAATAAAGTAGACTGTCTGCACGACTATTACCATCACTTCTTTCAGTTTATTTGACAACGTTTTGAACACCAGGGCTTCACAATGTAGAACACAGTGTGTGGTCAACACATGTGGAACTTTCTCCTTGACCAGAGCGACGAACCCAGATTTCTTGCCAATCATTGCAGGAGCTCCGTCCGTGCAAATAGACCCAACCAAATCCCATGTTAACTCATGGCGATCAAAGAACAGTTCGATCAACTTGAACACATCAGCTCCTTTAGTTGTTGTTTCGAGTCGTTCGCATAATAAAAATTCTTCCTTGAGTTTCATTCCATGAACATAGCGGACGAATACGAGCAATTATTGACAGTGGTTTGAAACGTCAGTCGATTCATCGAGCTGTATGCTAGTTTTTGCAGGACTGTTTTTAATCTCGCTGACAACTTGTGTTGCTCTGTCCTGACTCATGTCTCCAATTATCTGGCGTACAATGTCGTTGGACAAGGACACCTGACTCAATCGCTTCACAGCATCCTCCCCCAGCACGATTTTAACCATCTCCAATGCACAGGGATTCACGAGGCTTTCTCCGATTGTGTGGGGCTTCTTTTCCTTGGCAATCATGTACGAAACTTTGTGGTAGGCTTCCAGAAGAGGCTTCCCAGTGGTAACAAACCCATGTGATGAAAGAGTTCCTTTCTGATCATAACGAAGTCTTTTCACCTTGAAAGCATCAATGAAGGTGTCAACATGATCCATGTGTTTGCTTTGGAGGTGCTCTCTCAGTCCTGATGGCTTCAAATTTCCATTGCTCATTACCAAATTGCAAAGCATGCATTGGGGTTTATCAGTTCCATCTCCTTCTTTCACACAGGTGAAGCCAAAGCGAACATAGTCATCATTCCAATTCCGCTTTTTGACAGGGGGGACTGGGGACAGGGGGGACATCTTCGCAACAAACTGTAATAGAATAACAAGAAAACAATTAACAAACGCCACAGAAGACAAAACATTAGTCCACGTGAAATAAAGTGTTGGCCACTAACACCGAAAACAACAAAGAGATGTACAGAAGATTAAGAAATTCCTCACACTGTACTACTTCAACGGACCCAATCGATCAACTTTCGCAGCTCAATCAATTTGAACGGACCGGATGTTTATGTACACGGATATCCGGGTGTTTTTCATGGACACTGATATCCGGCCGCCCCATTTATGTTATTGCATTATCATGAATGTGAATGCCCTATTTATATTTAAATATACTTTGATAACTTTGAATATCTTCAGATAAGTAGGCTTAATACTCACTTGTTTTGCAAATGTTCTCACTGGAATCAAATTGAGAATGAGGTCGTAATTGCCGTAATTGCCGATATTCGGTTCTTCACCTAATGTCCTAATGTCCTAATGGCCTACAATCTCACGTAATGTAGGGCCTACATTACGTGACAGCACATTGGCTCAGTGTGAACCTTGACCCGCCCTAATCGCTATGTAAATGATCTCATTGTCATGTCAATCATGCATTGTAATCACGTGCATACGGCCAGGGCGTACAGTTGATTTATTCGAATTTTATTATAAAATTGAATATATATTTGTTTGAAATATAATTATACAAATATAATTTGTTTTGAAATATATATATATATATATATATATATTTAAATATATATTTATTATATATTTAAAGTTGATATTTCATTGAATTTATTACAATTTATTATTATAATTTATTACGAGTCCCATACCCCCAGATTTTGGTCCCCATACCCCCAAGGGGTATGGATACCCCAGGTTAAGAACCCCAGCACTAAACAAAAGGATACCTTTAGAATTGATTTCCATCTTTAATTCACTATTTTTATCATTGACTTTCAGGTCAGAATGTAGCAAACTCACCGTCCCTAATCATTGTTCTTATTTTAACGATCAAAGACTTGAATCATTTTGCTGACATTCTTTCTGATTACAATATTACTGGCATAACTTGCATTCAAGGCCAAAATATAATGAGTGACGTGATTAATACTCCTTCTTATGTCCAAGTGTTTGACGGTGCAATTGGTTTGGGGTTAGTAAATGCTTTCATACCTGGTCTGGAAGAGTTTTTTTCAAGCTTGTGGCCCAAGTCACAAATCAAAAAAACTGGAAATTCAGTCGGAAATGAATTAAAGTCATCAGTTACAAAAAGTAAGTTATTTGTGTAAAAAAAGAGGGCACATGGCCCGTCATGAATGTGCCATATTTAGCACCAAGCCATTTTTTTCAATCCATTTATCTATTGACTATATATATATAATTAATTCTGTTATTACCTCTGCCACCGAAGGTAATAGCCAGATTAATGGATGGAGGTTTTGTTTTCACCCGTGTTTGTATGTCTGTCTATTTGTCTCTCAGCAGGATATATCAAAACGTTATGGATAGATTTAAACTAAACTTGGTGGACAGGTTGGGTTTGTGAAAAAGACAAATTCATTCGATTTTTCTGAAGCTCTGGATCCGGAACAAGATACTAATTTTCTTAAGTGATTCTTCACCTTGAGATATAGGGACAAAAACTATATATAGCATGGTATTTGAAAACGTGAAAAGATTCAGATGAAACTTGGTGGACAGGTTGGGTATGTGACAAGGAAGAACTCATTGGATTTTGGTGAAGATCCAGATCTGGCCTATCAGTGGGATACAAAATGTAAACTGTTCAGCCCAGTGGAGGTATGCACTCTACCAGGTGCCATTCTACAGGGTGTTCCAAAAGGACCTAGACAACTTTTGCTCTTAATATATTCAGTACCATAAATGATACAATGATGCCCTTTGTTTTATATGATACAAAACTCAAAGTTTTCCTTATTTTCAGGTCTGGTGGTTTATGGTAAAAGAAAATGTGCAACAGAAAAAAAACAAAAGCTCAGTGTGTTGAATGGTTCATCGTGACGAGATCAGACACGCACGTTCAGCATAATTTCCGTACAAGGTATGGAAGAAATCCGCCATCGTAGACTAGTATCAGAGAGTGGTACAAGAGGTTTCAAGAGACTGGAAGTTGTCAGAAACAAAAAAGTACCGGTCGACCAAGAACAAGTGCAGCAGACGTTGAACAAGTGCATGAATCATTTCAACAGTCGCAGAAAATCAATGTGACATGCATCCAGAGAACTGGGACTACCAACCACCACTGTATACAGGATTTTGCATAAAAGACTATTAAGCAGATAAGGTGCAGATTCTGCAGGAACTCAAACCAAATGACGGATCCAAATGCAGGACATTTGCCTTGGAAATGCTCAGTCTTAAGATCTCAAGCCAGGCACCTTACCCGTTAAGGCAACACCAGACATGGAAAGGGGGGGGGGGGGGGTGGGGGTGGGAGAGGTATAAAACACATGGATACTGCTCGGACTTCCAGGAAAGAAGTCGGTATTTCAAAAAAGTTGATCTGAGGTGAATTAACGGGGGTAGAAAATATTAAGGTTTTGGATGGGGGAAGATAAGAGATGGTGGTGAACAGCTCTTTTAAATACCTGGAGGGAGGAGTTGGATTGAAGAGAGTGAGGAAGTTTGTTCCAGAGGTGGGGGAAAAGAGGAATGAAAGAGTGAAGGTGAGCAGAGAGTCTTGATTTTGGCAGTTTAACCATAAGAGAGTTGAGGCATGACAGGGGGTAGTGTTGTCTTGCAGGCCACCAGGAGGCATGACAAAAGGACTATTATTCGACATTATGGAATGTGTATTATGAGGTCACCATTTGTGGGTGAAGTTGTGGTTCAGTAGCAGTAAGCATAAAAGGAACAAATATTCAAGTTGTGGGGCAAAGAGCCAAGTTTCTGTTGATGTGGGGTAATAATGATCCAATGTGGTTATGACATGCTTTTGTGTAAGTGATTACTGAATATAGATGGCACTGGTACAAGTTCCTGAACATCAGCGTCACAATCCACTCGGGGAGAAAAGTGAAAGGGGTACTGCATCGCTCTGCGAATTCCTGACACATTGACATGAATGGTTATGGCCATGGAGGTAACAAGAAATAATGTGTCACTATCGTATCTTCTTGCTTACCTAAATGTTGATCAAAGAAACTTTCTCCTTCAACGCCATTGTAGCATCTTCTGTAATCCATCTCCATTGTGTGCTCAATCTCCACACCCTCCGTCACCATATTCCACTCAAGACAAGGCCGAATGTCTTAATGCAGTGTTTATTTGCAAAGATCGGTTACCCAACCCATCCATCTTTGTCACGGTCTTACCCACTCCAACATACCCACTTCATCCTGAACAGCAACTTTGTGTTTGTGACTGATACTCTGATGACTGCAATTTGTCTTTCTCAACTTAGAACAGAGAGATAGTTTCATCTTTCCACAACTCTGCATCGTTGATGGGCACGGATGGTATCGGCATCTGTGTTTTCCTATCCTCCTCTGCTAGTAATATTTTTCTTTCTGTATTCTTCAGCCTGTACTTCTCCTTTATTGCCCCCGCCTGTCTGAATGGACGTCAGCAAATTTACTGCCATTCATAAGGGTTCAATGAAAGCCGATCATCAACTATGCAGACCAGAAAGCTTTTTGTATTGATTGTTCCAGATGGCAATGCCATCAAATTCATAATTTCTGCTGATGTATCAATACCATCAAAACCAAATCCATCATTGCATCAAGTCTTTTCTCTTTTCAAATAAACTGATCTTTGATCTTCATTTTTCTATTCCATCCCAATAACTTACCTCTGAACATGCTGCTTCAGAGGCATAAAATCTGAAACAGGAAGTCAAGAAAGAATTCCTGGAAATGCATTTGGATTTGAAACAGTCTAACATCCTTCTTTGCTTCTCAAGCTCACTGGCTGTGACACACTTGGCCACCTGCATAGGTGGCTTTGTGACTTCCTCCAATCGCAAACAATGAGAAGGTTGCTTTCAATGGAATAGTGTCTTCTCTCCCAGTGGAGGTTGGAAAGCCCCAAGGCATTATCTGGAGCCCAATCCTGTTCCTCATCTCCATAAACTACCTCTCTGAAACTTTGAAACACCTGCTCTTCCTTTTCCAGATGACTGATCACAGTACTCCACAGATCACAGATCACAGATGAACATTGATCACAGTTCTCCCGTCACAACGACAGGCAGGTTGTGGCACTATTTGCTGACTTTCTAATTGATGTTGTTGGTGTGACAAATGGAACATTTCTTTCAATCAAGGCAATTATTAGTGTCTCACACTTTTGCTTTGGAAAGATAGTGAAACAAAACCGACTATTTCAATGATCTGCTAATGGAGGAGGTTTATTTAGCCTTTGAACTTTTAGGCCTCACCATCAGCCATGACATCACCTGAGCTGACCTTGTAGAAAAGGTGTCCTCCAAACTCAACTGAAAACTGGGTGTCCTACATCATTAAATATTGTCCTGTTCCTAGGGATTAAAATTCTCCAAGGAAACAGATAGCTGCATTAGCTTACACTCCGAGGCGTTCAGTCCAAAATATCGGTGTTCTTTACACACGAGGGGGAAAGGAGAATGACGAACTTACCTTCACGGGTCCCACCAGTGGACGTCTTCGACCCTGCGATAATCAATTCAACCGACACGGAATTCAAATTGCAACAAAAAACAGGTTTAATGAAAATAAATGCCAGCAAACAAGAAAATGTATGATAAAACTAATATCCCAAATGGAGCGCCCCGATACAGAGTCCTATGCAACACAAGGGAATGATAAAGAAATAAAATAATGTTCTTTGTATTTGTATCGGCTGGCACTCGGCTCTGGTCTACGAGGCTTTTAGGAGTTTGATGGTCGTATCCGCGGTATAACCACCACATGCGGGAAGCACACAAGATGGCGTGGATTCGCGCCCGTAGCCAGGCGCCGGCGTGAGGCAAGCAAACCGGATAGCCTCCTTTGGTTTGCTCACTATCTCCTCCGTCTCCGAAGAGCACCGCCGTCAACCAATACCCCCTCCTCCGATGTTGAAAAGGTTTCCTGAGCTCCACAATTTCTCCTCACGAGCACACTCGAGACAAAACGTGACCGCCCACGACCAAAGCCAGGACCAGAGGGAGAGAAGAGAAAGAGAGAGAGAGAGAGAGAGGGAGGGGGGGGGGGAGCACCCTCCCCTATTTTCACTGACGTCACACTCAAACCAATCCCCACGCCCCACCACTTCAGTCCATGACCATGACCAATCATTCCCTTCGAGGTGGAGCCTCCTTTTGCCTATCGGCAAATGAGCTGGGTATCTGTCGGGCTTGTCGGTGTTGTATGTGTCTGAGTTCGTTTCCTGACAGCCCTAATCTTATCGCAGGTTGATTTATTATAACCACAAAGGTCAGATCACAAGAGGTAGGACGGACAGGAGGATTTATTCTTATTAGTCCCCTACCAGTGTACACCGGAGGGGACTATAGGTTTGTACTCCGTCCCTCCATCCCTCCATCTGTCAGTCTGTCAGTCTGTCAGTCCATCACACAAAGAACAGTTTTCCAGACTTTTTTTTCTAAACTCTTAACGCTAATGATTTCAAGCTTTGTACATGGTTTCCTCATGATAAGTTACAGATCAAGTTCGAACTTCACGACGTTTCGATCATTTTTGACAAAGTTATGGCACTTTGAACTTTGGTAATTTCCCCAACAGTTTTCCGGATGACAGACTGCCGGTAGGGGACATGTATTGCAGCGCAATACTCAGAATGCTTGTTCCCTAATCTACATAGCACAAGAGTCACCCTCCGTATGGCCACACGTCACACTTAATCCGAACACACGGAGCTGATTTGAGTTCTTCTTCTTCACGACATATGGAGCAAGGTAATCTATACACTTCTACCTGGACTAAGGTATCAATGCCTGCCCCCCACAAACCTCACCTGATGCAATGATTTCAAGTTTACCTCTCCTACCAACTCTTGGTTCAATAAATCCTGCTCTGTGATCGTTCAAACCCTTCCCACTACCGTCCTATTGCTCTGACTTCTACTATTTCCAAAGTCATTGAATGTCTTCTCAATAAGCATTTCCTCAATCATCTTGAATCCCACAGTCTTCTATCTGACCATCAATATGGCTTTCGCAAGGCAAGATCTGCCGGTGATATCCTTTCTTACATTACGAATGTCTGGACCTCTTCTCTGAGAGATTTTGGGGAATCCTTTGTTGTAGGTCTTGATATCTCAAAAGCCTTTGACAGAATTTGGCATCGGGGTCTGATACCAAGCTTCCCTCTTTCAGCTTTCCTCCTTCACTCTGCTCTCTCATATCGAGCTTCTCTCTGACCGCTCCATCTCTGTAATTGTCCATGGCTCAACATCTCCCTCCTTCCCTATCAACAGCGGTGTTCCTCAGGGTTCTGTTCTGTCTCCAACACGCTTCCTTCTTTTTATCAATGACCTTGTTTCTTCTACAAATAACCAAATGCACTCATATGCTGATGACTCAGCGTTGCATTCCTCCATGTTTTCCCATCTGCCCCATCTTCCCTCAATCGATCTGCATCTCGTTTTATCACAACCACCTCTCTAAATTCAGATTTGGACAAGACTTCCCAGTGGGGCAAATGTAATCAGATTAAATTTAATGCTTCTAAAACTAAATTTCTTCCCATCTCTCTCTAAAACTCCTCTCAACTCTCCAATCTCCTTCGAAAGCTCCACAATTACACCATGCGATTCAATAAACCTACTAGGTATTACCCTAACTTCAAATCTATCCTGGAATCCACACATTACTTACACAAGTAGCTAAATCTGCCTGGAAGAAACTTGGAGTCCTGTTCAGATGTCGAAGATTATTCTCCTCTCAACAGTTGCTTCAACTATATAAAGGATTGATTTGTCCTTGTATGGAGTACTGCTCTCACATCTCGGGAGGTTCTAGTTCCACATACTTACTGGACAGAATTGAATTAAAAGTAATTCGACTTATCAACTCTCCCAATCTGACCTCAAAACATGACCCGCTCAAATTACATCGCAAAGTTGGCTCTCTTTCTCTTTTCTACAGATATTACTTCAGTTTCTGCTCCCAAGAACTTGCTGCTTGTATACCTCCGCCATTAGCGAGACCACGGAATACTGGACAGGCCACTACATCTCATGATTATTGTGTGGCCATTGGCAACTCAAGAGTGGGCCGTTATGATGTTTGTTTCTTCCCCACCACTGCCAAACTCTGGAACTCTTTACCTTCACATGTCTTTCCAAACACTTATGATCTTCCCCTTTTCAAAAAGCAGATTTTCTGCTTTCTCAAAAACTCTTAGACTATTCTCTCCTTCTTTACTTTTCTTTCAATGCAGCTCTTTTATTTAGGTCTGGCCTCGATGAGGAGGACGTTGTCTGTGCCTGGAGCCTTCTACATAACTCCCCCCCCCCCATCCCAAAAAAAAAAACCTAACAATATCTTTATTTCGAGAATCAATCAACCACTCACAACTGACAATGCGTTACTCGATGGAGGCCTGCTCTCCAGATGGTGTTCTCACTTGTTTCCACTTGAAATCTGTAACTCCTGCATTAAATAAAGTCTCAACTTTTCAATACTATTTGCATCTCACAGAATGAGGCTGAAGAACAATATGCCTGTTGCTCTCATATTGAAGACCTGGTCATTGGCCTTGTTTAACAGCGTAGCCCATACGCCAATGCCATCTGGAACAACATTTGTCTGTCCGTCCGGTGTATATATGTATGTCCCTCACAAACATCCACCAATCAGAACTGAGGATCTGGTCACATGACAGGGAGACAGCAGATCTTCCACACAGCAGATTCAAGCCTGGCTACGCTGTTGTTAGACTATCGGTCTTGTTTTTTACTATCTCTTCTCCAGTCTTGCACCATATGCTTTCCCAGCCCTGTGTCCTCCTCTCCTCCAGGAGGCACACCTTCTGGTTATTTTTCCAAATTATATACTTACAGCCCACCTTCACTCTTTCATTTTTCTTTTCCCATTTGTTGAAGCTGTTTTCTGGAGGTGGTTCAATCAAACCTCTCCCTCTACAACTTCAAGCTTGCAGTGCACCACCATCTTACATCATCCCCTATACATACTAGCTAATTATCTTTTCTTCCTCCATTAACCCACCTTTTCCCATCCATCTAACTTGTAGATTAATATGTTTCTTTTCCCCCTATTTTCCCTCTTCCTGTTTGTTGATCCCTTGCTTGGTGCATCATGCACCTTTGACCACAATGTCAGTGCATTGCCATTTTCCCTTTGTCATCTCACTTTTCCATGAGCTTTTGTTTTCTATTTATTTATTTTTAATATCTTTGACTAGTTTAGGACTTTAAAATTTCAGGTGTTTATTTTCAGTTGGTGGTGACTTCTTAATTGAAGAATTTCTTGGCTTCTGGGAAGAAATGTTTGACTGCTTTTGGAGGACAGATACTAAAGGCAAAGCACCTTGCATGAACTCATATCTGGAAGAGTTTAAAACGATATTTTCAGATGTCTCACAACTTCGGGGTCCATATACCGTGTACCTTGCTATTTATGCTGTAGCTCACGCAATGCATGATCTTCGTTCTTGCACACACGGGTTTGGTCCTTTTGCAAACAACTCTTGTGCTCAAATGAATTATTTAACAACCTGGCAGGTAACATTTTAGTATATCTTCACAGATCTTGTAATTGTTTTGCTTTTTGAAATAATTATTCTCGTTTCTTTTGCAATTATCATGACAGCTCAGATGACGCACAATTTTCACATATGATAGGAGACAGAATGGTTGAACAATTGGTTTACGCTTTTTTGTCAGAGGTCAGAATCTTTGTCAGAAGTCAGAATGTCAGAATCTTTTTTGTCAGAAGTATATCCCTTTGAATCCTCCATTTTTCCAAGCAGACATCCCATCAAAAGCAAATTTGAAGATAAAAATGTAAAATATAATCCAATTATGGCTACCTTGTCGTTTTCAATATGGCATTAACCACAAAACAATTCAATAACTAGACGGTATTCATAGAATACTTAAACCGCTCAGTCAACTTGGTGCGAACCAACTCTTCTGTTTTGTTATAGGTTTTTTTATTTGATCCAATATGGCTGCCAGACCACGTGACCAATGACATCATAAATATACATTCTCCAACACAATTGTTCCATAGATCACACTCAAAAAATTTAAAATTGATTGGACTATGCGTTGTACTTGCCGAATTTTTATGTCATAATTAAGGCACCAATGACGTCATCGTTAACAACACTTATTCCCAAGGGGAGTGCTTTGCATATTAGGTCACTGAATTGCTTCACCAATCAAGGGTTAGAAGCCGATTTTTATATTTCAAAAGGTTGCATAAAATCTATTTTCATCCGATTGACCTGAAAGTTTAAGAATTTGCATATTGGGTCACTGAATTGGTTCACCAATGAAAAGCTAGAATACCATTTTTTTTTAAATCAAAAGGTCAAATGTCAAGGTTGCATAAATCGTCAATTTTCATCCGATCGACTTGAAATTTGAACAGGGCTTGCATATTGGGTCACTGAATCCCATTGTTTGTGAAGATGTCAAGGTCACCTAAAATCGTCAATCTTTTTGTATATTTTTTATTATTAGCTGTTTTCGTTTTTTAGCTGTTTTAGTCAAATCTGAACACAAAGCGGACGCGGATGGGCTTTGTATTTTCAGATGCTTTCTAATTGTATATTATAATTCTTTATTTTAAAAAAACCAAGAAGGCTTATTGATGAGCTTGGATAGATATTGGATGGAGTACAAGGATGTTGGAAAACAATGGACAAATCACTGCAGTGAATGGTATTTTAACTTGGGTTCTCAACAACAAGAGCACGTAGCTCAGTTCGGAATATGGAACAGGAAAACCCGTTTCTTTACATAATTTGTCCAAATTCAGTTCAACAACAACTTAAAATCTGAATGTAGCAGTGGTTGCTCCATGTGCTGTCGATTAATTAGCTAAACAAATGAATTTGCTGTTCAGCTCGGGTGAGGCTTTGCATTGTTAAATATTTAAAAAAAGAACCACCTTTGGAGGCCATTTTTCCCCGCAGAGCAGGGGTTGGCCTTTTTTGGGAACCGTGGTCCCCTTTTTGAAGCAATGTTTTACCGCCGGATGCCCTTCCTGCCGCCAACCCTGTTGGTCGCCCCTTGCGACACACAGGGAATTACCAGTGAACTGGTACTCAATTTGCCGACCTCTGAAGGATGATCAGGCTGAATCAACCGCCCTGGCATTAATTCAGTGATCAATCGGGATTCGAACCCAGGATCCTCGTATCCCAAACCGGCACCCTAACTGCTAAGCCAACATCAGGCTAACGCATTGTTAAATATCTACGTTTGAAATTTTATGAATGATCACACAAGGTTTAATTTTACCTAAGCGTTCGTCTTTTTAATGAGAAGAATAGCATACAGGCCAAGATAAAGGAAAAACTTTAATCCAAATGAAAACTGTTCCTAAAATAGATAATGAAAAGTAAAAACCTAGGTGACTGCTTTTGAATAATATTTGATTAATACTACCACGAGAAGATTGGGTTGTGCAAGATTTCAATTTAAAAAAACCATCATTACTTTTGCACTGATTATGTTATTACAATATAATAATTTCAAACTACATTATTAACATTATTTATAATTTATACTGATACAATTAATTCCTTATGTTTATCTTTTATGCCTGCCAAGTAGTTGATGCATTATCTGAGAAGAGTCCATTTCAAAACAAAAATGGGTGATATTTTCACTTTTGATGACAATGGAGATTCCCCTGTTCACTATGCAGTGCTGAATAGACAGAAAGGGGTTGGGAAGAACCTGGAACTTAAGTCTGTTGGCACTTTTGAGTCATCTCATGTCAAAGGTGAAACACTTAAAGTAAACTTCAGTGCGATTTCATGGAAAGGAGGGCATAAAGAGGTGATAATACATGCACAATTTTATCAATATCTTTTTAAGTGGTGGCAGATGTGAGGAGAAAGCTGTAAATTGCACATCAACATAATTACATTCAATAAGGTGGGGAGCGAGGAAGGGGTGGCACACGTACAAATCACAATCACAAATATATCACAATAAATGTAAATTCTACAATTTTTTCCCTTCAGCCAATTATATTTATTCCATTGATTCTCATATCAAGAAGCAATCTGTCATGCTGTTCTTAAACTTAACTACCACTTTTGCGTTGTATAACCTCTTTCAAATATCTGACTTTTACCAATTAAAATTATGCATTCGTGTCCCACAAGGTCACGTTTCTCTAGTGATGTATTTCATTGATCTGAAATTTGAGAGTTTAATTGAAATTTATTATTTGTCCAGAAAAATAGAAAATTGCACTGTCAAACAAATCAAATAATTTTAGCGTAAAATATAGTACAATTAATTTCCAAGTGCAATAAAAATAATAAATGATGAAAAATAAATTAGAGAGTTCATAGCACACATTACCCTGTGCAGTCTTGAGAAACAAGGATATGGGCGGGGTCTGCCGGCGACAAATTTGATTGGTCGTGATGATGCAAAATGCAGCAATATTTTGTCCAATTACTGCTAAACGGAAATGTTTTGAAAGTGTCAAGAAAGTGATTTGTGTTCTACAGTGTTCAAGTATATAATTCGGTTGAAATGAAATAACGATTTTGGTTGGCCGCCGTTGCTGCAGCGTATTTTACACCACTACATTCTACACATTACATTATGATGTCCTTAAAAACAGCAAGTTTCCTGTTTGGAATAATTTTCAATTTTGTTTGATTGCCTGACAGGCGACACTAAAAATATTACCTCATCCCTCTCTGTGCATGCGCAATCGGGACAACTTAAATGCCAAAGTACTGCTAAACTACAGATTTCTTGTCTGAATCATGTTCCAATTTGTGTTCAAAATACAACATTCGACTGAAATAAAGTTGTCGTTTGTAGTCATGAACTGACGTTTGTCGTCAGGGAGACAGACATAGTGTACAATAATTGCTTAACCCCTCTTTGTGCTTTGTGTGTGGGGTAATTAAGCAATAGCAATAGTACAACAAAAACTCACAATCAAAAAATCAAACTGTCAAAATTTCACAGAGAGAACAATTCAACATATAACAACAGTATCAATAAAATACTGTTACGGAATCGGACGACGACACTCCCCTTACCAACGGGGGTTTAATCCCCTCGTCTTGTTAAGCTGGCCGTCTCCATTACTGGTACCTGTAACGCTCCTCTGCGGAGGGGACTGATCAGGGTTATTGGTCCAGGGTTTATCCCGAATACCTTTATCAGTCCCTCCGTAGAACAGGGAGACAAGTACAGCTCGAACCCCGGACAAGATGGTATTTGCCGAGCGGTTTAGCAATCCGGAATTCGAGCCGTTAGCAATTGACTAAACCCGATTGTAAGCGGTTCTGCCAAAATCGTGCCACAGACACTCAATGGGGAAAACACGAAGACGATCGGACGAGAATGAAAGCCAAAGTATGGAGGAACAGGTATTTATTACTAATTATTTACACAACCCAAAGAAAGAGAAACTAACGTAATTTACAGAAAAAGACAGTGCAATTCTTAAACAAGTTTACTTATTCCAACAGGACAATACAAGCAGACTCACACGAATAGGGAATTGCAGGCAGGAATGGCTGGCCGAAGGATGAGGTTCAGGTCCGTGCAGAACAGCAGGGCTGGAGGCGAGCGGCCGCCGACTCCCCGCACTCTGGTTCACACGGCGGGGTTGCTCGCGGCAGTGCGTCAAAGCTTCACGCGGCAGGGGCTGTTTGAAGCAGCGTCTCTCTCTCGTACCTGTGCAGGTTGTGCGTCTATCTCAGGCCTCGTAACTTGCTCAACACTCAAGCGCCGTTTTCATAAACACTTGCATGCTCACCACTCCACAGAATTCCGAACTTGTTCAAGCGCCTCCCTCCACAGAACTGCAGTGGGGGCTTTGCGTGACGGGTTATATCGCCACCCCCGTGGAACCCTCTCGAACCTCCTCGATCTTTCTGCCCCTGCCCTCTCAAGCCATGCCCACTGAGCCTTGGTTGGTCAGCAAGGGCTGGCTGACTCCACCTTTGATGACGAGGGCTCCCTGGCTCCACCTTGTATGATGAGGTGGGGCCACGCCCCTCTTCTCCGATCCTGGCCTCGTGGGCAATGGAGTTTTGGAGCGAGCGGTAAGGCGGCTGCGGCTGGCAGAGGCGCTTTGGGGAAATTGAAAAGGGGAACTATCTTATTTGTTTGATGCAATGCAGAGTCAACTATTGGAAACACAGCCTTACCTGAAACACATAATAACAATATAACTATGAAAGGGCCTATGATTTGCTACGTGTTACAATGTGGACTAACTAAGGTGCACTTATTTCCTTTTACAGCCAATTAAGGGGAAATGTACACAGGGATTATTTATAAGGGAATTTACTACTAAATTTACATGTGAAGGTTCTAAAAACCGCAACAATACATTAATAAATACATTTAAATTAAAAGGTTGGTAGAATTCACGAAAACTCAAACAAAGAAAAATAAGGTTAATGTCTGCTTCCCTTACACCCAAACCTAACCCACAATAATCAGGTCTGGTAAGATAATTATGTAATATCACAATAAGCATATACTGTCATGGCCAAAAATATTGGCAACCTTGCACTTTTTTCAAATAATGCACCATCTCTTCCAGGAAATTGTTGAAATTTAAAAAGTGTACCTTTTGGGATCCACATATGTATTTCTTTGGTTTGCAGTGGATCAAAACAAAAAAAAAGCTGAAAAAAGACTAAATCTTAGCTTATTCCACACAGAAATCCTAAAATGGGCCAGACACTATTATTGGCACCTTTCAGAAGTTGTTAGAAATAATTATATTTCAAGCAGGTGATTCTCCTTCACTTCGGAATTGAACTCACCTGCGGCGAGTTGCAGGTGCCTCCAATATAAAAATCACTCATTTAACCAGTTTGAATGGAGAAAATGAGTCAATCTGTTGTTATGTGTCACTGTGTGTACCGCAATGAGCATGGAGAAGAGAAAGAAAACCAGAGAATTATCAGGCACAATATTGTAGCCAAGCATGGACAATCTCAAAGCTACAAGTCCATCTCCAGAGACCTTGATGTTCCTGTGTCCAATGTACGCAATGCTATCAGGAAGTTTAAGGGCAATAGCACGGTAGCCAACATCCCTCGACGTGGCCACAAGAGAAAGTTTGATCGAATATTGCAACGAATAATTGTTCTAATGGTGGAGAAAGTCCCTCGATCAACTGCCAAACAGATTCAAGCTGACCTTCAGACACAAGGTACACAGTTTCAACTCGTACCATCCATCACCAACTCAATTAAAGGGGGTTTTATGGAGGACCCAACTGCTGAGAGAGAGACATAACAAAGCCCGACTGGAGTTTTCCAAAGCACACCTGAACAAGCCAAAATCCTTCGGGGAGAACGTCCTGTGGACAGATGAGACCAAATTCGAGCTTTTTGGTAAAGCACATCATCTCTATGTTTACAGCAAACAAAATAAATCCTTCAAAGAAAAGAACACCTTCCCTACAGTCAAACATGGAGGAGGTTCAGTGATGTTTTGGGGTTGCTGTGCTGCTTCTGGTACTGGGTGCCTTGAATGTGTGCACAGCAGCATGAAATGAGGAGTTTACCAAGGCATTTTGGAGCGCAATGCTCAACCTAGTGTCAGAAAGCTGGGTCTCCGTCGAAGGTTATGGGTCTTGCAGCAGGACAATGCCCCCCAACACACTTCAAAAAGCACCCAGGAATGGTTCAAGACAAAATACTGGACTGTTCTGAAGTGGCCAGCAATGAGTCCAGATCTAAATCCCATTGAACATCTGTGGGGAGATCTGAAAACAGCAGTTGGGAGAAGGCACCCTTTAAATCTGGGAGAACTGGAGCAATTTGCACAAGAAGAGTGTGACAAACTACCAGTAGAGAGGTGTAGGAATCTCATTCATGGCCATAGGAAGCGTTTTACTGCAGTTATTTTGTCCAAAGACTATGCTACCAAATAGTAAGTCGAGGGTGTCAATAATTTTTTCACTGCCATTTCTTTTTATTTTCTGATTTAAAAGGATATATTAAGTTCTGAATCAAAAACAAAGGTTCTGTAATATTAACAGTGAAATAAGGAATTGTGGAGACCAAATACTTTTGTCAATTTCAACTTATTTTTCGAGAATATTGTGAGTTATTTGAAAAAAATGCAAGTGTGCCAATATTTTTGTGTGTACGTATGCATATATACACTACTGGTCAAAAGTTTTAGAACACCTCAATGGTGCCAATATTTTTGGCCACAAAAATGTTGACATAGTCCTCTTGATTGGTTTGATAACATCATTGTTCCTACCTATAAAATGAATGGTCATCCATTACTACCTTCATCTTATAGAGGGATCAAGTTGATTGAGGAAGCCTTGAAAATACTTGAAAAGGTGATTGAGGAAAATTAAGGGGAGTTGTTGTATAGCCACAAAAAGTTCTCTCGAACAAGCCCACGTCACGGAGACAGCCAATCGATCTCCCAGGATCGACCCAGATATCCCCCACATCCAGGATGGTGAACCCCAGCCTTCACAAAGTCTGGGCCACGACAAAGTTATAAGACAGAGAGAGAGAGAGAGACAGAGAAAAGAGGGAAAGGGCTGGTCTATGAGGACCATGACTGCGTTGCCCTGACGAATCCGGGCAGCAGGGAAGAATGGGGAAGATTTGGCCCACAAATTGTGTTGGGGGGTACAGGCACCATGAAGAGATGAAAACTAGTTTTGATTTATGAAAGGACAATCTACAGTTGATGCAATCTTCAGTGTTAGACAGAGCAAAGAGACATAATGGGCAGAAAAGAAAATTATACTCATACATTTGTAGTTCTTGAAAAAGCATCTTATTATATAATAACGAGTCGTGTTTTTTGAGTGTACACTACCGGTCAAAAATTTTAGAACACCTCAATTTTTCCAGTTTTTATTGAAATTTACACAGTTTAATGTCCAGTGAATAACCTGAAATGGTACAAAGGTAAGCAGTAAACTGCTCGAGGTTTAAAAAAAAGTTTAGGTCAGCAAAAATGGGAAAATAATGTAAATTGCACAGTTATATTGTAAAAAAAAAGGCCTTCAGGGAACAATTAATGGGTTAACAACTTACAACTGTTCTGCAGTAATGTAAGTAAATGAAGCCTTGAAAGTTGATGCAAACAATTCCTACAGGTGTCCCAACCTCTGCTGATTACTTGATTACAAACCCCCTGTCTGTATAAAAGTAGTATTGGCACAGACTGCTATTACATCCTCTGAAGCATTATTTGGACAATATTGCACTGCAGGAAGTAGTACATTGGAAACTGGAGGAAACTCTGACAGGAAGAGGTCTGGCAGACCCAAAGCCACAGCAGAATCAGAAGACAAGTTTATGAGAGTCAACAGCTTGCGTGATAGGTGGCTCACAGGATAACAGCTTCAAGCACAGCTTAACACTGGTCAAAGTAACCAAGTCTCAGTTTCAACTTTGAAGAGAAGACTTTAAGCTGCAGGTTTGACAGGTCGAGTGACAGTAAGAAAGCCATTGCTAAGATGGCAAAATAAGAAAAAGAGGCTTGCCTGGGCCATGAAGCACCGCCAGTGGACTATTGAAGACTGGAAAAAGGTCTTATGGACCGATGCATCAAAATTTGAAATTTTTGGTTCATCATGCAGGCTTTTTGTACGCCGTCGAGTAGGCGAAAGGATGTTTCCTCAGTGTGTGATACCAACTGTCAAACATGGAGGAGGAAACTTGATGGTCTGGGGCTCTTATACTGGATCCAGAGTCGGCGATTTACACAGAGTGACTGGCACCCTGAACCAAAAGGGCTACCACAACATTTTGCAGCGCCATGCAATACCCTCTGGTATACGCCTAGTTGGTCAGGGGTTCATCCTACAGCAAGATAATGACCCTAAACACACCTCCAGGCTATGTCAAAACTACCTTCGAGGAAAATAACAAATTGGTAGGCTTCAAATCATGGAATGGCCTGCACAGTCTCCAGACTTAAACCGCATCAAGCTGGTTTGGCTGAACTGGACAGAAGGGTGAAAGCAAAGCAACCTACAAGTGCAACACATTTGTGGGAACTCCTGCAACAGTGTTGGGAAGAACATCTCGAACAATATTTGATTTCCATTGTGGAAAGAATGCCATGAGTGTGTTCGGCGGTTATATCTGCAAAAGGTGGCTCCTTTGCCGAGTCAAAAATTTAAATTAAATTTTGTTAAACAAAATGATTCTATGATTTCTTTTTTATCTCCAATTATTTATTTGTTCTATGCTTAATTTCGGAGGACATTGAGACATTAAACTGCTTGAATTTCAATAAAAACTGGAAAAATTGAGGTGTTCTAAAACTTTTGACTGGTAGTGTAAATCATTTACATTTTTGATAAATCATCCTTTATAAGGGTAAATCATCCTTTCAACTAGGAAGCTGACATTCCGGCACAATTGTGAGCAACTGCTTTGGCAAAAAATCGTATTTTTTCTTTTTTGATTAATCAATTAATTGATTAGTTACTTAATTATTATCGATTCATTAAGTCCTTATTTATTTCCTTTCTCTTTTGGGCATTATCTCAGCAACATTTTGAGCTATGAAGCTGATATTTGGACACAACAATGACCAAGTGATTTGGCTATAAAATTTTGATTTATCGATTAATCATTTCATCGATTAATTATTTAATTATTCGATCAGACATATTTCATTAATTTTCAAAAAGTTACAGCTTCGGATGAAGCACTGGTGGGTTAGGTATGCTACAAGACAATTGATTCAGAAAATATTGTGTGATCATTTTTTGTTGATTTTAATGAAGATTAAGATTAAGAAAATGTTGCAACGCCGTGCTGGAGGATATTTATTTATTTGGCCTGGGGGCGGTGTACTTTTAATGTATCTGTACTTGTTTACTCACAACCCTTCTCCCATTCCCTTCTACCCCTCACATATTTCCTTCAAAGCCTTCATCCACTCCCACTTGTTCTCCTTATCACACACACACACGCGCACACACACACACACACACACACACACACACACACACACACACACACACACACACACACACACACACACACACACACACACTATATACAGTCACGTGAAAAAGTAAGTACACCCCATGTAAAGTTTTGACTTTTTCAACATATTTCAACATACAGCTATTTTATCTTCATTTCAACAATAGTGATAGATAAAGGTGATATAATATAATAAATATCATGAAACATTTACATTTTGTAGTCCATTGTACAATATAAATAAACATAAATGCAAATTTCGCATGTGGAAAAAGTAAGTACACCCTTGGCTCTAAAAGGTGGTATTGCCCTTTGGCAGAAACAACCACAAGTAGGCATTTCTTATAACTGTCGACCAGTCTCTGACATCGACTGGGAGAAATTTTTGCGCACTCCTCCATGCAGAATTCTTTCAGCTGTGCGATGTTTGAGGGGTTTATTGCATGCACAGCTCGTTTCAAATCCACCCACAACATCTTGATGGGATTTAGATCCGGGCTTTGACTTGGCCATTCCAGAACCCTCCATTTCTTTCTTTTCAGCCATTCCTTGGTGGATTCACTGGTATGTTTAGGGTCATTGTCATGTTGCAAGGTCCACCTTCGGTTGAGCTTCAACTTTCTGACATATGGCCTCACATTATCCTCAAGCACCCTCTGGTACAATGAAGAATTCATAGTGGATTCTATGATGGTGAGCTGCCCAGGCCCCGATGCAGCAAAGCTGCCCCAAACCATAATATTTCCACCACCATGCTTTACAGTTGGTATCAGGTTATTGTGGTCAAATGCTGTCTTTGGTTTTCGCCAAACATGTCTTCTGGTACTGTGGCCAAATAGCTCTACCTTTGACTCATCTGTCCAGAGCACATTGTTCCAGAAGTGCTGGTCTTTGCCTTGGTGTTCATTGACAAACTTTAGTCTTGCCCTGATGCTCTTTCTGGACAGCAAAGGTTTCCTCCTGGCACACCTCCTATGTAGATCAAATTTGTGCAGCCTCTTTCTAATGGTAGACTCGTGCACTTTGACATCAACAGTGGCAAGAGCTACCTGTAGGTCCCGTGATGACATTCTGGGGTTATTAGAGACTTCTTTCTGCATCTTGTGGTCTGCTCTCGGGCTGAACTTGCTGGGGCGGCCTGGCCTGAACAATTTGGCAGTTGTTTGGAATTTTCTCCACTTGTATATGATCTTCCGGACAGTCGAGTGATTGATTTCAAATTGTTTGGAGATCTCTTTAAATCCCTTCCCAGACTCGAAGGCATCTATAACCTTCTTTCTGAAGGCCTCAGAGAGCTCTTTTGATTTAGGCATGGTGACGCCGCACACTTCAACAACAAAGAGCAAGCCAAACTAAATGTCTGAGGTTTAAATAAAACAGGTTCTTCCAAGATCCTCTCTAACGATGTTCTAATAATTTTCACCTGAGGTGGTGCACCTGATTCTAATTTTAGGTATTTGAAGTAGTAATAAATGTAGGGGTGTACTTATTTTTTCCACATGCGAAATTAGCATTTATGTTTATTTAAATTATACAATGGACTACAAAATGTAAATGTTTCATGATATTTGTTATATTATATCACCTTTATCTATCAATATTGTTGAAATGAAGATCAAAGAGCTGTATGTTGAAATAGAGTATGTTGAAAAAGTCTAAACTTTACATGGGGTGTACTTACTTTTTCACCTGACTGTATATACATATATACATACATATATATATATATATATGTATATATATATATATATATATATATATATATATATATATATATATATATATATGTATACATATAATAAAACCACAAGTGGTGATTATTAATTTTTTCAGGTACCACAATCTGTATGCAGCGAGCCATGCCAACCTGGTAAACGTAAAGTTGCACGTAAAGGACAGCCTTTTTGCTGCTTTGACTGCTTTGTCTGCAGTGCTGGAACATTCTCCAACTCTTCCGGTAATTATATTACGTCCGTATAAAAGAAATTGTTTTATTCTAGTAGAATATTGCTAATAATATTTCAGAATTGACAGACAAAATAATTATGTCTACCACCAAATGTTTTCACCCCTGTCTGTCTGTTTGTTTGTTCGTCTCTGAGCAGGAAATCTCAAAAACTTACGAACGGATTCGGACGAAATTTGATGTGTGACATTGGGTGTGTGATGATTGGGTGTGTGACAAATACAATTTGATTGTATTTTGGTGAAGATCCGGATTCTGGAATTTTTAAGTGATTCTTTACAATTGAGAGATGGGGCCAACAACAATATATAGCACAATATTTCTAAAAGTTTCGGACGGATTATGCCAAAATTTTGTGGGCGAGTTGGGTAAGAATAAATAATAACTATTCCTTTCACACCAAGAGAAAGGAAGTACATCCATTAATACTCTACGTTATTTTGGGCCACGTCTTTGGAATAGTATTGATGGAGCAGTGAAGGCACAGTCGTCCGTGAGTTGGTTTTAAATCTTCCTGTAAACAAAATTTGAACTCCTATTATTGTTAGTTTCCTTTCTGCACGTTGATTTCTTATTCACTTTTGCATGTCTTGCCTTATTGTTATTTCATTCTTTTTTATTTGTTTGCGCTTGTTATTGTTATTCATCGTATTTTTGACTATTTTTCCTCCATTTTTTACCATTCGATATCTTAATCTAACTAATCGTTTGTCATTTATATTGTTAGTCCATAGGCATATCAATACAAGCCTTGGCTTCTGACTATGCCTCCATATTTGTTTCCCTATATATTAGCTTGATTGTATCCTGAGTTTTTTAAAGTTCCGAAGTATTACTTTTGTATATTTTTGTTTGACTTTACTTTGGCAACTATATAAATAAATATTTCTTTGAATTGAATTGAATTGAATTGAGAGAGGCGCATAGGGCTGCCAAGGCAGTTTCATTGGCTAAGGGGTACAATCCTGGGCAGGTCACCACTCGGATGCAGGATACTCGAATGGATTATTACCACAATCAGCTGGTACTCATTTTGCCGACCTCGGAAGGATGACAGGCTGTGTCAAACCACCTGATGGTATTTCAGTGGCACGATAGGGGCTCAAACTCAAGAGGCTAAGATCTTAAGCCTGCCATTTTAACCGTTAAGCCAACACCAGGTTTGGGTGAGGTGGGGAGTGGACAAGGACAAGCCGATTTGATTTCAGTTCAGATCTGGATACAGATCCGGCCTATCAGTGGGATACAAACGCAAATTGTTTAGCCTGGCGGACGTAAGCTCTCTACCGAGTACCTTTCTAGTTTCTTCAAGCACTTATGTGTTTGTTCTCGCAGTCCATGGAATTTTTAACATTCTTCTCCAATACCACATTTAAAAACTGTCAGTCTTCTTCCTTTCTTTCTTTTTCACTATTCATGACTCACATTCATACAATGCAACTGGAAATACCTGAGTACTCACAGGCCTCCTTTTTGTATTTCACTTCTTTGTCTTCCCAGATCTTTGTCAATCCTGATATCACTGTTCTCCTAACACTAACCATCTATGAATGTCTCCTCTACATTTTTCACTCACTTCAATCTTACAACTGACAAAGAAGAAACTTTCCACTATTTCCAAGTGATTGTCCCCCAATCTGAACACGTCCATCCTCTCACTTGATAAATTTCGTTTTTTCTAGGTATAAGTAAAAACCAGATTTTTCATTTTCCTTTTTCACTATTTACAGCAGTTTCATTAAGTCTTCTTTGCTTTCTGCCAACAGAGTACTTTTATCAGCATGCTTTAAATTGTTGATTCATCTTCCTCCATTCCTGACAACAGCCTCTCTGTCATCCAAGTTTGATTTCCTCATTATGTACTTGCTATACAGATTGAACAAGTCAGGGGAGAATACATCCTCATGATGATTGCACACTGTTTAACCCCTTTTCAAATACCAAAGCATTCTGTCTTTCAATACTCTGTACTACCTGTATCCTCTTGTTTAGTGTCCAGGTTTCTTGTCAGACCCATCCCCATATATCTCAGCCTGATCCACATTAATTCATGATCCACACATTCATAAGCTTTGCTATATATTGTCACGTTCACCGCCGGGATTAACACCCCTGGTGATGGGGCTTTAACTCCGAGGCATTCACCCAACTATGGCGGCTCCTTTTACACGCGCCAGGGTGGAGGGTGACAAGGCTTACCTGTATGGGTTTCACTGGGGCGTCCTCAAACCCACGACAGATAAACAAGACAGACACAAATTTGAAAATGTACAAATAATGCATTTAATAAAAAAAATGCCAGGATAAAAGAACTGTACGGTAAACTTAAATTCCTAAATCGAGACGTCTCTACACGACACGGACTCATCAAACAGACACAGGGAGAAATAAAATAATGAAAGTAATAATGTGTGTGGTGCTTTGCCTGCTACTCCGTGGTCTCCTCAAGTGGTCCCCGAACCCCGCCAGCTGCTGAACGGGTCCCCGAGTCCTTGCGCGGGAAACGCCCAATGTTGTGAATTCGCGCCGCCGCCAGCCACATGCACAAGGCAGCCAATGCTTTCTCCTCTGCTGTCCCACGCTCCACAAAGCATCGAGGTCTCTAAGGCGCACACGCCACGGAACACAGCCGTCACAAAACAAACACCACCGGGATTAGAGAGAAGGATGCGTCCTCCTTTCCCCACCGCCAGGAACACAGAGAGAATGCGACCAGTTCGTAATGAAAACCCAGCGCAAGAGAGCAAATGAACCGTGACCTCTTGTGATGCCAGCCTCGAACCAAGAGAGAGTAATAGTGCCTTGGGACCATGACGGGATGAAAGCCAGGACCAAGAGAGGGAAAATGGCGGTGCTTTGCCTTTTTGTCCCTCATGCTGGAATCTTCTATCATGACGTCATGGGCATGCCAATCAACGAGCGCCGTCGCATTAGTCTATGGCCACAACCAATCATCACCTATCGAGGCGGGCCCCCCACGGCCCTCCTTGCCGTCCCTTGTGATTCCTCGGCTGGTAGTGTTTGGCTCTGGCCGGTGATCATGTTATTTAGTGTAGGTGCGGATCGCTTGGCTGGTGTTGCATGAGTCATAAGGAATGAAGGGAAAACCACAGAGGCAATAGAGACGGGGCAAACGTCAACAGCAGAGTTGAAGGACAAAATATAGGGAAACTTGGACAAATAATGGGTGTGGGGAGGAATGAGTGGTAGTGGGATGCATGGGGTGGAAAATATGGATGCAGAATCAAACTATCAAGAAGGCAAAACTGGAAATTAGGAAGGGATTGAGTGGGCTTGAGTGGTGGGGGTTATAACAAGGATAGAAAATAGCATGATTTTGGATTATAATAATAATAATAATTCATTTATTTTGTATAGTGCTTTTCATGAAGCCCAAAGGCGCTTTGACAGAGTGCAAAACATAATGCATAACAAAACATGAAAACAACAATTGCAAAAAGACAAGAATCAATAGGGAAATATTTAAAGCAAAAGGAGGGAGAAGGAGAAGTGATAGTCAGGGGTTAAATGCTGTGGGTTGAATGTTGAATGCAGTGCTGAACAGGTGGGTCTTGAGTGATGTTTTGAATGTGGTGAGTGAGGAGGAGTCTCTGATGGTGTGAGGTAGTGAGTTCCAGAGGGTGGGAGCAGCGATGGAGAAGGCCCTGTCCCCCCAGGATCTGAATTTGGTCCGGATTGGGGGGGGGGGGGTCAAGAGGTTGGTACCAGCAGAGCGGAGGTTGCGGGTGGGAGTGTGTCTGGAGAGGAGGTCAGCCAGGTAGGATGGGGCCAGGTTATGGAGGGCTTTGTAGGTCAAGAGGAGGATTTTGTACTGGATTCTCTGGGAGATGGGGAGCCAGTGAAGCTTGTAAAGGACGGGGGTGATGTGGTCACGGGTCCGGGAATGGGTGAGTAGACGGGCAGCGGAGTTCTGAATGTATTGGAGTTTATTGGTGATTGGTGAGGGTGAACCATAGAGGAGGCTATTGCAGTAGTCCAGACGGGAGGTGATGAAGGCGTGGATGAGGGTTTCTGCAGCCGTGGAGGAGAGGGATGAGCGGAGACGGGCGATGTTTTTCAGGTGAAAGAAGGCTGTCTTTGTGATCTGTTTAGTGTATTTGTCGAAGGAGAGGGTTTGGTCAAAGATGACGCCAAGATTCCGGATGAGAGGGGAGGTGGATACTGGGATACCGTCGATGTTGAGGGCAAAGTTATGGGTGGATTTTGTGAGCGCTTTTGGGCCAATGATGATTATTTCAGATTTATCACAGTTAAGTTTGAGGAAGTTGATTTGAAGCCAGGATTTTATTTCAGAGATGCAGTTTGTCAGGATAGAGTGGGTGTCGGTGGAGACGGACTTGGTGGAGATGAAAAGCTGGATGTCATCGGCGAAGCAGTGGAATTGGAGACCATGACGGCGGATTAAGTGACCGAGGGGGGACAGGTAAAGGATGAAGAGGAGGGGGCCAAGAACTGAACATTGGGGGACACCTTGGGGGAGGGGAGCAGTGAGGGATTTGCAGTTATTGATGGAGATGAACTGGCGTCTGTCAGAGAGGTATGATTTAATCCAAGAGAGGGCAGTGCCGGTAACGTTAAAGGTGGTTTCAAGTCGGGTGAGGAGGATGGTGTGATCGATGGTGTCAAAGGCAGCGCTGAGGTCGAGGAGGACGAGAATGTTGAGGTTTCCAGCGTCAGAGGAGAGGAGAAGGTCGTTGGTGATTTTGAGGAGAGCAGTTTCAGTACTGTGGTTGGAGCGGAATCCGGATTGGAATGTTTCATACAGGTTATTGGCAGAGAGGTGATGTTTGAGTTGAGCGGCTACAGCACGTTCCAAAACTTTTGACAGAAAGGGTAGGTTGGAGATGGGTCTGAAGTTATTTAGGATGTCAGGGTTTAGACCAGGTTTTTTTAGAATGGGGGTAACAGCAGCAATTTTGAGGGATGGTGGGACGATGCCTGTAGACAGGGAGGAGTTTATTGTTGCAATGATAAGTGGAGAGAGAGTAGGGAGGGAGGCCTTGAAAAAGCTGGAGGGGATGGGGTCAAGAGTGCAGGTGGCAGTTTTCATTCCTATGAGGAGTTCAGAGAGGTCAGAAGGGGAGACCGGGGAGAATTGAGACAGGGGAAGGCAGGATAAGGGGGGGCAGGTGGTTGGAGGGGGAGCGGGTGCGGCGTGGTCAAGCCGTTGTAGATGTTGTCAATTTTGCGTTGGAAGAAAGAAAGGAAGGAGATGCAGTTGTCTACTGTGAATGACTGGGTGGTGGTGTCCAGGGGGCGGAGGAGTTTGTTTATTGTCAAGAAGAGTGCTTTTGGGTTTCCGGAGCCAGAGTGGATAATTTGAGAGTAGTAGGCGGAGCGGGCATGGGAGAGGGCATCTTTGTAGTGTTGTAGGTGGTCCTTGTAGGCTTGGGAGTGAACTGTGAGACCTGTTTTATTGCGGAGTCTTTCAAGTTGGCGAGCACGAGTTTTCATCAGGCGGAGTTCAGGGGTAAACCAGGGAGCAGAATGGGTGAAAGAAACTGTTTTGGTTTTTACAGGCGCAAGCTGGTCAAGGCAGGAGGAGAGAGTGTGGTTGTAGTAGTCAGTGAGGTCGGAAGGGGTGTGGAGGTCAATGAAGGGAGAAGTGGACATTTTTTCAGAGAGGGTGGATGAGAATGAGGTAGGTGAAAGAGCGTTTAGCTTACGGAAGTTGATAGTGCGATAATGTCTTGGTGTTGGGGTGGGGATGTTGATGGTCATAGTGATGGCTAAGTGGTCAGAGAGGGTGAGGTCAGAGCCAGAGAGATGGTGCAAAATTAATCCAGTGGAGCAGACAAGGTCCAAAATATGACCACGGATATGCATAGGAAAGTTGACATGTTGAGTGAGGTTAAAGCAGGTGAGTAAATCAGTGAAGTCAGTGGTTATTGTGGAGTCAGTGGAGTCCATGTGGATATTGAAATCACCAAGGAGGAGGATTGAGGGGTAGAGGGAACATAGCTGGGTCAGAAAGTAGGAGAAGTCAGACAGGAATGATGGGTGTGGTTTGGGAGGGCGGTAGACGACAGCCATGACTGACTGCGTACGTCCAGAGAGTTTAAAAGCCAGGTGTTCAAAGGATGAGGATGAGGCGATGGGGATGAGGCTGGTCCTGATGTCTTGACGGTGGATAACGGCAATTCCACCACCTCGGCCCTCCGAGCATGGTTTATTGACGTAGGAATATCCATTGGGTGTGGCGAGATTGAGCGTGTAGTAGTCCAGTGGTTGTTGCCAGGTTTCGGTGAGACAGAGAAAGTCCAGTTTGTTATCCAGGATGTAGTTGTTGAGGATGAGGCATTTGTTGTTGAGGGACCGGGTGTTGAACAGGGTGAGCTTGATGTTGTTTTGAACAGCGGGGATGAATTCAGGTGATTTAGCCAGGGTTCGCAGGCAGGAGGTGCGATTTTGTGTGTTGCCGTGACTAGGTGCGCTGGGACGATGAGTGGGAGTGGATGTGGGATGATCTGAGATGGTGATGAACAGACGTATTGAAGACTTGGAGGGAAGAATGAGATTAAAGAGAATGTGGAAGTTTGTTCCAAAGATAGGGGGAAAAGAGGAACAAATGGGTGGAAGTGAGCAGTGATTCTGGATTTTGGGAGTTTCAAGAGGAGGGGGATGATCGTGGAACGTGTGCACCCAGCAGATCCTGGGATGGACAAACCACAGAATGGGCAGAGGGTGTTAGACCAGAAAGGAAGTGGTAGAAGATAGAGAGACCACTCACCGGTCTGTGATGGGAAAGTGATGGATGAAGCTTCATTCTGGGAGATTCCAATAATCTTTAAGGCCTTGGTTTCCATGGTGACCAGCTGAGCAAGATGTGAGGCAGGGATGCCAGCCCAGAGGACAGAGCAGTACTCCATCAATCTGCAGATTCAAGATCATTGGACTCTCTCACGATGAAGCTGTCTATGGGCCGATCACATCACCATCGCCGACAGGTCACTGGTCTCCCTGTCTTCTTCCACCTAATTTCTGGTCTTGCACCCTCTGCCCTCTTTGTGCTGTTCCCCCGACTATCTGCTGGACGCATGCGGTCTACCAGAAATCTCTTCCTCATGAAACTGCCTAAATACAGAAACACTGCTCACCTCCACTCATTTTTTCCTCTCTTCTCCTGCCTGTGGAACCACCTTCCACACACTCTTTGATCCTATTCTTCCATACAGTAGAAAAGGTCTTCAAGACAGCTGTTAACCACAATCTCAGGTAAACCCCCATCCAAAGCCATGATATTTATTACACCCGTTAAACCACCCACACCCTCTCCAAATTTTGCTTATGTATCCATCGTGTCCACCCCCTACCTGCATTCCCCAAAACCCCGCATCATTACCTGCATCCCTCGTTTGACCATCTCCATCTACTTGATCCCTACACCCTACTATTGGCATTTCCCCTGTCTCCTGCTGTTCCCTTTTTTTGTTGTGACCTGATCTGTTCTATGTCCTAGCTCTTCCATGAGCCTAGACCTTTATTAAAAATTAAAAAGATGAAGGCTCTGTAGCTGGATAGGAGTTCAGATGTGCCAAGGAAGAACTTTGTATGATGCAGTATGCCTAGCCGGCAACTGGCTTTGGAGACCAATTTATGAGTGTGATTTGACCAAGAAAGATCATGGGTGATAGATGAAAATTCCTGTTTTAAAAATAAATATTGTTGCAGATCTCAGCGCCGGCCTTTTCCCCTTACCAAGGGGGAATTAGTCCCCTTGTCTTCGACTAGCCGACGGGACCCGGGACCTATGACGTCCTTCCCGGACCGTGTTAAATAGGGTTTTAGGACTAAGAATTCGTTATTACCTAAGTACTAACACTGCCCAGAAACGAGGAAATATGCCCCGCCCGAATCACGGGTGTTGGTGGATACGCCGAGCGGTAGCGAACCCGTGACCCAAGCTGTTATCAATGACTAAACCCGATCCAAGCGGTCCGTAATTGTGCCACACTTACCCAATGGCGGAAATCACTGAAACGGTCGAATTTGGAAGAAAGGAATAACACGATTTATTTACACTTTGTACAATAAGAAGAAGAAGAAAACACAGTGCAGCCTTAAGAACAGTCTTAACATATTCCCTGGACAAACGGGCCCGTTCACTCTCAGACACACTCACACGGGGTTTGCAGTTGACCAGGTCGATGGTCCAGAGATGGCGTCCAGGCCTCTCTTCCTCCGGTCCCCAACTCGCACCATGAAGAAGATGGATAAAGACAGCAGGAGCTCTCCACGTGTCGTTTTCGTGCATGGGATTTTTACAGGGCGAATGGTAGGGCTGGCTTTTGCGGCTACACTTGCGGCTGCGGCCGCGTACGTAATAAGTGAATAGTTCGATATGCGCTTCTCAATCAAGGGCTCTCGACACTATTGTGTGCATGCCGGTCCTCTGAGTTCTCCTCACACGAGTGCTCCGGATCAGTTCTCTCCAACAAGACCTTCATAAGCGCCTCTCCCTTCTCAACTCCATATGCATGCGAGTCCTTTTTCAATGAGTCCTCGTATAAGCCAGTTCGCTCAGTCCTTTCGCACGAGTCCTTTCAGTCCTGTGACAAATCCTCCTCATGAGTTCTCATCAGTCCTGTTTAGGGGCTTTTGCAGAGGCTTATATAGCCCTGCCCAGCAAACTCTCTGGAACTTACCAGACCTTCTTCACCACGCCCTTCACTTCACCTTGTCACGGCCACACCTCGACCCTCGCGCTCCTCCCTCTTCTTAGGCCTACCTCGTGGTACCTGAGTAGTTTCAAGCAAACCAAGGGCAGCGAACACTGCTGGCAGCCAAAGTGTAACAAACTTGAGTGATGCCAAATGGGGCGCGGGATCGAGTTTGCCCATAGATGAAAATGAAGGGTGACGCAAAACGCAAAATGAAAAGGACCTAAGCTCATTTCTTTACACAACGCAAATATCACTAGGGGAAAGGCCTACTCTTACACATTCTATGACATAACTAATACTCTATGCGGGCCTACGTGTTGCTTGTGGACTAACTATGGGGGGGGAGGGCAAACCTTTAACCTTTAATGATGTTATATGTACAATCTCAAAACCTCAACACTGCCCCCTCCTTCGCCAGGCTCGTTCCCGAGCTGAACCCACACAAGTGAGCACGACCTGCTTTGAGCAAGGTTCAGGACTACTTGTTAAATTACGTGTGACACTTAGATGTGGTTCCCCTCTGCATTTAATCTAACACCCTGTATGCGACAGTTTTACAACACTAAATATGTCCCACCTACTGCGTTGTGTACTAACTAACAGATTCACACCCACAACTAACCGAATTAGGGAAAGAATTCCCAAACTATACACAAAGCCGGTGGGGAGCATATTATTTACAAGACTAACTAATTATTTACAGTTCTACAACCCAGGACCTGTTCTTTTGTGGGAAAGAATTTTGAGAGGAGAGAAAAAGAATGCACTGCACAAATACACCATAATACATGAATGCACAAAAAGGCACTAAAAATGCACAATCATCATTTCAAATAAATGTTTGCTGCTTGGCTGCTGCTGGGCTGCTGCTTCTTGCGTCTTCCTGCTTCGTCTTCGGTGTGCCATAATAAAACTTGAAGATCTTCTTTCCTGACACACCAGAATAAAAAAAATGCACAAACCGTGTCTGTTCTTTATTTGCAGGGCCATCTTATGGTCCATCTGCGTGACTTTGACGCCACTTAAAACCAGTGGTCCGCAGGGGCAAGATAACGCTTGCAGCAATTGTCTGCCCCAGAAAAAGGTGCCAGGCCACAGAACGTGTGGTTCATAGGTGTACTTGTGCAGCAACAGGTAGCAGAGTGCAGTGCAAAAGTGGCGCCGCACAGCACAGGGTTCCTGCACACTGTTTACACTCCCCTAAACAAAAATAATGCGTCCATGGGTGGGGAGGAAAGACAAAGCAGAGAGTCAGCGGAGGAAAGGGCGCAAAGGAACACATAACACAAGGCAATGCAACATGAGGGGCGCAGGAGAGCGAGCAGAGAAAGCTCGTCCCTAACCGTTCGTGACCCCCGATGTCAGCCTACACTACCCTTGCCCCTCCCCTGTATTTACACTTTACAAATTCGTCTCTACGTCTTGTCTCTTCTGTCCCCCTCTACTCCAAATTCGTCATCCAATCCCTCCCAAGAAGGAAGAGATGGAATACACACATTGTCTCATCCCGTCGAGATGCGTCTCACCATAAAATCATTTGCAAAACCTGGTGTGGAGTTCCGTCTCCTTGGTGAGTGGATGTGGATGGTGCGAAGAGATTTCTCATCCTAACTATACTCTAATAACATTAACTCTTAAACTACACGGGGTCATGCCCTGTCAATTGGCATCTTTAAACTATGTGGTTCTAAAAACCAATTCCCATTGACCCACCCCGTGGTGCACTCCAATTTTGGGTCTCACTCCCCAATTTTTCCTACTGTGCCCTCACACAATTTCGGGGCTTGGTCGTGTGGCTCCACTAGCAGGTCCAACTACATGCGCACCTCCGCCACTGAAGTCACCACCCGAGCTTACAATGCTCCTTACAACTACCCTAAATTGGGGAAGGCCCCTCCTGGCTCTCTCACCCCTCTGATGCCCTCTCTGGCATTGGGCTACCCGGGTCCTCTCCTAGGATCCTCGGGCCCCACTGAACACTACTCTGACTCTAACTGGCTCCCAGAGCCTACCTGCGGCCCACCTGGCCGACAGACTACCAGTGGCGGAGTGCCCCAATAATTATACTCACCAATTAAGCCCACACGCCCAGCCATTTCCACAGATTCATGCACCCCTCAAAGCACTTCCTTGCTACTACCTGCACCACAGGTGTCAATATCCAACAATTTACCTACTCCCTCTACCTACCTTTAAACTACCCTCCCCGGGTATTCGTGAAGGGGTCCATCTTCCCCCATCCACTCCTTCGCACCATGCACTCCACACCACTCATTCCACACGATTTATTCCACACGATTTATTCCACACACCTGTTCTCCACTTGCACAGCATGCAAGCCCATTCACTCAACACAATTCCAGATGTTCTCAATACACCACTCATACACTTTCTCTGGTCATCCCCGACCAATTCCTCATTTGCTCATGCTCACCACAAAGATTCTCATTCAATTCCTCATTTGCTCAAGCTCATCACAAAGATTCTCAATCTCAAGCTCATACACACAGCATCATCTGACTAACTACTTCCCTCTAATACCCGTGCTTTCCCGGCTTCCCTTACACTAAGCACACCCTCGTCATTATCATCCACCTACTCTCTCTACGTCCCCTCTATTTGTACAAATGTCTCTACTTAAATCTTGTCCCTATTGTCATCTCTAAATCCCTAACAATATCCCAGCCCGCCCTCGGCTAGTTTACACTGCCATCCCCATAATCTATAGCTCATGTGCCCCAATGAATGGTGAAGCTACCATTCACCAACACTATGGCTATTCGTCTACTCCACTCGAGCCTCTCCATGCGGGAATACATTTTCACAGCTCGGCTTCGCAAAGCCGAGCAATGCATGCGGGTGGTTGGTCTCCTGTTGGTTGGGTCCGTCCGGGATTTTCGATTCTGGGGAGGAGGCATGCTTGGGCCAAGGTTCCAGGCGCCATCTCTGCGAGGAGCCTTTCAGTCTCCGGCACGATGGCCCAACCTCCCCCGGTCGGAGCACCGCGCCCACCAGGGGGCGAAGGTCCAACCTCTCCTACCCCCCCTTGAACCGTGCCAATCGCCTTTACGACACGGCACCGACCATACAGGGCGGGGCCCGGCCCAAATCGTGCACGCCGTTGCGGCAACGATCCCCGCCGGCTCCCGCAGCACACAAAGCGCACCACGCCCTGAGAGCTCGCGTCGGCTATTCGTCGCGCTAAACGCTCCCCGGGCCGCGTCGATGCCCGATTCGCATTCTCATACCGAGGAGCTCCAGCGCCTCTCATACATTCCCTGCATTCCGTTATTGCACTTTCTCTCCATGCATTCTCTTCCCTTACATGCTCAGGTGCACACCACTCAGGCGCACTCATGCTGCTCGCACACTCCGTTACACACTTGGCCATCGCACAACCTCGCGCACACTCTCTGGTTACATCCTCTCTAACACCCACGGGTGTGCACTCCTGCACACATCCAATCAGCGCACTCTGGTGTGCACTCCCACACACTCTCTTTGGTCATCGCACACTCTGTGTCACACTCTGTTCCACACTCCTCTTCAACACACTCCTCCCACATACACTCCGTCTTACACTCGCGCTCCGGCGCCGTTCTCACACGCGTGCCATTCACTCTCGCATATCGCACCACGGACCTTCCACGAGCGCCCGGGTGACGTCGCGATCCCAAGCGCATGAAAAATCTTTTCGCGCCAAACACTTTCACGCCATACATTTTCCTACTCACCTTCGGGATTCTCTTCTCCGCCAACCGCACCTGCAAACTTTCATTTGGGTTAGGCAGCACGACATCACGATGTGAATCCAGACTTTGGGTACATTCCATCTCAATCTCCCGTGATACATGTACTAACTCTGCCGTCTCCTCAACCCCAATTTCAATTATAATTTCTTTTTCTTTATTAAGCACGACGACCACTGGCACACATAAAATAAAATTTAACAATTCGGCGGCTGTCGGCTTTTCCATACCCCGAGTCGCGATTTCTACCCCAGTCCACTTAACTGTGCTCTGCTCCTCCCAGCTCTCCACGCGTTCCTCACAACGCGCTACCCCGTCGCGTACCAATGCAACTTTCCCGCTCGACCTGTGCCTTATGTCTTTCCCCATCTTTTTTATTAACTCCCCTCGGGTGTCCATTCTGCTTTCCAGCCCGTTTTTTTACCACTTTTAATTGATCCCCCATCTTGTTTTCCAACCCTTTTATTTCCCAGGTAGATTTGTCCCCCATTTCCTTCAATTGGCCCCCCACCTCTTTTATTTCTTTCTTCATGTTGTTATGTATCCCCCGCAGTTCGTCCTTTTGGGCACCCAGTGTCCCATTCATCTTTTCCATTTCCTCACCTGTCCTGACCATAAAGGCCATCATTTGTGTCATAAATAAACCCATGTCTATTGGCGCTGCGGGCTCGACTCTCGCATGCGAGGCGCCGCCATTTTCTTCCCCTGCCACCCCTACTGCTGCACCCTCATCGATGTTCTCCTCTTCTTCCCATTTTTCCCGGGGGTCCTGGGGTTTTTTTTTTTTTTTTTTTTTTTTTTTTGTATACAAGATCGAGGCTCGTGAAAGAGCTAACATTAATCACACAAAAAGACAAACCGACACACAAAACACAAAAAACAAGGGGAGCGGCAGACAAGATGGGGAGAGAGGGGGAAGGACACAAAAGAGAGGGGGAAGAGGGGGAAGGACACAAACACAACATTTGAGAGCAGGGACATCGGGAGGACTTGGGGGAGGTGGGAGAGGAATAAAACATATGAACACTGCAAGGACTCTGGGGTGAATTACCGGGGGTAGAAAAGATCAAGGTTTTCGATGGGGGAAGATAAGAGATGGTGGTGAACAGCTGTTTTAAAGACCTGGAGGGAGGAGTGGGATTGAAGGGAGTGGGGAAGTTTGTTCCAGAGGCGGGAGAAAAGGGGAATGAAAGAGTGAAGGTGAGCAGAGAGCCTAGACTTTGGCAGTTTAACCATAAGAGGGTTGCAGGCAGATCTTGTGCGACCTGAAGGAATATTGGGGGGACAGAGCACAGAGAGAGCTGGGGGAGCAAGGCCGGAGAGGAGTCGGTAGAAGACAGAAAGACCACCAACCTGCCTGCGGTGAGTGAGTGAAAGGCCCTCAGTGTTGACTACATCGCAGGAGATTCCAATGATTCTGAAAGCTTTGGCCTCAACAGCGTGAAGCCGAGCAAGGTGTGAGGCAGGAGCACCAGCCCAGAGGGGGGAACAGTATTCCATTGAGCTGCGGATGAAAGCCTTGTATGTGGTGAGGAGCTCAGGTGTGCCAAGGAAGGACTTCGCACGATGGAGGATGCCCAGTCGGCGACTGGCTTTGGAGGCCAGCTTGGAAATGTGGTTTTCCCAAGAAAGATCATGGCAGATAGTGAGACCCAAAAGCTTGAGCGACAGAACTTCTTGGAGAGGATTGTTGAGAAAGTAGATGGGAGGGTTGTCCAGTCGGTCCTTTCGGAGAGACATTGTAAGAGTGTGAGATTTGTCAGGATTGAAAGACATGTTCCACTTGTTTGACCAGTCTGTGATTTTGTCCAGGTCTGCAGAGAGTGAGGAGGCTGCAGACTGCCGACCTGAGGGATGAGGAATGGAGCGACAGAGAGTAGAGTCGTCAGCAAAGAGATAGAGAGGATTTTCAAGAGAGTCAGAGAGATCATTGATGAAGACCAGAAAAAGCACAGGGCCCAGTACACTACCTTGGGGAACTCCAGCCTGAACAGGAAGAGGAGATGAGAGAAACCCATTCAGGGCCACACGTTGACTATGACCAGAGAGGAAGTCCGCCAGCCATGCGTGGAGATTTCCATGGATACCAAAGGAGGAGAGTTTGGTGAGCAGAGCAGGGTGCCAGACCGTATCGAAGGCACGTGAAATGTCAAGGGAGACAGCTCTAATTTCCTGTTTGGCGTTGAGGACCTCCATCCATTGTTGAGAAAGCAGAAGCAGCATGTCCAGAGTAGAGTGACCAGGTCTGAAACCAAATTGATGATCAGAGATCAAGCCATTGGAGAAGAGGAAAGATTTAATATCTGAAGCAATGATGGATTCCATGACTTTGCTGATAATTGGGAGAAGGCTGATTGGTCTGTAGTTGCTGGGATCTGTTTTTGCACCTTTTTTGTGCAAACCGGTGATGTTGGCTGATTTCCAAGCAGATGGCAGATGACCTTGAGCAAAAGAGAGGGTGAAGAGAACAGAAAGAGGGAGTGAAAGAGCAGAAGAACATGATTTTAGGACCCGTGGGCTGATGCCGTCAGGACCAGTTGCAGAATCAGAGTCGAGGGTTGACAGAAACTTTTCCACCTTGTCAGGAGGAAAGGACACAGAGTCCAGGAGCAGCTGGGTACGACTGGGTATGGTGGGTACAGAGAGGGATGGGTTTGGGACACAAGATTTAGAGGCAAACACAGAGTTGAGGCATTCAGCTTTTTCACGTGCGGAGTCAGCCATTAAGCCGTTTGAGGTGAGAGAGGGGATGGAGGGGGAACAAACACCAGAAACAGATTTGACCAGACGCCACCAGGATTTGGAAGAGGGAGACAGATAAGAGAGTTCGGTCTTGAGAATGGTGAGATATTGTTTCCTGGCTCTCCTGAGGGTGGACACACACTTGTTTCGGGCTTTGTGAAAGGAAATGAGATTTCCTTCCGTTGGATTTGCTTTCCAGGAGACGAAAGCAAGTTGTTTCAGGGCAACAGCCTCACCACAAGATTCCGTGTACCATGGACGGGAGGAAGGGTATGACAACTGAAGACGAGATGGTATAAATCTGTGCATGAGAGAGAGCAATTTACTTTGAAAGAATTCCCAGGATGAGTTGATGACAGAGGCGGTAGAGATGGGAGACCAGTCCAGATGATTGATGGCTGCTTGAAGACCGTGCCAGTTGGCCTGAGTGAAATGCCAGACTCGTCGACGCTGAGGAGGCTCTCTGAGAATGGTCAGAGAGATGTCCACTTTGACAAGCACATGATCAGATGAGCCGATTGGAGCAGAAGAAGAGCAGCAGACATTTTCAGGGAAGTTTGTCATAACCAAATCCAGAAGAGAAGATGCTCCGTTGACTGAGATCCGGGTCGGGAAATTGACAGATTGTGTCAGTCCCAGTGAGTCGCAGAAGTCCTTTGCTGAAGAGCCATGGCTGGTGAGAGAGGTACCTACACCCAGCCAACTGGCATGGTGACAATTGAAATCACCACATATGAGGAAGATAGAGTTGGGATGGGTAGATAGAAGTTGGTCCATATTATCAGACAGTGAGATGTAGATGGAGTCATCGCTGTTTGTTGGACGGTACAACACACATATGAACAAAAGGTGGGAGCGAAGGGGAAGCCGTAGCCAAAGGTATTCCTGGGGGTGAGGTGGAGAGAGGGCAGTGGAGGGCGAGTGAGGAAGAGAGTTTTTTATAAAGATAGCAACCCCACCTCCAGGACGAGGCTCAGGTCTATCATACCGGAGGAGGGAGTAACCTGGGAGAGATACCAAGGCATCAGAGACATCATGAAGGAGGAAAGTTTCTGTTAAGCAGATCACATCTGGTTTGTCAGAAGCAACCTGTATGGAGAGGTCAGTCAAGTTTGAGCGAAGGCCCCGGATGTTTGAGGTCCATACCGTTAATGAAGAGGAAGGGGGAGCATCGGGTCCAGAACAGGGGGGGGGGAGGGGTAGGGTAAGATGTGGAAGAGGAGGAAGAGGTAGGGAGAGCTGTTGAAGGTGTGTCAGAGATTTCAGAGATTTCAGAATAGCTTGGAGAAAGGGAAGAATGGGGCGGACAAAAGGTTTGATGGAGATTGGGTGAGGCACAGTGAGGTGTTATTTGAGGAGGGGGAAGAGCAAGGCAGAAGGTTTGGGGAGATGAAGGTGAAAGTTGGAAGGAGGAAGAAGCAGGGAGGATGCTTTGAGGAGGAGGGGTGAGAGGGGAGTCTAGGAGGGGAGGAGCGAGGGAGAGTCTCGGAGGGGAGGGGTGTGGGGGGAGTTTAGGAGGGAGGGGAGGGAAGGAGCAAGGGGGGAGATTTGAAAGGGATGGGTGATGGGGAGGATTTGGAGGGGAGGGGTGAGATTGGATTTTGAAAAGTGTACGATTCATGGGAAACGAACATTTTTTGCAAAATGAGTTTGAGACCTTCGAGTCAAAAATACGTTTGAGGACACTGGAGGAGGGGTGGAGTTCTGGATAGTTTATGGAATGTAGAAAGGAGGAACTGTAAGAGATGGTATTATATATATTTTTTGGAATGAATAGATTTGGTGAGCAAGACGAAAGCATCCTTTTGTAGGAAAAGAAGAAAAGGGTGTTATAATATATGAGAGAAAATAGTTGTTCAGGGGAGAGATTATACATTTCTAACCGCGTGATCGCGAACGAAGAACGAACGAACAAAAAGAACAACAAATAAACGAATAAGACCTGGGAAGGAAATATTTTTTTGGGGTTTTTTTTTTTTTTTGTGAGTACAGATATTAAACAAGGAGGTACGGGGTGAACGACTGGTACGAAACAGAGAACGAAAATAATTTCAGTGCATTCGACGAATCGCTGAGAGAAAAACAAAACCACAAGGTCGGAGACGGTACGGTAGTCTAAGCCTACGAGTACTAGGCCGCAGAATACTCGATACCATTAACCGACGATTGTGTATACATGTACGAAAAATTAGCACCGAAAATTTTCCAAAAGATACGCTATAGGTAAACACACCGAAAGATAGATACAGTCTCGACAAAAACACGATTGTGATAGATCACTTAGCTTCGAGAGCGTGAGCGCATGGAGCAGCTTCAAAAAGACGTGACCTCGCCGTGATCTCGCGAGATCTCAAGTCCAAGGGTTATTAATTATAATTCCTCCTCTACCTCCACATTTACCCCCATTGGCATCCTACCGTCTTGGTTATCCATGGTACGATTTTAAATTTGGATTTTACTAATTCAATTTCGGCCGCTCGTAATTTTGAGTGCGTTAAGCGCACTTCGGGTAAAATCCCACTCCTGACACCAATTGTTGCGGATCTCAGCACCGGCCTTTTCCCCTTACCAAGGGGGGATTAGTCCCCTCGTCTTCGACTAGCAGACGGGACCCGGGACCTATGACTTCCTTCCCGGACAGCGTTAACTAGGGTTTTAGGACTAAGCTTTCGCTATTACCTAAGTACTAATGCTGCCCAGAAACGAGGAAATACGCCCCGCCCGAATCACGGGTGTTGGTGGATACGCTGAGAGGTAGTGAACCCGTGACCCAAGCCGTTATCAATGACTAAACCTGATCCAAGCGGTCCGTAATCGTGCCACACTTACCCAATGGAGGAAATCACTGAAACGGTCGAATTTGGAAGAAAGGAATAACACAATTTATTTACACTTTGTACAATAATAATAATAAGAAAACACAGTGCAGCCTTAAGTACAGTCTTAACTTATTCCCTGGACAAACGGGCCCGTTCACTCTCAGACACACTCACACGGGGTTTGCAGTTGACCAGGTCGATGGTCCAGAGATGGCGTCCGGGCAGCTCTTCCTCCGGTCCCCAACTCGCACCGCGAAGAAGATGGATAAAGACGGCAGGAGCTCTCCACGTGTCATTTTCACGCACGGGATTATTACAGGGTGAACGGTAGGGCTGGCTTTGGCGGTTACACTTGTGGCTGCGGCCGCGTACGTAATAAGCGAATAGTTTGATATGCGCTTCTCAATCAAGGGCTCTCGACACTGTCGTGTGCACGCCGGTCCTCTGAGTTCTCCTCACATGAGTGCTCCGGATCAGTTTTCTCCAACAAGACCTTCGTAAGCGCCTCTCCCTTCTCAGCTCCGTGTGCATGCGAGTCCTTTTTCAATGAGTCTACGTATCAGCCAGTTCGTTCAGTCCTTTCGCACGAGTCCTTTCAGTCCTGTGACAAATCCTCCTCATGAGTTCTCATCAGTCCTGTTTAAGGGCTTTTGCGAAGGCTTATATAGCCCTGCCCAGCAAACTCTCTGGAACTTACCAGACGTTCTTCACCATGCCCTATCATGCCATGCCCTCTCAGCCCTGGTTGGCTGTTGCTCTTGCCATCACCGCCTCTCACGTGCTGCTTGTCGCGGCCACACCTTGACCCTCGCGCTCCTCCCTCTTCTTAGGCCTACCTCATGGTACCCGACTAGTTTCGAGCAAACCAAGGGCAGTGAACGCTGCTGGCAGCCAAAGCGTAACAAACTTGAGGGATGCCAAATGGGGCGCGGGATCGAGTTTGCCCATAGATGAAAATGAAGTGTGGCCGCAAAATGAAAAGGACCGAAGCTCATTTCTTTACACAACGCAGATATCACTAGGGAAATGGCCTACTCTTACACATACTATGACATAACTAATACTCTACGTGGGCCTACGTGTTGCTTGTGGACTAACTATGGGGGGCAAACCTTCAACCTTTAATGATGTTATATGTACAATCTCAAAACCTCAACAATATCATAAAGGACACATACAAACAGGCACAAATAAGTACTGTAACATTCTTGATTTTATTTAATCGTACTTATTAACGACGTCGATGGTATTAAATTCTGGAATTAATGCATTTGTATGACTTTAACAATCTTTATTTTATTTAACTGGAATTATAAACTTATACGCTGTGCAGGGTAACATGTTCTATGAATCTCTAGTTATATGTATATTTTCAGTCCCTCGTCTCATGTTTTTACATGTTCTTCTTCTTACTTTTGATTCTCCTTTTAATGCTGTTCCTGAAGCATTATGACTGTCCCATGCAAAATATTTTTTTTTCCCTTAAGGAGTAATGCAAAGGTAAACAAACAAACAAACAAAAAAATCAATATAATATATAACACCAACTATTTGTATTTAATCATACTTATTCATAAGAGCTGACTTTCCTACTTTATCAAAGATGCATCAGAGCTGAAAATGAATATATCAAATGAGATTTCCTACTTTCCTACTTCAAATATTCACTTCAGAACGATTTAAAAAAGTTTTTCAATAAATAATTAAACTAACACTTTAAATTTTCTATTTTATTCTTTGTCACAGATTCAGAAGATTGCATACAGTGTCCAATACATTTATGGTCCAATAAGCAACGCACTTCTTGTTTGCTCAAATCTAAAGAATTCCTGGCATTTTCTGACCCCATAGCTCTTGCACTGCTGGTCTTTACCATGCTCGGTATCACATTGCTGGCAGTAGTGCTTCTGTTTTTGCTGCGGCATTATAATTTGTTTGTGATGAATACGTCATCACCTAAAATGAATATCATGTTACTAATTGTCTTAGCTGGAATCTTTGGAAGTTCCGTGATATTGGTTGGAGAACCTTCTGACTTCCTCTGCCAGTTGAAGGAACCTCTGGCAGTTTTTTGTCTCACTCTGCTAGTTCTTTGTGAATTTGTCATTACAACAGAGTTTACACAAGATCTGAAAGGCAAGTTAATCCTTCCTTCTATCTCAAACATTTTTCAAGTATCAGATGGTATTTAGAAAACAAATCAAAACTCTTTCTTACTTGGAGTATATCATGAGCAGAGATTTGCCACAATCCCAGCAGTCAATAGGCTTTCACAGAGAAAGAGGCACCATCTCTATGATGGCATAAAAAATGTATGTGCTTCTTGTGAATGTCTGCAGCTGCAGAGGAACACAAGTCGGGTTTGAAACAGCAAAGGCTCAGCTTGTGTAACTTTTCTTGGTTGTTTTATGAATCGTTCTTTACTTTTTTGTGGTTGTTTTATGTCGAAGGACGTGGGATTGTTAATTATAAAGTCCTAGCTATAGCAGGGGATAATTGATTAGGAGGGAGTGGATTGGTTGTTCTGTCTGATTACGGATGAGAGACTTGATCGGGTCTTGATATATCTCGGAGTACGGCAGTACTTCACATTGAGGGATCGCATGGCAAAAAATGGCCCCTCCATCAAATGTGGACAATATGATATTACACTGAAAAGTGCACAAAATTATTCTATGGAGTGAAGTAAAAAGCCTTTAGAAGCCATACCTTTTATTCTCAAGCATTTGTACAACTACCGGGATTGATAAAGATGTCAGAAGACATCGCTAAAATACCAAATTGGGATATCGCTAACTGCCAAATTGTACTTCTTCTTTCTTTAGCCAGGCTAGCACAAAACTGGGACCGCAGGTCCTGAAGCTCACATGGATCAGGAGCAACAGTCACAAACCCCCCTCCCCCTCAACTCCCTTAGACCCTGATTTTTTTAAATGCCGTGAACAAACTTTGGTGCATCACGGTTGATGAAGGTTGGGATATGGTTTCATCGAAATGGTGTGTTTTCAGAGAAGAGAGCAAATACCTATTTTAGGGGTTCAACCCCCCCCCCCAACCCCCCCTTAGACATCCTTAAACCCAGATTTTTTTCAAAGCCATGAACAAAATTTGGTACATCATGGGTGATGAACGTTGTGGACATGTTTCATCGAAATGGTGTGTTTTCAGAGAAGACAGCAAATATCTATTTTTGGGGGGCGGGAGGGGGGTGTCAAACCTGGATGCAATTTGACCCCGTGTTAACCCTTTCAGACGCTGATTTTCTTAATGCCATGCACAAACTTTGGTCTATCACGTGTGATGAAGGTTGTGGTCAAGTTTCATCGTAATTGTGTTTGTAGTTTTGGAGTAGAAGGCATATACATATTTTGGGGGGCATCACCACCACTATGGGCTGCAGCCTAAGCTATAATTGCCTTTTTATCTGTTTAAAAAAGTACATATCATTTAAAGATGAATAGCGACACTTTATTGCCTTGTTTTCTCACATCAGATAAATTGCAATCTTGGAATCTCTTAATAATTTGTCCTTTTTGGCCACAAATATTGCTTCTTCTCCTTGTATTACCAGAAATGGTTTTCTGCCTGTCTTGGGCATTTGTGAAACCGCCTTATGTGATCAATAACATGGATGTGAAAGAAGGAGCCATTGTATTTGAGTGTGCAGGAGCCTCTCTTGAGTGGATCATTTGTGCTCTTATTTACCCAGGAATTATTACCTCATTTGGCTTTGTTTGGGCTTCTAAAGCTAAGCAACTAAAAACTGCTTTTAACGAAGCCAAGTTTATCAGCTTCAGTTTTCTGTTCTCCTTCCTTGTTGCCTTGGCCTTTATTCCTGCCTACAGCAGCTCCCAAGGAAAATTCAGCGTTGCCATTGAAATATTTGCTATGACTGCTGTAGGCTATAGCTGCCTAGGTTGTATCTTCTTACCTAAGGGATATTTTATTGCTTTTAAAAGCAATATTATAATTACTTGATGAAATTGTAATATTGTAGGTTTTGTTCTCTTGCTTTGAAAGGATAAAAAACATTTGACCAACTGTTTTGTATTCTTTTCAAAAAAATGTTTGCTGCATGTATTGTTTCCATAAATATATTATATCTGTTGATCTAGTTGTCATGCTTTAAAATTTAAATGCTCACTACTCGTAAAATGTTTACATAGCCTGGTACAAACGAATGGAATGTACATGTAAGTTAGTATAAAGGTATAAAAAATTATAAGATGCAAAACATTTATCGGGATGCTACCATCCTGTTACATTTTCAATATTTTTTATTTACTTGCTTGAACTGTTAAAATGAATGTGGACAGCACATTGTGAATGTACTTATTGATGTGTACTGGACAAGGAATATCATACCAGAATATTCCAGTACTTCGTGAAAAAAAAAAAAACACACACACTAGTCACATATGAAACTGAAAAAGCAATGATTAGAGCCCCAGCGATTGCAAAAAAGACAAAAGAAAAACAACAACAGATATACACAGACAATGGGAGAATTATAAAAGACAGAAGGTACTGCATATAAAAGTTGGACAGAATGGGCATAAACAAAGAAGGCTCTTTGGAATGGCTAAGAAGAGGTCAGCTCAACTGAGATGGAAAACGAAACATAATAAATGGCCAAGACCCAGGACACTTTACCAATGGCTTCAACAAAATGGTGGGACTGAGTCAATCGGACAGGTATAGGTTATGCAAGGTAGAAATAGAAAGTATGAGTCACCTCCTATCAAGATGTAAAAAAAAAAAATGTCAGAACAGCTGTACACAAAAAGGCACAACAAAGCATGTAGAGTAATCCACTGGCACATCTGCAAAAAAAAAGAATATCCCAGTTTCAGAAGAATGAATGGAAACCAAAAGTGACCACTCAAAACAAGGAAGTGACGCTCATGTACGACCTGACCTGATGATCCCATCGAGCATGAACATACAAAAAAAGCATTGTGACCGGATATAGTACTTAGGTACAAAATAAAAAAGATGGAATTGCTAATTGATGTGTCAGTACACAGCAATTTTGGCCAAAACAATGCATAAATCAAGAAAATGACCAAGTACGAGAATCTCAAAAATGAAGTCAAAAGAGCCTAGAAGCTGAAGAGCAGCAAAATCGTACCAGTGGTAATTAATTGGAGCAACAGGCATGATAAAGGAGAACCTTATGGTGATCTTAAAAAAAACATCCCTTAGATCTGCTGCTGATGAGAAAGCCTTGCCTCTAACATATTCAGAGATCTGCCGCTGAGGAGAAATCCTCACCTTGCAACCAAGCCAGAGATCTGCTGTCAGGGAGGAGGATCACCTGCCTGTCATCTGAGGAGAAAACAGCGTTGCGCTGAGGTAAAGATCATTGCCCTGAGGGAGCAACCCATGTGCGCAGGGTGCAAAGCGTCATGCAAGTGCTGAAAGGCGTGGGAAGGTCATCGCCTGCCTATCATTTAATAAGATCCCCGGTTAGGTTGGCCACGTCACTCCCAGGTAAACGGTGTCAGATGGAGGATCCTGGGAGATTTGGTAGTCTGATTGGCATTTGTGGTTGATTAGCAACCTACCGGATGGCGGAATTATCCGCAACCGGTGACCTCAGAACTGGGAGTTCAAGAGGAGCCTGAGAAGTCCCCTCAAAAGACTACTGAGACCAATCTTGGAAGAATGTATAAACATTTTGGCATCCCTATTGCCGAAGCTACAAATATTAATATTACATCATTGAAAAGGTCCTAGAGGGAAACCAAGCTTGTTCTCGGCTTCCAATGGTTTGCACCCCATTGCAATAATTTATTAAACTACCATCAAATATATACATATCTCAAATGGTGCATGATCATTTAAATTAACAATTGAACTGGAAATATACGACTGAATTTGTTTAAGGTAAATGGAGATAGCCTGAAATAACAAAAAAATGCAACAAATTACGGATATTTTACACTTGTCTTATGTCATCACTCCCATCTCCGTCAACTTTGACAACCCCATCACACCACAGTTGCTATTCTTGGTCACTTGCGGTGTAATTTTTACAGTTCCTACACCGACACAAATCAGTGCAAACAAATCCGACTTGTGACATGAAAATATCACCCCTACATAGTGAGTTTTCACACAGTTACAATTAACGACTTAGTGAACACACTGTGGAGCTGGGGCCATCATCATCCCTGGGATGGATAGTTCATTATTTGATACAGTACACCCATGTCCATCAAGGGATGGAGAATTGAACTTGGGTTGTAAACATCGCCAAAATATCACAGCTTGGTATGAGAACACCAAGTGTGACTCAAATCGTCCTCGCTGGAGGCATGCTTTGCTCACATGGGGAGGATGTTGCATGACAGAAGACTTTATTTGCTCCTGTTATAATGACTACCAGAGTACCCGTCCTATGGATGATCTTGTTCTAAGCATGCAACACGTTCTTCTGACACATACCTTTATTTGGGTGATGCATAGGAAATTGAGAGCTCCCTCAATCGCTCCTGAGAATAAGAGAACCAACCTGAGTTACGTGCATGAAACAAAAACATACCTACTGCTTATAATTCAAAACACTTTACTGTGCTGGAAAACATGGGGACAGGAAAACTTTATTGTAAAGGTTGGGGATTTGTAATTCCTTCTTCCACCTGGAGGCAACGCTATACGATACACATTTACAAAGAAAATTGGCGTCCCCCCTTAAAACCACCGGTAAAAAATAAAAACACCCCTATCACTAATTGGGGTCATGCTAATCCTATGTAGCAAGTCTGGATATAATCGGGCCAGAACTGTAAGAGGAGTAGCATGACAAACAAACACACACACACTGGTCCGTGAATTATAGTAAGGATGACCATTTACCATTCAAGTAATGGCCTACTCAGCTGTGACCTTGGATTCTATCAGAATATCATTCATATTGGCATCAGCAAATTGTTTTCCTATAAGAGCAAGAAAGGCCATGCAATCCCTCTCGCCTGACAATGAAACGATCGGTTAGAACCTCATCTTTCCATCTCATCTCCTGGACCTCAAAATAAATTAACTGATAAAAAAAACTACGACCATGTATGGTAAATACAATCAATGGCCTCTCTCAACTTCTGTTCAGGATATCTTTCACAGTTGACATTCCTGTTCACGAGGATTCAATTACTGACAGGTAATGATTGACCAATTTATTTAATGTCTTGGCTTCCTGGAGTGGAATGAAACTCAGTCTCCCAAGGAATTGAAGCGAACGTCTACTTTTGTTACAGCAAAGGCCTCTTCAATGTCAAGGGCTTTCATCAAATTATTGCCATAGCAGTGAAACAGTGTATTATTAGCTTCATGGGGTATGTAGAGAGGTACCTGCATTGTTGGAAGATTAAACGATTTAATCTGACCAACATAAAGTTTCAAAGACTCGGCACCCTTCTTTAGAGATTTCATTCCAGACAGGCAAGTGGACTCTGTAATGCAAACTTGAACATTGATCCCGTTAATATGGTTGGTCGTACCCCAGTTACGTGCATCCCCGAGTTTCTTCCCCGAAATTAATATTCCCAAACAAGAATGGTGAGAATATTCTTTGCAAATCCCTGGAGAATACTATAATGTCCTTCTAAGAGTGTATGTTCTGAAAATTAGTCTTTCAGTCGATGCTTGCATCTACAGATGTACAATGGCACAACTGATTTGAACCATATTTGGTGACGTAGTGGTTAGAGCACCCGCACACTGAGTCTGGGAGGTCGGTGGTTTGAACCCAACCCTGGTTGAGTCATACCAAGGAATTTAAAAAATGGTATGTACTGTTAAGGAATCCGCCACTTCTGCCTTTGTTGTTATTATATAGTTGTAGGATTTTTAGTTTCAGGTAATATTGTTGTTAAGATTTTTGTGTGAAATGGAGATTACTTTAGTAAAAGGTGAAAATAAATGTTTGTGAAGGAAAAAGAAAAAAAACGCAGCAAAGAAGCAGGAAGAGGAGAGGAAAAAGTTGGCAGAGAGAGGAGACTGCCATGAGAGAGATACAGCTGAAACGTCGCATCAGGGCTGCGAGCGGACTTTTTGATATTGGTCACGAATGAGTTAAGGCTTCCCGGGGGAGGGATTGCCCGCGCCATTGTCCTATATTGCAATTGCAATTAAACCTGCATCTCAGGTTTTATCACCAAGTGTGAGTGATTGTTGGAGAAAAATAAAATGCCTCCATCACAGACCGATACGCCATTTTGTCCTCGAAGAGGCTGTCCGTTTGGTGCATCTTGTTTTGTCATTGGGATCTCCATATCGACCTCACCGTGTGGAGCTCCGTTGGTTTACATATCAGCTCAATTCCCATTTCGTCCTCTCACCTCGTAACTCCTCGTCCGCCGTCGTGTCGATGCCTGCCTGTTCTCGTCATTCTGCATGGCTTCAACCAGCGTGGGGATGAGTGCATCGACTTTGGAGAATGTTACATTCCACTCACGTTTGTCGTATCATGAGTTTATTGCTTTGAGAGCATTGGGGAATGATGGTACCATCCTATGTATTGTTCATTTGATGCAAGTGACATTTTCGTCGTACTTTCTTTAATAGTGTTATTATTGTGTATGTGAGAGTTCTTTATACAATTACTTTTGTTCTAAAATTGCATTGGTGTGGTTTTACCATGGTTTATTAGAACACGCAAAATAACAAATCTTTCTGCCGCGTTCCCTCTCGAGACTCTGAGGTGCACCGTAACTGGGGTTTGGGGAGGAACACGTAACAGTACTGTTTCCTTGATTGACACTTAGCATTTTAACCCTTGGATGCAGTGATTGGGCCTCGGAGGCCCACAAGGTTTTTTTTGTTGCAAAAACGATGTTGTACAATTTTTTTGGAATGAGCCTAAGTTTCACCGTCTTTCATGTTGTTACACAAAATTCAGTGACATAAATAAAATAAAAATTTCATTCAGACTCGTGGGAAAATCGTCATTCGTCACTTATAACACGAAAATCCGAGACAAATGCAGGCCTGGAGCCTTCGAGGCCCTGCATAAATGTTGTTGTACTACTATGTTATAATCATTATTTTCTTGATATGAGCCTCATTATATGCTCCTATAACTTGGTTACAAATAATTCAGTAACAAAATATGAAAATTTTCAATCAGGTTCGTGGGAAAAGCTTCATTCTTCATTCATAACACTAATGCAGGCCTGGGGCATTAGAGGCACCTCATAATTTTTCTTGTGTTATAGCCATGTTATATAATTATTTTCTTTGCCTGAGCCTTCTTGTATGCTCCTATAACTTGGATATACAGTCACGTGAAAAAGTAAGTACAGTACACCCCATGTAAAGTTTTGACTTTTTCAACATATTTCAACATACAGCTATTTGATCTTCATTGCAACAATATTGAGAGATAAAGGTGATATAATATAACAAATATGAAACATTTACATTTTGTAGTCCATTGTATAATTTAAATAAACATAAATGCAAATTTCGCATGTGTAAAAAGTAAGTACACCCTTGGCTCTAATAGGTGGTATTGCCCCCTTTGGCAGAAACAACCTCAAGTAGGCATTTCTTATTACTGTCTACCAGTCCCTGACATCGACTGGGAGAAATTTTTGCCCACTCCTCCATGCAGAATTCTTTCAGCTGTGCAATATTTGAGGGGTTTCTTGCATGCACAACTCGTTTCAAATCCCCCCACATCATCTCCATGGGATTTAAATCCGGGCTTTGACTTGGCCATTCCAGAACCCTCCATTCTTTCTCTTCAGCCATTCCTTGGTGGATTTACTGGTATGTTTATGGTCATTGTCATTTTGCAAGGTCCACCTTCGGTTGAGCTTCAACTTTCCGACAGATGGCCTCACATTATCCTCAAGCACCCTCTGGTGCAATGAAGAATTAATAGTGGATTCTATGATGGTGAGATGCCCAGGCCCTGATGCAGCAAAGCTGCCCCAAACCATAATATTTCCACCGCCATGCTTTACAGTTGGTATCAGGTTCTTGTGGTCAAATGCTGGCTTTGTTTTTTGCCAAACATGTCTTCTGGTACTGTGGCCAAATAGCTCTACCTTTGACTCATCTGTCCAGAGCACATTCTTCCAGAAGTGCTGGTCTTTGCCTAGGTGTTCATTGGCAAACTTTAGTCTTGCCCTGATGTTCTTTCTGGACAGCAAAGGCTTCCTCCCTGGCATACCTCCCATGTCGATCAACTTTGTACAGCCTCTTTCTAATGGAGACTTGTGCACTTTGACATCAAGAGTGGCAAGAGCTACCTGTAGGTCCTGTGATGACATTCTGGGGTTCTTCGGGACTTCTTTCAGCATCTTGCGGTCTGCTCTCGGGCTGAACTTGCTGGGGCGGCCTGCCTGAACAAGTTGGCAGTTGTTTGGAATCTTCTCCACTTGTAGATGATCTTCTGGACAGGCGAATGATTGATTTCAAATTGTTTGGAGATCTTTTTAAATCCCTTCCCAGACTCGTAGGCATCTATAACCTTCTTTCTGAAGGCCTCAGAGAGCTCTTTTGATCTAGGCATGGTGACGCCACATACTTCAACAACAAAGAGCAAACCAAACTAAATGTCTGAGGTTTAAATAAGACAGGTTCCTCCAAGATCCTCTCCAACGATGTTCTAATCATTTGCACCTGAGCTGGTGCACCTGATTCTAATTTTAGGTATTTGAAGTAGTGATAAATGTAAGGGTGCACTTACTTTTTCCACGTGCGAAATTTGCATTTATGTTTATTTAAATTACACAATGGACTACAAAATGTTAATGTTTCATGATATTTGTTATATTATATCACCTTTATCTATCAATATTGTTGAAATGAAGATCAAATAGCTGTACGTTGAAATATGTTGAAAAAGTCAAAACATTACATGGGGTGTACTTACTTTTTCACGTGACTGTAAATAATTGGATGGAATAAATGTAAAAATATTTACTTCAGACTCGAGGTATAACCTTCATTCATAACACATTACACATTACCCATAGCAAATTACCCATAACACATTACCCATTACAATAATAATAAGTAAATAAAATGCCCGGGCCTCCCAGGATTGCATTGGTGTAGGATTTTTGACAATGTTGTGGACATATACATTCTAAATAAAAGGATCAGTGAATCATATTTTTTTGAGAAAATACTCCACGAGCTTTAAATTTTTAGAGAAAAAAAGTTGAAACCCCCCCCCCCCCCAATTGTTTTTTTTTTTTTTTGCAAAAATTTAAAAAAGATTCATTACTTGTATGGGATTCTTCCAAGTAATAGAATCAATGATTCACATTTTCTGAGCAAATACACATCCACGAGCATCAACTTGGATTGAAAAAGGATATGAAAGAAAAAAATCTATATAAAATAAATAAATAAATAAAAAACTTTACACGCATAGATTTGTGGGGCCTCCGAGGCCCAATGGCTGAATAGATGTAGGATTTTTGACAGTTGTGGACATATACACTATACATTCTAAATAAAAGGATCAGTGAATCATATTTTTTGAGCAAATACTCCTCCATGAGCCTCAACTTTTTAGAGAAAAGATTAATCATTACTTGTATGGGATTCTCCGAGGCCCAATGGCTGCGTTTATGTAGGATTTTTGATGCCTGCATCTAAGAGTTTAAAGCATAGAACACAGACAAACACACATTAGTTGGTAACCAAAGCATTGTCTTTGATGGGCCAAATGGCTTCCTCCTATGTTGAAGTTTCTTGGAAAGGAACTCATTATATTTTATGACTAGTAAAAAGCCAGTCAAAAATGACGGGTTGGAACAGTTTATTTGACGGTGCAGCCTCGTGAGCGTGCCAAAGTCTGAAGCCTCGGCCTAGTGTCAGGTGTGCTTATATCTTCTTTATTTATTAGACATCATACGGATGTAAATTAACACTTGTTTTACTCTGCGCATGTTGCACATCATGTGCAGCGAATTTCACCTCCTTGTGCTTTGTATTTATTTATTTTAATGCTTCTGTACACCGCCCTTGAGGGCCAGTTTGCAAGCCACCGTCTACAATTCCATTTAAAGAGACATAATCATTATTTTATGGAAAATGTTTTTTGAATTCGTTTCATCCTCAAAAAATAGACCACAGTGAACACACATTAGTGTTAAAACATTGGCCTTTAAAACCTACCTTTATGAAGGGGGACAGACACCTGTACAACACACACAAACTGACATTGTGTTTTATATGGTAGATATTATATTGTTGTTATTATTATTATTATTACTTTGTATGCAGCCTGTGGCTGCTGCTTGCATCATTGCTGGGAGCGAGGCTGTGCCACTGATGCAGTTCCCCTTGTTTCCAGTAAGCTGGTACTCATGTTGCCGACCTTGGAAGTGTGACAGTCAACCCACCTGATGTTATTTAACGGCTCGCCAGGGGCGCAAACTCAAGACCCTAATATTTTAAGCCAGCCATCTTAACCGTTAAGCCAACACCAGGCAAATGTTAAATTATGGAATATTATAGACGATGGATAGTAGCTGGGAGGAAAGTGTTGAATGACGAATAGTCATGCCCAATGCAAGAGATTTTGGTTTGGTTTACAACCCCTTCATTCCTCACAACAACCAGGCAGATGTGATACAATTCAAATCACTTATTCAAACATTCACAATACTTAGTTCATCCGAGTGAAGTAAATCAGTGTACAAGTCCACTTATCCCTGCTTTGTTGTGCACAAAGCAATTTAAAGATAGTTTTCTTGTCAACATAACAAACCTATTATTGTTGAAGGGCACTGTCATTTTACATGTCATGTGACAGAAAAGTTCCTCGGATTGGTCGAGATTCAATGTCGTTGGTTTCCGTGGACTTCTGTCCATGTGATGCTGTACAGTTTCAATAGTCTCTGGGTTGAGAACAATAACATGATATGCTCAACAGCCCTTATTCACATTTTGGAATAAGCAGCTATCTTTCATACCTTTGTAAATTTTTATTTTTATATAATTTAGAATTTTATTATTATTTTTAATTTCATAATATTTATAATTATAATTAGTTTAATAATTTAATGATAATTGTCATAATTATTTATAATAATTATATATATAAAATATAATTTATTTATATTTAATTTAGCCTTTATAATTTTTGATCAGGTACACGAGATGTTGGGAATGCTCTCTGCACTCTCTTTTATTTTTACTTTTTGTTTTTTTTGTATACAGAATCGAGGCTCGTTTAAGGGCTTGCACATTGAACATGAAAACATGCACAGATGCATAAAACATACAATGAAAGGAGCGGGAGACAAGAGGGGGAGACAGAGGGAAGCACACAAACACAACAACAGTAGAGAACAGGGACGTCAGTCGATCTGTGGAAGCGGAAGGGCTGGGGGAGAAAGGGGCAGGGTGGGGGGGTACACGGTATAAGCAAATGAACACTAATAGGAATTTCAGGAAAGAGGTTGGGGATTGAAAGAGGCGGATTTGGGGTGATTTAATTGTGGTAGAAAAAATCAAGATTTTGGATGGGGGAAGACAAGAGATGGTGGTGAACAGCTGTTTTAAAGACCTGGAGGGAGGAGTGGGATTGAAGAGAGTGAGGGAGTTTGTTCCAGAGGCGGGAGAAAAGAGGAATGAAGGAGTGAAGGTGAGCAGAAAGTCTTGATTTTGGCAGTTTCATCAGAATAGGGATGCTGGCAGTTCTTGTGTGTCCTGCAGGAATATTTGGAGGACAGAGCACAGACAGAGCAGGGGGAGCATGGCCGGAGAGGAGTCGGTAGAAGACAGAAAGACCACCAACCTGCATGTGATGAGAGAGAGGAAGGCCCTCAGAATCAGCTTCATCATGGGAGATTCCAATGATTCTGAATGCTTTGGTTTCAACCGAGTGAAGCCCAGCTAGGTGTGAGGCAGGAGCAGCAGCCCAGAGGAGAGAGCAGTATTCCATTGAGCTGCGGATGGAAGCTTTGTATGTGGTGAGGAGCTCAGAAGTGCCCAGAAATGACTTTGCACGACGGAGGATGCCCGGACAGCAACTGGCTTTGGAGACCAACGTGGAAATGTGGTTTTCCAGGAAAGATCATGGCAGATAGTGAGACCAAAACGCTTGAGTGACAGAACTTATTCAAGAGGATTGATCAGAAAGTAGATGGGAGGGTTGTCCATGTGGTCTTTTTGGAGAGACAAAGTGAGAGTGTGAGATTTGTCAGGATTGAAAGACATGTTCCACTTGTTTGACCAGTTTGTGATATTATCCAGGTCTGCAGAGAGTGAAGAGGTTGCTGACTGCCGATCTAAGGGTTGAGATATGGAGCGGCAGAGAGTGGAGTCATCAGCAAAGAGATAGAGAGGATTTTCCAGAGAGTCGGAGAGATCATTGATACAACAACAAACAACACAACATGCATTTTAAGGCCATTTCCCCTGCTAGAGCGGGGGTTAGCCTTGAATTAGATCATTAATGAAGACCAGAAAAACACAGGGCCCAGAACACTGCCTTGGGGAACTCCAGCCTGAACAGGAAGGGGAGATGAGAGAATTCCATTCAAGGCCACACATTGACTACGACCAGAGAGGAAGTCTGAATTTGTAAATAGTCCTTTGTGACTTTGTTTCAATGTACGTGTCATAAATAAAGATGCGTTGTTCAATGTCCAATTGCCTGATTATTCGTAACTAGCCGAAACCCGTGGAACATCCACGGAAGGGAGGATGTGGTGTATGGATAGAGTACCATTATGGATGGCATAGGGGATTTGCTTGTCCGAGTAAGAGTTAGGAAGAAAGATCAATTTTCACTTGAGCAAAAATGCTACTCACAATTACATCGCCTGTGCGTCGGCCTGTGATTGAGCCAGAGAGTTGGCCTGTGAGTCAACTTCCTTTCCAATGTCTGCAAGAGTTGAAATACTGATTGTGAATGTGTAAAATTATATGAAAGAAGAACATGCATATCAATAGACGATGCCATCGAAAAGGAGAGCAGCTGTCCATAGAAAAGGATGTCTGACTTATCAATTTGACATTATTGCACAGGAAATGACAAACAAAGAAACAGTTCATTTCCATCGGGTAATATTACGATGAGAGATCAGCCGATACCTTTATTATGTCCATCAGCATCCATGGCACTTAGAAAAAAAAAACGTGGCATCAGCCAGCCGCAGCCAACTATCACGTACCTTCTCGAAGTCAATGCCATCCTTTTATCTCTTCGTATACAACTCACTGATCGCAACGTCACTCCATTTAACTTTATTAAAATGACGATAAAGACGTGAAACCCGTGGAACATCCACAGAAGGGATATCGTTTGTCTGTTTTCAGCTCGTTATCTTTAAGCTTCCTTACGTCTCGCCACCTGCTACACCTCTCTGAGTTACGAGGATTTATGCAACGCACCCCAAGTATCGCAACGTCACTCCATTTAACTTTATTAAAATGACGATAAAGACGTTTCCTTATATATCCTAATTTCAAATGTTCAAGGGAATAAAAAGACCATTTGGTTCACACCACCCATCACACCACTCGACTGTCGAATCAGCGGACGGCTCGCATCGCCTTCGCCCAGCAGACGCCAATACGATGGTGTCGTAAGATGGCGTCGTATCGGCCGATAATCGGATGCTTTTGGGTCCCAAAGTCGGTGAATTCAGATTTTTCGAGTATGGCTGTACGTGATAAACAAAGAGCGCGGTTCGTAGATAGAAAATGCATTAGTGCCGTGGGCATCGGGTCACTGGGTGCGGCGTAAAAGGGATAACAAAGTCGAGTCCTTACGGTATTATTATATAGATAGATATAGATTATTAATAAAGGCCTCAAGACCTATTCAACTTGAATTAAAAAACGCGACATTTCGGCTATTCAAGAACACATTTGTAACCTGTCAATCAAAAAGGAAAATGTTTTGTTGATCGTCTTTTCAACAAAACGTGTCGACAAAACCAAAGGAATATTCAGGATTTTCACAAAATCACAACTTGAAAGATACGCCAAAAACCTGAGGTGAATTCCGGTGATGCAGTCGTCTTCTTCATCTGCGCCTCATTTTCTTCATGTGAAAATGAATCGATTTAAAATTCCATAGAACTCTGTCGTTTATGTATATTTTTATTTTATTACATTCACGTAGTTTCACATTCTTGACTTCGTGGAGCTTCAATCTTTTGTGGTTTAAAAAAATAAAATGAAGATGGATTCTTCTTCAGCACATCGCATCGCATTCTCTTCCTGTGAAACTGTTTCATAGAACTGTGTCGTTTATGTATATTTTTTATTTTATTACATTCACGTAGTTTCACATTCTTGACTTCGTGGAGCTTCAATCTTTTGTGGTTTAAAAAAATAAAATAAAGATGGATTCTTCTTCATCACATCGCATCGCATTCTCTTCCTGTGAAACTGTTTCATAGAACTGTGTCGTTTATGTATATTTTTATTTTATTACATTCACGTAGTTTCACATTCTTGACTTCGTGGAGCTTCAATCTTTTGTGGTTCAAAAAAATAAAATAAAGATGGATTCTTCTTCATCGCATCGCATCGCATTCTCTTCCTGTGAAACTGTTTCATAGAACTGTGTCGTTTATGTACATTTTTATTTTATTACATTCACATAGTTTCACATTCTTGACTTCGTGGAGCTTCAATCTTTTGTGGTTCAAAAAAATAAAATAAAGATGGATTCTTCTTCATCGCATCGCATTCTCTTCCTGTGAAACTGTTTCTCCATTTAACGTTTCCAAAATCAAAACTTCAAAAACTTCTTCACTTCGATTCGAAAAAACTTCAAACTTCAAAAAACGTTTCCAAAACGTCACTCCATTTAACTTTATTAAAATGACGATAAAGACGTTTCCTTATATATCCTAATTTAAAATGTTCAAGGGAATAAAAAGACGATTTGGTTCACACCACTCGACTGTCCAATCAGCGGACGGCTCGCATCGCCTTCGCCCAGCAGACGCCAATACGATGGTGTCGTAAGATGGCGTCGTATCGGCCGATAATCGGATGCTTTTGGGTCCCAAAGTCGGTGAATTCAGATTTTTCGAGTATGGCTGTACGTGATAAACAAAGAGCGTGGTTCGTAGATGGAAAATGCATTAGTGCCGTGGGCATCGGGTCACTGGGTGCGGCGTAAAAGGGATAACAAAGTCGAGTCCTTACGGTATTATTATATAGATGCCTGGAAAAAAAAAATCTGTGTCATAGGAAATTGAAGGAAATATTGAATTTATTCACAATCGTATTACTAAGCGTTGGTTGAGAGTTTCTAATGATCTAATATTGCTAATCTGATAGATGTCACATATGACTCAGTAAGAGTTGTTCGGTACATTCAACATGCCATGCCATGTTCCATGCAAGTTAGATCCGTTATGAATTAAATATTTTATGTGATATTAAATATGATTAAATATGATATTCAACATCCGTTATGCTAAATTAAACACACTAAATGGCTCTCTCCATAGATCGGCAAAACACTACTTTTGTATTGAAATTGCAATTGAAATTTTCAGTCCTGAGCTGGAGTTCATTATTGATGGAGTCTGTACGTCATTGTCCAAAAAAAGCAGAAACACACGGTCCAAACTGTAAAAGGATGTAAAATGATTTTTTTTTTTTAACGACCAGACAAACTGTTACTCGCGGTCAGCATTAAAAAGCACAACAAGGAATGTTTATTGTGAATTAAATCCCTCTCCGATTTGTTACATCAAGGAAAAAAATTAAACTTTTCAGATTTCCTCCACTCAGTAACGCTATCCAATAATTATCTGTAGAGTATGATAAAACAGTGCATTTATAAAGTACTGTATCAGTTTTATACAAACATTCTGCTGCACCGTTATACAATAGTGATTATAAAAAAAACTTCAATCAATAATATAGTACATATACATAAAATAAATACAAATAATAACATGAGACCAGGTCGTCAGTGCAAAAGCTTCTTGGATTTGAAGATAAAGTAGCATTTTGGTAAAAACATGCAGCCCAAGAAGCCGTAAGAGGTAGAAATTATAAAGAATATTTCAGTAACAACATTGATTTTTCCACGTGTGCTGCTGTAGGCAGGTACAAAGCAGAAACACAAAAGGAAAAAGACCAGCATGCTGAAAGTGATAAATTTAGGGTCGTTGAAGGATGAAGGCTGTTTTCTTGCTTTTAATGCCAAAGCCAAGCAAATGGAGGACAGGAGTCCAAGCTGAACAAAACCACAGATGGCCCAGGCTGGTGAAGCTCCAGAACATTCCAGGATGAGGATTCCTACTATAGATGCTTTGTTTCTGGAAGGACTTAGATCGCCAAAAATGATCCAAAATAACAAGTAAGAAAATTGTAATATCAAAAGGAACAATAATAAAAGATTTTTTGGAATGTTCTTGATGCATTCCTGTGACTTGGTGTTTGATTGTACTCTTGCTGCAAGAGTGAAAACATTGTTTAAGTTTTAAGAAAGGTAACTTCATACAAATTTTGAAGATGTAGTTGAAATTATGTATTTCACACTACAATTGTTGATCTCAATGCAATGGCTCTATTCATCTCCAACATTAAATTTAACTCAAAACATTGACAAATACTCCTTTTCCTCAACATTGCACATACAGTGATTTAATTGTCTTTTATCTTTTAATTTATTTGCAAGACACAAACCAACACGCAAATTATAATCGCAACACTATGGAAATTTATTGATAGAGCTGAATTATAAGCTTTGATCGTTCACTAAAATACCGTAATCACTTGTGTATAATCTGCTATCTATTTATATAATGTGAACCGTGGTGTCTGTTCGTACATTTGTCTGTCTCCCGGTTACAGTGGCCACTTCTCATGCTGTGTTTGAAAAGCTCAGCATTCGAGCAGAAGAAGAGCATGATACCAACTGAGATGCATTTTAAACGCATAATACAACATGTAATCACAGTTTGGTTAACAGTATGTTTATATACAACCTGAGGATTATGGAAGTTGAACAAACCATGTCAGCGTTGTTACAAAAGTAAGCTATACTGAACAAAGGTTGCAGTGCAAGGTGATCTTTTGATTAAAGAACTAGAACGACACTCTTTGACGTCACGACGTCGACCGATATGCAGCCGCCCACATTATTACATCATTATAATACTTGTACCAAGTTTGCTTTAAATCCATTCAGCTGTTCTCAAGCTATCACGTTTTTACCTGACATGACCTCTGACCTTTGACCTCTTGAACCCCAAAATTCAATCAGTTCATGTTTATATCATTATACATACCTGTACCAAGTTTTAATTAAAATCCCTTCAGCTGTTCACAAGTTATCACATTTTTACCTGACATGACCTCTGACCTCTGACCTCAGGACCCCAAAATCGAATCAGTTAATCTTTACATCATTATACATATCCGTACAAAGTTTGAATTAGATCACTTCAGTCGTTCTCAAGTTCTAGACCTATTACAGACTTTGACCTTTGACCTCTTGACCCCAAAATTTAATCAGTCAATCTTTACATCATTATACATATCCGTACAAAGTTTGACGCAGATCACTTCAGCCGTTCTCAAGTTATCGTGATAACGAAAACCTGTCACGGAGGGACGGACAGCCTGAAAACATAATGCCTCCGGCGACTTCGTCAACTGAGACATAAAAACCTCCATTTAGCATTGTGACCTAAATAACATTAAATAATAAACTTCAAAGAGGTCTAAAATAAACTTAAATTTAATACTCGGTGGACCTAATGATATAATTCTTAGAGTTAGAGTGTCTGCTCTGAGTCGAGAAAGTTGACGTTTCAAACCCCGGTCAAGTCATTAGTAATATCAAAGACTTTAGTCATAGTCATCAATTACGATCTTAGTTATATCCTCATGTGTTCATCCAAAAATAATGTAAGTCTAAAAAGGGTATCGTAAACCCTTTCATTAGCATGAGAGAGGAAATGTTGTTTATTCACAACTTACCTTTTAGCACAATACTGATTTTTCTGATCACACAGATGATGGTCAATGCAACAGCATTGCAAGGCAATATGTGGTGCAGTTTGCATCGAATTACATCGGGTCTGCCAAATAATACAATACTACTGATAAAACAGCATCCAATTATAACAAGCAATTGGACATCAAAACCATAGCTTGTAGTTTGTATACAGGGCAGTTCACGATAATGGTGCATCAGGAACCCGACACATGTTGTTGCAACAAGGCCCACCAGGACAAATGAGAGCAGAGTTATTGCAAGGGGATCAGAGAAAGCCAAAAACTCTTCAGACATTCGCCAACAATTCTGTTGCCTTCCTTGGGACCAAAATTCTTCTTCACATCGAAGGCACTCGTAAGAATCTTGTAAAAAAAAAATCTAAGATTTTAAAATGATCTCCAATTTTAATTTAACTTGTAATACATTGTTAATGTATTGCAAGACATTCCAAAGTGAATAATACTTTTCGCAACGAACAATGAACAAACTTGCAAAAAAAAAATTATTTCATTTTAAGAACAAAAAGATTATCCTGGAATTTGTTTTTTCTTGTCTTGATTATTGTCTTGGTATTTTGCATACAGTTTGATACATCAATGTTTGTACCGTTCCTCAGATGGACATTAATGTGGTTCTCACGTCTGCTCGCATTAGTTGGTGGAGGTTAAAGATCCCATTGAGTAATTCCCAAAGAGTAGTTGTCTTATCACCACCATGCTAATCAAATTTTTATTTGCTGAAACCTTAAAAGTGTGGCCTTGCCAACCAACCAGTATTGAAAGACCTGGCCAAAACTTTCCCTGGCTGAACCAAAAAGAAAGTGGAAAAATTTGGGCCATTAAAAACTAGTAGTCGTCGTAGAAGTAGTCACAGTAGTGGTAGTGCTTTGTTGGAACGACAATAGAGGTTTGCGCTGAGGACTCAGGAAAGTTCAGGCAAACATAGTTTCCTGTTTAATGTCGCTCAACTTCCTCATCAATGCAAGCCCATGGTTTGAACTGCAGTAGACATGGTAGAGCATTTTAAAGAGAAAGCACTACCAAGACAGATGGAGAGTTAAAAGAACACCAAAAACACAAAATAACACCTTTAAACAAATAATAGCAAAGTACCTTGTGGGGAAACACGACAAAGTGCATTATTTACTGTCCAGACGTCTTTACAACGTATCATGGATCGGGAATATTGTGCCACCTTAAACTCCAAAGTGATCTGTGAACGTAACAAAGTTCCCAGGTATACAAAACTACACTGCACGACATTGCTTTCAATCTTGCACTTTCTAGTTTTATATATTACAAGTTTTGCAGATGCCAAAACAAAGTTAACCAAAACAAAGTTAAAATCCCGTGATCGACTCTCTTTCTTCACCGGGTGACCAAAAATTAAAAGTGTTGCAGAGAAATGAAGCCAAAAATGCAAGAGCAGGTTTTTCACCAGCAAAACCACCGGTTGAAGACGCGGACATTGCAGATACATGTGATAAATGGTTTCTGCTTGCCCACAGAAGCAACATCCACGAGGAGTGTTTATGAAGTGTTGCAGTAGAACTCCAGAACTTAGTGCCCCATGAAGCAGCCGCCAACTTAGGTCCCCAACCACCCTTTGTGTTGGGTAGAGAAAAAGATTCCCAACTTGGATGGACAGGCAAGGGAGGAAGAAGAACCTCACGCCATGGAGTGTCCATGCATTTTGCTAACGCAACAAAGTGGAGTGAGTGGATTATTGGCCGTATATTTCATTTCTTGATGTGTCACAGAAGGACACCCCAGCCATGCCAGGGACCTTGCTCATATTATACAGAGGTGGCGCAAGGAAAAGATCACATCCATGCGGTTGGTTTGTTTGTAAAAGCCACGGAAGTAGGAGGGCAAACCTGCATAGCTTCCTCACCTACGTAAGGCTTCTCCAGGTAATCCAGGCAATCAGGAGGCAGTGAATTTTTCAACTCTTGGAGTATCCAAAAAGGAACTCTTATTGTCTGCAGGTCTACCTTTGCTGCAAGTTCCTCTGGTGAGAGAATGCCATTCCTCCCATCCTTTAGGAGATCGCCCACTGTGGATATATTTTTCAACAAGAGTTTTCTCCTTACACTGATGGCATCTAGAAATGGGGGTTGTCGTAGAGGGTTCAAGAAAAGCGGCTCTTCCAGCAGGTCTTTCCCTGGGTCGGGACCACTTGTTCTGGTAATTTCAATTGTATACCAGGCCTTCAGCATTTCCTGATAAAAAGAAGGCAATGGGTCACTGGAAATGTTTTTGCAGTTGAAACTGAAAATTTGCCTTTTATACCCTAGGCCAAGCAGTTTACTGAAAAAGTATGATGCCAGCATGCACCATTGTGGTGTTGGGTTTTCATAAAGGTATCTTTTAATTGTCTGTAGCCTTAAGGTGTAAAAGTGGCTTCGAAAGCAAAGAAAGCCCTGTCCACCTTCAGCAAGAGACACTCAGGATTCCCAGAAATACCCAATGCTTCCCATTCCAAAAGCAGCCCACCAACTTCCTTTGCATCTTAGCCAGAAACCAATCAGGAACACTTATGCAAGAAAGCCTGAACAACAGTTTGGGTAGGACTAATTGTTTCAGTAAAATAGTTCTCCCATGTAAAGAAAGGATCCTTAAAATAATCCTTTCCAATCTCTCAGCTTCACCCACATTTTCCCTTCTAGAGTGCTCCAATTGCGAATTGATGAGCCATTACAAGAGATTAATAAATAGACCCCCAAATGTTTGAGTTCCGGGTGACTCCATGATAATTGCTGAAACACCATAGGGAGTTCGCCAATCTGCATTGTCCCAACCAGTAGTCCAGAGCTCTTCTGCCAATTTATTTGAGCAGATGATGCTGCCGAGTAGATTTGCTGATAGTCATAAACTTGTTGCATGTCTCTTGCACTTCCCGCAAACACAAGAACATCATCAGCATAAGCAGAAAGAAAAAGGGACGATTACAGCCCGGTACCATAATGCCAGTTAACCTTCAAATCAGTCAAAGAAAAGGCTCAATACACAAGGAATATAGCTGGCCAGACAGAGGACATCCTTGCCTTATTCCCCTCTCAAAAGGAAGAGGTGCGAGTAACAAACCATTAATTTTAATGAGGCACTCTGCAGAAGTGTAAAGTGTCCGAAGCATACCTACATATCTCCTCCCTAACCCAAAGAATAGCAAGGTCTCAAAGATGTAGTCATGGTTCACTCGGTCAAATGCTTTCTCCTGATCTAAAGAGAGGACCCCAATTCTAGTATTAGTCATGTCCGCATAGTGTATCAAGTCCCTGACCAGATATATATTATCATATATTGTTCTGCCGGCGACAGCATATGACTGGTGTTATGTGCTCCTCCCCAAACCCCGGTCACGGTGTACCTCCGAGCCCCGAGAGGAGTCACGGCAGAAAGATGTGTTATTCTGTGTCAAAGATCAATGGTGAAACCACACCAATTGTTACCAACAAACAAATATTGTATTAAGGTCACACAAGAATAACAACACAAAAACAATAGTAATCAATAATTGTACAACCAATATATATTTCCTATGATGGTACCATCAGGTTCGTACAATATAACTCACTGTGCTCCAAGTGAGCGAAAAGAAGAACATTCCCAATGTCTCTATTCCCAGCTTCAATCCAAAGTTGCTTCTGGCTTCAAGCCAAAGTTGATCCACTCCAGTGATTGTCCATACTATGTCGTATCGAGACCAGAATCCCGTTCGGATGACAGTCACAGTCACGCGGCCAAAGCTACGCAAAGGCGCCCTCAAGGCGACTGGGAAATCACACCCTCGGGTATGGACGTTCCACGGCTCCCAACCGGCGAACCGCAGATTTCCCACTCAAAAGTCACGTGACACACGCACACCAGATTAACGTCTGAATGCAGTGAAAATGGTTGAAACGAAGTGAAAAACTTTGAGCGAAGCGCCAAGCGCGTGAGTCAAAATGGCCGACGGCCCGTTCTCGTGGCGTAATGGCACTCCAACAATTCTCTTCGGAATCGACTGCAAAACCTGACACGCAGGTTGATCTGTCACAGCGATAACAACTCTGTCGCAGGAATCCCTTTCCCGGGAAACCCTAAAGTTCACTCGTGACTCTCGTTCGTCAACATTCGCTCCAGACCTCGAAGCAGCTAGGCTTCTTCTCCGACTCACTCGCTCCGCCTTCTGTTCCTCCTCTTCTTTGTCGTCGTCCGGTTCCGGTTTCATTTAAAACATTAACTTTTTTACCTTTTGAAAATAGTAACCTCTATGTCCCTTAAACAACAACAATAATAGTACATTGAATCAAAAATGCTTACAGTGGATGCAAACCATGACAATGGAAGTGACGAATCCGTAACACTGGTCAGAGACCACTAATTTTGTCAACACAGGTCCCAGACGATTTGACAACACTTTTACCATTATATTGTAGTCCACACATAACAGAGAAATTGGATGATAGTTCCTCATATCTCTCAGGTCTCCCTCCTTAGGAATCAAAGCCAAGGTTGCTCGACGCCAAGACTTCGGCATTTGGCCTGCATCAAATGCTTCCTGGGCTACGCTCAGGTAGTCATGTCCAATCAGATCCCATACTTTTTTTGTAGAACTCGCAAGATAGGCCATCAATTCTAGGGAACTTATCGACCGACAGACTCTGTAGAGCAGTCGTAAATTCCTCCAGAGTCAATGGAGCCTCCAGTCATTCTCGATCCTCTGGAGCAGCCACTGGGAGGCTATTCCACAAAGTGCCACAAGCATTAGCACCCACACTTTTCCCCAAGTGCAGCTGTGCATAAAAGGCTCAAATTCCTTCATGAACACTTCTGCAATTATCAAGTACAGAGCAATTATCAAGTCTTCAGCCAGAACACTGCATATAGTTTTAGATCGACCCTTGCATTTTTCCAAAGCTTTAATATAGCTCAGGGACTATTTCTTTTCGAATAATAGCTTCAACAGTGAGCGTATATATGCTCCCCAGGCCTTCATACTGCTACACGCTTTCAGGGTGTTCTTTTTTTCTTCATAACTTTGCAATTCAGCATGGGTAAGTGTTGTCAGACGACGCTAGAGATGCAACAGCTCCTCTTCTATCCTCATTTTCTCCATCCCAAGTGTTTGGCTTGTTCCGTATGAGTACTCCTGGCACAACAATTTCAGCGGCACCTTCCCCACATCCCACCAGAGTCCAAGCAAGCAGAAATCTCCTTTTTTGTTTCTCCATGCCTGCCAAAAGTTATGAAATACTGAAAGAAAACCTTCATTGTGAACTAAGGCATTGTTGAAGTGGCAGAGACCAGTACCGCGCCTTGTCTCAGCAAGAGAAAGCTTTATCCAGACCAGATTATGATTCGAAAAATGTGCGAATTTAATACCGCAGTGACTGATATTCCTGCACCAATGATAAGACAGATAGATTTTGTCTCGTCGGAATCACGAGATATAGCCACCCCTTATGCTTGTGTATGTAAATGACCTGTCTGCGGGGTGCTGAATGTGCCAAATGTCTCTCAGGTTTAACTGCATTATTGTTTCTTATAAAGCTTCAGCAGAAGGACCATGCGGCTCTTGACCCACGCGATCGAGGGAGGGATTGGGAGTGCAGTTAAAGTCACCTCCAATAATCTTACGAATTCTTCATCAGGTAAGAAAGCATAAATCTCCGCATGTCGTCAAAGAAACGCACTCTACCAGCTCCAACACATGGCGCATAAACGTTCACGAGGTTAATAACAACATCCTCAAACCGTATTTTCACATGTAACAAACGGCCTAAACTGACCTCATTTATCACAAGTGTATCGGCCTTGAAGGATGATGAAAAGAGGATAGACATCCTAAAGGATGTATCTGTTAAGTGACTAAAATAAGCCGATCCTTGCCAATGACTTCTCAATCTGAAAGCATCAACCTGAGTTGTGTGGGTCTCTTGTAGAAACGCCACTCCAAGTTTCTCCTTCAAACAGAGGGACAATACTTAATGCAACCGAAATGAATCTTTACATCCGTCGTTCAATGATCCAAGATGAAAACCTATTGCGGTCGTCATGTAAATCAAAATTCTTTGTTTTCACAAAGTAGAAAAACCCAACTTCATTCTTAGAGTTCATTCTTAGACCCATAGATCAACAGTTGTGAAAGAAACTTCCTGACTCGGACTTGTTCAGGCTTGTCTGAAGCCTTATTTTTGTGTCCTTCTCTTCTCAGTACATCTCGAGAATGCACGAGTAAATTGTAGTCTTTCCACCTTTTCAAGGCAGTTTCAACTTTCTTCCTACTATGTAAACTTTTTTCAAGGAACTCTAAAATTTCATTTCCAGGAATGCAAGAAAGATGCCCTGAAGGCAGTTCTGACTCAAAGGTCATAATCGCTCCTTGATCTTCCCAATCCACAATGCTCTCCTCGTCGTCACTGTCTGGCATGTCATGGTCTCTCCCCTTTGCTTTGTTTTCTCTGGGTGGTTCACCCTCTACCTCATCGTTACTTAAAACAGGCTTAGCAGAGGTTTCTGGCAACACAGATGAAACTTCCTCCTGTAAAACTGGTGCAGTTATTGCTGCCCCACGAGACAAATCTGTAGGAATTAAGGATGCTACTTCCAAGAGAACGGGGAGTTCATCCATTTGAAGTGTTTCCCGTGAGGCGTGCCTGTCGACTTCCCTCTCTGCACAACTTGTGAATACAGAAGAAGTACTCGACACCTCAATCCGTACAGGCACGACCTCAGCTGCTTGTATGATTGGTTATTTTCGTGTACTTTCTTCAACAGAAATCGACTCCCCAGTTTAATTTGAGCATTCGGTGGTGTTTTTTCTTTGAGGAACTTCCACTGTGGATGTAGCTTCAATTGGCTTATTGCGAAGCTTCTTTGCAGCTGTTGTTGGTGCAGCGGGATCTACACAACAGACCTCTCAGTCTCCTTTAACTCCGCCAAGTCAGGAGATGTCACCGGGTTGGTCGTCATTACCACACTGGCTTCAGTTATATATATTTTGCTTCTCTGTTCACTCTTTGGCAGGTCATTATCCTCACCTGTCAGCCGATCACATTCATGATCTGGTACATGAGGATGAGTACCTATTTCTTCTTCCATTTGTTCAGGTTCTGTAACGATCTCTATTTTTTTTCAGGGCACCTGACTTTGTTGATCGTTTTGCCACCTTTTGATCGTTTTTTAAATCGTTGTTTTGCACCTTATCAGTTGTATCTTCAGAAGAATTAACATGATCACCATTCCCCTCATCTTCTGGCTCCGATTTTCTCTTCTGTGCTCTTTTCCCTTTCCCTAACTTTACCATTTGCCATTGGTCTGTGTCTGAGGGTAAGCTAGGGCCAGGACACGGCACAGAAACCTCTGAAGTACTACGTACTTTCCTCTTCCTTCAACTCTTCTGAACATCAAGAAGCAGGTACCTCTTTACTGATACCTGGAGTGATACTCTCATTTCCCTTTTGCTCTTCAAGGCTCAGGGTAGCAGACACTTTATTTAAGACAGTGGGACAGTCTGCTCTAAAGTGATCCTTTGCCTTACAAATATGACAACAAGGCTCATTAGGCACATAAAATACCTTATAATTCTTGCCTCCAAACGGAATGACAAAGGATCCCTCCAATTCCGTGTCATTGTACAGTTCAATGAAAACTTGTCTTTTAAAAGACAAGATATGACGTACTCGTGCAGGCTCACAACATCCGAGAGGCACAGGTCTAATGTGTGATCTTAGCATGATCAGCAATAAAGGGAGTTATGTTGGAGGGTATGATTGGTGTTCCAAGGCTCGAAAGTGGTTCTACTTGGACAAACAGCTCTCCTACAACAATGCCTTTCTCTATCATCTTATTCGCTGCAGCCTTGGATTTAAGGAAGAACACAGCTCTTCCATGCATTTTAGAGGCTCAAACTATTACTGATGAACTTACCACAATGGACATTGCGCTTCCATTTGGGTAGTTTGTCCCAACTCGAATCTCATGCTATGTTTCCTTGTTAAAGACTGAAACGGGTGTGCTTTTTCCCCCACACCTGCACTAGAAGTGGTCGCAGCGACATCAGGCCTTTCATTATGTATTGGCATGATTCTAAAATAATTGTCCCTCTTAGAAGCAAGGTAACAAAAACACGGTACTAATTAAACAAGCATTCTGAGTATTGCACTGCAATACATGTCCCCTACCAAAGTTGTCTGTAAAACACCGTGCGGCACACACCAGTAAACGACCCGACTTCACCTTCAAATCGCAGGCCCTTTGGCATGACAACAAGCGGCCTGGTCTATTTGTGAAGTAAAGTGTTTAATTTCACATTAAAATCACGGATTATATCGTCATACCTGCAGCTTTTATCGTTTTCTGTGGAAACCAAATGTTAAATAACGATGGATTAAACAAATAATGGTGGAGACAGGGACACAAAATATAATACTGCTCTCCCCTCTGGGCTGGTGCTCCTGCCTCACACCTAGCTCGTCTTCACGCTGTTGAAACCAAAGCATTCAGAATCATTGGACTCTCCCGCGATGAAGCTAACTCCAAGGGCCTCTCACTCACTCACCGCAGGCAGGTTGGTGGTCTTTCCGTATTCTACCGACTCCTCTCTGGCCTTGCCCCCCCCCCCCAGCTCTCTCTGGGCTCTGTCCCGCAAATATTCCTACAGGTCGCACAAGATCTGCCTGCAACCCTCTTATGGTTAAACTGCCAAAATCAAGACTCTCTGCTCACCTTCACTCCTTCATTCCTCTTTTCTCCCACCTCTGGAACAAACTCCTTCACTCTCTTCAATCCCACTCCACCCTCCAGGTATTTAAAACAGCTGTTCACCACAATCTCTTATCTTCCACCATCCAAAACCTTGATCTTTTCTACCCCCGCTAATTTCACCCCAATTCCACTTTTTTGAAATACCAACTTCTGTCCTGGAAGTCCTTGGTCTCCTTGTGTTTTATACTTCTCCCACCCCCCCCCCCCTCCTTCCCACACCTCCTCCCTCCAAGCCCTCTCCCTCCCACACATCTCCCTGCTCTCAAATGTTGTGTTTGTGTGCTTCCCCTTCTCTCCCCATCTTGCCTTCCGCTCCCTCTTTTTATATATTTTGTTTGTCTGGTTTATTTGTTTGTGAAGTAAATGTCAGCTCTTTCACGAGCCTCGATTCAGTATACAAAAAAAAAAAAAAAAAAAAAAGTTCAAAGTGCCATAACTTTGTCAAAAATGATCGAATATCCAAATTTATGCACGGTTGATGCTGGTTTTCAAACTTGATCTGAAGTATGCTGAGACACATGTGTGTCACGCCTCGCCTTGTTGATAAGCCCGCAAGGTCGCTCCGTGGAGCGGCCTGCACGTATTGCACTGTGTGAATTATATAATTACCAACTCACAGTCTGAGGTACTGGCGATTCAAGAGATATCCATTTTTTAAAAATATTTTTGTTTAATTAACGATATCTGCCAAACCACGTGCCCTATCGCAAATTCCAAAAGGACATTTTAGTAGATTGACAGGCTGAACAGATCTGTGAAGTTTCCCCTCGATTGGTTAAAAAATGAGGGAGGAGCTCGGTTTTAAAGGTTCATGCTTTAAAACGTCATAACTCTGAAACCATGTGAGGCATGACGTCATGCTCGCTGACTTTTTTGTTCGACATGCGTATGCGATTCTGCCTGCAAAGTTTGGCCTCGATCTGTTCAGCCGTTGCAGAGAAAAAGGGGTTTTCGTGTTTTCACGAAAAACAATATGGCGACCGAACCACGTGACCTGTGACGTCATAATTACCATTAATATATTCCACAGACAGAGTCCATCATATGGTGAAAATTTGATCTCAATCGGTCCTATTATTGCAGAGAAAATCTTTTTTAAAGAAAATGAAAACTTAAAATGGCACTGAGTTAAGGTTCATTAGAATTATCAGAATTCCCAAAGTTCAAAGTGCCATAACTTTGTCAAAAATGATCGAAACGTCGTGAAGTTCGAACTTCATCTGTAACTTATCATGAGGAAACCATGTACCAAGTTTGAAATCATTAGCGTTAAGCGTTTAGAAAAAAAAGTCCGGAAAACTGTTCTTTGCATGACGGACTGACGGACTGATGGACGGAGGGACGGCGTGCAAACCTATAGTCCCCTCCGGTTTACACCGGTAGGGGACTAACAAGCATTCTGAGTATTGCGCTGCAATACATGTCCCCTTCCGGCAGTCTGTCGTCCGGAAAACTGTTGGGGAAATTACCAAAGTTCAAAGTGCCATAACTTTGTCAAAAATGAGGGAAACGTCATGAAGTTCGAACTTGATCTGTAACTTATCATGAGGAAACCATGTACCAAGTTTGAAATCATGAGCTTTAAGAGTTTAGAAAAAAAGTCCGGAAAACTGTTCTTTGCGTGACGGACTGACAGACAGACAGACTGACAGACGGAGGGACGGAGTGCAAACCTGTAGTCCCCTCCGGTGTACACCGGTACGGGACCAACAAGCATTCTGAGTATTGTGCTGCATTACATGTCCTCTACTGGCAGTCTGTCGTCCGGAAAACTGTTGGGGAAATTACCAAAGTTCAAAGTGCCATAACTTTGTGAAAAATAATCGAAACGTCATGAAGTTCGAACTTGATCTGGAACTTATCATGAGGAAACCATGTACCAAGTTTGAAATCATGAGCTTTAAGAGTTTAGAAAAAAAAGTCTGGAAAACTGTTCTCTGCGTGACGGACTGACAGACAGACAGACTGACAGACGGAGGGACGGAGTGCAAACCTATAGTCCCCTCCAGTGTACACTGGTAGGGGACCAATAACACTAACTCACAAACCCGCTCACAACAGTGTGCAACTTCAGCACACTAAATGATGATTAAACCAAAGAACAGTAGAATCGCTAAGTACTTTAACGATAATGCAGCAATAAGGCGTAACTCATCCCACACGGGCACGGCCGCATGCCGCGGCTCGGCCTGAACACAAAAGGACTAATTAAATCACACGGAACGTCAAAATAAAGTAAGAAAATGAACCAACTCGGTTCAGATAACCAAAACAAAACAAAAATACAAACGAAAACGAAGGAGGATGAAGAGGAAATGTCGAAAGCAGCACAGTTCGAGGAGCAACAAAATGGCGTGGCATTTTGTAAGTCGGTCATGCAGCGTGCCGACATCTTGGTTTGGGGGACATTTCGCGAAAGTTGGCGCAAACCGATCATCGCGGCGAAAAACTAGTTTTAGTGCGTTAGTTGAAAGTTGTCATGACATACCAGTACTCAGATGAATTGCCCCCAGAGGCGCAGCACCGGTGTGTGGACAAATGTGCCCCCCCCCCCTCTATGACGACCACACAATAAATCAGCGTTTCATTTTAATTCTGCTAACCCCTAATCTAGAGTATGCCAAGCCTTGCCCGGCCGAAGCAGTCGCAGTTGTCAGGTTGCACTTACCTGTGATAAAATGGATCGAGCACACATAGGTGTGCTGATAGGGGGGGTGACCAGCGACCAGAGCTGGCCGAGTTGGACCCTTCCAGAAGTGGTAAAACGGCTCGACTGATGGCAGAAAGCCATTTCTGGCGTCTCACCGGGTCCTGAGGTATAACATAAAACTGCCGCTCTGGATTCTTCAGCTTGTTGACTGTACAGCAGCTTTTCGGCATTTTGCGGTTTCAAACTGTTACAAACACGTGCGAATAGCGCCCAATGTTTTCCCCAATTCCAAGATGGCGGCGCCGCGGTGCGTAGCTGTGACGTCACGCCGACTTCCAGCATAGTCGTCATAGTCGTAGTGGTAGTAGTAGTCATGGAGTATCAATCATGGTTTTTCACAACTTGCATTAAATATTGATGATGAAAACTGATCAACGATATATGCTTTTCTCTGAGGAATAATAGAAACAATAAATATTGATGCATTTTCTGAACACCTTTCTGAGGCTATGAGATCTGTGTAAAGATCTTAAATTTCACAATTGGAAAATACTTATTTTGTAAAATATAATATTAAAAACCAATCTTCCTTTAGAAAAAGATCATGTAACAAAGAAATGTTGAATCAACCTTAATTATAATTCATTGACACTATTCTGGGATGATAAGACCTAGTGGTGAAGACTACAGTTCAGAAATTTGAGGATATATGTTGCTGAAAGATGCATCATTTAGAATTAACTGGTCGGTTGATGAATGTAGAATTCTATTTCCCCTTATGGGGGAAAAAAGAACAACATGGTGAATGCTTTTCACCATCTCAAATTACTTAATTGTTATTTTTCAGAATGGGCAATATGTCTGTAAACAACTTTCTATAAACTTTCATAAAAAAACTGTCCACTCGTTTGGAAGTGACATTAATTTCTCAATAAGATATGATTCCTGTGTGAAATTCATCATTGATCAATGAGAGACCACGGATTATGTAAATTGGTTGAATGCAGTTTATATAGACCACACTAAGGTATTGCATGTGTAAAGATGCACCAAACTGTTGAATGCAACAACTGGATGCATGGAGAATATTGTTTTGTTAGCATCCGATGATTATTATTTCGTTTGTCCAGAGTATGAGGATTGAGGTTATACGTAGTATTCCTTTATGTAGGACAAACACCGGCAGATATAATCATTACATAAGATACACAAAAGCATGTCTTCGTTTTAAAATGTGTTGGGCTTGCAACTGATTATTCCGTGTGACCTCTGCAAATGTTTGAGTTCGATCTTCTTAACCAATAATGTTCGCATGAAGGCCCAGACTAAGTAATTATTTGAACCATTACCATGCGCAAGTGAAGCGCAAAGCAGGGTGAAGCAATACGCAACTTCCGAAATGACATATGAATGATAAATTAGGCCTTTTGTGCATGTGCTGTGGGTGTGCTGCACTTTTTCGACTCGGCTCGCAGTGCACTTTTAACCTGTCATTACGAATGCAAAATCTGTGATTCAAATAGTCATTCAAGCATATTTTTCAGCATTTAGATGAAAGAGTGGCTATTTCAAGATGGTTAACCTTAGTTATTGTGCTCCTGAATGCACTTTGGACCCATGGATATATTGGACCACATATCCGTGGAAGAGAGGAGATGGATTTGTACCATTTCCTTTTAACTAGTGGCAATCGTGATCATAACACATACACACATGACTGGACACTTCTCCTTTCACCAATTTCACCAATTTCACCAATACATGAAATAACTAAGTATAATTTATTCTGCAGCCCCAAAACCAAAACTGCAGCAAAAAATATATATACAGTCACGTGAAAAAGTAAGTACACCCCATGTAAAGTTTTGACTTTTTCAACATATTTCAACATACAGCTATTTCATCTTCATTTCAACAATATTGATAGATAAAGGTGATATAATATAACAAATGTCATGAAACATTTACATTTTGTAGTCCATTGTCTAATTTAAATAAACATAAATGCAAATTTCGCATGTGGTAAAAGTAAGTACACCCTTGGCTCCAAACGGTGGTATTGCCCCCTTTGGCAGAAACAACCTCAAGTAGCCGTTTCTTATAACTGTCTACCAGTCTCTGACATCGACTGGGAGAAATTTTTGCCCACTCCTCCATGCATAATTCTTTCAGCTGTGCGATGTTTGAGGGGTTTCTTGCATGCACAGTTCATTTCAAATCCCCCCACAACATCTCGATGGGATTTAGATCCGGGCTTTGACTGGGCCATTCCAGAACCCTCCATTTCTTTATTTTCAGCCATTCCTTGGTGGATCTACTGGTATGTTTCGGGTCATTGTCATGTTGCAAGGTCCACCTTCGGTTGAGCTTCAACTCTCTGACAGATAGCCTCACATTATCCTTAATCACCCTCTGGTACAATGAAGAATTCATAGTGGATTCTATGATGGTGAGCTGCCCAGGCCCTGATGCAGCAAAGCTGCCCCAAACCATGATTTTTCCACCACCTATTTTACAGTTGGTATCAGGTTCTTGTGTCAAATGCTGTCTTTGGTTTTCACCAAACATGTCTTCTGGTACTGTGGCCATATAGCTGTACCTTTGACTCATCTGTCCAGAGCACATTGTTCCAGAAGTGCTCGTCTTGCCTCGGTGTTCATTGGTAAACTTTAGTCTTGCCCTGATGTTCTTTCTGGAGAGCAAAGGTTTCCTCCTGGCACACCTCCCATGGAGACCAAATTTGTGCAGCCTCTTTCTAATGGTAGACTCGTGCACTTTGACATCAACAGTGGCAAGAGCTACCTGTAGGTCCCATGATGACATTCTGGGGTTCTTCGAGACTTCTTTCAGCATCTTGCGGTCTGCTCTCGGGCTGAACTTGCTGAGGCGTCCTGGCCTGAACAAGTTGGCAGTTGTTTGGAATCTTCTGCACTTGTAGATGATCTTCCGGACAGTCGAATGATTGATTTCAAATTGTTTGGAGATCTTTTTAAATCCCTTCCCAGACTCGTAGGCATCTATAACCTTCTTTCTGAAGGCCTCAGAGAGCTTTTTTGATCTAGGCATGGTGACGCCCCACACTTCAACAACAAAGAGCAAACCAAACTAAATGTCTGAGGTTTAAATAAGACAGGTTCCTCCAAGATACTCTCCAACGATGTTCTAATCATTCGCACCTGAGCTGGTGCACCTGATTCTAATTTTAGATATTTGAAGTAGTGATAAATGTAGGGGTGTGCTTACTTTTTCCACATGCGAAATTTGCATTTATGTTTATTTAAATTATACAATGGACTACAAAATGTAAATGTTTCATGATATTTGTTATATTATATCACCCTTATCTATCAATATTGTTGAAATGAAGATCAAATAGCTGTATGTTGAAATATGTTGAAAAAGTCAAAAGTTTACATGGGGTGTACTTACTTTTTCATGTGACTGTATATATATTTAATAACAGCTGTTACAGCTTCGGTCATCTCCCCCTCCCCCCCCCCCCCCCAACACCAACATGATCGATCAATATAACAATACTCTTGTACGTCTGGCTGTTCATCTGTGAGTAACGCTTATTCACAATCTTTGGTTGGACAGCTGGCCTGACTCCACAAACAATTGTAACCTCAGAAAAATCATACGACCGCCATTTTGCGCTATGCAAAGCCAAAGACATCTTCGTAGCCGTCATATTCAGAATTGTCATGTCCTAGGTGACTGTTAAAAAGATCATCAAATATCAAAAGTTTGGAGCTGATCGGCGTCACAGGCCTTGTGAAGCACACAGTAAATATCTGTCTCAGGCTTTCGTCCTTTGGCTTCAGGGGCCGTATTCATAAACGTTCTTACGTTAAGTACACTTAAACTCCAAGTGTGACACTTACCTAGGACTAAGACTTATGTCGGTATTCATAAATGACCTTAAGTGTTACACCTCACTCAGTGTGACACCTAAATATAGGCATAACACCTAACCGTTTGGACTGGCCGTTGCTAGGGTTAATGATCACATTTCTTGCACGATTGTGTCAGCTTCTGTGGTTTGGCTGAGTGCCTTGACATAAGGACGGGACTACATAACTGGGTTCAAAACCAAATGCTAATATTTAATGCTGTTGTAAGTCGCTAGGAAGACCTTAGGCATTCTTTCCACCCTTCATCATGGCAGGGAACACTACGTCTCCGAAACAAAAGAAAAATTTCACTGATGCTGAAACATTTCAGCTGTGAGAAGAGTATTAAAAGCATATTGGTATCATCGTATCGAAGTTTTCTGCCGCCGTTTTGATCAGAAAGAAGCATGACGCATGGGTTAAGATAACCAAGGCCATGAATAGAAGAAACCCTACCGTGGTAAGGAGTGACAAGGACTACCAGAAAAAATGGCAGAACATGCGATCAGTTATGAAGGATGAATACCACGCGTACAGAAAATAACTTGCTGAAACAGGTGAGAATGGTTTCAATCTTCTGTTATGCCATTTTTATTCAGGTAGTTTCTGTATTGTAGTTGATTTTACATTAATTGCAAAATATTTCTTTGTTGTTACAAAATCATTTTCCCTTTTATAGGAGGTGGACCAGCACCAGCGGAGCCGTCCCTAATATCGCAGAAGGTCGGCGCGATCCTAGGAGAAGATGATCCAACACCGGATGCTCCTTTGACACCGGATGCTCCATTCCATTGACACCGAATTCTCCTTTGACACCGGATGCTCCTTTGACATGGGATGCTCCTTCGAAATCGACATCGGCTGTTCCCAGTACCATTCAATAGTACCGGTGAGTGTTTATTTGTTCATTCTACAAATCACCCCCCCCCCCCCCTTCCTTACTCGCTTTAGAGTGTGTTGCTGCCACTTTCCGGTTGTCCTCTTATCAGAAATTACAATATCCTTATATTAGGTATACTTATACAAGGTAGCTGTCCTATTTGGTGATATGTACAGTGGTAGAATGATGTAGGCTAGATGATATACCATGGAATGTCCTACAATGATGGTCGAGTTGACACATGGTATTTGTTTTACAGTCCATCAACAAACATTGACACCTCCATGACACGTCTCACAGCAACGAGAAGCCGCAAACCACCTGCAACATTGCCGAATCCATGCACGCCTTTGGCCGAGGAAACTGAAAAAAAAAACGAAGCGCAAAGCTGATGAAGCCGGAGATATCACAGAGATGCACAATGATCTTTTGTCTCTTGAGAAGACTCGAGCAACATTAGAAATTGAAAAACTGCGATTGGAAAAAAACAAGCTGTCGTTAGAAATAGAGGTATTGCAATTGAAGAAGCAAAAATTACCTTATCCCAGAAATTTCATGCCGGCGACCTATGGAAGTAATGATGTACCTGTTCCGCATGTCTACACTAATCTTTGATTTAATACTGTAACGACTAAGGTGAACATGTGAAATACATGCATGAGTGAGCATTATTAAATTTGTTTTATGCTTTTCATTTCACTTACATCTATCAGAAGTGAGCATTGACAATTTGATCTCTTCTTGCAGCCCCATTGTTCCTGTCTGGTAAAACAATTACATTTTCCGGGTCATCTTCGGGTTGCGGCCGCAGTGCAATTGGCTCTTCATCAAAATCAGGCAAAGCTCTGTCAATTGCAATATTGTGAAGAAGTGCACACACTGCAATGATTTCACAAGATTTTTGTGGCGAGTATCTCAACATCCCGTGAAGACAATGAAAGCGTCTTTTCCACTGTCCCATTCCTCTTTCCACCAAACACCGTGTTTTTTGTGAGCTCTATTGTATCTACGTTGCTGCGGCATATTTGGGTTGAGAAATGGCGTCTTTAACCATGGTCGCACATGGTACCCATTGTCACCTAATAGCACTTCATCACCATTCCATTCCTCGAATATTGTGGAAAGTCCACTTTCCCTCAGAATAACTGAGTCGTGGGTACTTCCCGGCCACTTGGCAATGACATTGATGAATCGGTATCTGGCATCCATCAATACTTGAGTGTTTATTGAATAAAAGTTTTTCCGGTTAACATATCGCCACTCGTGCTGGGTGGGACCTAAAATCCAAACGTGTGTCCTGTCAACTAGGCCAATAACACCAGGAAAATTTGCAATTTCATGAAACTCTTCAACTATGGTGAGAATGCCTTGATCCTTTTGAAATTTCACGACAGCCTGCAGTAAAGGAAGCAATGCATGGGTGACTTGAGAGACAAGTAGACTAATCGTTGGTTGTGATACATGCACTGTATCTCCTGCTGTCAGCTGAAAGGCTACGGTCGCATAGAAATGTATAGCTGCCAAAACCTTAAGGTCCCTTTGCAATGCGTGGTGTCAATGGAACAAGATTATCACCAATAACATCAATAACATCCAAAATCGTTTGCCGGTCAAGGCGGTATCGTTGGTATAGTTCGACATCATCGTACTCATCTAGCAGATGAAGTCGGTCACGAAATACTCATTCTCGATGAATTGCATGCTGTCTAACCAGCCGTTCTTGTGCTATCAGAAGCAATGCAGCCATCCTCTTCGCTGTCTGGTCGAAAGTGGACAGAATATACAGCATGTGGCCAACTTATGTTCACTTAAGACACCCCTGGAAGTGCCTCAAATATAAGCATGAAATTGAGTGTAATACATTAAGTAAGTAGCATATTGAATACCACTTGTTCGTAAAACCTAATTTAGGAGGTACTTAAGTGTTATACTTAGACTTAAGTACGTTTATGAATACGGCCCAGGCCTCTGGTGTCAGCCTATGGGCCAGTGCATTTGAAATCGATCGGAGCTACAGTATATAACTACGATGTATTATATACACACATAGGCAGTGGGCATATTTTTGCTTCAAACCCAGGTTATTATTTCTTTTTAGAGAGATCGATGGACCGGTCTATTGCATATACACTGCCTAAATAACTATGTGGCATTCTCTCAAGCAAGGGCTTTTGCCATGGAGGTTCCATGGATTCTTGCTATTATTTCCGAATATTTTCTCTAAAACGACTCGACCAGGAATGAGAAAATGCATGTCGTTATAAAAGTCTCTGTTATAAAGAAAACATCCTTCATAATTTACTTTTAACAATGTGTGTATATGCCTCAGGAAAAACATAATTGGTTTAGGGTCATTTCTTGGTACAATTAGGCTGCTCATTGTCACTTGAGAGTTGCAATTCTATGAGGTTTCCGCATATCTCGTGGGATTGTGAGTTGGACAGGTGACAACTCAACGTTATCTACTGAAAGTATTACTGTATTACTCAGAAGTTAGCTATGTGTGACTGAATCATTTCTTAGTCTGCAGGTGTTAACCTTGGGTTCCTTTCAATCCAGCTGCCAAATAGCGAAATTAGCCCAAAGTGTGTTTTATTGTCTCAATAATGTTTTATTGATCCAATCCCATACTTGAGAAGGACCAGATTCCAAATCAGCCAGGTGCACCTAGGCACTATTGGAGGGAAAAATTACGTGCAATTTTACTAGATGGCCGCCCAAACAGCAATTTGCGCATTTGACACCAGTATATTCCTATAAAGGTTGGATATGGTTTAATAATTTGTGCTTATTATTTTGACCTTCGTATTCAAGTATCAGCAAGCCAGCAATGTCTACATTGTGTTTGACAGGTATTAAGAGTACATCATCAATAATGTGACGCGATCAACAATAGCTTGCAATCATGCAAGCAGACACCATCAGCTAACCCTCGAGACACCAATTTCTATACAAAAAGTTACATTAACTGTGACAGACAATAAAGTTCAGTTGATTGACATAACTTGACAGTGTCTAATATAAAAGATGGATCAAGTGCCAAAAAAAGCCAACAACATTGTGATAACTGGAAATAACCTAGTACCAGTTGACATCCACAATGATCAGTTTGGAGAAAGACATCACAAACAACACATGAAGAGGCTGATGTCATTATGGTTGAGCAAGATGTTTAGAAGTCGACATTTAGTCATTTAAAAGTCAATGGATAAGAAAAGTTCGATAAAATAAAGAGAGAGATGGACAGGGCAAGAACTGAAATTTTGCGGATAAGTGAAATAAATTGGCTTTTGTTTCAAAATCTGAACCAAAAGGCAGCGGTAGATTTGGATTCAGAGTTTCCTTCTCCTAGATGAGCTACTTGCCAAGGATAACGAGCTCCCATCTGCCTGAAGGAACTGCTTTTGAGGTGCCAGTGATTTGCCATTCACCACTACCCCCATTAGCGTAAAAGAAAGCTCCACCACGAGAAGGCTGGTGTGAGGCTAGACATCCAGACGTGATGTTTGGCACGTTGAGCTATTTGAGAATGTGATACACTTTGCAAGCTTATCCTCCATGTCACACGTCATAACGGTCAATGGCGGCCATTTTGTATAAGATAAGAGTAATTACCCACAGGGACCATAATCAGTCTGAAAGCTTCAGTGTTGATCACTTTTCAGTCTTTTATTTTACTGGCACATTAATTTTACGAGCAACGCTACCCGCCCTAAGGGCGGGGCTTCAATTGCGAGGCCCAAATGAAGAGGCAAAATATCAGAAATTGAAGGCTTTGTTTATTTTAAACGATTTATATAAACATCCGTGAAATCATATCACACACAAGTCATCAAAATTTAACAGTATTTGTAGAATTTCAATAAAAGCCACATCAATCTTCATATTGGTAAATATTATTCCATCGTGTTTGGAAAAACTGGAAAATTGGAATAATTTGAAAAAAATTGGAAAAACAATATAGTGTTACGGGGTCCTCTGCAATCTCCTGGTCTCGGTAACCTCCGAACCCCGAGAGGAACCCCGGCATAAAGATATAGATGTTATTCCGTGTCGAAATCAATCACAAATGAAACCATCCAAATCAATAAGGAAACCACACCCTTGGTTGTCAATGCACCAATATTATATTAAAAGCACACAAAACGAACCATACAACAATGGTGGCAATCAACCCTACAATCGATATCTTAAGATGGTAACCCCAAACTCACGGCACTCCCAGGAAATGGAACCGATCCCTCCTCAATGCCTCTATAACCCTCCAAGGGTTATATCCATGACTCCATGACTCCATGACTTGCGCATGCACAAGATTGGAGGTGACGTCTATTCAAAGCTGTCCCTGCTCGCACGCTTTCGAAGTTAAGTAATTTTTCACAATTGTGTTTTTATCGAAACTGTATCTTTCTTTCGGTGTATGTACCTATTGGGGTGTCTTTAATAGGATTCTCGGTGTTGGTTTTTTCAGACCTGTGTACAGAATCGTCGGTTCTTTCGTATCGCGTATTCTGAGGCCTAGTGTAGTCGGCTACTGTGTCAGACCTTGGCTTGAGGCTTTGTTTTTGTCTCAGCGGATCTTCGATCGCGCTGCAATTACTTTCGGTCTCTGGTTTTCCCTGTCTTTTCACCCCATACTTCCTTGTTTTAAAATCTCCTAAAAAAAACGACAAAAAAATATTTTCCTTCTCTGTATTTGATCGTTCGTTCTTCGACCACGTTGTTTGTGATCACGTGATCACGTTGTTAAAAAAAGTTTAATCTGTCCCCTGAAGAACTGTATTCTGTCGTATTCTATAACAACTTTCTCTTCTTCTTCTATAAAAGGATACTTTCGACTTGCTCACCAAATCTATTCATTCCAAAAAAAAAATCCATCTCTTATAGTGCATCTTTCATTCATTCCCTAAACTCTCCAGCAATCCACCTATCCTTCAGCGTCCTCAAACGTATTTTTGACTCGAATGTCTCAAGAAACTCATTTTGCAATAAATGTTCGTTTTCCAATAAACGTACATTTTTCAAAATCCAATCTCACCCCTCCCCTCCAAATCTTCCCCAACACCCCTTCCCTCCAAAACTTCCCCATCACCCCTTCCCTCCAAAACTTCCCCATCACCCCTCCCCTTCAAAACTTCCCCATCACCCCTCCCCTTCAAAACTTCCCCATCACCCCTCCCCTGCAAAACTTCCCCATCACCCCTTCCCTCCAATACTTCCCCATCACCCCTTCCCTCCAAAACTTCCCCATCACCCCTCCCCTTCAAAACTTCCCCATCACCCCTCCCCTCCAAATCTACCCCTGTGCCCCCCCCCCCTCCAAATCTTCCCCATCACCCTCCCCTTCAAAACTTCCCATCACCCCTCCCCTCCAAATCTACCCCTTTGCCCCTCCCCTCCAAATCTTCCCCATCACCCATCTCTTTCAAATTTTCCACCTTGCCCCTCCCCTCCAAATCTTCCCCATCACCCCTCCCCTTCAAAACTTCCCCATCACCCCTCCCCTCCAAATCTACCCCTTTGCCCCTCCCCTCCAAATCTTCCCCATCACCCCTTCCCTCCAAAACGTCCCCATCACCCCTCCCCTCCAAAACTTCCCCATCACCCCTCCCCTATAAATCTTCCCCCTTGCCCCTCCCCTCCAAATCATCCCCATCACCCATCCCTTTCAAATCTCCCCCCTTGCCCCTTCCCTCCTAAACTCCCCCCACACCCCTCCCCTCCGAGACTCTCCCTCGCTCCTCCCATCCTAGACTCCACTCTCACCCTTCCTACTCAAAGCGTCCTCCCCGCTTCTTCCCCCTTCCAACTTTCACCTTCATCTCCCTCAACCTTCTGCCTCACTCTTCCCCCTCCTCAAATAACACCTCACTGCGCCTCACCCAATCACCATCAAACCTTTTGTCCGCCCTATTCTTCCCTTTCTCCAAGCTATTCTGTAATCTCTGACACACCTTCAACAGCTCTCCCTACCTCTTCCTCCTCTTCCACATCTTACCCTACCACTCCCCCCCCCCCCTTTTCTGTATCCGATGCTCCCCCTTCCTCTTCCTTAACATTATGGCCCTCAAACATCCGGGGCCTTCGCTCAAACTTGTCTGATCTCTCCATACAGGTTGCTTCTGACAAACCAGACGTGATCTGCTTAACAGAAACTTTCCTCCTTCATGATGTCTCTGATTCCTTGGTATCTCTCCTAGGTTACTCGCTCCTCCGGTATGATAGACCTGAGCCTCGTCCTGGAGGTGGGGTTGCTATCTTTATAAAAAACTCTCTTCCTCACTCGCCCTGCACTGCCCTCTCCCCACCTCACCCCCAGGAATACCTTTGGCTACGGCTTCCCCTTTGCTCCCACCTTTTGTTCATATGTGTGTTGTACCATCCACCAAATAGTGATGACTCCATCTACATCTCGCTGTCTGATAATATGGACCAACTTCTATCTACCCATCCCAACTCTCTCTTCCTCATATGTGGTGATTTCAACTGTCACCATGCCAGTTGGCTGGGTGTGGGTACCTCTCTCACCAGCCATGGCTCTCCAGCAAAGGACTTCTGTGATTGACTGGGACTGACACAATCTGTCAATTTCCCGACCCGGATCTCAGTCAACGAAGCATCTTCTCTTCTGGACTTGGTTATGACTAACTTCCCTGAAAATGTCTGTGGCTCTTCTTCTGCTCCAATCAGCTTATCTGATCATGTGCTTGTTAAAGTGGACATCTCTCTGACCATTCTCAGAGAGCCTCCTCAGCGTCGACGAGTCTGGCATTTCACTCAGGCCAACTGGCACGGTCTTCAAGCAGCCATCAATCATCTGGACTGGTCTCCCATCTCTACCGCCTATGACATCAACTCATCCTGGGAATTCTTCCAAAGTAAATTGCTCTCTCTCATGCACAGATTCATCCCATCTCGTCTTCAATTGTCATACCCTTCCTCCCGTCCATGGTACATGGAATCTTGTGGTGAGGCTATTGCCCAGAAACAACTTGCTTTCGTCTCCTGGAAAGCAAATCCAACGGAAGGAAATCTCATTTCCTTTCACAAAGCCCGAAACAAGTGCGTGTCCACCCTCAGGAGAGCCAGGAAACAATATCTCTCCGTTCTCAGGACGGAACTATCTTGTCTGTCTTCCTCTTCCAAATCCTGGTGGCATCTGGTCAAATCTGTTTCTGGTGTTTGTTCCCCCTCCATCCCCTCCCTCACCTCAAATGGCCACACGGCTGACTCCGCACGTGAAAAAGCTGAATGCCTCAACTCTGTGTTTGCCTCTAAATCTTGTGTCCCAAACCCATCCCTCTCTGTACCCACCGTACCCAGTCGTACCCAGTTGCTCCTGGACTCTGTGTCCTTTCCTCCTGACAAGGTGGAAAAGTTTCTGTCAACCCTCGACTCTGATTCTGATTCTGCAACTGGATCTGACGGCATCAGTCCACGGGTCCTAAAATCCTGTTCTTCCGCTCTTTCACTCCCTCTCTCTGTTCTCTTCACCCTCTCTTTTGCTCAAGGTCATCTTCCATCTGCTTGGAAATCTGCCAACATCACTGCTTTGCACAAAAAAGGTGCAAAAACAGATCCCAGCAACTACAGACCAATCAGCCTTCTCCCAATTATCAGCAAAGTCATGGAATCCATCATTGCTTCAGATATGAAATCTTTCCTCTTCTCCAATGGCTTGATCTCTGATCATCAATTTGGTTTCAGACCTGGACACTCTACTCTGGACATGCTGCTTCTGCTTTCTCAACAATGGATGGAGGTCCTCAATGCCAAACAGGAAATTAGAGCAGTCTCCCTTGACATATCACGTGCCTTCGATACGGTCTGGCACCCCGCTCTGCTCACCAAACTCTCCTCTTTTGGTATCCATGGAAATCTCCACGCATGGCTGGCAGACTTTCTCTCTAGTCGTAGTCAACGTGTGGCCCTGAATGGGTTTCTCTCATCTCCTCTTCCTGTTCACGCTGGAGTTCCCCAAGGCAGTGTTCTGGGCCCTGTGCTTTTTCTGGTCTTCATCAATGATCTCTCTGACTCTCTTGAAAATCCTCTCTATCTCTTTGCTGATGACTCTACTCTCTGTCGCTCCATTCTTCCTCCCTCAGATCGGCAGTCTGCAGCCTCCTCACTCTCTGCAGACCTGGACAAAATCACAGACTGGGCAAACAAGTGGAACATGTCTTTCAATCCTGACAAATCTCACACTCTTACGATGTCTCTCAGAAAAGACCGACTGGACAACCCTCACATCCACTTTCTGAATAATCCTCTCTAAGAAGTTCTGTCACTCAAGCTTTTGGGTCTCACTATCTGCCATGATCTTTCCTGGGAAAACCACATTTCAAATCTGGCCTCCAAAGCCAGTCTCCGACTGGGCATCCTCCTTCGTGTGAAGTCCTTCCTTGGCACACCTGAGCTCCTCACCACATACAAGGCTTTCATCCGCAGCTCAATGGAATACTGCTCTCCCCTCTGGACTGGTGCTCCTGCCTCACACCTAGCTTGTCTTCACGCTGTTAAATCCAAAGCATTCAGAATCATTGGAATCTCCCGTGATGAAGCTAACTCCAAGGGCCTCTCACTCACTCACCGCAGGCAGGTTGGTGGTCTTTCCATCTTCTCCCGACTCCTCTCTGGCCTTGCCCCCCCAGCTCTCTCTGGGCTCTGTCCTGCAAATATTCCTGCAGGTCGCACAAGATCTGCCTGCAACCCTCTTGTTGTTAAACTGCCAAAATCAAGACTCTCTGCTCACCTTCACTCCTTCATTCCTCTTTTCTCCCGCCTCTGGAACAAAGTCCCTCACTCTCTTCAATCCCACTCCACCCTCCAGGTCTTTAAAACAGCTGTTCACCACCATCTCTTATCTTCCCCCATCCAAAACCTTGATCTTTTCTGTCCCCGCTAATTTCACCCAACTACCACTTTTTTGAAATACCAAGTTCTGTCCTGGAAGTCCTTGGTGTCCTTGTGTTTTATACTTCTCCCTCCCCCCCCCCCTTCCCATGCCTCCTCCCCCCAAGCCCTCTCCCTTCCACACATCTCCCTGCTCTCAAATGTTGTGTTTATGTGCTTCCCCTTCTCTCCCCATCTTGTCTTCTGCTCCCTCTTTTTATATATTTTGTTTGTCTGGTTGATTTGTTTGTGAAGTAAATGTTAGCTTTTTCACGAGCCTCGATTCAGTATACAAAAAAATAAAAAATAAATAAAGGCGAAGTTGATGCGCTCCGGCGATCGTTGGAACAATGTCCGATCAAGAGCAACCGAGGCGTAGACGGTCGAAGCGACACAGAAGTCACGTGGTCCAACACCCAGCAAACTTGCAGTAGAAAGGGAACTCCCAAAGACGTGATCCAGACGTGCACCTGCACCATTCAATCAGTGAACCGCAGTGCAATCTTCAGTCGCCGCTTTATTGCACAGCTGTCCCCAGCAAACCACCGGAGGATAAGCCCAACCGACGCGACAAAAACCTTCTCCGATGAAGGTAGAGCACGGGGCGAAATGGCGACGGCCCTCACTCGAGCCAGAGCTTCTAGGCAAGGATTCTCCGGAATCTCAATGCCGATACCCATCTACGCAGGCTCCACAATACTCCGGTGATATCGCCTATCGCTCGAACTTCCTTTCAAGGACTCAAAGTCCACTCGCGACGTTCGCTCAACCACGCTCCGTACAGAGCTTGAAGGCACATCTTTCACTGTCCTCACATCTTCTTCTTCCTCACTCTTTATTCTTCCGGGTCACGATCCGATTTCCTGTCTCATTTTTACCATGAGTGCTTTTAACCTTTTAACCACAATAACCATTTCCCTTAAACAACAATACCCATAATACTTAGAACCCGCAATAATAATAATAATAACAGCAATAATAATAATAAGTGCCTAATCCGTAACACCTCCCCCCCTCAAGAAAAAAAGTCTGAACACAGCGAAAACTTTCTTTGCCGGCAAACTCTTTAAACAAACAAAAATAAACTCACAACCCCAAATCACCAATTCCCGTGAGCAACAATTATCAACATCTCAAAAATAAAGCAACAAAATTTTACAACCCACAGAGATTTCCAAGGTTAATTGACTCTGGACAATGCGTCAGCCACGACATTTTCCCTGCCCTTTACATGTTCAATTTCCCCATTGGACTCCTGCAAAGCCAAACTCCGTCTCATCACCCTCTGATTTTACTTTTCGTTTCTTTTGAATGAAGGTTAAGGGGTAGTACTCAAAAACCCAAAGTCAAGCAAATCTACAGCACTTTTCCCAGGAGGCCGAGCTGAAAGCCAGGTTCCATGGTGGTTGGGTGGTGAGGCCTGGAATTATTCACTACATGGACGCCTTTAGGAATGTGGAGTTTACAGTTAGTCCGTGCAGGAAAGTTCACTACATGGACGCCTTTAGGAACGTGGAGTTCACGGTTAATCCATGTAGCGAAGTTCACTACATGGACGCCTTTAGGAACGTGGTGTTCACAGTTAATCCATGTAGGGAAGTTCACTACATGATGCCTTTAGGAACGTGGCGTTCAAGGTTATTCCGTGTAGGAATCTTGGCTCGGCTGCTCCGCAGCATTCCGTGCTTCAACTCTTTCTAAGTTTCCTAACAATCACGGTTGGACCACTTGTCACGGTAGTCACATGAATAGCGGTCTCCTTCTCGGCCACTGCTCGGATAATCCTTCCTTCGGGGGCTGCCGTAACTCTGGGAGCCTCCATAATAATATCGATTGCGGCCATCACCAAAACTACGACTCCGTGGTCCTCTTCTGTAGATCCCACGACACCGATGAAATGCCTTCCCGACTGTTATGGTCCGACCCTCCAACTACTTGCTATTCAGATCCTTTTCTGCCTCTCTGGCATCCTTTGAGTTTTCAAACGTGACAAAGCCAAACCCTCTTGACTTTCGTGTCTCCCTGTCTTTTATCAGCAGCACTTCCAAAAGCGGTCCATATTTGCTGAAGGCAGACTCCAGAACATCTTCCTTTGTTTTGAAGTTCAGTCCACCGACAAATAACTTGCTAAATTTGTCGCCATCCTTAACTGGTGTGTTGTTATTTTCCCTACTGGGCTTTTTAACAACCATCGGGTTACCATAAACTTGACCACCGGCCAAATCATTCCCGATAACAACAGATACTCCGTCTACAGGAAGCCTGGCTTGTAAACCGACGGTGACCGGTGCTGACATCAAATCAGACTCCAAATGGATGACATGAAGTGGAGCTCCAACACAGCCACCAATCCCCTGTAAACGAACACTATCACCAGTTGCTGTCTCCTCTGACAATGACAAGATGCCTTCAAGTATTAAAGATTGATGTGCTCCTGTGTCACTCAATACCCTCACAGGTCTCCGGTTAGTCGAGGCTCCATCCAGTGACACAAACCCCTCTGAAATAAATGGTTGGTAACCCTTTTGATGGCGATTTCTCACAATGGCCATTGCATTTGGAGTTGTACTAGTCGAACTCGCTCCTGATTTTCCCTTTTCATGGTGTAACACTGGGACATCAAGTGTCCAGGTTTATGGCAACAAGCGCAAGTAGGACCGGAGGAGAACCTCGTGGTCTGCCTCAAGCCCCCCGGAGGATATGTCTGCCTTGGAACTGTTGTCTTCTGATTTCTAGAAGTCGTGGTATCAGAGTGGTCCTCATCGTCATCTCGAGGCCGCCCCCATGAATTTTCGTTCTCCGCCCATGATGTACCATAGCTCCCCTGGCTAGGTCTAGGCGAGAAGTTAGGTTTGTGGAACCCCATCCTGTGTGTTAAGGAGTAGTCATCTGCCATGGTTGCTGCCTCATACAACTTTGGTACTTTCCTTTCTTCCAGATGTACTTTAATGTCCTCGTGGACACACTGCTGGAATTCCTCCACCAGGATCAATTGTCGCAATAGTTCGAAGTCTTTCCCAACCCCTTTTGAATCACACCACCTATCAAACATGGTTTCTTTCATTCTGGCAAACTCCACATGGGTCTCACTCTCCCTCTTCCTGGCATTCCGGAATTTTTGTCGGTAAGCTTCCGGGACCAATTCATCGGCTTTGAGAATGTTTTTCTTCAATACCTCATAATCTGCGCATTGGTCAATCGGTAAAGCCGAATAAATATCTTGAGCTTTACCCACCAGAACACTTTGCACTAATATGGTCAAGGACCCTTCAGGCCAGTTTAGCAGTTGAGCCACCTTCTCATAGGGTGAAAAAAATTTGGCTACCTCCTTTTCATTGAAGGTTGGAACCAGCCTCACATGTCTGCCAACATCCCAGGTGTTCTGACTAGGTGTCGAACCAGTCGGCATGGGTGGTACCTCTCCCCGTTCTCTCATTAACTCCAGCTCCTTGACCTTAATTTCCTGCTGACGCGCCAATTCACGGTCCTTTAACTCCCTTTCAGCTTTTCTCTCCTCTGCTTCGAGTTCTCTTGCAGCTCTCCTTTCCTCTGCTTTTTTGTCTTCTAACCTTTCCTGGAGTTCTCTTTCAACTCTCCTTTCCTCTGCTTTTTTTTCTTCTAACCTTTCTTGGAGTTCTCTTTCCTGTTCTGCTCTTTCCTTTTCTGCTTTCCTTTCCTCTGCTTTTAACCTTTCCTGGAGTTCTCTCTCCTGTGTTGCTCTTCTTTCCTCGCTCTGCCATTGCATCTCAATTTTTTGGAGCTCCACATTTTCTTGTTCCTCAGGTAAACAATCCCAGGCTACCTCTTCCCATGTTCCTAATCCCACCATAGATTGTATCACCACTTCTGCATCTCTGCCTTCCTCATATTAGTTCGGACCTCCAAGCTAAAATGTTTGACCAATTTCAAGAGGTCCGATTTTACTAACGCTCTGAACTGTGCTTCACTAGGGGTCACTGCAAACTTCTCTGCATCAAACTCCATGGTGACTATTGTTAACACCTGTTAACCTTTACACAAGAAATGTAATAAAATAAAATATAAATTTTTTTTTGTTTTTGGAAAAATTTGGGAATGTTGGAACAAGTTCCAAATTTGGGAATTCTGGGAATGTAATGGAATTCTTTCCCGGACTAAATTTAGGGAATTTTAGATCCCGGACGCAGACCCAATTTCGAGCCCACAAGTCAATTGGACGAGCCCCCAATTTCTGTTACGGGGTCCTCTGCAATCTCCTGGTCTCGGTAACCTCCGAACCCCGAGAGAAACCCCGGCAGAAAGATATAGATGTTATTCCGTGTCAAAATCAATCACTAATAAAACCATCCATGAAACCATCAAAGGAAACAATCCAAATCAATAAGGAAACCACACCCTTGGTTGTCAATGCACCAATATTATATTAAAAGCACACAAAAAGAACCATACAACAATGGTGGCAATCAACACTACAATCAATATCTTAAGATGGTAACCCCAAACTCACGGCACTCCCAGGAAATGGAACTGAGCCCTCCTCAATGTCTCTATAACCCTCCAAGGCGAAGTTGATGCGCTCCGGCGATTGTTGGAACAATGTCCGATCAAGAGCAACCGAGGCGTAGACGGTCAAAGCGACACAGAAGTCACGTGGTCCAACACCCAGCAAACTTGCGGTAGAAAGGGAACTCCCAAAGACGCGATCCAGACGTGCACCTGCACCGTTCAATCAGCGAACCGCAGTGCAATCTTCAGAAGCCGCTTTATTGCACAGCTGTCCCCGGCAAACCACCGAAGGATAAGCCCAACTGACGTGACAAAAACCTTTTCAGATGAATGTAGCGCGCGGGGCGAAATGGCGGATGGCCCTCACTCTAGCCAGAGCTTCTAGGCAAGGATTCTCCGGAATCTCAATGACGATACTCGTCTACGCAGGCTCCACAATACTCCGGCGATATCGCCTATCGCTCGAACTTCCTTTCAAGGACTCAAAGTCCACTCGCGACGTTCGCTCAACCACGCTCCGTACAGAGCTTCAAGGCACGTCTTTCACTGTCCTCACGTCTTCCTCTTCCTCGCTCTTTTTTCTTCCGGGTCACGATCCGATTTCCTGTCTCAATTTTTACCATGAGCGCTTTTAACCTTTTAACCACAATAACCATTTCCCTTAAACAACAATACCCGTAATACTTAGAACCCACAATAATAATAATAACAGCAATAATAATAATAAGTGCCAAATCCGTAACAATAGCCTATTTTACTCCAGGGGGTCCCGGGATAACCCACCCAAAATATCGTTGGGATCGGTTCAACCGTTTTTGCAATACCTGAGAATGGACAGATGGACATTTGGTGATTTAGAGTAAGTCTAGTGAGGTACCCGTGCTATGCATGGGTGGGAGGCCAGAAGCAAACAGACAATGCAGAAACGGCGAATGCTAAAGCATGAAACCAATAAATTCCACATTCCTGTAGCACCTTCAGTCACACGTCAGACATGGACAGCAAGTTCGTGAAGGACTTCTATGAAAAACGTACACGTTGGCAAACAAATGGGTACGTTTGTTCCATTCCCAGTCAATGGCGAATCTGCATATGGTGATCCACGAATACACGTTTAGAAAGTAGAAACCTTCACGGCATTTCGTCATTCACTTGAACTCGATATCTCTTTTATCATTCCAAACAGCATAACTCCAATCACAAATGAAATATCATTAATATACAAAAGAAACTTTGAACAACATTCATGACATAAACAAATATTTAAATCCTGATGTGAAGTTCCATACGGTTGGGTGAATACAATAACAAATTCAAAATCGTAATTGTATTCACTCAATTCCAATCATCAATTTATACTTTAACAAAACGATTAACACGATTAACGTTTAACGATTTAAAATTACGACCGAATGACGGTTGTATTTGGATATTATCAAACCCGCGCATTGCCATCATCTGTCCTCTTCCGCATTCGCAGCAGGTTCATATTTGTCATCAAAATCTAAATAGTATTTGTAGAATTTCAATAAAAGCCACATCACTGTTCATATCGGTAAATATTATTCCATCGTGTTTGGAAAAAGTGGAAAATTGGAAAACTTGGAAAAATTGGAAAAACAATACAGCCTATTTTACTCCCAGGGGTCCCAGGATTACCCACCCAAAATATCATTGCGATCGGTTGAGTCGTTTTTGCAGGACCATCGAACGGACAGACGGACATTTGGTGAATTATAGTAGGAAGAATGTTTGGGTTATGATGGAGAGGCATTCAGACAATTATACAGGAAGTCTGGAAATTACTGTAATAAAAAAACCGTAATAAAAAAAACAATGAAATGGGATACAATGAGGCAGTTTTCTGCATGTGAAGGAACATATCTCAAAGTTTAAATAACTTTTTCGTTTAAATAACTAAATAATAAATAACAAGAAAAAACAGTTTTCCTTGGTTTAAAGAGACCAAATCATCAACATAGGTTCAATGAAGCTTCAGGACAACCTACGACGGGAAGCCGTCATAGAGAAAAAATATTTTCTTTTATGAACGAAAAGAAAACCGAAAAAGGCTTATTGATTACAGTTGGAATTTGGAACGGTAATTTGTGGACAGCGTGTGCAATACAATCTTGTATATACTCAACAGCACTTCAGCATAGTCCTTATTCTTTTAAAAATGCAATGGCAATCACTCAATATTTATGTCATTAAATGGCCAACCTGTACTGTTGGAGAATTCGCCAGGAGCACAAGGAACGCAATCAAAACAGCAAAAAGGTTCTCCTTTTCGGGAAACTCGACGTGTTCCCGGTAGGCAGGGTTCACTGCAAATTGAAGAAGGAACCTACAACAAACAAAAATACAACACATTTTACCTTTTCACATAACGCATTGATAATGATGGTGCCAGCTATCTAAATTGCTGCCATTGTGAAAAATGTAAATGTAATTTCTAAATACCGCCTCCTTAAAATATCGAATTGCTCCTCAAATCAGCTCCAGGTCGAGAGGCCTAATTCTGTAATGATTTGAAAACTCATCAGCTTACTTATTTAATTATCCTCTTCGTCCTGATGGGACATAAGGCTGCCCTTTTCAGCTTAGTCATGTTCATCACCCTTTGCTCCAGAAAGATTTTCTACCTCCACTCATTCATCAAACTGATATGTATCACAATGATCCCTTCCACAGTCAGGCTGTTGTACATTCCTTGTCCAAAGATCTGCATTAAATATGTACCTGCACTCATAAACATGGAACATTGGATTCAATTCATGAAAGTCTAACATTCTACGCTGTCCCTGTAGCAGGACAATGTACTATGTCATGTGCAAAGGTTAACTAAAGATGAATATACCCCCATATCCTCTGCTCCAATCTCTTCTTCTGCTCCAATCGGTTCTTCTGATCATGTGCTTGTTAAAGTGGACATCTCTCTGGCCATTCTCAGAGAGCCTCCTCACCATCGACGAGTCTGGCATTTCACTCAGGCCGACTGGCACAGGTTGCAAGCAGCCACCAATCATCTGGACTGGTCTCCCATCTCTACTGCCTCTGACATCAATTCTTCCTGGGTATTCTTCCAAAGCAAACTGCTGTCTCTCTCTCTCATGCACAGATTTATCCCATCTCGTCTTCAGTTGTCTTACCCTTCCTTCCGTCCATGGTACACTGAATCTTGTGGTGAGGCAGTTGCCCTGAAACAATTTGCCTTTGCCTCTTGGAAGGCAAATCCAACTGAAGGCAATTTCAGTTCCTTCCACCAAGCTCAGAACAAGTGTGTGTCTACCCTCAGGAGTGCCAGGAAGCACTATCTCTCCACACTCAAGAATGAACTCTCAAACCTGTCCCCTTCCTCCAAATCCTGGTGGCATCTGGTCAAATCCGTTTCTGGTGTTTGTTCCCCCTACATCCCCTCCCTCACCTCAAATGGCTACACAGTTGACACCGCACGTGACAAAGCCGAATGCCTCAACTCTGTGTTTGCCTCAAATTCTTGTGTCCCAAACCCATCTCTCTCTGTTCCCACCTTACCCAGTCAAACCCAACTGCTCCTGGACTCTGTGTCCTTCTCTCCTGACAAGGTGGAGAAGTTTTTGTCAAACCTCGACGATGATTCTGCAACTGGACCAGACGGCATCAGCCCACGGGTCCTAAAATCCTGCTCTTCCGCTCTATCTCACCTTCTCTCTGTTGTTTTCACCCTCTCTTTGGTCAAGGTCATCTGCCAGCATCTTGGAAATCAACAAACATTACCGCTTTACACAAAAATGTGTGCAAAAACAGATCCTTGCAACTACAGACCAATCAGCCTGCTCCCAATTATCAGCAAAGTCATGGAATCCATCATTGCTTCGGATATCAAATCCTTCCTCTTCTCCAATGGCTTGATCTCTGATCATCAATTTGGATTCAGACCAGGTCATTCTACTCTGCACATGTTGCTTCTGCTGTCTCAACAATGGATAGAGGTCCTCAATGCCAAACAGGAAATCAGAGCTGTCTCCCTTGACATATCACGTGCCTTCGATACGGTCTGGCACCCAGCTCTGCTCACCAAACTCTCTTGCTATGGTATCCATGGAAATCTCCACGCTTGGCTTGCGGACTTCCTCTCTGGTCGTAGTCAACATGTGGTCCTGAATGGATTTCTCTCATCGCACCTTCCTGATCTGGCTGGAGTTCCCCATGGTAGTGTTCTGGGCCCTGTGCTTTTTCTGGTCTTCATCAATGATCTCTCCGACTCTCTGGAAAATCCTCTCTATCTCTTTGCTGATGACTCCACTCTCTGCCGCTCCATTCCTCATCCCTCAGATCGGCAGTCTGCAGCCTCCTCACTCTCTGCAGACCTAGATAAAAGCACAGACTGGTCAAACAAGTGGAACATGTCTTTCAATCCTGACAAATCTCCAACTCTTACGATGTCTCTCCGAAAAGAAAGACTGGACAACCCTCCCATCTACTTTCTCAACAAGCCACTCCAAGAAGTTATTTGGCTCAAGCTTTTGGGTCTCACTATCTGCCATGATCTTTCTTGGGAAAACCATATTTCCAAGCTAGCCTCCAAAGCCAGTCGCCGACTGGGCATCCTCCTTCATGCGAAGTCCTTCCTTGGCACACCTGAGCTCCTCACCACATACAAGGCTTTCATCCGCAGCTCAATGGAATACTGTTCCCCCCTCTGGGCCGGTGCTCCTGCCTCACACCGAGCTCGGCTTCACGCTGTTCGGCTTCAGAATCATTGGAATCTCCTGTGATGAAACTAACTCCGAGAGCCTTTCACTCACTCACCACAGGCAGGTTGGTGGTCTTTCTGTCTTCTACCGACTCCTCTCCGGCCTTGCTCCCCCAGCTCTCTCTGTGCTCTGTCCCCCAAATATTCCTACAGGTCGCACACGATCTGCCAGCAACCCTCTTATGGTTAAACTGCCAAAATCTACGCTCTCTGCTCACCTTCACTCTTTCATTCCCCTTTTCTCCTGCCTCTGGAACAAACTCCCCCACTCCCTTCAATCCCACTCCTCCCTCCAAGTCTTTAAAACAGCTGTTCCCCACCATCTCTTATCTTCCCCCATCCAAAACCTTGATCTTTTCTACCCCCGCTAATTCACCCCAGATACACTTTTTCGAAATTCCAACTTCTTTCCTGGAAGTCCTTGCAGTGTCCATATGTTTTATACCTCTCCCATCTCTCACCAAGCCCTCTCCCTCCCACACTTCTCTCAATGTCCCTGCTCTCAAATGTTGTGTTTGTGTCCTTCTCCCTCTCTCCCGATCTTGTCTACAGCTCCCTTTATTTTGTGTTTTATGTGTCGGTTTGTGTCGGTTTGACTTTTTGTGTGATTAATGTTAGCTCTTTCACGAGCCTCGATCTTGTATACAAAAATAAATAAATCCATGTGTGGTTAACCCTTTGGGACAGGCACAGTCTCTGGAATTCCGAGCCTGACTATGTGCCATTATGTCTTTGGAAGCACCACCGAGCATGTTTGTTGTCCCCCGTCGCACAGCGTAGCGAAAGGGGGACTATGGCATTCCCCGCCATCCGTGTGTCCGTGCGTGTGTGCGTGTGTGCGTGCGTGCGGGCGTGCGGGCGTGCGTGCGTAAGCGAAGGGCCGCATTCGAATTTGGTGTGTGGGTGCAACCCACGTCAAAATCCAAGATGGCCGCCGCCATGTATGTCTGATGCCATGTATGTCTGAAACTTGTGAGATGAATATCTTGAAACATAAGCGAAGTACCAACTTCTAATCTGGTGTGTGGGTGTATCTCGGCATAAGGAAGAAAGCTTTTGAAAATTGGGTCGCCACGTCAAACTCCAAGATGGCCGCCACCATATATATGTCTGAACCTTGTGAGCGAAATATCTCGAAAAATACGCGACGTACCAACTTCTAATCTGGTGTGTGGGTGTATCTAGGCACAAGGAAGAAGGCTGTTTAAAATTGGGTCGCCACGTCAAAATCCAAGATGGCCGCCGCCATGTATGTCTGAACATTGTGAGATGAATATCTTGAAAAATAAGCGAAGTACCAACTTTTAATTTGGTGTGTGGGTGTATCTCGGCATCAGGAAGAAAGCTATTGAAAATTGGGTCGCCACGTCAAAATCCAAGATGGCCGCCGCCATGTATGTCTGAACCTTGTGAGAAGAATATCTTGAAAAATAAGCGAAGTACCAACTTCTAATTTGGTGTGTGGGTGTATCTCGGCATAAGGAAGAACGCTATTGAAAATTGGGTCGCCACGTCAAAATCCAAGATGGCCGCCACCATATATATGTCTGAAACTTGTGAGCGAAATATCTCGAAAAATAAGCGAAGTACCAACTTCTAATCTGGAGTGTGGCTGTATCTAGGCACAAGGAAGAACGCTGTTTAAAATTGGGTCGCCACGTCAAAATCCAAGATGGCCAACACCATGTATGTCTGAACCTTGTGAGATGAATATCTTGAAAAACAAGCGAAGTACCAACTTCTAATTTGTTGTGTGGGTGTATCTCGGCACAAGGAAGAACGCTATTGAAAATTGGGTCGCCACGTCAAACTCCAAGATGGCCGCCACCATATATATGTCTGAACCTTGTGAGCGAAATATCTTGGAAAATAAGCGAAGTACCAACTTCTAATCTGGTGTGTGGGTGTATCTAGGCATAAGGAAGAACGCTATTGAAAATTGGGTCGGCACGTCAAAATCCAAGATGGCCGCCTCCATGTATGTCTGAACCTTGGATCCTTGTGAGCGAAATATCATATCATAGCATGTTTTCTGCGTCTTCCACTTTGTCAACTGACATCACTTCCCCGACGGGGGACCTGGGCGTAACGCTTGTTTTCTTGGAATGTTCCTCTGAGCAATGTTTTTTTTATAACTTCAGTTAAAAATTGTAGGCAACAGCATCTTTCAAAGTGATATAAAATCTGCTTCCTCACTTTTGAGGGGGTGGGACGACTTCCCATTTTACCTTCTTCAAGGGAGTGGAACCTCACGCCTTCTGAGTTGTGGGAATTTCTTGGTAGACTGTTTGGCTCGGCATGTTTTTCAAGCTGTGGATAAATCATTCGAGAGAAAATATTGTTATGGATTTGGGAATTGTGTTTTTTTATTGTTGTGGTAAAATATCACCCTCCTTCCTCCATTTGGTGTATAAAGGTCAAAGGTCGTGCCCGTAATTATTCCATAAACAATCACGTAGCAAATCATAGATTTCTTCCTTGTTCAGTAGTTATCTCCTTATTATGTGTATTAGATTAAGGCTGTGTCTTCCATTAATTAACACTCCATTGCACCAAATTCAAACAAGGTAGATTCCCTTCACCTCCCCCTTTTGTCATGCCAACTGCATTGGGCGGTTTTCCGCGTGCGGTTTTCTGCATTCGCCACTGCTGCCCTTTGGCTGGGGCTCGCTCGAATCACCCCAAAACCTCCATTACGCACGCGGTCAAGTTGGGAAGGAAAGGCGTGTCTCCACCTCGTCATCGGAGGGTTGGGGCCAGGAGAGCCCCTACAACCAACCAAGCACGAGGGGTTTGGCTTGAGAGGGCGGAGGAAGAGCGATTGGGGAGGTTCGAAAAGGTTAGAGGGTGTGGCCGATATAACCCGCAGCGGGACGCCCCCCACCTCAGATGAGTCCTGGGAAAGCACGCGACGTCCCCACGGCGTCACGAAGAGATGATTGAGGAAAGAGGGAGAGAGACGTGAGGGGTGCCTGTATTGCGGCAATAGGCCGAGACCCTCTAGGCCCTATTGCCGGTCGGTGAGACGCGAAGCGGAGCTGTGTTTGCCGGGTTTTCGCCTCGACCCCAAAGCGTGGATCGGTGCGCGCGCTTGGAGCCGGACCTCGACGCCACCATCTACCTGGACCCTCCTCTGCCGTCCCAAACGATTCCTGTCCTTCCATCCTTTTGTGTACATGAGTTTGTTTTGTGTTTTCTGTCCTGGGTTATAAGTAAGTCTGTATAAGCTAGAAATTGCACTGTGTCCTTCTGGTCCGCCCCTCTTTCTGTCTTTATTTTCGTATCCTTCCTTCTCCTTGGTTTCTTTGGTCTTGTAAATAGTAGAAATAAATCATATTTGTATTTCCTACCTTGGTTCTTCTTCTTCTTCTTTCCTTTACATCCGTGTCATCCTTGTCTTTTCCCAATTGAAAACCTGTGGCACGATTTGGCCAACGTTTCGGAATCGGGTTAGTGAATGCTCATGACTCGAACTTCGGGTTGCTAAAAACCGCTCAGCAACTGGACCATCTAAAACCGGGGTTCGAGCAGGAGTCCCTCCCTTGCTTCATGGTCAGGAGTGGCACTCAGGTCCTTGGGACCTTTTATAGACCAAATACCCTGGCTGCTCCCGACTGGAAAGAGCGTTGGGACCCCCAGGACTCACGTCGGTCAGTCGCGGACAAGGGGATTAATCCCCCCTTCCTAAGGGGGAAAGACCGACGTAGAGATCCGTAACAATTTAGTGTCAGGGGTGGGATTCGGACCTGAAGCGTGAAAAGCGCGCTCAAATTTCGAGCGGCCAAGATTTAATTTTATTTATAACACCTAAATTGAAAATCGCACCATGGATGATCAAGGCGACCGGATGCCGGTGGGGGAATTAGAAGAGGGGTTAGGGGTAACCCAGGACCCCAGGGAAGTGTATATGGAGGAAATGGAGGAGGAGAGAAATGAAGATGAGGTTGCGGGGAAATCAGGTGCACAAAATGGCGCTCTCGCGCACGTGGTTGTAGAGGCACAAAATGGCGGCTCGCACGTGGTTGGGGCAGCCGCGCCCGCAGCACCGGTGAATTTGGACCTCTTTATGATACAAATAAGGGCGCTCATGGTCCAGACGAGTGAAGACCTGAGGAATGACTTGGGAAACCAAATTGTTGGAATGGGAAACCAACTTGTGGGATTGAGGGCTGATAGTGAGCGATTGGGGGGCCAAATCGGGGCAATGAGGGACGAAGCGAGGATACCAGTGAACAATTGGGAAATAAGTTTAAGGGGTTAGACAAAGGGATGAAGGAGGTGAAGAATGGGTTAACGGGGTTGGAAAATAGAATGGCTGCCCAGGAGAATCAGATAAAAGGGGTGAAGAATGGGTTAATGGGGTTAGAAAACACTATGGAAGGCAAATTGAGGGAAATAGGGGAGCAATCTGCCCGGGAAATTAAACAGATGGGGGAGAAGATAGAGGAGGTGAAAATCGGGTTGGAAGGTAAAATGGATGCTCAGAGGGATGAATTGGAACAGATGAGGGTGGCATCTACTAAATAAATGGAGGAGATGGGGGAGGAGATAAGATGAGGTGTGGGTGGGGATGTCTCGGGGGTACGCGAGGAGGTAAAGCGAGGTGAGAAGCGTATGGAGAAAGAGGTGAGAAATGGGACGGCAAAGTTACAAGGTGGCATAGAGGAGTTGACGCAGGGGGTGGGACAGCTGACAGTGGGACAAAGGGAGTTGAAGGAACAGGTACAAAAGAATACGGCTGTGATCGAGGAGTTGAAGGCGACCCAGAAGGAAATAAAGAGGGACGTAGCCGTCATTAGGAAGGAGTGTCAGACGGTACATGAGGGACTAACAGCAAGGTTGGACGAGGTGACAGAGGCAATGGAGACGAAAGAACGGGAGGTGAGGACGCACATAGAGACGGTCAAGGTGGCATTAGAGGAAGAAATTGAGGGGGCGCACCGGGAAATGAAGGAGGTAAAGGAAAAATTAGAGGAAGTGGTAGAGGGGGTGAGTGAAATTAAGAAGAGACGGAGGGAAACTAAGAAGGAGATAAGGGAGGAAGTGATGGAGTATGTGCAAGGTCTGTGCTCAAATCATGAGGATGTCCTTGCCCAACCAAATAAAGAGTTTGCAGGTGGCGGAGGAGGTGCGACGACGAGGTACCGAGGTGAGTGGCGATATACTCGGAAATGTATATGGTGTGAGGGGAGATTCAGTCGGCTTGGGGGGTGGAGTAGACCCGGGTGTTCGTGAGGGACCAATGGTGAGGTGTATGACTGGTCCGGAGGGTATGGATAAAGGAGGTGTGCAAGGAGGTCTGGCTATGGGAGTGAGGGGAGTGTTGCTGAGCAAGGGTGTGCGGGTATGGAGTGGGTAGCGGGTTGCGGAAGGGCGACCCAGGCATCGACACCAAGAGGGGTAGTGTTTGGAGGGACGGGGGATGCGCGGGAGCCCCCCGGGAATAGCGTACTGTGGGAGCCCCAACGGTTTGGTCCCGCGTTGATCTCGCAAGGAGTGACACGCGGGGTCCGGCCTTCGGGCGCCCACAAGGTCCCACTCGCGCCGTACGACGGCAAGAGTGATTTGAGGGCATACCTGGCGCAGTTTGAGTACATGTGCAGAGGCAATGGTTGGAATCCAGACGAAGGTGGAGTACACCCTGTGGGGGCATTGCGCGGTGCGGCGGCGGAGGTGCTGACAGCTTTACCACCGGGTGCTCTCACCCTGTCAGCTCTCCGTGCGGCTTTAATTAATCGTTTTGGTATTGAACAGCAAAGCGAGCTTGTTAAAGCTCAGCTTGCTCAGCGAAAACGCAAGCCCCAGGAGACCATCGGGGAGCTTGCCCACGACATTCGCCGCGCAGTGGGGATTGCACACGCGGACATGGCAGCGAGTTCCCAGAAAAGCCTGGCGCTGGATCACTTTATCCAGGCCCTTCCGGATCTGGAGCTCCGACAACAGCTCGCCATGTGGCGCCCGCAGACCATGAGTCAGGCGGCCGACGCTGCAGCCCGTTGGGAAGCAGCGAGGCCCCTGGCCCGGGGAGGCGAGCGCCACGCAGTGGCGGTGCGTCAGATAGGGCCCGTGATGGGGGGCGGCCCCCCTAGGGGGCCCGCCCCCAACGGGGGCCCTGACCTGGAGAGCATGGTTCGGAGGCTGGTGGATCGGCGCCTAGCGGGGCCTGGACCATGGCAGGCGGCTCCAGCGGTGGCACCCGGTAGTTCACGACAGAGTACCCCAATTCGGACATTCAGGGGGGGGCAATTTGGAATACAGGAGGCAAGCACCTTGGCAGGTGAGGTGCTATAATTGTGCTCGGCTGTGTCACCGTGCGTGGGAGTGCAGAGCTCCGCGTCGGGACATTCCCTGCCAACCGATGCCCTCAACTCCGCCCCGTATCGATCGGCCTAGCCGACCTCAGACACCCCCCCCCCCCCCCACCAGGGCCCGGGAAACTAGAACGTGCCGGGCATGCAGGGCGGTGTTCGGCAGTAGGGGGGTGGAGAGGAGCCCTTATTGACGTGACAGGTCATTCATTGTGGCCAAATTGGGACAGGTAGCTTAACAATTCGGTGCAAAATTGCCGGCGTGGGGGTAGACGCCGTTGTGGACACGAGAGCCAGCGCCACGATCATCAGCCCCGTGATCCTTAATTCGAGTGCAGACGGCTGGGGTAAAATCCAGCGTCTGGAAAATCATAGTTTGCAGTTGGCTACCGGGGCAACGGCTCCGATCATAGGGCGTGGTTTTGTGACCCTCAAGTTGGGATCGGTAAAGAGGGAGATAGAGGTTTGGGTGGCGGAGGTGTGCGACCCATGCTTAATAGGGTTGGATTTGTTGACTGCCAGCGGTTGTAAAATCGACTTGAGCCAGGGGATACTGCAAGTGGGAGTGGACGAGCTACCATTGGAGGGGGTGAGCACGGCCGAGAGGGTGGTCCTGGAGGCTCCTGAGTCCGTGACCATCCCTCCGGGGGCCGAGGCCATAGTGCCGGCCCGATGGTTAGCTCGCCCGACATGGCAGGAGTCCTGCGGCCTGGTCGAACCGGTGGCAGCGCGATCCATACCTGGTTTAATCGTGGGCCGCACCCTCGTAAAAACGGACGGGGCCAGTGGTGGCCGTTCGAGTAATTAATATTAGTACAGAACCACGCACTATAGTGAGGGGCACGAAAGTAGCTGGCTGCACCCCAGTTAGAGAAGTCGCGTCAGTGAGGGGCGAGAACGTCCAGCCGAGCCGGCCCCCTGGGGGAGCCTTCAATAAGTTCTAGGAATTGGCCTGATCCCATTTGCGAGATGGTAAATCATAGTAGCGTAGAGTTGGGAGGCACCCAGAGGGAGGCCTTACACAAACTGGTGCGGTCCCATTTGGACCTCTTCTCCTTGTCCACCGAGGATATTTGACGTACGGGCCTGGTGAAACATCAGATCCACACCGGTGAGGCCCGGCCTATTCGTCAGGCCGCCCGACGGCTCCCTTGGAGCAAGAGGGCGGAAGCTGACGAGCAGGTTGAAAAAATGCTCGACGCAGGCGTGATCAAGCCCTCGGGAAGTCCCTGGATGTCACCTGTTGTGCTGGTTAAAAAGAAAGATGGGACCACGCGTTTCTGCGTGGACTATCGCCAGCTAAACAACGTGACACTCAAGGACTCATATCCCCTGCCAAGAATTGATGACACCCTCGATGTCGTTGCGGGCTCAAATTGGTTTTCAACTTTAGACCTCAAGAGTGGGTATTGGCAGTTGGATATGGATCGGACAGGGAAGGAGAAAACTGCATTTTCCACAGGTAAGGGGCTGTATCAGTTCACTGTGATGCCGTTTGGTTTGTGTAACGCCCCCGCCACCTTTGAGAGATTGATGGAACATGTACTAGGCGGCATGCCATGGCAATCATGCCTGGTATACCTGGATGACGTCCTAGTCCATGCCAAGACCTTCCCCCAGGCTTTAGCTAATTTGGACCAGGTGTTCGGGTGCCTCAGACAGGCAGGGTTGAAGCTGAACCCGAGTAAGTGCACTTTGTTTGCAAGAGAGGTGGCCTATCTAGGTCACGTTATCGGTCACGAGGGGGTAAAAACGGACCCAGGCAAAATTGCAACGGTAGAGGAGTGGCCCGCACCACGTACCATCAAGGAGGTGCGGGGATTTTTGGGACTCTGCTCCTACTACCGGCACTTTGTGGAGAAATTTGCGGAGTTGGCCCGTCCCCTCCACCGGCTTACGGAGAAGGGGACGCAATTTAATTGGACAAGGGAGTGCCAAGAGGCCTTCCTAAAATTGAAGGGGTGTTTGACATCCGCACCCCTTCTAGCGTACCCCATTAGTGACGGGACATTTACCCTGGACACGGATGCGAGCCAGGAAGGATTGGGCGCAGTTTTGTATCAGACACAGGAGGGCGTGGAGAGAGTGATTGGTTATTATAGTCGGGCCTTAAGTAGGCCCGAGCGAAATTATTGCGTAACTTGCAAGGAATTATTGGCTATGCTGGCTGCCATGAACCATTTCCACCCGTACCTGTACGGGCGGAAATTTTCGGTTCGAACTGACCATTCCTCCTTGCAATGGCTCCTTCGGTTCAAGGAACCGGAGGGCCAAATTGCAAGGTGGTTGGAAAAGTTGCAGCAGTACGATTTTGATGTGACCCATAGGGCCGGGAAGGCCCATGGTAATGCGGACGCACTCTCTCGGCGTCCTTGTCTGGGGGAAAACTGCAAATTTTGTGCGAGACACGAGGAGAGGGAGCAATTGGGCGATTCTGCCCCGATTCTCGTCGTCCAGGCAACCCGGGTGAGAGGGCCAATTTTGCCACTAACCATGGACGAGGAATTTGGAGATTTGGCATGGAGCACGGCCCAGCAGGAGGATCCTGTTTTGGGGCCGGTGTTCAAATGGGTCAAATTGGGGCAAAGACCAAAAGGGGAGGAGGTCACCCCCCTCGGGGCACAAACAAAGGCGTATTGGGCTCAGTGGCAGACCCTGGAGTTGAAAGGCAACATCTTGTATCGCAAGTGGGTGGAGGTTCCCTCTGATAGAACTTCCTGGCAGGTGATAGTCCTTGACAAATTTAAGAACGTCATATTACAACAGGTGCATGGTACCCGCTCCGGCGGCCATTTGGGCAGGACAAAGACAACATCTCGGGTCCGCCGGAGGTTCTATTAGGTTAATATGGGGTGCGACATACAGGACTGGTGTCGGAGATGCGACGCCTGTTCTGCCAAAAAGGGACCAGCACAGAGGATGAGGGCCCCCCTTCAATTACACCAGGTGGGGGCCCCCCTTGAGCGGGCGGCAATGGATATTCTAGGACCGCTGCCCCGCACCCGCCAAGGTAATAAGTACATCCTCGTTGTAATGGACTATTTCACCAAGTGGCCGGAGGCCTACGCCCTCCCCAACCAAGAAGCCGGGGTTGTAGCACAGGCCTTCGTGGAAGGATTTGTATGTCGGCACGGGATTCCACAGGAGCTGCACACTGACCAGGGTCGAAATTTTGAAAGCCAATTATTAAAAGATGTGTGCAGACTCCTGTCAATTCGGAAAACCAGGACCACGCCCTTGCGGCCACAATCTGACGGGATGGTGGAAAGATTCAATCGAACATTGATACAACAACTGGCATTGTTCACCACCACCCGTCAGGATGACTGGGACGAACATCTCCCGTACTTGTTAATGGCCTACCGAACCAGCCAGCACGGGGCCACCGCATGCAGTCCAGCGTTGCTTATGTATGGGCGGGAGTTACGGGCTCCCGCCGACTTGCTATGCGGTCCCGTGCCAGACACCATGGATACACCGCCGAGGGAGGGTTACGCACGTCACTTGGAGGAAGGCATGGAGCGGGTCCATGCCTTCGCCCGCCCCCACCTCCATCTGGCAGGGGCCAAGATGAAGCGCAGGTACGACGACCGGAGCCAGGGGAGTCAATACGCTCCAGGGATGAAGATTTGGTTCTTTAATCCCCGGAGGCGGAAGGGCAGGTGCCCAAAACTCACCGCCCCCTGGCAAGGGCCGGGAGTCGTCCTGTCGCACGTCTTTGACGTGGTCGTTAAGATTAAAATGGGGCCACGGGCCCTCCCTCGGATCGCCCATGCCAACCGGATAAGACCTTATGCCGGCGAGCAGGCGGCCTCGTGGATCGCCTCGGCTCTAGATGCCGAGGCAGGACCCAGTACCTCTTGCGACGAGGGCTCGTAGCGTCAGAGGACTGGGGGGGGGGGGGGTGGTGGTAGTGAGAGATGCCCGATGTGGTGGGATGGCAACTCTGCCATCCCTCACACCGGGGGCAAAGGAGCAATAGCTATGGGGTTTGGCAGTAAAAACTAGCCCGGGAGGGTTAGGATAAAATGGTAGGGACCTAGAGATGACCATAGGTAACGTTAAGGTTAGGTAGCAACATTGGACAGGTAGTCGGGGACATAGAGAGGGTAGTTGGATTATAATGACGAGGGAGCGCAATAATGTAAGGGGCGACGGGGAAGCGCGAGTTTTAGAGGGAAACCAGGTAGATCAGATGATGCCGAGTGGGTGTTTAAAAGTGAACAGGTGTATGGAGCAGTGTATGAGTGAGTGATGGTGATGTGTGTCGTGTTGAGCAAATGGTCCTGGAGGAAGGAGGGTGCAGGAAGCACCAGTAGGAGTGATTGCACAGGTGTGCAACTACAGGTGTATGGAGAATGGTAGTATGGAATATATGGAGTATGGAATGGATGGTATGGAGTGAGTATGGTGGAAACTGTGGAGTATAGTGGATGGTGCGAAGGTGTGAATGGGGGAAAAGTGGACCCCCATCACGAATACCCGGGGAGGGTAGTTTAAGAGTTAGGTAGAGGGCACAGGTAAATTGTGGTTGGATATTGGCATCTGTGGTGCGTGTGGAAGAATGGTGATTGGATGGGTGCATTAGTGTTGTGGAAATGGCTGGGCGTGTGGCCTGTTAGTGTGTGTAGTTGGTTGGGCACTCCACCACTGTGAGGATGTCGGCCAGGTGAGGCCCTAGGTGGGCTCTGGGCGCCATTAGAGTTGTGGATGGGGCCCGAGCATCCGGAGGAAGGACCCGGGTAGCCCAGTGCCAGAGAGGACACCGAGTGGGGAGAGCGCCAGAGGGCCTTCCCCAGTTAGATAGGTTAGGGTGAGGAGCAGGTAAGCTCGGAGGCAACTACAGTGGTGGAGGTGTGCAGGTGGGTAGACCTGCTGGGAGAGCCACACGACCCAGTCCTGAAATTGTGCAAGGGCACAGGGAGTTGAATCGGGGGAGTGAGACCCCAAATTGATGAAGCACCACAGTTTGGTCAATGGGAATTTGGTTCTTAAAACCACATAGAGTAAGTTGGCCAATGGTTTTGCAGGGAAAGACCCCGGGTAATGTAAAGTGTATTAAAGTCATTTAGGAAGTAGTTAGGATTAAGAATCTCTTCGCACCATCTACATCCACTCACCTGAGGCGATGACGTAACTCCACACCATGCCATGTTTTATTTTATTTTTTGTGCAAATGTTTGGAATATGAGATGCATCATGACGTGGGTGTGACATTGTGCTTTGTGTTCCATCTCTCCCTCCTTATGAGGATTGATGATGAGTTGGTGATGGCAAATTTTGGTTAGAGGGATTGTGGGGACGAATTTGGTATAGGGAAAATATGGGGAAGACGTGACAGTAGTGACGAATTTGTAAATGTGTAGATTTTTGTGTACATATGGGGTAAGGGCAAGGGTAGAGTAGGTAACAGGGGGGGTGACGTACGGTAGGGACGAGCTTTCTCACTTCGCTCTCCGTACGCACCTCTTCTTGCATTGCCTTGTTGATGTGTACCCTTGTGGCCTTACCCCTCGCTCACCTGTCTTCTCCCCCCCCCCCTTGTCTCCCACGCGAGGACTGTGCGCCACTGGGCGCCGAGGGGAGCGTGCGGGAGTCTGCCATTGTGTGCCTGAAACTCCCGCAACCAGCTGTCTGCATCGATGCACCACGTATGGACCACATGTCTGTGGCTGAGCACCACTCATGGACCCTACGGGTTGGGGCATGGCCCCTCTGCTGGAACCGGCCATGATGGCCCGAGATCTTGCTGGCGGACCTTGGTCACAGGGCACCTATGCCACAAAGGTGAACCACCCCTAGTCGGCCCTGTGGGCCATAAATAAAGAACAATGGACACGTTTTGTGCATGTCATTTGATTATTGCAAATAGGCCGCCAGCAAAGAAGAAAGACAACAACTGGAAGAATACCAATGGCCAGCAGAGGGAGCCGGAGAGGAAGACCAGCACCAGGGTTTGTTGGGTATTTTTATTATGAACTGTGGTGACTGTGCACCGATTGGTGCTTGATGGTGTTTTGGTGCTTTGGTGCGTTTTGGTGCTTCTGGTGCGTCGATGCAGCACAGGCTGTTTCCCCCACCCCCCCCCCCCCAAAAGAACAATCACAGGTCCTGGGTTAGTTTTGTAAATACAAGTAGCGTCACTATAAATAATGCTCCCCCATCGTTCATGTTGTAGTTTGAAGACAATTCTGCAATTCGGTTAGCTGTGGGCGTGAGTGTTAGGTAGGGTGCAATGGAGCAGCGGGACATATTTATTTATGTTTTAAAACTGTCACACTCAGGGTCAGGTTAAATGTAGAGGGAACTACACCTACGTGCCACACTAAAGGTAAAAGCAATAGGCCCGGGACATGCCTAAAAGGAGGAGGGTGCAGTGTTATGGATTTGGGAATTGTGTTTTTTTATTGTTGTGGTAAAATATCACCCTCCTTCCTCCATTTGGTGTATAAAGGTCAAAGGTCGTGCCCGTAGTTATTCCATAAACAATCACGTCGCAAATCATAGATTTCTTCCTTGTTCAGTAGTTATCTCCTTATTATGTGTATTAGATTAAGGCTGTGTCTTCCATTAATTAACACTCCATTGCACCAAATTCAAACAAGGTAGATTCCCTTCACATTCCCCTTTTGTCATGCCAACTGCATTGGGCGGTTTTCCGCGTGCGGCTTTCTGCATTCGCCACTGCTGCCCTTTGGCTGGGGCTCGCTCGAATCGCCCCAAAACCTCCATTACGCACGCGGTCAAGTTGGGAAGGAAAGGCGTGTCTCCACCTCGTCATCGGAGGGTGGGGCCAGGAGAGCCCCTACAACCAACCAAGCACGAGGGGTTTGGCTTGAGAGGGCGGAGGAAGAGCGATCGGGGAGGTTCGAAAAGGTTAGAGGGTGTGGCCGATATAACCCGCAGCGGGACGTCCCCCACCTCAGATGAGTCCTGGGAAAGCACGTGACGTCCCCACAGCAGCACGAAGAGACGATTGAGGAAAGAGGGAGAGAGACGTAAGGGGGTGCCTGTATTGAGGCAATAGGCCGAGACCCTCTAGGCCCTATTGCCGGTCGGTGAGACGCGAAGCGGAGCTGTGTTTGCCGGGTTTTCGCCTCGACCCCAAAGTGTGGATCGGAGCGCGCGCTTGGAACCGGACCTCGACGCCACCATCTACCTGGACCCTCCTCTGCCGTCCCAAACGATTCCTGTCCTTCCATCCTTTTGTGTACGTGAGTTTGTTTTGTGTGTTCTGTCCTGGGTTATAAGTAGGTCTGTATAAGCTAGAAATTGCACTGTGTCCTTCTGGTCTGTCCCTCTTTCTGTCTTTATTTTAGTATCCTTCCTTCTCCTTGGTTTCTTTGGTCTTGTAAATAGTAGAAATAAATCATATTTGTATTTCCTACCTTGGTTCTTCTTCTTCTTCTTTCTTTTACATCCGTGTCGTCCTTGTCTTTTCCCAATTGAATACCTGTGGCACGATTTGGCCAACGTTTCGGAATCGGGTTAGTGAATGCTAATGACTCGAACTTCGGGTTGCTAAAAACCGCTTGGCAACTAGACCATCTAAAACCGGGCTTCAAGCGGGAGTCCCTCCCTTGCTTCAAGGTCAGGAGTGGCACTCAGGTCCTTGGGACTTTTTGTAGACCAAATACCCTGGCTGCTCCCGACCGGAAGGAGCGTTGGGACCCCCAGGACTCACGTCGGTCAGTCACGGACAAGGGGATTTATCCCCCCTTCCGAAGGGGGAAAGGCCGACGTAGAGATCCGTAACAATATATAACTGCATTTTTTCCTATTCTGTACATGTTTCAATCATCAATTTTATGTGGCATGACTGTTGTGAGTACCGGCATCTTTCGTTAAAAAAATGTATTTTCTCTCTTTCTCTCATTACCCTGCACTCGCGAAGCGAAAGGCAGGGTTAAGCATTCGGGCACGTACGTACGTACGCACATGCGGGTCTGCATTTTAAAAAGTCTTTTTCTTGGCAACCATTGGTCCGATTGACATGAAATTTACACCATAGGAGGGGCTCCTCCTGCAGAATATTTTAGTGAATATTATGACATCACAGGTCACGTGGTACGGGCGCCATCTTGGAAAAACCCAAAAAAATTGCACCTCTATATCTCAAAAACCGCTGCACAGAAATAATTGAGACAGGTCTCGTTGCAAAGAACTCTCCATGCCGAATAACATACGTGAATGATGACATCACAGGTGCCGCCGTTATGACGTCATAATTCGACAAGTAAAAAACTTTATCCAATCAGGATAAAATTTCTTTAGCATCTTCTCTGTATAAATTGATGCAGAAATAAAATTATAATTACGTCGTAAGTCACATGGTTCGGACGCCGTATTGTTTTGAGTCAAAAGCCTGAAAAACCACCAAAATCAAATTTTCTCCAAAACTACTGAACAGATCGAGGCCAAGCGTTGCAGGAAGAATCGCATACCCATGACGAACAAAAACGTCAGTGAGCATGTCGTCATGCGTCACATGGTTTCGGAGTTATGACGTTTTTAAGCATAAACAATTAAAACCCAGCTCCTCCCTCATTTTTGATCCTATTGAGGGGAACCTTCACAGATGTGTTCAGCATATCAGTCTGCTAAAATAACCTTTTGGAATTTGCGATAAGTTTCGTGGTTTGGCAGATATACATAATTAAACGAAAATATTTTTAAAAATTATTACTCTTCAACCGCTTCATTTATCGACGTGAACCTTTATATTGTAGTAGAGGTCATGAAGTGTAACACGTGTGCAAAATTTGAAAATGATAGAATGTCTGGTCTGGAAGCTAGAAGTTGTTATTGCGTGAAGAAGAAGAGTCTTCCAGACTGGGAATGGAATTAATTATCACACTGCACATGACGAGCAGGCAAAGCACGGAGCGACCTTACGGAGTCATTTTGACCTCAAATAAAATTCTGATTTCAGATTTGTCAATCACTGTGGTATATTAATACAAGAACAAAACAGATTCGGCAAAATCCGGACGATTTTTGACGAAAATATAGCATTTGTGTCTGCATTTCAGTAAAGCAAAGTGTGCCGTGTCAGCATTTAAAAAATTGAAACGTGGCTCATTGTAAATAACTCCACATGGGGAATAGGTGTTGTTAACGATGACGTCATTGGTGCCATAATTATGATGTCATAATTCGACAGGGACAACGCTTAGTCTGATCAGTTTGAAATTTAATTGAGAATGATCTATGCAACAATTATTTAGAGAATATAAATTTATAATGTTATCGCTCACGTGGTCTGGCAGCCATATTGGATCAAAAAAAAAAGAAACGTTCAAAAATAGAAGAGTTGGCTCACACCAAGTTGACAGCGCAGGGTAAGTATACCATGAATACCATCTAGTTGGCTTCTGTTCTGTCTCCCATTCTTTTCTCTTTCCCTTTATCTTCCCTCTCCCTTTTTTCTGTCTTCTGTTATCTTCTCTCATGGTCCCATTACAACCACTAATTGTGCACACCTCATTATATTTTTATTTGCACAACTCTCTACACTTGTACTCCTCCTCCTCATCTCCTCCTCCTCCACATCCTGGCTCACTGTGTGTGTATCTCTCTCCCTTTCTTTCCCCATCTCCTCAAGCATAACATCACCCAAATTTAAAAAGGTGCCAAGCTAATGGCATTTTTGCAACATGCTCAGAATCGACACAACAGTTTACAAATTTAGGATAATGATTTTGCATAGCAAACCCTTGTTGTGACCCTTGCCTTGTTGTTGTTGGTGTTCCATGTAATCGATTTTTCATGAATATAAAGTTGATGTTGTGAATTGAATGTTGAATCAAAATCACCAATGACCTTAAACTGCACATTCCCAGCTGAACCAACTTGCCAGTTGAGCAGCTCATAAGTGGCAGGTGGATCTCCATTTTTATCAAACATTAAGTGATTACCCATTTTGGTTTGAAAGTATATGTTCCGAAGGTACAGTAGCAGCTTGGATGCAAGAGAGGAACAATTCTTGATTAAGAGAAAATATATTCTTTTCAGCCTAATATTTGTATTTTTTAATGCCTCTGCCTCCGACGGTGGCCGGAGGCATTATGTTTTCAGGTTGTCCGTCCGTCCATCTGTCTGTCCATCCATCTGGGCTAAACCTCGTTTTTCTCAGCAATCACATGTGCAATTGAGACAAAACTTTTAGGCCAGGAGTAACACCCATGCAGAATGGTTTTATGATAATTGTTATGTCATAGGTCACGTGGTATGGCAGCCATCTTGGATTAAAAGCAAATAATTAAAAAATATTTCTCGGAAACCGCTTTGTGGAAAAATGTGAAACTTTGCACATTGTCAAGTACTCCCAATGGAAACAAAAGCATGATCATGATGACATCATGGGTGAAGTGGTATACTAGCAAAAAATGTTTTAATGGAATTCCTTATCCTAAAAATCTGAAATTGCATGCACATGATCTATGACCCATTTGTATTGAAATATTAAATTTATGCCATCATCACATGGTTTGGCAGCCATATTGGATTTAACCTAAAACCTTAAAAAAGCATCTTCTCCCAAACCACCAAATCGAATGACTCCAAGCTTTATGTGTATCATTGACTAGGCATGCCGATTAAAAGATTATCACGAAAACATCATTGGTCACATGGTGTGGCAGCCATATTGGATTGAAGGAAAATATTAAATAATTATATCTCTGAAACTGCTCAACCTATCGATGCAAAATTTTACAAATATCATCAAACACCACTGTTGCATATAGTTTGAAAATGATGATGTCATAGGTGACGTGGTTTTGTAGCCATCTTGGATAGAAAAACGAACCTTATTCGAGCAACACGAAACTTCACAAACGAGATCCCCTACCCATACATATGCAGAGTGTACATTTTTAAGGTCATATGCCATGTGGTATGGCAGCCATATACGCTTGAAAGCTGATATTTAAAAAAAAAATCCCTTCTCTACAAACCGCTTCACTGATCGATGTGAAACCTGCCATTGCTGGTGAAAATGTGATAGTTGAAAACAGCTGTAGGGATTTAAATCAAACTTGTCTATTTTTAGGACAGTCGACAAGGGCATCTAACCGTTCTGCGACCATGCGGAGGCATATTGGCGACACAGTAGCATTGCTCTAGTTTCATTTGTTTTGTTTCCTTTTTTCAACAAACAGTGACATGTTTATCCTTGTTCGCCTCTGATTTGATATTTATTGCTGCCAATGGTTGGAGGACATTCCCCCAAAAAATTATGCAGGTAAGAATTCTCTTATTTGAGCCTACTTAACTGCATAAAAATAATTTTCAGTCCATATTTTAGGGGAGTCAGCTGCATTTATTACATCCGCCACCAAAAGTGGACGGAGTTTAGTTTTCACCCCTGTCTGTTTGTATGTGAGCAGGGCATCTCAAAAGGTTGTGGATGAATTCTAATGAAATTTGGTGGACAGGTTGAGTGTGTAACAAGGAAGAATTGGTTAGACTTTAGTGAATATCTGGATCTGGATCCACAATTTTTTAAAGTGATTCTTCACAATTGGTTTGAGTGATTGGGCTAAAATGATATATGACATGATAACTCAAAGCTATGAGCATGATGAGACAAAACTTGCTGGACAGGTTGGGTGTGTGACAAGGACAAATTAATTTGATTTGTTAAAGATGGGCATATGATAATTTTTTGATTAATAAGTGATTCACCACCATTGAGAGTTTTTTTTTTTTTTTTGGATACATAATCGAGGCTCGTGAAAGAGCTAAGATTTATCACACAAACAAATCAAACAGACAAACAAACAAAGTGTATAAAAAGGGGAGCGGTAGACAAGATGGGGAGAGAAGGGGAAGCACATAAACACAACATTTGTGAGGGACATCGGGAATGTGTGGGAGGGAGAGGGTTTGGGGGGAGGTGGCGTTGGAAGGGGGAGGGGGGTGGGAGAGGTATAGACACAAGGACACCAAGGACTTCCAGGAAAGAAGTTGGTATTTCAAAAAAGAGGATTTGGGGTGAAATTAGCGGGGGTAGTTTAGAATGGGTCCAAAATTATATATATCCGGAGCAGGATATTTCAAAGAGTTGTTGACAAGTTATGACAAAACTAGGTGGATGAATTTGTTCGGTAACAAGAACAAGCCGATACGATTTTAGTTCAGCTGGCCAGATCCAGATCCGTCCCATCAGTGGGATACAAGACGTAAACTGTTCAGCCCAGGGGAGATGTTCGCTCTATTTAGTGCCGTTCTAATTATCTTTGCTGTAATCAAAGCAATTGAAAAAAACAAAAGCAACCTTCAATGCAAAACAATTTCAACTAGAACGGCACTGAGTAGAGAGCATATCTCCCCAAGGTGAACAGTTTACGTTTTGTATCCCAGCGTAGACCAGAAAATCACAATACAGAATCACATTGAATCAAAATCATGCGACCACAACTTTTTGAGATATCCTGTTTTGTATCGTGTTTAGCCCTATCTCCCAAAGGTGAAGAATCACTTAAAAATTCTACTAGCCGGATCCGAATCTGGATCGTCACCAAAATCCAAACAATTTCCTCCTCATCGCATACACTACCTCTCTGCCAAATTTCGTCCGAATCGTTCCACATTTTTTGAGATATCTTTTTCGCAAACAGACAGACAGACAGACAGGGGTGAAAACATAACCTTCATTCACCAAGAACCACAAATTATTATTATACTGGCATTATATTCACATCATTATACTCAAACCCTAAGCCTGGTGTTGGCTTAGTGGTTCGGGTGTTGGTTTGGGATCCTAGGATCCTGGTTTCGAATCCTGGTCTTTTGCTGATTTAATGCCAGGGGGGGTTGACTCAGCCTATCATCCTTTGGAGGTCGGCAAATTGAGTACCAGTTCACTGGTAATTCCCTGTGTGTTGCAAGAGGTGACCTAACAGGGTTGGTGGCAGGAAGGGCATCTGGCTGAAAAACATTGCTTCAAAAAGGGGACCAAAGTGCTTGAAAAAGGCCAACCCCTGCTCTGTGAGGAAAAATCATTATTTTAAGTAAAATATTATTTGATAAAGAAAATTAGATGCAGGAGAACAAAAACCTTAATTTCATCAAACACTCACCTGCCAAGGTTGAAAGTCATGAATGCTTGGACAAGTGTTATTTATAAAGAGGCTATTACTTCGTAAGCACTCGGACAAATTTTGTAAGGCATGTGCAAAACTGAACACAGCCAGGTATACATTATAAGCAACCCTAATCTGAGAAACATCTGTAAAACTGCCATTCTCACGATCCAGTGTTTCATCACCAATGCAGGCTGTTCTTGTAGAATCATCCGTATTCCATGTGCAATTAAATTGGGTTTCCCAAAAATTGTAAATAAAAGCATTGATTTTGCTTATACTCGTTTCAGGTAAAAAGTTCATATTAGAATCAACGTCTTCGTTTGTATTTCCCTTCCTCGTCCTCAGTAAAGTTGAATCAGTTTTATCATTGTTTCGTACATTGTTAAAAATGGTTCCCGATGTTGAAATGTTTGGTTTAACTGAACTTTCATAGACATACTTTGAAGTACGTGTGTTCAGTTCATTAAATGTGATAGAGCTTGCGATTGTGGTGTTCAAAAAAACATTTCTGAAATATAATAAAGGAAGTTCTTTGAAGGCAAAGCCTGTTTGGACACCTGCAAAGTCCATCCTATGTGTTTTGAAATGGGCAGCACCTCGGTAACGAAAGCCTGACTTTATTTGGAGTTGAGGCCTGAGGTGCATCAATAATTCTTGGAATCCAGGCATTATCCCTCTGCGCAAAGCAAACCCAATCGTTCCATAAAAAATGTGACTTAACTTGGGAATGGCAATTAATGATGATGATATCCAAGCTTCACTGGCCATCCAGGTTTTACCTGTGACATTACGTTTCAACAGCTCCACCGCAAACCCATAGAAACTTCTACCTGATGCAAAAACTAAGATGATTGTGGCTTTTGTTTCTTCTATCAGTGTACCTGCCAAAATGTGACACTGTTTAAGATCACATCAAGGTTTCAATGATAGTTCTGATTATTTAAGATTGATCATGGCTTTCTACTCTCTCACTCTTCCATTACTTTTAAAAAAACGAATCAGAAATTTCTAAAGATGTCTATGAACATGTTTTTCTTACCAAGACCATTATTATTGGAAATGTCATATTCTTCAGGGAGTATCTTGCGAAAAGCAATGCAAATTCCCGTTTCTTCAGCTTCAAACATAAACCGATCAATGCCTTGCTTTCCATAATCCCTGTTTACCTCTAGTGTACCGATGTACAGCCATCCAAAGTAAGTCACCAACTGGGCAAAGGCAATGGCTTGGAAAGCATCACTGGGAATTGTACGCAGAAAAGATGGAAACTCCTTTTTATCGCTCAGGCATTTGCATGAGGCAAAGTGACTTATCTGAGGAAAGATGTCAAAACTACATTGCATGAAAAAACTGAGTTACATCCATGATTGTCTTCCAAAGGTTACATGCTGGTTTAATGGCGAGAAATAACAGCAAAACATATCTGTATTATATGTATCTGTCATACAGATCATTATTTTGCTCAAAAAAAAAAAAGATAAAATGACAAGGATTCTTTTGCGTGAGGTTTTCAAGACTTCAAACGCATTAAATACGAAATATAAAGTGACTGATTTATTTTGAATAGCATTCGACCACTTCAAACAATGTGAGTGAATATTTGTTGTGCAGTTTAAAATTGTTGAATGACAAAACAATTACCTGTGGAGTAAAAGCCAGTGCAGTCATCCGTGCCATTGCAACTGAGCGTGCAGATGTACTTTCACCAATCACTCCGTGTGGTTTGCAGGTTACATCAAAATCATCTCCAATGATCTCTCCTACAAAGTTTAAAGATGCTTTGATGACTCTGTGCATATTCTGACACGAATCATAGATCACATAACCAAGTGTTATGTTTGGAAGCAGCAAATCATTTTTATTAATCTCCTCGATTGCAAAAATCATGGACAGGAGATGACGGAAATTCCTGATGCTGAAACTGAAATTCCAGTGTTATTAACTATTATAAAAGTTCCCTTAAATTGAACTTAAATGCAGAAGGAGGCCATAAGACCCGTCAAATGCTGTGCTTGGGTTTGGGTTGGTGGTGGACGCTCTATGTTTTTAACACCACCTAATCTGGTTAAATTACTATAGGAACTATTAAATGAGCAAATAAAGGATGGAAATTAGTGACTTACCCTTCACATTCTGCAATCTCTGGATTTTCCTTCATCGACAAATTACTTGTTGCTCCCGTGTCGTAAATTGAGAAGAAACCAGCGAGCATTACATCTCCTTCCACGACGACGCTTCTTTTCTCATTCTTCATAAATGGTTTGCATGGCTCTGCACAAACAGATGGAATGTATTTGCATGTTATTATAATAAACACACAGTAAACCAACACTGTCTGTGTGTTGTTTTCTCTGCACATAATAAACTGCTGTTTTCTCATCTGATCGCTCTCACAGTTTCAACGATACAATGCAGGCAAAAGAGTGCACAGACACTTTAATGTGAGAAATAAATTGAAAATATTAAATGTCAAGACATGAGGGGAAAACATAAACAAGCAGTATAATTTCAAAATACAATATTAACATCCTAAAATTTAATAATGTCATTATTCAATAAGCACAATAAACGTGTTATTATTACCTTCTGGTTCAATGCAGCAAAATATTTTTTGTCAGTAAATCATAATTTCTTTAATTACATCTTAATATAACTCACTGCAGACAGCATTTGTTAATTGTTTAAATACATGTTCACTTGAATTTTCAAGAAGGTGTGGAAACTTTAAATTATATGAAGAAGAGTAAAAATTCTGTTACAATAAGTTTAAGCATTACGTTTTTGTAAAAATAAGGATGAAATGTTGGATGAAATATTCCCTGAAAATATACATTTGAATCATAATAAAATGCGAAATTTGGTGTCTGTCTGTCTGTCTGTCTCATTAATTTTTTCACCACGATACAGTCGGTCGTCTGTCTCATTAATTTTTTCACCACGATACAGTCGGTCGTTACTTATCCAGTCGCAACCAAACTTGACAGGAACACTAATAGAATCCTTAGGAATGCCTTCACTCCCTCCTCCATTTATTTACAAATAAAACTAACTAAAGTCAATAACACCTACATCATCAACCATATAATATTTTCCTTCTTCTTCTTCATCCCCTCTTTCTCGTTTAAATCTACTCCCTGGAATTGAAGACATTGACGTCGTTATTCTTGAAAATAATATTTCCATTAGACCTTTCATTTCTTTATTTTCCTCCTCAGTGCATTGAGTTTGATTTATTTTCTGTATTACCTCAAATCTTATATTAATCTCACTGGTTTCCATATTTTTATATCTTTCCTCCCTCTCCTTTTTCTCACTCTCTTTCTGCTCTATTTTCTCCCTTGCCTCCTTCTCCTTTTTCTCCCTCTCCTCTCTCTCCATTTTCTCCCTTTCCTTCCTCTCTATTTTCTCCCTTGCCTCCTTTTACTTTTTCTCCCTTGCCTCCTTCTCCTTTTTCTCCCTTTTCATATGTCTCATATTAACTATACGAAAACATTTTGCTACCTCGGAGACATGCTGAATGGAGAAGGTGGATCAGACTCGGCAACGGTTGCTAGAGTGAGATGTGCATGGAAGAGGTTTCGGGAACTGAGTGGCGTGCTGATGAGGAGGGGAGTGTGGTTGAAGCTGAAGGGAAAGGTGTATGCTGCATGTGTGAGAAGTGTTATGATTTAAGGGAGTGGGACATGGGTAATGAACGTAGAGCAGCAACGAAGGTTGGAAAGGGTGGAAATGTGAATGGTTCGATGGATGTGCGGAGTGTCGTTGAGAGAGAGGAAGACAAATGATGAATTGTGAAAAATGATGGGAATAGAGCCCGTGATTGATGCTGTGAAGAGGAACAGGTTGAGATGGTTTGGTCATGTGTTGAGGAAGGATGAAAGTGACTGGTTGAGAAGAGTGATGGAAATGAATGTAGCAGGAAGTAGAGGACAGGGAAGACCGAGAAAGACTTGGCTAAAGATGGTGGAAGAAGAAATGCGGGCAAGGGGGTTAACAAGGAGAGATGCAGAAAATAGGGCGAGATGGAGAGAATTGTCATGGGGACCGCAAGGCTAACCCCCACTCTAGCAGGGAAAATGGCCTTAAAATGCATGTTGTTGTTGTTGTTGTTGTTTGCCTCCCTCTCTCTTTCCTCCATCTCCTCCCTCTCCTTTTTCTCCCTTTCCTCCCTCTCCTTTTTATCCTTCTCTACTTCAACTCCTTCCTCATCCCTTGCTACCATTATACCATCACCCCATATAATATGATGCATATATTCATCTGGATTTTGAGATATTCTTGTATCTGTAATTATTTTTCTCATAATAGGATACCAATTAGAATTGGTGATGATTTCTAAAAGAGTTTTATAATTCATAACATTGAGAAGTTCATTTTTATTTAATATTTTAATCAAATCTTCATTTGAGGGTTTATCAATATCACTATGAGGCCAGTCCTTAATTACAAAATTCCAATGTCTATGTTCTAATTCATAAGGAATGTAATATCTAACACCCTTTTCTTGTAGGTACCCTTGAATACAAAAATTACAATTCTCTTGAAGCCTTTTTCCTGCCATTTATGTGTCAGAAATATATGAGCGATTAATATTATGACAGGTAATACGACCCCATCTTCCAATTGTTAAATCAGTTTGTATTCCTCGGCTTTGTATATTTATCCAATTTCCTTCCTTCTTTGTCATATAAACTATCGCTTTGCTATCATTTTTTTTTTAAATCTTGAAATAGTGTATTTGTTGTTCTTCTTCAAATCAGTATCTTATCAGTATCTTCAAATTTGTTAATTGTACTTCCACATATCTTCTTATCCTCACCAAGCGGATAATATTCTTCTTTATTAGACTGATTAAAATCATGTCGGTCTTCTAAGTTTATTGAAAAAGACCAATTACAGTCATCCCTCGCTATATCGTGGTTCACTTTTCGCGGCTTCGGTACATCGCGGGTTTTTCTCGCTAGTATATGTAAAATTATATCGCGGATTTTTCGCTATATCGCGGGATTTTGCAGTATAAATGTATTTTTATATACTATTATTTTAAATATTTTTGTGGTAAAATAAGCATTTTCTAGCCTAAAAAATTAAAAAACGTAAAAAAATAAGAAAAATACGGTAATTAAAACATATTACAAGAAATAAAATACTGTACATAGTGTACAGTAGAAGGGTAGACAAAGAGACAAAGAGTTGTGCATATGGAAAATGCAGATGCGGCAGCTTCGACTTGCGCTAGTTACCCACGTAATGGGTAACTGTAATGCTCTTTCTGGCTGTGCAGTACATTCATCATCGTCATCACCTTCATCGTCATCAGTACTGCACAGCTAATTCATCATCATCTTCATCACGCAAGTTGTAGTATTGAAGAGCCGGGGCTCTTGCTTGATACGGACGAAATGACGGGCAAGACACAAACTCGTCCGAGAAGATATTTATTCTCAAAACCAACTCGGGAACACTGAAAAGCCCGTTTATCGGGCTGCATTATAAAGCACAACCAGAAACCGAAACCGAAAGCCACGCCTCTCAAGCGTGGCGTGCTTCGGTGGTCACGTGATCAACAGGTGTAGCTGATTATACCGGCACGCTTTGGCGGTCACGTGACCAGCCACTCTGGTGCCGGGGATCCCCGCCGGTGACGTCACCGGCTGGAGCAAGGAGATTCTGATGCTGGCCTTGCTTGGGGGACCCATGGGTCGCAACAGTATCTTCAATGGTGAGTACCCATTAGAATTTTATATGTTGTTAAAATTACGTATGTTTAAGAGTGTAAAAAGTGTTTTAGAGTATAGGAAGTGTTTATAAGAGTATGGGAAAGGTTAATAAGAGTGTGGGGAGGGTCATAAAGCTTTAAAATATATATAAATAATAAAATAAAAATATGGTCGCTACTTCGCGGATTTTCGTCTATCGCAGGGGGTTCTGGAACGTAACCCCCGCGATAAACAAGGGATCACTGTATACCCTAAATCAAACATATCATACCACCATTTGGCTATTCACATATTAACTATATGTCCTTCTTTATAAAATTCAATTGAAACCAGATAGTTAAATTTAATGAGAAAAGGTGTAAGGTCTGTAGAACCAGGTGTTGTGGTTGTAAATTTGACTTGTTTAACAAAATGTGCTGTTGAATATTTTGTTAAATCACTGAATCTCACCACGTCATTCGAATCTGTGGGGCTTGGATAATTGATTAATTTATGATAATTTTTCACATTAATATTTCTTGTTATATTATATTTTTGTCATTCAGCCTGTGCCTTTGTATAATAATTTGATAAATCAATATCCAACTCTCGGGATACTCCAAAGATAGAACCAACTTTTCCAACATGTCATTTATATTCAATTAAAATGACATCATAGAAATTTTCATTATTGTTGAGTTGAAATAATACATATAAACATAATTGACCACAACATTTAGAATTAATGTCTTGTACTTGAAATGTTTGTTAAACACCATTCTGTAAGAAATTTATTACTTCAAGAGGTGGTGGTATACCATAACTATCAAAATAATATTTATCCTGACTATTATGAAGACAAACCCAATAAGAACCATTCTGTGTGTCTAAATTCATAATAATATTCTTTGTATTCTTGGACAACTTTGTTAATTCATCTCTCATACAAATAACCACATTATCAATTTTTAGTTTTTTACAATACTTATGAAGTTCTATATTTGACGTTGTATTCTTTCCAAATTGTTTAAACCATTTATCCATTTATTTATGAGAAAGATATAATCCATTTACCCTTTTAATTAGTTTAACACCTCCCTGTGTGATATAAGAAAGCATATCTCCAACTAACAATCTTGCTTTATCAGGTAGGCTTTCAAGTTTTTGAGGAAAATCCACAATTACAACACTTCCACTAATTTGTTTCTCCAACTCCTTGTTATGTCTTTCCAATTCTTTTTGAGCTTTTAGTTGTGCCTTCCTTTCGTTAGCAGTTTTTACCGCTGCTGAAATACCACGAGGCAATGCTCCCGCCACACTTAAACCAGCAAATAAAGGAATTAGAAATAGGAGAAATCCTCCTCTCGTCTCTATTATTGAATATTTCTTTAACATCAGGTTTTGATATTTTAAATTTAAGTGAGCCAGTATCATTCAAGGTTTTCACCTGTACTCTCATGAGTAAAACATCAATTCTTATGTCTCCTTTTCTTTGAATTGTATGAACGCTAATCACACAAGGCTTTTGATTTTGAATACAAGACCATAGTTTATCAAGATTGATTTTATTCCTATATACATCAGTTGATACTTTAGCACTCATTTATTTATTAGAAAAAATTATGTGATCTTAATCATAACACCATTATCTGTATTAATCTGAAATTCTGTTTTTTCCAAAAGCAATCAATATGTGTCAACTTCTTCACTCTCTCCTCTTTCAATGCATAGAGAAGTATCCACTCTGTTAGACTTTATAGTTTCCTTTTGAGATCTCAGGTCAATTGCATAGATTGTATAAAGTTTTTGAAACGCAACCATATCCAAAATGGGATCTTTATTACCGTTGCTTTCACATACCTTTTGGTAAGACTTGTAGGCTTCTGCATAATCATTTTTTTCCCAATCAATTTCCAATCTATCTCGTGGGTAAAATGTACCATCAAGGCAAACCCGAAGTTGTTTCACTTTAGCATTATCACTCAGCACATTATTCTTATCAGTACCTTCATCTCCATCTGGTTTCTTTAAAATGTGCCATACGTATCGTGGCTTTCCTTTAAGAACACCCAAATTTTTCCTTGAAGAACACCCAAATTCCAAGTGTAAGTAGTTTGATTCAATTTAACGTGTTGTCATCTTCTTTTAAGGTATGATACATTTAGCGGTATCTTTGAGTGAAGTGTTATACTCAACATCTCTTCCGTTTTAAGATTAGGAATGTATTCACTAATATACAAACACATTTCATCAATAACAAATTTATTATTATCACCAAAAGCATTAGCAACACCAAAAAGCAATCTATTTGCATTATTATTCCTTTGTAGTTGAAATCGAATTTTAAGTCCATACAAAGCTTTATCAAAATCACAAAATCCAAATATAACCTAAAGGGGAACTGCTATGGTAAAACTATTGTCTGCTTTTGTTTCATCGTTATATATTGACTTTCTTTGACAATAACCAGGGTCTGTGTTTGTTCCCGTTGACATATCAGGTACAAAAACTTCAACAGCTCCCTTACCCATTCTTTCACTAAACGAATATAGTGTAAATTTCATCATTCCAGATGTAGCAGAGACATAATCCACCACTTCAACCTCTTGTGTTCCAATATACAAACGGACACTATCAAACATTTTCCAGGAGAAATCATTTACAAGTGTAGCATTGGTGTTATTCGCAGCCTTAGTGAACTTTAATTTACACAACAAGAAACTATCAGCGAGATTTAAGTAAGTTTGTTGATTATTTATTTCAAAACTTTTTGTTCTGTTTGAATTCCAGTCTGTTCCTGTTATAGCATTTACCTTAAAATAGTCGTTCTTTTTCTTAGAGTTTGAAATGATAATCGTATCATCCAAATCATAGATACTATCAATCGCTTCCATACTTGTATTTATATTATTTAGTAAAAAAAAGATGCTAAAACCATTGATACCCTGACACAAGTATTTGAATGATTTTTTGTTGTTCTGGTGAAGATAGTTGAGTTTTGCCTTTTTAAATTTATTTGATTGCTTGTAATTTATGAGACTCCTTTTGAGCATCTTTTATGCGCCTTATAGCACCCGCTACATTTCCCACGGCAGAAGCAGTTGGACCAATTAGGTCTTTATGTTTAAGAATGGTTGAACCAATACCCATTAGAGTATCAATTATCCCATCTCCTTTGTTTTGAAATTGATGTCCTACACCCCATTGTCTCTTAGGTTTATATTGTCCTCTGCCAAGAAACATACCTTCACCCTTATAGTATGGTGAAAGGAACATCCCATCCCCATCATTTGCAATTATTTTATATTTTCCCAACTCGTGTTTTCTCACAATCATCATATTTATTTATTGGAAAACTTCACGTAGGTGAATTCTGATGGATGTAATTTCTTCATTGAAGGAAATCATATGATTATCTTGATCGGTTATCCTAATATTTACTCTGTATATGGTTTGTCCTGACACAGTTAAATAGACAAGATTATTTGGTTCCATATTGAATTTATAACCAATTGGGGTTGAGTATGCGCTGAATGAAAATATTTTATTTGTTCTTATTCCATTGTTATAAGCACCATCAATCAAATCACAATTAATTAATACAGAATTTATACCGGAAGATATTTGAATAACATTGTCACTGTAAAACGTCCCAACTTTATAATTATTTTGAGTCTAATAGTTGATTTTGAAGTATGTTTTTGAATATCTATTACAATATTTTTTGAATCATCACCTTAGTCTTTCATAAGACGGGCAATTTCAGAAGATATTTGAGAAATCTCATGAACTCCGGGTGAAACTGTTATAGTTTTATATCCACTTCCTGAATTAGAACTAAACTTGATGTTTTTCTCTTTGATATTAAACAAGGTATTATAAGTTTCCATTGACAATGAAGATGCCTCATATTCTTTTGCGGGGTCAAGTTGTGGTGGGTAAGGGAATGAAGCTGTGTAATCACTCGTTGTGAAATCCAAAGTAAGGATTGTGCTTCTCATCTTATGTAATATGTAATGAAATATCTTTGTATTGACATTTATTAATTATTTTCATGTTCATCAACTGGTCTAAAATGGCTGAGGCTTCATTTAAACAATAGTTGTTTCCAGCTTTCTTACTACCTAACAACAATAACAATCTATTCACCAATTGTGATGGGTTATTTGGAAGAAAACTAACACCTGAACCAAGCTTACTTAAAGCATCAATAATATGTTTCTCTTTCGCATTCTTCTTACTTTTACCAGCAACATAAACCCCATAATCAAGAGAGTTTTGTAAATCAATATATACTCTATCATCTTCATTTTTCATATTCAATGGTTCATTAAAATAACGTGAATTAAGCCTATTACTTGTTGCTTGTTTTCCATCTTTTGTTAGAAGAAACATTAATCTCAGGGTTAATTTAACAGGGGGTTGAGCAGAACTCAAGAACATCAATTCATCATTATGTATCAATACCTTTTCTTTCACAAGATGAAACACTGCTGTTTCTTCTGTTGGTATGAGACCCGCTATGGTTTTTGTAACCGTTGAATATTCGTTGTTTGAAATAGCCTTCACAATAAAATTGGGGGGTTGATTTGTCTCCTCAAGTTGCCAGAATAATCCTTCATCATCTATCTATAATTCCATTAATCTCTGTGTGTATGTGTGTATGTGTGTATGTGTGTATGTGTGTATGTGTGTATGTGTGTATGTGTGTATGTGTGTATGTGTGTATGTTTGTCTGTGACCGCTGTTTCTCGACAACCACGGGTCCGATATACTTTAAACTTGCCAGGTATATTGCTGGGGACCCGAGGATGTGCCTTTTCAAGGTTTCATATTAATCGGACAAGTACTTACCGAGCTATGTCCAAAAAACGATTCAACCAATCAGAGAGCAGCGAGTTATCGCGTGTGCCGAACGTGGCGAACACACTCTGCCTCGGACGGCACATTTGAGAGCGTATTCATTTATTTCACGTTGGCAAACTATGTTGCCGCTATGTTGGCGTTAAACTATGTTTTAAAACTAATTTGCGATTCATCGTAATTGCGAATTGCGAATTGCGATAGATGGCGAATAATCGTAAAGACTGCACTTCCGGCAGCCAATCACAGAACCCGTTGTTGCGTAGCCTATTAATGCTTTTCCTTTTCATTTTTTAAATTGAATTGCTTGATTCCTTGCGATTAAATTGCAAAAAGCCAAAATACGTTGGCGCTAATTGAATTAACACTAAATGGCGAATAATCGTAACTGCGACATGCGAACTTCCGGACAGTGAGGACTTCACTTCCGGCCTTACGAAAGTGCCGACTTCTTCCCACTTCCCACTTCCCACTGTCTTATCTTCCCACTGTCTTATTGTTAGATCTAGCTATTCTATCATATCTATATTATACTTACCATCTATATACTTACTGTCTATCTTATAGATAGATTGTAGATAAAGACAATGCCCCAATCGAGTCGTCGTTTACGAGAATGAAGGAACGAAGCTGCACGGCGTGCACGCGCAATGGAATCTGTCGAAGAACGAGCTGCTCGCCTGACACGCGACGTTACGCGCGTGACAAGTCGTCGTGCAGCTGAAACGGATGAAGAACGGACTGCTCGCTTGGCAGACAACACTCGACGCATAACAAGTCGTCGTGCAGAAGAAACGGATGAGGTAGGGACTGCTCGCTTGGCAGACAACACTCGACGCATAACAAGTCGTCGTGCAGAAGAAACGGATGAAGAACGGACTGCTCGCTTGGCAGACAACACTGGACGCGAGACAAGGCGTCGTGCAGAAGAAACGGATGAAGAACGGACTGCTCGCTTGGCAGCCAACACTCGACGCATAACAAGTCGTCGTGCAGAAGAAACGGATGAAGAACGGACTGCTCGCTTGGCAGACAACACTGGACGCGAGACAAGGCGTCGTGCAGAAGAAACGGATGAAGAACGGACTGCTCGCTTGGCAGCCAACACTCGACGCATAACAAGTCGTCGTGCAGAAGAAACGGATGAAGAACGGACTGCTCGCTTGGCAGACAACACTGGACGCGAGACAAGGCGTCGTGCAGAAGAAACGGATGAAGAACGGACTGCTCGCTTGGCAGACAACACTCGACGCATAACAAGTCGTCGTGCAGAAGAAACGGATGAAGAACGGACTGCTCGCTTGGCAGACAACACTGGACGCGAGACAAGGCGTCGTGCAGAAGAAACGGATGAAGAACGGACTGCTCGCTTGGCAGACAACACTCGACGCATAACAAGTCGTCGTGCAGAAGAAACGGATGAAGAACGGACTGCTCGCTTGGCAGACAACACTGGACGCGAGACAAGGCGTCGTGCAGAAGAAACGGATGAAGAACGGACTGCTCGCTTGGCAGCCAACACTCGACGCATAACAAGTCGTCGTGCAGAAGAAACGGATGAAGAACGGACTGCTCGCTTGGCAGACAACACTGGACGTGAGACAAGGCGTCGTGCAGAAGAAACGGATGAAGAACGGACTGCTCGCTTGGCAGCCAACACTCGACGCATAACAAGTCGTCGTGCAGAAGAAACGGATGAAGAACGGACTGCTCGCTTGGCAGACAACACTGGACGCGAGACAAGGCGTCGTGCAGAAGAAACGGATGAAGAACGGACTGCTCGCTTGGCAGACAACACTCGACGCATAACAAGTCGTCGTGCAGAAGAAACGGATGAAGAACGGACTGCTCGCTTGGCAGACAACACTCGACGCATAACAAGTCGTCGTGCAGAAGAAACGGATGAGGAACGGACTGCTCGCTTGGCAGACAACACTGGACGCGAGACAAGGCGTCGTGCAGAAGAAACGGATGAAGAACGGACTGCTCGCTTGGCAGACAACACTCGACGCATAACAAGTCGTCGTGCAGAAGAAACGGATGAGGAACGGACTGCTCGCTTGGCAGACAACACTGGACGCGAGACAAGGCATCGTGCAGAAGAAATCCCTCACCAGCGAGAAGACCGGCAAGTAAGGGATGCCCTGCGCCATCAGGATGTACACCGTGTGAGACTAGAGCAGGCTCACCATGACAATCGCAACCTTGCTCGATACGATGATACCGATTTCTTCCGAGAGGTACTTCATGGTGAGTACAGGCACGCGCTGAGCAGGACCTCAATATTTCAATGCACTAAATGCTCGCATTGTGCTGCTTTGGTGTGGAATGAGGAGAGAAGAGGATTTTGCTGCAACCACGGCAAGGTCGATCTTATGCATGATCCTACGAATCCAAAACCCGGTTCAATTCCATCACAACCTCCAGATGCTATTAAAAACCTTTTCCTTAACCAGGCCTTTGTGAAGCACGCGAAACAGTACAACAACGCGCTGGCAATGGCAAGTATCGGTGTCCGAGAGATACGTATGCCTGGCTTCAATCCTGGAGTGCGCATACAAGGTAAGGTTTACCATTACATTGGTGCTCCTCTTGCCGATCTGGGTTGTACCCCACGCTTTGCTCAGATCTACTTTCACGATCCAGCCCATGAGCTGGATTATCGTCATGCCCACACCTCGAACAGTGGCCTGAATGAGCAGTTTTTGCTAAGAGCACAACAGGCCATTCATGAGTGCAACCCATACGTCCAGCAATTCAAATCTGCCATTGAGTATGTGGTTCATAATGATAGCGCCAATGAACTGAATATTGTGTTAACAGGTCGCACGCGGCGCCGAGACCTTCATCATGGTACCGTCAACCTTCCCTCACCAGACAGCGATGTGGCTGTCATTGCTCCAGGGGCAATGACAACAGAGCAGTTTGGAAGGCTGGCAGTCGCTGTTCACCTCAGAGGAGGGGGTTTACAGACAATAGATGCCATGCATCCAGCGTATGACCCACTATCATACATACTTCTGCTACCCTGCGGCTCTCAGGGGTACCACACTGAGTTGGCAGGGACAACGCCAACAACTTTCTACCGCTACCATCTACAAGTACGTGATCCTACTCATCACTTCAATCTCCTGCTTCGTGGTGGAAAGTTGACACAGCAATACGTATGCGACATGATGGCAAAAATTGAGTCACACCGTCTCAATTGGATTCGCTGCAACCAGAAGTCAATTAAGGCAGAAAAGTATAAGATCATCGTTGATGCGTTGAACAGTGATGCTGAGGTGCTACCTGGACGCCTCACCATTCTGCCACCGTCAATTTATGGGTCGCCACGTTGGTATGCCAAAGAGTTTCAGGATGCAATGGCTTTAGTCCGAGTCAAGGGAAAACCAGACTTTTTCCTAACATTCATCTGCAACCCAAAGTGGCCAGAAATTAAAGAATCGGTTTTTGAGGGTCAGCCACCCAATGCAAGACCTGATATCATCGCCCGGGTGTTTCATATGAAGGTGGAAGCACTCCTCGCTGACATCCTCAAGCATGACATCTTGGGGCATGTGGACGCTTACGTGATGGTGAAGGAAACGCAAAAGCGTCACCTTCCCCATATACACATGCTCCTGACCGTGGTACCTCGCGACAAGCCCAGAACACCAGCAGATGTCGATCGCGTGGTCTCTGCTGAGATTCCTGACAGACTCACAAATCCGGAACTACACCGTATCGTGACATCACACATGATTCACGGCCCATGTGGGGAATGGAACATCTTGAGCCCTTGCATGGCAGACCGGAAGTGCACAAAGGACTATCCCAAAGCCCTACGACAAACGACAAGCTTCTCTGATGACTCCTATCCCCTGTACAGAAGACGGGCAGAAGCAGCACCTGGTGATCCCATCATGAAGACAATACGAGGCGGTGCTAACGTATTAGTTAACAATGCATGGGTTGTGCCTTACAATCCATATATTGTCCTCAGGTACGATGCTCACATCAACCTTGAGATCGTCTGTGCTGTCACCTGTGTCAAGTACCTGTACAAATACCTTGAAAAGGGCCCGGACCAGTGCCTGGTCAGACTGGAGCCTCATGAGAGGATGCGAGAGGCATTACGACATGATGAAGTGGCACGCTACGAACTAGGGCGTTACATCACCGCATCTGAGGGATACTGGCGCATATACGATTTCCCCATTCAACGCAAGTACCCACCAGTCGAGATGCTGGCACTCCATCTACAGGATGAGCAGGTGATCACGTTCAATGACGAAGGTGCCGTACAGAACGTGGCAGAGTCAGGACCCCCTGCAACAACCCTCACCGCCTTTTTCGAAGCCATGAATCTCCATCCACACATGCGTCATGTTCTATATCCAGATGTATTCCAACACTTCACCTACTTGAGGAAAAGGTTTCAATTGCGGAAGAGAAGGCTGAGTTTCCAGGATAACCGTAAGGCTGATACGGTTGGGCGGCTCCCCATTATTCCCGTCAACTCACATACTGCCGAGTTGTACTATCTCCGCATGCTACTGTACCGCGTGCCTGGCCCCACATGCTTTCAGGATCTCCGTCGTGTTGGTGGTAGGGTCATGGAGACCTATCTGGCAGCCTGCATTGCATATGGCATCGTTGACAATGACCAGGAGGTGGATTCTGTTATGGAAGAGGCTGCAAATATTGCATTTGGCCCTGCAGTCCGCGAAGTATTTGCCAACATGCTCATTTTCGTTCTCAGAGGCAACCACGTGCAGTTCTGGGAAAGGCACAAGTATGTGCTGTGCGAGGACTTCATGCGTGCAGCAGGTGTGAATGAACCAAATGGACGCATTGTGAGTGCAGTGCTACTAGAGCTGAGGAACAAAGTTGAGTGCCACGGCTTTTCGCTCAGTAAGACCTTTGGCCTTCCTGAGCCTGAACCAGTTCATTTCCAGTCTCGCATTCCGCGCGTCATCGAGCACGAAACAGTGCACAATATAGGAGAACTTGAGGCTCACATCGCTCAAACAGAGTGCCTTCTTAATGACGAGCAGCGCGTTGTTGTCGATAAAGTGATGCGGAGTGTGGAACACGGACATGGCTGCATGCTTGCAGTTGATGCAAGTGGTGGGACTGGGAAAACATTCACATTGTCTCATATACTCAACAAAGTGCGAGCAATGGGCAAAGTGGCTCTTGCAACTGCTGCAAGTGGTATTGCAGCTACGCTGCTGCCTAAAGGGGCCACCTTCCATAGTAGGACCAAGTGTCCTCTCATTCTCACTGATGAGTCCACTTGCAACATCAGTGAAAATGACACCACTGCAGCACTCATACGCATGACTAATCTAATGGTGGTGGATGAGGTTTCAATGATGGATCGTCGAGCATTGGAGGCAGCAGATCGAACATTCCAGTGGCTTCGGGGCTCAGAGGAACCATTTGGCGGCATTACAATGCTTTTCAGTGGTGACTGGAGGCAGATCCTTACTGTTGTGCCACACGGTAGCCGTATTGACATAGTTGGAAGGTGCTTCAAGAGCTCATACCTGTGGAGAAAAGTGCAGATACTTCGTCTCAGAGTAAACATGAGGATCATGCAGGGTGCTGGAGAACAACAGGACGAATCTGCTTTTGCAAAATTCCTGCTGGATCTGGGTGAAGGGAAGATTCCTGTCCATCCAGCAGAGGGTGAATTTGCTATTGAGCTCAGGGAACCGCTCATTCTTCCAGGTGAAAAACTTCAGGATATTGTCACTTGGGTGTACGAAGACTTGCATAACAACATTAGCAACCCCAAGTGGCTATGCGAGCGTGTTATACTATGTCCGACCAATTCCGAAGTCGATCAGGTAAATGCCTACATGACGACCATATTTCCAGGGGAGGAACATGTTTGCTGTAGCGTCGATACAGCGGAATCTGAGGGTGATCATTTGTATCCGCCTGAGTTCCTGAACACCCTCTGTCCATCTGGTATGCCGCCACATCGAATCTCTCTCAAGGTGGGTATGGTAATCATGCTGCTGCGAAACTTCGACCAGCAAAGCGGGCACTGCAATGGCTCAAGGTACATCATACTTCAGATCCTTCCAAATCTGTTGGTTGCACAATCTGTGATGGGTGTCAATTCTGGACGCACATTGCTCATTCCACGCATAACCTTGAGTCCATCTGACAACATGTTCCCGTTCACTCTGCGGCGTCGGCAGTTTCCGGTACGACCCTGCTTTGCCATGACTGTGAATAAATCCCAAGGACAGTCGCTACACCATGTTGGGATCTTCTGCACACGAGACTTCTTCAGCCATGGTCAGTTCTACGTGGCGGCCAGTAGGGTTGGCAGATCCAGCAGCCTCCGCATTCTTGCCCTGGACGAGGAAACAAAGAAGAAGCGCCGTTTCCTCAGCAACGTTGTTTATGAAGAGGTGCTAACGACATAAAGGTGTGTACAATGTACATGTAGACAATTTTTATTATTATTTATTTATTGAAGAACAATTGTTTCGAAAAGAATTCATCAAAAAAAATGCACAACTTTTCTTGGCAGTCATACACCATGTTAGGATCTCCTGGAGAAGTGCCGTTTCCTCAGCAATGTTGTTTATGAAGAGCTGCTAACGACATACAGGTGTGTACATGTGGACAATTCTTATTATTTATTTATTGATTGAAGAAACATTGTTTCGAAAAGAATTCATCAAAATAAGTGCACAACTTCTTTTGGCAGTCGCTACACCATGTTGGGATCTTCTGCCCAAGAGACTTCTTCAGCCATTGTCAGTTCTACGTGGCGGCCTGTAGGGTTGGCAGATCCAGCAGCCTCCGCATTCTTGCCCAGGACGAGGAACCAAAGAAGAAGCGCCGTTTCCTCTGCAATGCTGTTTATGAAGAGGTGCTAACGACATAAAGGTGTGTACAATGTACATGTAGACAATTTTTATTATTATTTATTTATTGAAGAAAAATTGTTTCGAAACGAATTCATCAAAAAAAGTTCACAACTTCTTTTGGCAGTCGTACACCATGTTAGGATCTCCTGGAGAAGTGCCGTTTCCTCAGCAATGTTGTTTATGAAGAGCTGCTAACGACATACAGGTGTGTACATGTGGACAATTCTTATTATTTATTTATTGATTGAAAAAAAATTGTTTCGAAAATAATTCATCAAAATAAGTGCACAACTTATTTTGGCAGTCGCTACACCATGTTGGGATCTTCTGCCCAAGAGACTTCTTCGGCCATTGTCAGTTCTACGTGGCGGCCTGTAGGGTTGGCAGATCCAGCAGCCTCCGCATTCTTGCCCAGGACGAGGAAACAAAGAAGAAGCGCCGTTTCCTCTGCAATGTTGTTTATGAAGAGGTGCTAACGACATAAAGGTGTGTACAATGTACATGTAGACAATTTTTATTATTCTTTGTTTGGGAGGGAGATGGGAGGGTGATGGGGCAGGGTGATGGGGCAGGGTGATGGGGCAGGGTGATGGGAGGGTGATGGCAGGGTGATGGGAGGGTGATGGCAGGGTGATGGGAGGGTGATGGCAGAGGGTGATGGCAGAGGGTGATGGCAGAGGGTGATGGCAGAGGGTGATGGTAGAGGGTGATGGCAGAGGGTGATGGCAGGGTGATGGCAGAGGGTGATGGCAGGGTGATGGCAGAGGGTGATGGCAGAGGGTGATGGCAGAGGGTGGTGGGAGGGTGATGGGAGGGTGATGGGAGGGTGATGGGGCAGGGTGATGGGAGGGTGATGGGAGGGTGATGGCAGGGTGATGGCAGAGGGTGATGGCAGAGGGTGATGGCAGAGGGTGATGGCAGAGGGTGATGGCAGAGGGTGATGGCAGGGTGATGGCAGAGGGTGATGGCAGAGGGTGGTGGGAGGGTGATGGGAGGGTGATGGGGCAGGGTGATGGGAGGGTGATGGGAGGGTGATGGCAGGGTGATGGCAGAGGGTGATGGCAGATGGTGATGGCAGAGGGTGATGGCAGAGGGTGATGGCAGAGGGTGATGGCAGAGGGTGATGGCAGGGTGATGGGAGGGTGATGGCAGAGGGTGATGGCAGAGGGTGATGGCAGAGGGTGATGGCAGAGGGTGATGGCAGAGGGTGGTGGGAGGGTGATGGGAGGGTGATGGGAGGGTGATGGGGCAGGGTGATGGGGCAGGGTGATGGGAGGGTGATGGGAGGGTGATGGCAGGGTGATGGGAGGGTGATGGCAGAGGGTGATGGCAGAGGGTGATGGCAGGGAATTAACATTAACGAATAAAATTTGTAATGTAATAATTTGTAATAATTTGTAGTAATATAATAATAATAACGAATTTGTAATAATTTGTAGTAATATAATAATAATAACGAATTCTGCTCTGTTTCAATTCTGTTTCAATTTGTTGATATGCTTTGCAAACCTTTTTTTTTTTAAACTATTTTAAAACTAAAACAATTCGAACATGGAATACATACTGACACTGCACTTTCAGGTCTCCTACAAATCCTACCCTGTCGCCTCACCGTGGCGTAGGAGTGGCAATGGTCAATGGCATCGAATGTCATGGCTAGCAAAGACAGGGAGGTAAACTTGATTTTAATTTGGGAAAATTTTTTTTTATTTTTTTTTGCCAAGGAATGGGCACCCACGTACGGGCACGTCCTAGTCATATTTTAATTCTCCAAGTTCTTGCTCTACCATTTGACTAAAATCTTCGAGCATTTCAAGTTTATTTGGAGTGTATTCTATCGTGGGGATTGGAGATGGTTGAGAAGTTTTAAAAATTGGTTTAAAAAATTTCTCTTGTTTTCTTTCAAATGCTTCTTCACCAGTTAGTTTCTGCCTCCAATTCCTTCTTTATCTCTTCCTGTTGTTGAACAACTTTTGAAACTAACTCCTGATATTCCTTAAATCTTCTTGCTCTTTCCTGCACATTCATATATTTATTTCACTGGGCTGCATTTGAAATATTTTTTTCAGAGGTCTAGGTTATCTCAACCTTTCTTATATGTTTTTTGCATGCTGAATTCAGAAATGTATCTAATTTCGCTCAATCAGGTCAAGTTTTTCTGCTATCTCAATTTTAAGGAAAAAAATAATCAAAATTTTTGTTTTTTTAATTAGCATTTTTTAAATTCAAAATCAGACCTACATTGACAGAAAATGTACAAACTATACATATAATGACACACAAGTACACTTAATGTGGAAGAAAGTGCTTTCTCAATTACTTTCATTTCAATTTCAGAAAAATATAGATAAATCGTTGTTTCTGGCAACACCCAACTTCAGTCGCTCCAGCAGCTGCGTGGCTCAGTCTGGTGTCTCCTGTCCACTTAGGTGCACGTGAGCGGCAGTACGTCCTGTGTAGTGTCCTCCTTACTATAACATTACTGTGATTCACGATGAATCGAAAGTGCAAGAATGACCCAAACAAGTTCTGCTATATCTGTGGTAAAGTGACCATGCCAGACCGGCAGTCTAACATCACACGTTTTGTAAGGAAAAGCTGTCACGCATACTTTGGAATGAAACTTGGTGACCAGGACAAAGCCTTTGCCCCTCACATATGCTGCAATACGTGTGTTGAGAGTCTGCAGCGCTGGAGCCACAAGAAGACTGAGTGTCTGCCTTTTGGTATCCCAATGGTGTGGAGGGAGGGAAGAGATCATACTAATGACTGTTATTTCTGTATGACAAACCTACAAGGTGTGTTTATCAATTTTGTTTGAGTTTAACTTTATGTTTAATAAATTCCCAAACATTCTAAATTGGTTAACTTTATATATCATGTCACCCCCTTGACGGTATGTCTATCTCTTTCATTTTAGGCATAAATCGAAAAAACAAGCAACACTTAAAGTATCCAGACGTGCCATCTGCCATTAAATCAGTGCCTCATGGACCAGGAATTCCAATTCCAGCACCGCCCGAAAATTGCAGACATTCGGCGTCCGATTCCGATGAACAAATGGAAGATGGTGACATATCTGGTACATATCAACCTACGGGCGAGACAAGTCAACCCAAACTCTTTAGCCAAGCGGAGTTGAACGATTTGACACGAGATTTGTGTTTGTCCAAATAATCTGCTCAGTTGCTAGGGTCACGACTTCGTGAAAATCGTTTGTTAGCTCCTGAAACTACATTCTCCTGGTACCGCAGCCGTGAAGAAGAGTTTCGAGAATATTTTAGTTCGGACGATGAAGTTTCTCTGGTTTACTGTAGCAACATCACAGGCCTCATTGCAGCTATGGGTTTAGCGTATGATCCAATTTTTTTTAAATAAGACAGGTTCCTCCAAGATCCTCTCTAACGATGTTCTAATCATTTGCACCTGAGCTGGTGCACCTGATTCTAATTTTATGTATTTGAAGTAGTGATAAATGTAGGGGTGTACTTACTTTTTCCACATGCGAAATTTACATTTATGTTTATTTAATTTATACAATGGACTACAAAATGTAAATGTTTCATGATATTTGTTATATTATATCACCTTTATCTATCAATATTGTTGAAACGAAGATCAAATAGCTGTATGTTGAAATATGTTGAAAAAGTCAAAACTTTACATGGGGCGTACTTACTTTTTCACGTGACTGTAAATATGGTGAATACAACGGATTGTGACGTTTGTAATCATGAGTACAAATATTGCAAAAAACACCTCCAAACCCACAAACACACATTCAATCTTTTTCAGCTGATATCCCCGCTTGAACGAGAAACCGAGAAACAAAACATTGTGATGTCTGTTTTCAGGATGTCTTGGAGAAGGGTTTTCCTCGACACCATCAATCACAAAAACACAAGAAGAATGAAGAGCCAGTTGGATGCTCTATTAAAAACTCTGATGGAGCATTTAAGATACATTTTAAGATAAGGGTTTTTGAGTTTGAAACTCCTGGACCAAAATCAATAGCTAAGGCGATTGAGATGGTTAAACCTGCTGTTGAAACACGTGTAAAAGATACACTGACTGAAATGAATACTTTAAAGCTTTATGTGGGAGTAAAAATGGATATGGTAATAGATGGTGTTGAAGAAACTCCCTATATGAGAACAGACCCTCACTTTATCACATCATTCCAAGATTTCTTATCATCAGGTGTTTATGGTGAACTTGTAAAACAGGAGCAGGATGTAGATAATACAATTGTAGGTAGTGGATATAGTATTAGTAAAATCATTTTCTTAGATATACACATTCTAAAATCAGACCCTCTGAAAGCTTCTTCTTACATTGATTTACCAAGGGTTGTAAAACTTAAAAAAGCGGTTGTTGATATTAAAAATAAAGATAATAAATGTTTCCTATGGTCTGTTCTCACTCACCTTCATCCTCCACATTCAAAACCTGAGAGAGTATCTCATTATAAGAAATATGAGAATACGCTAAATGTTAAAGATTTAAAGTTTTCAATATCATTAATAGATATTCCTAAATTTGAGAAAATGAATAATCTATCTGTTAATGTATATGGATTAACAGATACAAACAAAGTTCAGATTTTAATAATTTCTAATAGTTATAAAGATGATAAAACACACATTGACCTTCTTTGTTTTAACTCAGAAGAAAATTCACACTATGCTTACATCAAAAATTTATCAAGATTCATCACCTCACAAGTAGTCAATAGATAATGTAAAACATTTCTTTGTAAGCGATGTATCAACGACTTTCATACTACAGAAAGATTAAACAAACATTCAAAACACTGTGGTAATCATAAATCAACCATAATTAATATGCCGGGGGAAGGTTCAAATGTATCATTCAAAGATTTCAACAAAACTATGAAACATCCATTCGTGATATATGCTGACTTAGAAGGTATCCTTGAAAAGATAGATACTGCTTCTCCAAATCCCCAAAAATCATACACAAAAAATATCAAAAAACATACTCCTTGTGGTTTCTGTTATTAGATCAAATCATCCATGGGTGCTAAATACAACAAGTTAGAACTTTATAGAGGAAAAGATGCTTCAGGGGAGTTTGTGAGGCGACTGGAAAGGGATTGCATAAAATTATCTAAAATAATGAAAAAAACCAATAAACCAATGTGCTTAACAAAATAAGATAAAAATAAGTTTAGACAACCAAAGGCTGTATGTCATATTTGTGATGAGAAAGTTGATAAAGGATTAAAGGTAAGAGACCATTGTCATCTTACAGGTAAATATAGAGGTCCAGCTCATCAAAGTTGTAATCTTAATTTTAAACTCCCCTCTTTCATTCCTGTCTTTCTTCACAGCAACGCTCATTATGATACGCATCTATTTATTAATGAACTTTCAAAGACATCTGGAGACATTTCAGCAATTTCTAACACGGATCACAAATACATTTCATTCACAAAAACAATTCATACATCTCCTAAAACTCATATCAGGTTTCTTGATACATTTAAATTCATGGCAAGTGCATTATCTAACTTGGTATCAAATATTCAAAATTTTCCGAGTCTTTCAGAGTATTTCATAAATCAAGAAGAGATTGAACTCTTATCACAAAAGGGCATATATCTTTATGATTATATGGATTCATTTGAGAGATTTGAAGAAACACAACTTCCCTCCAAAGAAAATTTCTATAACGTGTTAAATAAAAGTAATATAACTGATAAAGATTATACTCGAGCAGAAAATGTTTGGAAAAAGTTTAATATAAAGAACCTTGAAGAGTATCACGATTTGTATCTTAAAACTGATGTCCTACTATTGGCTGATGTATTTGAGACTTTTAGAACCGTCTGCCACAATAAAAATTATTATGGATTAGACCCCGCTCACTTTTACACTGCACCTGGTTTAGCTTGGAGTGCTATGTTAAAAATGACAAAACAGGTTTTGGTTTTAATCAGTGATGTAGATATGCTATTGATGATAGAAAAGGCTAAGAGAGGGGGAATATCACAAGTCTGTTCGAGTAGATTTGCTAAATCTAACAACAAATATCTTTCTAATTATGATACTACAAAAGATAGTTATTATTTGATGTATTATGATGCTAATAATTTGTATGGATGAGCTATGTCTCAAATCCTACCTTATAGTAAACTTAAGTGGGTTAAAGAGAAAGATTATGAAAAGGTTTTACAGGATAACGTTATCTCTACACAAAAATAATTGGATAAAGCTAAAATTGGATATTATTTTGAGGCTGATTTGAAATATCCTGAAGAACTTCATACTAAACACAAATATAATACAATACAATGTAGTACAATGCAATACAAATATAGTACAATGAAGAATTCATAGTGGAATCTATGATGGTGAGCTGCCCAGGCCCTGATGCAGCAAAGCTGCCCCAAAACATAATATTTCCACCACCATGCTTTACAGTTGGTATCAGCTTCTTGTGGTCAAATGCTGTCTTTGGTTTTCGCCAAACATGTCTTCTGGTACTGTGGCCAAATAGCTCTACCTTTGACTCATCTGTCCAGAGCACCATTGTCCCAGAAGTGCTGGTCTTTGCCAAGGTGTTCATTGGTAAACTTTAGTCTTGACCTGATGTTCTTTCTGGACAGCAAAGGTTTCCCCCTGGCACACCTCCCATGTAGATCAAATTTGTGCAGCCTCTTTCTAATGGTAGACTCGTGCCCTTTGATATCAACAGTGGCAAGAGCTACCTGTAGGTCCCGTGATGACATTCTGGGGTTCTTAGAGACTTATTTCAGCATCTTGTGGTCTGCTCTCGGGCTGAACGTGCTGGGGCGCCTGGCCTGAACAAGTTGGCAGTTGTTTGGAATCTTCTCCACTTGTAGATGATCTTCTGGACAGTTGAACGATTGATTTCAAATTGTTTGACGATCTTTTAAAATCCCTTCCCAGACTCGTAGGCATCTATAACATTCTTTCTGAAGGCCTCATAGAGCTATTTTGATCTAGGCATGGTGATGCCGCACACTTCAACAACAAAGAGCAAACCAATCTAAATATCTGAGGTTTAAATAAGACAGGTTCCTCCAAGTTCCTCTCCAACGATGTTCTAATCATTTGCACCTGAGCTGGTGCACCTGATTCTGATTTTAGGTATTTGAAGTAGTGATAAATGTAGGGGTGTACTTACTTTTTCCACATGCGAAATTTGCATTTATGTTTATTTAAATTATACAATAGACTACAAAATGTAAATGTTTCATTATATTTATTATATTATATCACCTTTATCTATCAATAGTGTTGAAATGAAGATCAAATAGCTGTATGTTTAAATATGTTGAAAAAGTCAAAACTTTACATGGGGTGCACTTACTTTTTCACGTGACTGTATGATACAAGTAATTATAAGTCAGGTGATAAGTTGTTTTCTTCAAAGAATAAAAAGGTTATTGGAAAGTTTAAGTATGAAATGGTGGTAGGGTAATGAGTGAATTTATAGGATTGAAGTGTAAGGCTTATGCTTATAAATATATTGATAATAATATTGAAAAGAGTGATAAAAAGTGAAAAGGAATAAAGAAAAATGTTATTAAAGAAACAATAAACTTTGAAAATTATTATAATTGTTTAACTTTAAAGAAAGAAAAGACTAGAAAAATGAATACGATAAGAAGTTATAAATATCAATTATATTCAGAAGAGTTAAATAAGAAAGCTCTTGGAGCTTTTGATAATAAGAGGTTTATTTTAGAAAATGGAATTGATAGTCTCCCTTATGGTTAAAAATGTTAAGATAAATATAAGTGATAAGCATAAGTGTTAAGACATATTAAGATATATATATATATATATATATATATATATATATATATATATATATATATATATATATATATATATATATATATATATATATATATATATATATATATATATATATATATACATGATAAGGTTTAAAAAAAAGCGGCGGGGGAAGGGGTTGGGGATTTTAAACGGCTACCGCCGCCTTTTTTACTAATATATAAAGGATAGAACCAAGCAATAACCAAACCAAAGAGTGGAGAAAAGAATAACCTTGGTATATAAATGGAAAACATCATGAATGTGAGAAATATCAAATAAGTATTATTGAAGAAATAACAGGGGTAAAGGTAAATAAAACAAATAAGCAAATAAATTTAAATACGAGTAAGTTAGAGGATCCAAGAGGCAACATCCTTGAGTGGACTGAGAACTTTGATGGTTGTCAGGAGATTGAGGGGAAAATAATTTACTATTATCTTTAAATGATATGTGGTTTGGGAGGGGGTCAGATGAGATCATTAAGAGAAGTATATCATTTCATATCAGCTCAACAGCGATATCTAAACCGAGAGTTAAATTCCAAAGTAATATTTATCAATATTTTAGATGGTGATTCTGCTTTTAAGAAAATTAAGCTATGACCTAACATTGAAACACAAATATTCGTTGGGTTTCTATACGGGTATAATGAAAAATGGGGAGAGTTAATCTATCTATAATTCCAGTAATCTCTGTATGTCTGTGACCGCTGTTTCTCGACAACCACGGGTCCGATATACTTGAAACTTGCCAGGTATATTGCTGGGGACCCGAGGATGTGCCTTTTCAAGGTTTCATATTAATCGGACAAGTAGTTACCGAGCTATGTCCAAAAAACGATTCAACCAATCAGAGAGCAGCGAGTTATCACGTGTGCCGAACGTGGCGAACAGACTCTGCCTCGGACGGCACATTTGAGAGCGTATTCATTTATTTCACGTTGGCAAACTATGTTGCCGCTATGTTGGCGTTAAACTATGTTTTAAAACTAATTAAAACTAATTTGCGATTCTTTCGCTTTCCTGCGCGTTTGTGCACGCTATGGCGATTTCTTTACCAAACTCCGCAAGCCGTTCGCTTTGGACCAAACCATTTCATGTAAATAGAGGGGGGGGATTGTCACCGTACTCGCAAGCCGTTCGCTTTGGACCAAACCATTTCATGTATATAGAGGGGGGGGATTGTCACCGTACTCGCAAGCCGTTCGCTTTGGACCAAACCATTTCATGTAAATAGAGGGGGGGGATATAATTTTAGATATATATATAGTACGGGCATGCCCTAGTAAGTTAAAAGAGGGAGAAAAACGGTGTAATTTTTCAAGAGAGGGGGTTTGAGTCAATAAGTTTTTCCCTTTTGCCCCATTGACTTCAATGTTAAATTTAATGTCTTTTAGTAATTGGTAAATGAGCTTAGTTGAAAGAGAGAGAAAATGGTGTAATTTAACGAGAGATTGAGTATGAGTCAATAAGTTTTTTCCTTTTTCCCCATTGACTTCAATGTTAAATTTAATGTGTCCCAGAACCCCCATTATTCCTCTACTGACAGGCCCCTCCGTTTTGGGGGATGGGCGGAAGGGGAGGAAGAAAAATTTACCCAATGCAAAGAGTGCTTCATAACCGAAGTCCTTGTTACATTTTGACAGACAGACAGACAAATGAGCCTCGATCTTGTATCCCAAAAGAAAAAGAAAAAAAGAAGTGTTGCTCAGGTAAAAAACAGGATAATGTAATACCCTCTGCCACCATCACCAGGTGGCGCTACATGGTACACATTTACATCGAGAATTTACGTCCCTCTCCTGGTCCCCACACCCCTGAATGAGGCTGCGGCCACATACCCTGTGTTACCCCCTCCCCCCAGACAAATGTGGAAGTGTAAATTTATGAAGCAAGCAACGTTTATGAGCCTCAACCCTGTAATCCTAGTCTGCAGGTGTTTTTTATGCTTCCATGTGAAACTTTGCGATCTCCCTGCAGTTGGCAAGTTATCTCTGGCACTGCCCAGAATCGTGGCTCGAGGAGAGTAAAAAATTCTTAGTGGAGGCAATGGCGGAGCACATATTGCCATCAATGACTGATGAAACATTATTCAAATAGGGGAATATGTATTTCTATCAAAATCTATCAAATTGAATTGAATTGAATTGATTGAGTTGAACATCAAACCAAAGGTCTATCAAATTGGAGAAAAGGGTATTGTTTTCTTTTAATAATTAAAAGAAAACAACTGGAGCCACGATGTCTACCGAGGCTCTGTGAAGTGATTTGCTGGGTTATCGAGGCTTAAACAAATGCTTGTTATGACAAATCGTTTCAGCTTGAGGTCTGGCAAACTACCATTGTTTAGATGTAAATATTTGTAGGGTGTGTCCTCTCCCACCTTTGCCTACGTGACTTCTGGAGGATGGTAGTTCCGAAGTCCATTCTCAACTTAATGTTACAACTAGGTATTGAGAAAATTATGTATAGAACTAAAAATTGCGTGCAGTATTGAGTATTAAAATAAAACTAAACTGAACAACGGTTCGGAAATAATAAAGTATAAAATCCATGTTGGCTAGCTCTCTCTCTCTCAGTAAAATCTTTTGTGGGATTGCAGTATGCTTTTGACTTATGAGGGAAAAGATGATTTGCAGATTGGGAAAGGATGTGATTGTCATAGCTACTGAGTGATTAAATAAGGACTTTCTTATTGTATATTTTCTAAATATTAAATCATAAATGTCCCTACAATGGCATTATAAAACGTCGCTGCAACGTTTACGTATCGTTATGATTGCTTGGTGCCGAAGAGTCTGAAGCAGCACATTCTTCTCATTAAAGGATTTGTAAATGCAGATCTGCTCCCAGCATGGAGCACCCTCATCCCAATATTTCACTTGACCAATCACATTGTATCCCCCGATCCTTGCGCACTCCCACCCAAACTTTGCCCAACCAATTCTATTGCTCTCCTCCCCTCTCTTCGCTCCTCCCCCCTCCACTTGTCCCCTCCCACCCAAACTTTGCCCAACCAATCCTACTGCTCTCCTCCCCTCTCTTCACTCCTCCCCCCTCCTCTTGCTCCTCCCACTTGAAATGTTTTAAAAATCAGAACGAATGACCAAATAACCAGGATTATCACTGGGTGTGTAAGATGATGGTTTGTTGTACTTTAGGATACACTGGGTCTGTAGGATGTTGGTTTGCTGTACTTAGGATTCTGTATGTTCATACTGTATGTTAACTGTATTCTATGCATGCTACTGTATCCTTATGATTCTGTATGTTTGCACTGTATGTTAACTGTACTCTATGCATGCTGGTGTTTGGTGTGGCATTTCTTTGTGCATCCCTTTACTTGGGACCTTCTGTGAATCTTGAAATGTAATTTGTGAATTGTAATATGGTTTGATAAAGGTTATTGTTTTCTTGTTGTTATTTCTTTGTAGACAGAAAGTGTTATCCTCCTCGGGAATTAAATTTGTGACTCTCTTCTGACAAGTTCATGGACATTGAATTTCTTGGTTCATATATTACATACTACTGTAGGGAAAATATCCCCGACAAGATGGCGACAGTGACCTCTTGCTAATCTAGGACGACCTGAGGAAATAAAGACTCGAGCACAAAGCTGTACTCTCCGCTTCCCCTGGTCGCTTGGTAACGCATTTTAACGAACTGATTACAGATTTGATTCCCGAGTATTATGGTCTAACTATTTGCATCATCTGTCTGTCTGTTCTTGCATAAATTTGCAGTGTGGTGTGTTATTGGTTAATTGGTTTGTTTGTTGGTTTAGTTTAATTGGTTTAGTTTAATTGGTTATTTGGTTGGTTATATGGTTCGTGGGTATACCAGACGGTTGATCACGTGAAATACTCCAGGAGTGTTTTTGTCAATGTGGTTCTGGCCACTAGATTTGACTAGATAAAACACGGATGTCCGCATTTTGTAGTGGTGGTTCTGAACAGTCACGCACTCTTCTGCAGAAAGAGTGGTGATGTTGCACGGGTGTCCGCATTTTGTAGTGGTGGTTCCAACTGTCTTCACTCACTTAAGCGGTGGTGAACAGTTGTTCGTTGTTGTGTGCATGTCTTGAAGTATCAAGAGTGCCCTGTATTTTGTCATGAGCTCAAACGATTGTGTGCATGTCTTGAAGTATCAAGAGTGAGTTTTGGTGTGTGGCAGAGTGTGCTTTGAAATGGTGTCAGAGATATGGGTGAAAATATTGTGTTTGCAGGTGTGCGTGACATTTGCTCAAGTAGACAGGTGCACCTGTTAAAATTAGGCTGCTTGTACCTCGGGTGTGAATGTAAAATGCTTTGTTGGTGTTTTACAGACAGGCTGACAACTAACATTCACTCGAATGGTCGTTGAAGCTGACCTTCATATGAATGAATGTATTTATGACAAAAGGATGCAAATGAGTGATATCACTGACAGAAATGGGCGAGTATTTTTGATCTGGCAGACATTCTGAGTGACGATTCAGAGATGTTTCATGATCTATGGTAAAGATGCAAGCCTTTTCTGTGTGATTTGCATGGGGACCTTTTGTCCGATATCAATATCTAGGATTATTGCATGACAAATGATGGGAATTTAATGAACAGGCTAAAAATTGCGTACATAATTAATTTGTGAAATGGGAGAGATATGATGTTGTTATTGTAAATTCCTGCATGTTTTATGTGCCTTGAAGGAACAGGTGGATTCAACAATGCAGGTCCAGGCTCAGGAAAACAGATTTGGTTGGTATATATATATTTTTGGTACATATGCAGGTCCAGGCTCAAGAAAACAGATTTGGTTGGTACATATATTTTTATTGAAAGGTGAAAAGTATATATATATATATATATATAATAAATTTTAAAAAATAAAAATAAAATAAAACATTTAGATATGAAAGATTTGTCTGCCATTAAGCTTCAAAATATAAAAATTGATCTGCTTGGTGTTAATTTAAGGGCTGTTCCGATTATCTTTGTTGAGCACCAAAATCTGTCTACCAAATTTTGTCCATGTCCATCACTAATCTTTTGAGACATGCTTCACGTTTAATGAAAGACAATAATTAAGCGCTTTGTGGAAAGGCAATGGCAAACCACCCAATATCGTACATTATATTTTCAGCATGATCGTGGATTTGAGGATGCAAGTAACTTCTAATTTTGCCTGTCCTGTGTGCAAAATGTCAGACAGTGTTGAATAAATTAATACAGTTAAGATTATTATGGCATTAAAAAAAAAAAAAAAATCCCAAACTCATTATGACAGGGTTGATGGATTGAAGCGATGTGTGTTTCATGAACCAATGATGTTGTTCGTTGTTAATGAAGCAGCTCGCGATGAGTGTTTGTGAATAACAACCACCCTCTGGTCGAGGCTCATAGAAAAAGTGATACTTATTGATGTAGCACGCTTACAATAGATATTAATGGCGAGGGTTGTGGTTGATTCGATTTTGCGAAATGAACGTTCTTTGAACAAGTTAAATGGTAAAATAATGAAAAAGTATATAATTGTTTACTGTCTGAAACTGGGTATCGTATAGAACTCTGGGTATAGTTCTCAAATCACTCTGGGTTGTGACTTGAACAATGAATTGGAGTTGTGACAAAGTATAGACAGATGGGAGGTTGCGATGCTGGTACTGTTGATTCTATGAGACAAAGTACAGACAAATTATGTTTCACTTCTAAAAAAATTGTGGACAAAAGTGGGTGTAAGGATGTAAGGATGTGAGGTAAAATTGAGTTATGGAATTAATTGCTTTCAACAATGCAAAGGGTGACAAGATATGGGATTGTAATGGGATTTTAATGGGATAAATATAAAAAAGATATTTGTTTTTGTCAAGGAAAAGTGACAATTAGCTGAGGAGTCACCGAGGCCAAACTTTAACCTTTGACAGCAGAGAAATTGTGTTCTGACAGCAAAATACTTCCAAATAATATTTATGGCTGGATTGCTTCAAGAGAAATGACATACTATTTATTTTAATATAAAATTGTTATGAGATGAAATTATATTTTCGGTGTTGGTGTGACAGTAGTTACCTAGAGGAAATATATCTGAAGACTTATGGACATAATGAGGCAAAATATGGCGGAGTTGTTGTTGGGTGCTTGTTGATTTAGGGTTTCAAAGTCGGATTTTTACGCCTCCACGACTTCATGGCTACACTTACTTTCGGAGAGTCATATAGGAATCTTGGACAAATGGAAGTTGAAAGAAATAAGAAATGGGGTTCACATGATTTCACTCGTATCTAATGGGACGTTATAATATTAATCTTTCTGTGTCACTAATAAAGCACAGAACTTAAACAAAAATTGTTTTTTTTAAAAGAATATAGTACTGATGAAATCTCCATGTTTTTTCACAATCAAGTTTTGTTGAAAAATGGATGAAGATGAATAATTGACGATTATTGGAAAATTTTGATGGGTCTAACTGTGAAAAGTGTTATTTCATAGCTAGAGGTTACTATGAAATAACAGTACAGGCAGCCAAGCAAAATGAGTGTAAAGACGTTGACCAACCAAGATGTTGCATATCTTTGTTGATGTTGTGACATTGTTTATTTCAATTATGGTAGGGATTAATAGAATTGCTATTAAATGAGAATTTTCAGTTGGATGTTAAAGCAACAGAGAGTTTTATGGGATTATAAGGCAAGCTCAGGTTAATTATGGGATGTCAGAGGTAATGGTGTAGTTTAATGTTCACACTGTTTGGGAAAATAATGCTCGATGCAACAATTGCAACATGATCCTAAAAAGAACCCATCCCTACATCTAAGGATCAGGGAGGGAAGGAATGGAAAATTTGAGGTATTAAACTGAAGGCTTTGATAAATATTTGTCTAAAGCAAACAGCGACTTCTAAGATGACAGAAGTGTGGGGTATTTGGCATCGCCAGGCTAGTTTATTGGTTTAGGAATGTTTAGAGGTCATTACAATGTGATCATTACTTGTGTAATCATTTATGAAATTTCATGAACAGATATGTGAAATGGATCTAATGTGAGTGTGTATGAGAAAATTTGTTGCAGGATTCGTGGAATGTTCAAGGTCGGACATGATCGTTGGAGAACTTACAGTAAATTTGGGAAAAAGAAGTGACTTTCCATAAAATTCTCCCAAAAGATTTCATAGGAAGGAAGAGAATAAATTTGAATTGGAAATTGTGGAAAATTAAATTGTGGAAAATTAAAATTAAAAGACCCTGTATTGGACTAACACGTGTGTTTAGGGGGGGTCATCATGGGGAATAGAACTGAAAGACAATTTTCGGAACAATTGATTTACCAGTTAATGGGAATGCTATGAAGGTCGCATGAAATTTAATGATAACTTGACTCTCACATGGAAGTCATAGGATGAAGCTGAAGGGAAAGGTGTATGCTGCATGTGTGAGGGTGTGTGTGTGTGTGCAAAGAAGGCTGGAAAGGGTGGAAATGCGAATGATTCGGTGGATGTGTGGAGTATCATTGAGAGAGAGAAAGACAAATGATGAATTGCGAAAGATGATGGGAATAGAGCCTGTGGTTGATGCTGTGAAGAGGAACAGGTTGAGATGGTTTGATCATGCATTTAGGAAGGATAAAAGTGACTGGTTGAGAAGAGTGATGGAAATGAATGTAGATTGAAGTAGAGGACGGATGAGGAAGACCAAGAAAGACTTGACTAAAGATGGTGGAAGAAGAAATGCGGGCAAAGGGGGTTAACAAGGAGAGATGCAGAAAATAGGGCAAAATGGAGAGGTTTGTCATGGAAACTGCAAGGCTAACCCCCACGCTAGCAGGGAAAATGGCCTTAAAAGGCATGTTGTTGTTGTTGTTGTTGTTATCTGGCATGTGAAAATATCTGCTATTAATCTTGGGGTAAAATTATTAGGATTTCTCAAAGGAAATGGAAGTTATATCTTTGGAAAATTTTCAAAATTTGTAAGGGATCTTGCATGAGTCCAGCAAAACAATTTTTCAGTTTAATGGTAGTTGGATTTTGTAAAAAATATACAGACATATGTGGGTACAGACATATATTAGGGGTAAATTGACAATTTTCTGATTGGATTAAGATATGAACATATATATGGTTCAATGTAACCACAGTATAAAATAATATACAGATTTGGGACATTTTGTAAACTTTTTGAATAATGAGAAAAGTCATAAAATTCATTTTATTTAGTGAATGTCAAGTTAATGGAAGTGTTTTGTTTGATTAAATTTGTTCAATTTGTGTTCAAATGATCAATGTTTATCACAAGCCATGATAAATTAATGGAATTAATGCTCCAAATTAATGGAATGAAATGTAAATCTTGAACCAGATGGAAAACGGGCCTCACTGAAGGAAGAGTGGAATTATGTGATATTTATATTATTTTTAATGAATGGTGTTGATGTTTTATAAGGTGGATGAAAAGGGAGGAAACGATGCCCTGGGGGCATGCACCTGTTACATATACATGCACCTGTTCTATAGCTACTATCTGTCCTTTGAATGAACTGTTACCGATGAGAAGTACAATGATATTGCAATCATTGTTGAAATGTCACAAATTTATTTTTCGGATTGTAGGTTATTTGAGGTTTAATGGGATTAATGTGTATGTTAGGAACATTTTGAAAAGAAATATGGATATATGGCATTACTAAAAGAAACCAAGCAATTGAGAGTTCTTGGGTTAATGGGATATAAATAAATGCATCTACAAGTTGATGGTTTATTTTTAAAAATATTTTTCGTTCTGGATGATACTAAAACGATGAACAATGTTGACAATATACAAAGAATGTGACTTGTTATTTTTTTGGGGGAAAACATGTCGTTTAAAATAATTGGCTAAGTTTTAAAAAATGAAGATGTTCTTCAGAACTCTTATGATTATTTATATGAATAACGGACTATTCCATGGCAAGAGAAAATGGTTGATATTAATAAAAAGGAGAGGAGGAAAATACAGATCTTGGCAACAGATTTGTAAAATAATGAATGTGAGATAATGAAAATAATGTGAAAGAAAATTGTTAAGGATGGGAAAATTAAGGCCCATTGTATTATTATTATTATTATTATTTTTTGTTTATTTGTTATAAAATAAAGAAAAAAGGAGAGGTAATGATGATTTCAAGGAATTATGCGCTGAAAGTAATGTGAATCATATAATTATGTGTTTCAGACATTTTTTTATTTTTTGTTGGAAGATTGATACAAAGGAGATCTGTGATAATTATGATAAGAACACATAAATGGTTAATTTTGGATTCTTGCTTTGATTTGATGTGGGAAAAAAGATTTTGCTAATGCTTGGTTGAGCACCTGTGAATTACACAAGACATTTTGGAAGTAAAATATGAAAGTAAGGTTGATGAAAGAAGACGAATTATTAAAAAATTACAGTAAGATTGATTTCCTTCTCACCTTCTGGTGAGAGGACCACATGATTGTGCAAATGTGATGAAATACATGATAATATTTGAGATTTCTGGGTGATTGAAATTTGGGTATTTTTTGTGAGGAAAAAGGGAAATATAATTTTGAAGATTTATTGAATACATTCATATGCACTTTGGTTATGCTGGAAACATGTACACCCCTGATTTAATATGTTTTGTTCGGGTGTTACACATGAAATATAATCTTTCAAATGTTCTAGGGGAACTTGTGAACCAATGTAAATTGTTATAAGGTTGGACATAATCCGGATATTGATTACATTGTCAGTTATAATATGTTAATTCTATGTTTTTAAAATGATTTGCTTGATCCAGTGTGTGGGAAAACAGGCTCTGGGGTGGTTAAATGTAAGAGGACGTAGAGCCGTCTAAATAGGAGATGGGGCTGGGTTGCTACTTATTCCCCAGTATGGGACAATTACATTCGGACAGGAGTTGATAAGATTGGCATCTAGCATAGAACGGCTTGCCAATGAAACTGCTGAAGTTGAAATGGAAGTACATGCTGAAATGGTAGCAATGAGAACCATTGTTATGCAAAATAGAATGGCTTTAGACATGTTGCTTTCTGAAAAAGGCGGAACTTGTGCCATCATTGGCTCAGAATGCTGTACCTATATTCCAGACAACTCTGAACGTATTACTGATTTAACAAAAAAATCAAGAACAAAGGGGCAAAATGGCATAATTACTTTAAAGACACATGGGGGATCACATCTTGGCGAGTCAGTACCTTTGGAGGCTGGGCCGCTTCTACACTGAAATTCATTTGCACCGTTCTTTTTGTGATTTTGATTGTATTGTGCCTTATCAAATGCATACCGGCACTAGTTACGAAATGCTTCACTGCTAAATTATTTGCAACTACATCTCCCAAACCTCCAAGTCGCAATGAGACTTTCCGAGAGATGTGCATGATTGATCTGTATTGATTCCATTTGATGTTACACTCTCATACTTCCCCTCACTATTTAGATGGTTCCTGACATGGAAACCGAAAGAACAATTGGACGAACTGCAATCACAAATAAGGGATACTGCCAGACGATGGGCTAAGCAAATAGCCTACGTTAGAGACCTTTATTCACCTGTTAAAAAATCTGCCCGGGCTACAAGAAGGTATGTCCGTGGAGAACCATTGGACAGGGAACCTCAGGTGAATTTGGGAAAATTTAACCTGAGGACCGAAAGGGAAAAGAAGGGAACAGGAATTATTTGTGAAAGCAGGGTTAAAATTCTGAATGATTGTTCCTCAAAACAAGGTCAACCTGTGACTGAGATGACTAAATTGAACACTTCTATGTTGTGGTCCTGGATACAGGACCAGAGGAGAGATTGTGGAAATGTAAATTTATGAAGCAAGTAATTTCTATGAGCCACAAACCTGCTTTCCTAGTCTGCAAGTTTTTTGTGGTTTCCATGCAAAATTTGGGATATCCTACAAGTAGTGTATATATGTTGCTTCTGGGACACTCTCATTTTCCCATTGACTTACATGTTAATTTTTCCCCTCCCTCATTGCCCCTAAACACCTCTATTTCTCTCACCCTGTTCTTTACGAACCTTCTAACCTTTTGACATGTTATCCTTATTCATTAGACCACTTAAACAATGGTCCTTCTGTGTGAACCTGTGATCCTTCTGACCTTATGGACCTTTTAACCTTTTACTCTTAATATCATCTGGTGAATCATCTTTGACCCACTCAAACAACGACCCTACAAATATTTGTTTATGCGTAGGAAATAATTTAATTCTCTTGCCACTCCCTTCACCATCTAATATATTAACAAAAAAGATGCTTGAGTTTGGTTCTTTATTAAGATATTTTAACTGAGCTAAGATAGAATGGTAAACCTCCCTCAATGTTCTTGTTTGAGCGCCTCCAGTGCCACATACCATTTTTAAATTAAAGTATATATTTTCCTGGCAACCATCAAAGTTTTCCGTCCACTCAAAAATATTTCCATCTTTTTTACCCAATTCACCGGTATTTAAATTAATTCTCTTATTTGTTTTGTAAATTTTTTTACCAGTTGTCTTTTCAATTATACCTATTTGATATTTTTCACATTCGTTATGTTTACCATTTATATACCAAGGTTGATTACACCTCCACTCTTTAGTCTGGTTGGTACTTGGTTTTATCATTTATATAATTGTAAAAAGGCGGCGGTAGCCCGTTAAAATCCCTAACCCCCCTTTTTAACTTATCACTTATATACTTATATAACCATAAGGGAGACTATCAATTCCATTTTCTAAAATAAACCTCTTATCATCAAAAGCCCCCAATGCTTTCTTATTCACCTCTTCTGAATATAATTTATGTTTATAACTTCTTATTCCATTAATCTTTCTAAACTCTTCTTTCTTTGTTGTTAAACAGTTATAATAATCCTTAAAGTTTATTGTTTCTTTAATGACATTTTTCTTTATGCCTTTTAACTTCTTATCAGTTTTTTCAACGTTATTCACAATGTATTTATAAGCATAAGCCTTAGACCTCAATCCCACAAATTCACTCATGACATTTCCTCCTAATTCATCCTTAAACTTTCCAATCACCTTTTTATTTTTAGAAGAGAACAACTCACTCTCTGGACTGTAATTACTAGTGTCATAGATATTAATGTCCTTTTTCATGTCTGAATAAACATCATCAGTATTAATTTGCAAAATAAAACTATCTGTATCCATATAAAGTAGATGAACATCATTTTGATATTGCTTCCTCAAGTTATTATAAAAGTAATCATACATTAATGACTTTGATAAATCAAGAATTGATGTTCCAATATAAATAGGTTTGTCCATTTCAATACTCTCTTTAATCAAATGTATCGCACAAAAGTTCTCAGTAAAGACCTCAGCTCTAGTAAAACTCGGTCTATTAATTAATTTTGATGCTTGTTTCCAAGATGTTGATAGTCTGATATTTTGTCTTTTTCTCACATTTTCCATGGTCTTACCAAAGACCGCATTATTCATCAATTTATAAAAGTCTTTCTCAAAATCTGTTTTTGACTCTGTTCTTCTTTGTGTATTAAAATCAATGTACCCCTTCAACCAATGACTTTGATTGAACTTTAGAACCCTATGGATCGTCTCTACTCTTAGACCTTTTGATAAATATTGTCGCAAATTTCTTTGGTGTAGAACATAATTTTTCTTGTTATATAATGTAGTAAGTAATTTTTCTGTTGATTCACCTATATTAAATGATTGTTGATAATCACTTAACCACTCCTTCTTTGGACTTTCCTTTTCACAAGCAAATGGGAGATCTTTGTGTAGGTTATGAAGTTCCTCTGGATATTTCAAATCGACCTCAAAATAATAACCAACCTTTGAATCATCCAATTCTTTTTGTGTAGAGATACATACATCTTGTAAAACCTTTTTGTAATCTTTTTCCTTTACCCATCTAAGTTTTCCATAAGGAAGAGCCTGAGACATTGCCCAGCCATACAGGTTGTTCGCATCATAATACATCAAGTAGGAGCTCTCTACCGATGGATCATAATTTGGAATGTACTTGTTATTTGCTTTAGCATATCTCTTTGAACAGACTTGTGAAATTCCTCCTCTCTTTGCCTTTTCAATCATCAAAAGCATATCAACATCGGTTATCAAATCCAAACCTTGTTTTGTCATTTTTAACATCGCGCTCCAAGCCAATCCAGGAGCAGTGTAATAGTGAGCAGGATCCAATCCATATCCAGAATGACAGATTGTTCTGAAAGCCTCAAACACATCAGCCAACAAAAGCACATCAGTTTTGAGGTACAAATCGTGATACTCACCAAGATTCTTAATGTTATATTTTTTCCAAACATTTTGTGCGTGTACATAATCTTTATCAGATATATGACTATTATTTAATTTGTTATAGAAATTTTCTTTTAAAGGAAGTTGTGTTTCATTGAATCTCTCAAATGAGTCCATATAGTCATAGGGGTAAATTCTCTTTTGTGTTAGAAAATCTTTATCTAAAAAATACTCTGAAAGACATGGAAACTCTTTTAGATTTTGAACCAAGTTAGCCAATGGACTTGCCATGAATTTAAATGTATCAAGAAATCTGATATGAGTAATAGGAGATGTGTGAATTGTTTTTGTGAATGAAATGTATTTCTGATCCGTGTTTGGAATTGCTGAGATACTTCCAGAAGTCTTTGAGAGTTCCTTGATAAATAGATGTGTATCATAATGAGCGTTGTTATGAAGAAAGACAGGAATGAAAGAGGGGAGTTGATAATTAATATTACAACTTTGATGAGCCGGACCTCTATATTTACCAGTGAGATGACAATGGTCTCTAACCTTTAGACCTTTACCAATTTTCTCCTCACAAATATGACAGACATTGTTTTTTATAAATTCCCTTTTTTCTTTACTTGTTAAGGACATTGGTTTATTGGTTTCTCTCATTATCTTGGTTAATCGAACACAGTCTTTTTCTAGTCGTTTCACAAACTCCTCTGGGGTATTTGAGCCTCTATACATCTCTACCTTGTTATATTAATCACCAACGGATGATTTGATATAATAACAAAAACCACAAGGAGTATGTTTTTGATATTTATTTGTGTATGATTCTTTTGGATCTGGAGAGGCAGTATCAATTTTTTATTAAATACTTTCAAAATCAGCATATATAACAAATGGATGTTTTATTGTTTTCTTTTCATCTTTGAATGTGATCTTTGAGTCTTTTTTAGGCATGTTGATTACCGTTGATTTATGTTCACCACAATAATTTGAATGTATATCTAATCTTTCTTGTGTATGGAAGAAGTTAAGACAACGCATACAAATATATATTTTATTTGTTCTTTTACATACTTGTGGTTTTATTAATTTTGTAATATCTTTGATGTATGTATAATGTGAATTTTCGTCTGAATTAAAATATAGAAGATTAATATGAGTTTGTTTACAATTGTCAGAAAGCTTTAAAACCTGAATGTTGTTTGTTTCTGTTAGACCATAAACATTAACTGATAAATTATTCAACTTTTCAAATTTAGGAATATCATTTAAAGTCATCGGAAACTTTAGATCTTTCGTATTTGATGTATTCTCATTTTTTTATAATGAGATACTCTTTCATCATGAAAATGTGGAGGATGTAAGTGTGCTAGAATAGACCAGAGAAAACATTTATTGTCTTTATTTTTGATATTGATAACTGCTTTTCTATTTTTGATAACACTGGGTAAATCAATGTAAGAAGAAGCTTTTAGAGGATCTGATTTAAGAATATGAATGTCTATGTAAATAATTTTTCCTATATTGAATCCACTTCCTACGATTGAATTATCCACATCTTGCTCTTGTTTAATAAGTTCATCATAGACTCCTGATGTTTTAAAATCTTGATATGAAGATATAAAGTGTGGCTCAGTTCTCATGTATGGTGTATCTATAACTCCTTCGTCCTTTGTCATTTCTAATTTTACTCCCATATAAAATTTAAGTGGTTTCATTTCTTTTAGTGTTTTTTCAATCAACATTTGAACAGCAGGTTTAACTATTTCTACAGCATCAACTATAGACTCTGGTTCAGGAGGTTTGAAGTTAAAGACTCTTATTTTAATATGTCCTTTGAATGCACCATCAGAGTTTTTAATAGTAAACAATTTTGACAAGTGTTTGTTAGTTTTAAGATGGGCTTTAAACCCCTTCTTGAGGATGGTTGTTTTACAGACCTTACAATGTTTTGTTTTAGGTGGAAGAGGGGAAAGTTTGTTAAGAATGTTGTATGTATGTTTTGCGGTGAGAATATGTTGTTTATAATATTTTACTTCCTTCTCGCAAGTATCACAATAAACCATATTTATAGCGTGAGAAAACGTGGTGTTTTATATATATCACTGTGCTTAAAATAAAACACTTTTGAGCTTTACAGCTCCGTTTTATATATATCGCTGTGCTTAAAATAAAACACTTTTGAGCTTTACAGCTCCGTTTTATATATATCGTTGTGCTTAAACTAAAACACTTTTTCACTCAGAATCATCGAAGTCATAACTATCACATGAATACTCAGAATCATACTCAGAGTCATCAATAAAGCTACTCTCAGAACTATCATTTGAGCACAAACTATTAGTATCATAACTATCATCTGTGTTCAATGAAATACTATCATCACCATCGTCCGAGTTCAATGAAATACTATCATCACTATCGTCCGAGTTCAATGAAATAGTAAAATCTTCACTGCTGTAATGACTCATATTTAATTAGCAGAAAAAACCTTTCCATCTATACCAATATACTTTCTTTCATTAACGGATTCAATCTCTACATTTTTAATATCAAAAGTTATCTTTAAATAATCTCTAACTATCATAGAACGAAATGACATTTCACCAGAAATATTAACATCATTCATTTTACTTAGATCTACACCCTTTGGATTATTAAAGTAAATACAAATTTCTCCACGAGTACTGTTGATGGTCTTATCATTCTTTTTCAAAGTATCGTGGTCAATCACTTTTTCAAGCTTTGAATAAATTGCCAGGAGTAGAGGAGAAACTTTTGTTAGATTTACTTTAATGGATGTCTTTCCAGGTATAGTTAGAGCTCTTCCTTTAAATGAAATAGAGGGGCTCATGTTATTTTCCATAACTGGTTTTACCCAAAAATTTCCATATTTATCTTTGTTCAATTTAACATCTTTGACATATTTTTCTATATCTTTCACCGAAGTAGAGATTGATTGAAATTTGTCTTTTGTGCTTTGAAACATTGTATTTATTAATGAATAAACTTGCATTTAGTTTAAGTAAAAATTTACCACATAAATATGATAAGTTCTGAAGGATATTTAGAATTTCCAGACTCTCCATATGATAAATTAGAGAATTGTCCGGCTTGTGATAGAGTGGGGCTTAATGATGAGGATTCATATAAACAATGTTTATTCTGTGATTATATTCTAATTAATTATAATAAGAAATATAAAAAAACATATAACTCTTTTAAATTAGAACCAAAAATGAATTACTTTACAAGATTAATAAGAGAGATGAATGTTAAGCATTATGGTGATAATACACCATTTCTTACAAGGAAAGAGACTCTTTGTATTGAGGAAATGTATAAGGGTTTAATGATATTTATTATTCAAAATAATTTTAATGGAAATGTTAATACAAGATACTACATAAATAAAATAATGAATTATTTTGAAATTAAACCCGAACTCAGGATAAAATATAGAGTTTCTAAAATAGCTCAAAAAAAGTTGGATGACTTGTTTTCCAAATATATAAATGAATGATTTTTTACCCGTTTGGGAAAATAAGATAAAATTTAATAACCATAAAAACATTCCAAATTCATTGAGATGTCTAATAGTTGGTTCAAGCGGATGTGGAAAAACCTGTTTGCTTTTAAAGATGCTCCTTACCCCCAACTTTTTAGATTATGATAATTTAATAATTTTTACGAAGTCAAGTTTTCAACCCGAGTATCAACTACTCTCACAGGGTTTTAATGCAGGTCTTAAAAAGGAAGACATTATCGGTTTATTTAAACTTCAAAACAAACTAAATGATTATAACATTGAGGATATAATACAACTATTTTGTGATACACAGAAACCTAAACCAAAACTCATAACTTGTATTCTCAGTGATAATACGGATGATATACCTTCACCTCAAGATTTAGATAAATCAAAAAAGAACCTCGTCATCTTTGATGATTGTGTTAATGAGAGAAACCAAACAGTAATGGATAGCTACTATACAAGAGGGAGACATTCTTCTTGTAATTGTATTTATCTTAGTCAGTCATATTTTCAACTCCCTCGACGCTCAATAAGAAACAATGCTAATACTTTTATTTTATTTAAGTTAAATTCAATATATGTAAATAATTTTTGGAGAGATAATTGCTCTACGTTATGTAGTAAAAAAGAATTTGAAAATTATATGAAACACACGATTGGAAAATATAAATATATTGTTGTGAAACAAGATGAGATATTAAAGGATGTATTTTTATTTTAAACATAATTACATATATAAATGACAACAATTATTATTAACCTTGTGGGTAAATCTGCTTCTGGAAAGAACTTTCATAAATCTAAACTCTTGAATAGTAAAAATGAAAAGATTGTAAGTTTTTTTTAAAAACACCCTATGATTCGTTTTGTGAGTACTACAACCAGAGCAAAGCGACCAGGAGAAGTAGAAGGGAAAGATTATTACTACATTTCAATGGAGGAACATATGCGATTGAGGAACGAAGGTCAAATATTTGAGGAGGTCTCTCTTGGTTCTACAAAATATTCACATTGTAAGAGTGAGTTAAATAAAGTAAAATCTAATGGTCTTGGGATTTTAGAAACTAATCCTGAAGGAATGAGACAAATTATTAAACATTTGTGTGGTGATGGAGTTAAGATTTTATCATTCGGTTTTGATATCGATGAGGAGACTCAACGCAAACGTATGAAAAGCAGAGATACAAGTATTAGTGAAGAAGAAATAACAACTCGTATTAATACCAATAAAGAATTTTATGAAATATTTCAAGAAAAAGATTTATTTCAACACATTTACTATAATGATGAAGAAAAGGCAAATTTTCCCATTGACCTTTACAATTCATTAAATGATATTTTTCAATAAATAAATACAGAAAATGAATACCGAAGAAAGAGCAAGAAAGTTTAAAGAACATCAAGAGTTGGTTTCAAAAGTTGTAAAGCAACAGGAAGAGATAAAGAAGAAACGGAGACAGAAACTAACTGGTGAAGAAGCCTTTGAAAGAAAACAAGAGAAATTTTTTAAACCGCTTTTAAAAACTCAACACTCACCTACAGTTCCCACGGTAGAATTTACTCCGAAAAAACTTCAAATGCTCAAAGATTTTAGTCAGATAACAAAACAAGAACTTGGAAAATTAGAATATAATGATGAAGAATTATTTCAGAAACTTGAGGAGGTAAATCAACCCCCTAATTATGTAGTGGAAGCTCTTCAAAACAATGAATATTTGGCAGATTCAAAAACCAGAGCAGGTCTCATTCCAACAGAAGAACCAGCAGTGTTTCATCTTGTGGAAGAAAAGGTATTGATATTTAATGATGAATTGATGTTCTTGAGTTCTACTCAACCAAATGTTAAATTAACTCCAAGATTAATGTTTCTTCTAACAAACCCCGGATTCAGCGGTTCAAAATATTTTGAGGAACCACTTGATATGGAAAGAGAGGAAGATAGGGTATATATTGAGTTGCTAAATGCACTTGATTATGGAGTTTCTGTTGCTGGTAAAAGTAAGAAGAATGAGAAGGAGAAACATATTATTGATGCTTTAAGTAAGCTTGGTTCAGGTGTTAGTTTTCTTCCAAATGACCCATCACAATTAGTTAATAGGCTATTATTGTTGTTAGGTAGTAAGAAGGCTGGAAACAACAATTGTTTTAATGAATCCTCAGCCATTTTAGATCAGTTGATGAATATGAAAATAATTAATAAATGTCAATACAAAGATATTTTATTAGATATTAAATAAGATGAGAAGCACAATTCTTAGTTTTAATTTCACAACGAGCGATTACACAGCTTCATTCCCTTACCCACTACAACTTGACCCCCTTACCTCATATGAGGCATCTTTATTGTCGATGGAAACTTATAATACCTTGTTTAATATCACAGAGAAAAACAACAAGTTTAGTTATAATCCAGGAAGTGGATATAAAACTATAACCGTTTCACCTGGAGCTTATGAGATTTCTCAAATATCTTCAGAAGTCTCTCGCCTTATGAAAGAAAAAGGTGATGAACCAAAAAATATTGTAATAGATATTCAAAAACACACTTCAAAATCAACTATTAAACTTAAAAATAATTATAAAGTTGATTTCACGATTGAAAATTCGTTTAGAGAGTTATTGGGTTTCTCTTCAAAAAAGATTGAAAATAACGGGACGTTTTACAGTGATAATGTTATCCAAATATCCTCCGGTATAAATTCAGTATTAATTCATTGTGATTTGATTGATGGTGCTTATAACGATGGAATAAGAACAAATACAATATTTTCATTCAGTGCATACTCAACCCCGATTGGTTATAAATTTAATATGGAACCAAAAAATCTTGTCTATTTACCTGTGTCAGGAAAAACCATATACAGAGTAAATTTTAGGATAACCGACCAAGATAATCGTATGATATCCTTTAATGATGAAATTATATCCATCAGAATTCACCTACGTGAAGTTTTTCAATAAATAAATAATGGTTATTGTGAGAAAACACGAGTTGGGAAAATATAAAATAATTATAGGGGAGGGCATGTACCTTTCACCATACTATACAAGGTATGTGGGTAGAGGATACTATAAACCTAAGAGACAACGAGGTGTAGGTCATCAATTTCGAAATAAAGGAGATGGGATAATTGATACTCTAATGGGTATTGGTTCAACCATCCTTAAACATAAAGACCTAATTGGTTCAACTGCTTCTGCCGTGGGTTCAGTTGCGGGTGCTATAAAGAGTATAAAAGATGCTCAAAAGGAGTCTCATAAATTACAAGCAATCAAAGAAATAAAAAAAGGTAAAACTCAACTATCTTCACAAGAACGACAAAAAATCATTAAAATACCTGGGTCAGGGTTTCAACAATTTTAATGCTATATAAATACAAGTATGGAAGCGATTGATAGTATCTATGATTTGGATGATACGATTATCATTTCAAACTCCACTAAAAAGGAAGACTATTTTAAGGTAAATGCTATAACATGAACAGACTGGAATTCAAACGGAACAAAAAGTTTTGAAATAAATAATCAACAAACTTACTTGAATATAGCTGATATTTTCTTGCTGTGTAAATTTAAATTCACTAAGGCTGCGAATAATACTAATGCTACACTCGTAAATGATTTCTTCTGGAAAATGTTTGACAGTGTCCGCCTGTATATTGGAACACAAGAGGTTGAAGCGGTTGATTATGTCTCTGCTACATATGAAATGATGAAATTTACACTATATTCGTTTAGTGATAGAATGGGTAAGGGAGCTGTTGAAGGTTTTATTCCTGATATGTCAACGGGTACAAATGCAGACCCTGGTTATAGTCAAAGGAAGTCAATGTATAATGATGACGCAAAAGCTGAGAATAGTTTTACCCTAGCAGTACCTCTGAAAGGTATATTTGGATTTTGTGATTATGATAAAGTTTTGTATGGGCTTAAAATTAGATTTCAACTGCAAAGGAATGATAATGTAAATAGATTGCTTTTTGGGGTTGAAAATGCTTTTGGAGAAAATAATAAATTTGTTATTAATGATTTGTGTTGGTATATCAGTGAATATACTCCTAATCTTAAAACGGAAGAGATGTTAAATAGAAGACTTAACTCAAAGAAACCGCTAAATGTATCATACCTTAAAAGAAGATGTCAACACGTTAAACTGGAACACACTACCTGCACTTGGAATTTGGGTGTTCTTCAAGTAAAGCCACGATACCTCTGGCTCATTTTTTAAAAACCAGATGGAGAGGACGGTACTAATAAGAATAATGCCCTGAGTGATAATGCTAAGGTGAAACAACTTTGGGTTTCTCTTGATGGCACATTTTATCCGTGAGATAGATTGGAAATTGATTGGGAAAAAAATGATTATGCGGAAGCCTACAAGTCCTACCAAAAGGTGTGTGAAAGTAATGGTAATAATGATCCTATTTTGGATATGGTTGCGTTTCAAAAACTTTATACAATCTACGCAATTGACCTGAGTTCTCAAAAGGAAACTATAAAGTCTAATCGAGTGGATACTTCTCTATACATTGAAAGAGGGGAGAGTGAAGAGGTTAATGCATATTGTTTGCTTTTGGAGGAAACAGAATTACAGATTAATACAGATAATGGTGTTATGATTAATATCACATAGGTTTTTTCTCATAAATAAATGGTTGGGGTATATGTTAATCAAATCAATCTTAATAAATTAACATCTTGTATTCAAAATCAAAAGCCTTGTATTATTAATGTTAATACAATTCAAAGAAAAGGAGCTGTAAGAATTGATGTTTTACTCACACACACACAAGTAAAAACACTAAATGATGTTGGATCACTTAAAATTAAAATGACGAAACCTATGTTAAAGAAATGTTCAATAGACGAGTCAAGAGGAGGATTTCTCCCGTTTCTAATTCCTTTATTTGCTGGTTTAAGTGCGGCGGGAGCATTGACTGGTGGTATTTCAGCAGCGGTAAAAACTGCTAACGAAAGGAAGGCACAACTAAAAGCTCAAAAAGAATTGGAAAGACATAACAAGGAGTTGGAGAAACAAATTAGTGGAAGTGGTGTAATTGTAGATTTTGCTCAAAAACTTGAAAGTCTACCTGATAAAGCTAGATTGTTGGTTGGAGATATGCTTTCCTCTATCGCTCAAGCGGGTGTTAAACTAACTAAACGGGGTAATGGATTGTATCTTTCTCATAAATAAATGGATAAATGGTTTAAACAATTTGGAAAGAATACAACGTCAAATATAGAACTAGCTAAGTATTGTAAAACACTAAAAATTGATAATGTGGTTATTTGTATGAGAGATGAATTAATACATATAAATAAGAATACAAAGAATATTATTATGAATTTAGACACACAGAATGGTTCTCATTGGGTTTGTATTCATAATAGTCAGGATAAATATTATTTTGATAGTTATGGTATGTCACCACCTGTTGAAGTAATACAATTCTTACAGAATGGTGTTTATCAAACATTTCAAGTTCAAGAAATTAATTCTAAATGTTGTGGTCAATTATGTTTATATGTATTATTTCAACTCAACAATAATGAAAATTTTTATGATATCATTTTTAATCTAATATAAATGACATGTTGGAAAAGATGGTTCTATCTTTGGAAAATCCTCTCAGGATATTGATTTATCAAATTATTATACAAAGGCACAGGCTGAACGACAAAAATATAGTGTAAGTAAAAATATTAATATGAAGAATACTTATAAATTAATCAATTATCCAAACCCTACAGATGCGAATGACTTAATTAGATTAAGTGATTTATCACAATATATATTTTTAAAGAAAACAGCACGTTTTGTTAAACAAGTAAAATTTACAACCACAACACCTGGTTATACTGACCATACACCTTTCCTCATTGAATTTAACTACCTGCTTACAATTGAATTTTATAAAGAAGGACATATATTTAATATGCGAATTAATAAATGGGGGTATGATATGCCTGATTTAGGGTATAATTGGTCTTTTTCAATAAACATAGAAGACCTTCATGATTTTAATCAGTCTCGTAAAGAAGAATATTATCCACTTGGTGAGGATAAGGATTTATGTGGAAGTACAATTAATAAACAACAAATACATGGTTTTAAGAAAAGAAAAATATATGATAGTATAGCGATGGTTAGCATGACAAAGAAGGAAGGTCATGAGATAAGGATAGAAAGCCAAGGAATACAAACCAATTTGGTAGTGGGAAGATGGGGTGGTATTACCTGTCATAATATTAATCTCACATATATTTCTGATACATAAATGGCAGGAAGAAGACTACAAGAGAATTATAATTTTTGTAGTCAAGGATACCTACAAGAAAAGGGTGCTCGGTATTACATACCTTATGATTTGGAGCATATACATGGGAATTTTGTCATTAAAAACTGGCCTCATACTGATATTGTTAAACCCACAAATAGACACTTGTTTAAAATATTAAACAAAAATGAACTTCTCAAAGTTATGAAATATAAAACTCTTTTAGAAATCGTCAACAAATCTTATTGGTATCCTATTATGAGAAAAATAATTATAGATACAAGAATATCTCAAAATCCAGATGAGTATATGTATAATATTCTTTGGGGTTCAAACTCAAGGGTAGCAAGGGATGAGGAAGGAGTTGAAGAAGAGAAGGAGGAAAGAGAGAAAAAGGAGAAGGAGGAAAGGGAGAGGGAGGAGAAGGAGGAGAGGGAGAAAAAGGAGGAGGAGAGGGAGAAAAAGGAGAAGGAGGAAGGAGAGAAAAGGGAGAAGGAGGAAAGAGAGAAAAAGAAGAAGGAGGAGAGGGAGAAAAAGGAGAAGGAGGAGAGGGAGGAAAGGGAGCAAAGAGAGAGGGAGGAAAAATATAAAAAGATGGAAATCAGTGAGATTCGTAAAAGATTGAGTGTATTACAGCAAATAAATCAATCTCAACGCACCGAAGAGGAAATTAAAGAATTAACAACTCTTATGAAGATAATGGTTTCAAAAATAACAACGTCAATGTCTTCAATTTCAGGGAGGAGATTTAAACGAGAAAGTGGTGAAGAAGAAGAAGAAGAAGGAAAAGATTATGTGATTGATGATGTTGGTGTCATTGACTTTAGTTAGTTTTTATTTGTAAATAAATGGAGGAGAGAGTGAAGGCATTCCTTAGGATTCTTTATGTTTTAAAAATTAAGATAGAAATGTATATGTTAAAAACCAAAAAGGTTTTGATACTCTGTCGGAATTTTTCTGATAAATAAATATGAGTTATTGTCTCAAATGTAAAAAGAAAACTAAATCTAAAAATATCTCTTATGTTAAAGCTAAAAATAATAGAGTTTATCAAAAAGGAATATGTCAAGTGTGTGGCTCTAAAAAGTGCCAATTCATCTCACCTAAAAGAGGAGGAGATATACAAAAGTTTCTGTCAGGAAGTAAATTTACAACAACTGGAATTCCAGGGGAATTACACCTTCCAGGGTATTCTTTCTGTGGTCCAGGAACAAACCTGGATAAAAGATTAGATGAGGCTGACAATCCTAAACCTTGGTCTAAACCTACAAATAGGGTTGACGAAGTGTGTATGAAGCATGATATTGCTTATGGGAAAACCACTACGTTGACTGAAAAACATAAAGCCGACAGCGAAATGTTGTATAATTTGTCTTTGATACAAAATCCAACGTTGAGAGAGAAAGTTGATAGGTTTATTGTGAGAAATTTGATAAATGCTAAATTGAAACTTGGTCTTGGTTATTCCTCAAAAAACTATTAGGCTCTAATGATGTCATCAAGACTGAGGAGCTTTTGGCTGAAGAATTACACAAACCTATAATCACAAAGTTTAAAAGAAGGAAGGTTTATTCTAAATACACCGACCACATATGGTCCGCTGATTTAATTGAATTGAATAATGACAGGGGATACAGGTATGCTTTAACCGTTATTGATTTGAGGAGTAGATTTGCCTGGGTTGTCCCTTTAAAAAATAAAAGGGGTGATACTTTAATGTTAGCCTTTAAGCTAATATTTGATCGGGATAAAAGGAAACCAAAGAAGTTATGGACTGATGAGGGAACAGAGTTCTATAACAAAATATTCATGAAATTTCTTAAGGGGAAGGGTATTAAATTATACAGCACCTTTAATGAAGGAAAGGCAGTTGTTATTGAGCGTTTTAATCGTACTTTAAAAGAGAAATTATATAAAAAATTCACACAACTCGGTTATCAAAAATGGGTGTATTTAATTCAGGATATTGTAGATAATTACAATAATACAGTTCATTCATCAACAAAATCAAAACCATTGGAAACATTTACAAAATTAGAATATGAAAAGGAGATTAATTTGAGAAAGCCCAAGTTTAAAGTTGGTGATATTGTAAGAATATACAAATGGAAAAGTCATTTTGAGAAAGGTTATACACAAAAATGGACTCGTGAATTATTTAAAATCATTGATGTAATGGATACAGTCCCTTGGACCTACAAATTATATGATTTAAATGGAGAAGAAATCTTGGGTTCATTTTACTCGCAAGAATTACAAAAAACACAAGTAAGCAGCTAATACCCTTGAAAATAATAAATAAATAAATAAAATGTAATGGGGATACGTTTTTAAATCTGTGAACCCCAAACACAGAATCCCACAACTTTTTAGTTGGGGCTTAACTTTTGTGTGTGTATAATGGGGATACGTTTTTAAATCTGTGAACCCCAAACACAGAATCCCACAACTTTTTAGTTGGGGCTTAACTTTTGTGTGTGTATAATGGGGATACGTTTTTAAATCTGTGAACCCCAAACACAGAATCCCACAACTTTTCAGTTGGGGCTTAACTTTTGTGTGTTTGTGTATGTGTGAGTGAGTCATAATAATATACAAACCCTAACCCAACCCCATCCCTAACCCAACTCCATCCCTAACCCAAACCCATCCCTAACCCAAACCCATCCCTAACCCAACCCCATCCCTAACCCAAGCCATCCCTAACCCAACCCCATCCCTAACCCAACCCAATCCCTAACCCAACCCCATCCCTAACCCAATCCCATCCCTAACCCAACCCCATCCCTAACCCAACCCTAACCCAACCCCATCCCTAACCCAACCCATCCCTAACCCTCACATTCAAAATCCCAACCCTAACCCAATCCCATCCCTAACCGAACCCCAACCCTAACCCTCACATTCAAAATCCCAACCCTAACCCAACCCCATCCCTAACCCAACCCCATCCCTAACCCTCACATTCAAAATCCCACCCAAACCCTAACATAATCTTTATTTTCTTCTTTTTTTAAATACGTATTTCTTTTTTTTTTTTTTTCCTCTTCCTCCAATTCTGTCTTTCAAGGCTTTCAAGTTTGAAGAAGTAGAAATGGGAAGAAAGAATTTTCCAGCATTTTCTTCCTCGAACTTTCTTGATATTGCTTAAATCAAGCGTCATTAAATAAAGAACATTGTTCATTACTTTAGAATCCAAAGAGTCTCCAAGAAGAACCCCACAGGTAGAGTCTCCAAAATAAAACCAACTTTCCAAGTTCCCAAGGTATAACCACATTCCTGTTGAGCCTCCAAGATAGGTATCACATTCCGAGTCATCAAAACAAAACCCCCATTCCGAGTCTCCAAAAATATAACCATCTTTCCAAGTCCCCAAGGTAGAACCACAATTTTCAGAAATATTGGGGGTTTTCGTGATAAGTCTCACATAGTATAACTGCGGACCATCAGGGAAAACTTCCCTTGCCCAATTTTTTAGGGTTTCTATGATGTGTCTCACATAGTATAACTGCGGACCATCAGGGAGAATTCCCATTTCACAATTTTTTAGGGTTTCTATGATGTGTCTCACATAGTATAACTGCGGACCATCAGGGAGAATTCCCGTTTCCCAATTTTTTAGGGTTTCTATGATGTGTCTCACATAGTATAACTGCGGACCATCAGGGAGAACTCTCCTTGCCCAATTTTTTAGGGTTTCTATGATGTGTCTCACATAGTATAACTGCGGACCATCAGGGAGAATTCCCGTTTCCCATTTTTTTAGGGTTTCTATGATGTGTCTCACATAGTATAACTGAGGACCATCAGGGAGAACTCTCCTTGCCCAATTTTTTAGGGTTTCTATGATGTGTCTCACATAGTATAACTGCGGACCATCAGGGAGAATTCCCGTTTCCCAATTTTTTAGGCTTTCTATGATGTGTCTCACATAGTATAACTGCGGACCATCAGGGAGAACTCCCCTTTCCCAATTTTCAGAAATTTGTGGGTCTCCAATGTATGACTTGTATTCTGGCTCATCAAGGTAGAACTTGTTCAGTGGGTTTTGTTTTGATAACTCACAACAAGTATCATCATGGTAAAACTCTTTTTCAGGATTTTGTGGATCTCCAAGGTATAACTCTTTGGCTGGGTCATCAAGGTAGAACTCGTTCTGGGGGTCTTGGTTGTTCAAAATGTCTTCAAACAAAAAAATAACTTCATCCCAAGTTGTGTTAAAAGCAGAATTTTCATTTCGTATCTCAGATACAATTTCCTGTGAAAGAAAATAACAATGTATTAATTTAATACAATATTTTTATTTGTATAAATCAAGCTCTATGAATATTAAAATAAACTTTGTTAACTCTTACATGAGTCTCATCTATAAAAAAAAAAAATTAAATAAATAAATAAATAAATAAACAAACTTACCTCCATTGATAAGAGGTTCGAGTCCAGTTCATCAATCTGAAGGTTGAGTTCTACACAGGTAGTAGGACTCCAAGGAATAGCAAAGTTATCCCATTCCATTTCGGCATAGTAGTCCATTCTCAAGTGAAGCAGAAAGCGTGTTTGAAAAAGCCTGTGTGGTCGGTGCCTTTTATAAGAAGGGCTGGGTGTGTGTCATTTCCTGTGGAAATTCCCTGAGCAAACCTGGGCGTGTCTTAACTGGAAATGATGTGATGGAAATTCCCTGAAAATGATGTAATGTATTACCTGGAAATGATACAATGCTGAAGAGTTTATAAAGTGGGTGGGACTTAGCAAAAGTGGGCGGAGCTTAGCAAAAGTGGGCGGGACATAGCAAAAAGTGGACGCGGCTTAACAAAAAGTGGGCGGGGCTTAGTAAAAAGTGGGCGTGGTTTACCAAAAAGTGGGCGGGGTTTACCAAAAAGTGGACGGAGCTTAACAAAAGGTGGGCAGAGCCTACCAAAAAGTGTGTGGCACTGGAGGCGCTCAAACAAGAACATTGAGGGAGGTTTACCATTTTATCTTAGCTCAGTTAAAATATCTTAATAAAGAACCAAACTCAAACATCTTTTTTGTTAATATATTAGATGGTGAAGGGAGTGGCAAGAGAATTAAATTATTTCCCACGCATAAACAAATATTTGTAGGGTCGTTGTTTGAGTGGGCCAAAGATGATTCACCAGATGATATTAAGAGTAAAAGGTTAAAAGGTCCATAAGGTCAGAAGGATCACAGGTTCACACAGAAGGACCATTGTTTATGTGGTCTAATGAATAAGGATAACATGTCAAAAGGTTAGAAGGTTCATAAAGAACAGGGTGAGAGAAATAGAGGTGTTTAGGGGCAATGAGGGAGGGGAAAAATTAACATGTAAGTCAATGGGAAAATGAGAGTGTCCCAGAAGCAACATATATACACTACTCCTACAGTTGGTAAGTTATCTCCGGCACTGACAAAATCCGTTCTGCATTCCATGCAAAATTTGGGATCTCCTACAGTTGGCAAGTTATCTCTGGCACTGACAAAATCCGTTCTGCATTCCATGTCATTCCATGCAAAATTTGGGATCTCCTACAGTTGGCAAGTTATCTCCGGCACTGACAAAATCCGTTCCGCATTCCATGTCATTCCATGCAAAATTTGGGATATCCTACATTTGGCAAGTTATCTCTGGCACTGACAAAATCCGTTCTGCATTCCATGTCATTCCATGCAGAATTTGGGATTCCCTACAGTTGGCAAGTTATCTCTGAACATTTATAACTAAGGGTAATATTACATATGGGATGTTCGTTTGAAATAATGTAATGTTGGATTTAGTATGTCTCATTGAAGTTCCATAAGTTTCATAAGTGAGATATTGTTTTTTTCTTAGTATGGCTGACAGCTGACATCGCAATATCTGAGTAAATTAGTATTCAGAACTGTCCATTGTTGGTGAAAGCTAATTACTATTGGTGCTTGCTTGCCAAGGGGCTTGGTAAACAAATGTTCGTTATGACAAAAACCTCTCAGTACCAGATCTGGAAAACTACCATTGTTTTAATAAATTAGATGTAAATATTTGTAAGGTGTGTCCCCTCCCACTTTTGCCTACGTGACTTCTGGGGGATGGTAGTTCCGAAGTCCATCCTCAACTTAATGTTACACCTAGGTTTTGAGAAAAATTGTGTATAGAACTACAAAAATTGCGTGCAGTATTGAGTTTTCAAACAAAACTAAACTGAACAACGGTTCGGAAATAATAAGGTATAAAATCCATGTAGGCTAGCTCTCTCTGGCTCTCTGCTTCTCAGTAAAGATCTTTTGTGGGATTGCAGTATGATTTTGACTTATGAGGGAAAAGATGAGTTTGCAGATTGAAAAAGGATGTGATTGTGATAGCTACTGAGTGACTGTTTTGATTAAATAAGGACTTTCTTATTGTATATTTTCTAAATATTAAATCATAAATGTCCCTGCAATGGCATTATAAAACGTCGCTGCAACGTTTACGCATCGTTATGATTGATAGTGTCTTGGTGCCGAAGAGTCTGAAGCAGCACATTCTTCTCATTAAAGGATTTGTAAATGCAGATCTGCTCCCAGCAGCGGCATTCCCATCCCAAGATTTCACTTGACCAATCACATTGTATCCCCCGATCCTTGCTCCCTCCCACCCAAACTTTGCCCAACCAATCCTACTGCTCTCCTCCCTTCTCTTCGCTCCTCCCCCCCTCCACTTGCCCCTCCCACTTGAAAATGTATAAAAATCAGAACGAATGACCAAATAACCAGGATTATCACTGGGTGTGTAAGATGATGGTTTGTTGTACTTTAGGATTAGCACTGGGTCTGTAGGATGTTGGTTTGCTGTACTTAGAATTCTGTATGTTCATACTGTATGTTAACTGTATTCTATGCATGCTACTGTATCCTAATGATTCTGTATGTTTGCAATGTATGTTAACTGTACTCTATGCATGCTGGTGTTTGGTGCGGCATTTCTTTGTGCATCCCTTTACTTGGGACCTTCTGTGAATCTTGAAATGTAATTTGTGAATTGTAATATGGTTTGATAAAGGTTATTGTTTTCTTGTTGTGATTTCTTTGTCGACAGAAAGTGTTATCCTCCTCGGGAATTAAATTTGTGACTCTCTTCTGTCAAGTTGATGGACATTGAATTTCTTGGTTCATATATTACATAATACTGTAGGGAAAATATCCCCGACACAAAGTTCTATTTGTATTTGTACCGCGAGTAAAGTATGTAAGTGTTTATAGCCGGAGTACCCGGCGTTGTTCAAGAGAAAAAGAAACATTAACATATTTGAAATGAGGACGAATAAATTGGGAAAGCAATTACATCCAAATCAGAATCCATCACAAATGTCAAATCATCATTTTACCTTTTCGTTGAATATTTGCTGATGAATGTGCCATTTATCACGTTTCTGAGTTAAGTATGATGACATTCAGTGAGAAGGAGAAGCCCGGCCACCAACTTTGACCGCTTCCGGAATTGTTTGATTTACTTGTGTTCAAATGTCTCGTGATTGTTTTGTATTTATCTATGCGAATGTGTACTTGTATATATATAACTGTCATTAATCAAGAAGGCTTAGGCACATACGAGTGATGTTTTAAAAATCAAAAAAAATGAACTTTTTTTTTTAGTTGTTGTTTTGCCAAAAACACACCCAGGCACTCATTGATGGACCTCTGAAAGTTTGATGAAGATCTGTTCAGCCATCTCTGAGAAAAATTGCGACACACAGACAGACAGACAGACCAACGGCTCTCTTATATAGTAGATCATTTTCATGCAAACAATCTGCAGGACAGTTGTATGATAGTGATTATAAAAAAACTTTAATCAACAACAAAACATATAATAAATGCAAATAATAACATGAGACCAGGTCGTCAGTGCAAAAGCTTCTTGGATTTGAAGATAAAGTAACATTTTGGTAAAAACATGCAGCCCAAGAAGCCGTAAGAGGTAGAAATTATAAAGAATATTTCAGTAACAACATTGATTTTTCCACGTGTGCTGCTGTAGGCAGGTACAAAGCAGAAACACAAAAGGAAAAAGACCAGCATGCTGAAAGTGATAAATTTAGGGTCGTTGAAGGATGAAGGCTGTTTTCTTGCTTTTAATGCCAAAGCCAAGCAAATGGAGGACAGGAGTCCAAGCTGAACAAAACCACAGATGGCCCAGGCTGGTGAAGCTCCAGAACATTCCAGGATGAGGATTCCTACTAAAGATGCTTTGTTTCTGGAAGGACTTAGATCACCAAAAATGATCCAAAATAAGAAGAAAGAAAGTTGTAATATCAAAAGGAACAATAATAAAAGATTTTTTGGAATTGTCTTGATGGATCCCAGTGACTCGGTGTTTGCTTGCACTCTTGCTGCAAGAGGGAAAACATTGTTTAATGGAGTGTTAAGAAAGGTAGCTTCATACAAATTTTGAAGATGCAGTTGGAATTATGTATTTTGCACTTAAATTGTTAATCTCGACGCAATAACATAAAAATTATTCTCCAACATTAAATTTAACTCAAAACAATGGCAAATCACTAATTTTCCTCAACGTTGTAAATACAGTGATTTCATTGTCTTTAATCATTTGAATTATTTGCAAGACTCTAGCCGACATCTATATATAAGACAAGGATGGCTGTCCAGCCGTCCATTCCCTGTTATGCTGATTGGCTGTGTGAGGCCAGGTGCACTGTGATTGTCTCCTGGCAAGATTATTGCATAGGCATATTAAAAGCTGATATTCAAAACCTGATTAAAGATTTTTTACAAGCAGAAGTCATAGCCTAAATAATTATGTCAAAATCCAGAGTGAAATCAGAAAATAATTTGGAAAAAAGACAATTTAAAAAACCCGATATATAATTCAATAATACACTCCATGGGACGTGAGGTAAAACAGCTCCAAACAGAAGTGTTATATTCACAATCGCCATGAGTTCCCTATAACCTTTCTCATCAGTGTGAAAAAGACCAACATCGACTATTAAAAGCATCATCAAATGTCGAAAGGTTACAGCCCATCAGCGTCACAGGCCTTATGAAGCACACAGTTTGTGTAGGCCCCAGGCTTCAAACCTTCTGGTCTATAAGATAATTCCTTCATGGCTCAGTGGAATTGAATCAATTCAAGCAATATAAACATGATGTATTATACATATATGCACATAAACAATAGCAATGTTTTGGCTTCATTACATAACCCAAGTTGTTATTTTTCAAGGCACAGAGCAATCAAGCCAGCGTTATGTGCCTATGCACTGCCCGCGGTAATCTTCATCCTGAAGTAGTAGCACTTACATGGAAGGAAGGAAGAAATTCCAATTAACATTTTGAACCGTTCATGATGAGAATCCCATTTCGACACATTCCTGTTTCCCATTCCCTTATTGCAAATAATTAATCGGACGTCAGTAGTGTATATATGTTGCTTCTGGGACACTCTCATTTTCCCATTGACTTACATGTTAATTTTTCCCCTCCCTCATTGCCCCTAAACACCTCTATTTCTCTCACCCTGTTCTTTACGAACCTTCTAACCTTTTGACATGTTATCCTTATTCATTAGACCACTTAAACAATGGTCCTTCTGTGTGAACCTGTGATCCTTCTGACCTTATGGACCTTTTAACCTTTTACTCTTAATATCATCTGGTGAATCATCTTTGGCCCACTCACACAACGACCCTACAAATATTTGTTTATGCGTGGGAAATAATTTAATTCTCTTGCCACTCTCTTCACCATCTAATATATTAACAAAAAATATGTTTGAGTTTGGTTCTTTATTAAGATATTTTAACTGAGCTAAGATAAAATGGTAAACCTCCCTCAATGTTCTTGTTTGAGCGCCTCCAGTGCCACATACCATTTTTAAATTAAAGTATATATTTTCCTGACAACCATCAAAGTTTTCCGTCCAATCAAAAATATTTCCATCTTTTTTACCCAATTCACCGGTATTTAAATTAATTCTCTTATTTGTTTTGTAAATTGTTTTACCAGTTGTCTTTTCAATTATACCTATTTGATATTTTTCACATTCGTTATGTTTACCATTTATATACCAAGGTTGATTACACCTCCACTCTTTAGTCTGGTTGGTACTTGGTTCTATCATTTATATAATAGTAAAAAAGGCGGCGGTAGCCCCTTAAAATCCCCAACCCCCCCTTTTTAACTTATCACTTATATATATCTTATCACTTATATATATCTTATCACTTATGTATATCTTATCACTTATATATATCTTATCACTTATATATATCTTATCACTTATGTAGTGAAATCGTATTCGTACTGAACCCGGGGTGATGCTCGCTGCTCGTTGACACCGCTAGGGGCGTGACTATAAGACCCGCTGCTGAGGACGGTGCTCCGACTTCTCCTGTGACATGTTACATCTGGTAGACTCGCTAACGGTACGCCTGCATAGAATATCCAGCTTGCTTGCATTGAATGATATGAATGGACCCATGTGACGTCACATCGTATACTTATTGTATTTTCTACTTTACAGGATGATGTCATGATCTAAATGCAATTAAACCAAACCGTTGGACTAAAGTTTCTCCCCCCGTCAGAATTATACGGCAGTGCGGCTAGAAGCGAGGGAGCGTCAGCACGAACAGGGTGGAACATCAGTCGCCCCAACCGTATCGGGCCGGGCGGCGAATTTCTCTGCCAGCACGCGTCCGAAATTCCCCGGGTACGGCATCACGTATCCCTGTGTCCCCGGCGTCGGACGCGCCAACAGGGTCGGGTGACGAAGGGGGTAACTCCAAGTCGTCGGGCCCAGGTAGTCTCGGTGAGGGGAGGGTTGGTAGACTTTCGGCGATGGGATCGTCGGGAGAGGCCATAGCCTCATAAATGGGTTCGATCGGTTCGTCCGATTCCCTACTTAGGTCGTCGACCCCGCAAGGGGCAAGGTGACGGACGGAGACAGTAGTCTCACGGCCATCAGTCGTCATCACACGAGCATGCTCAGGATTAGCCTGGAGAATCTGCACTTTGTCCACTAGGGGGTCGTACTTGCTCGCGCGAACCGTCCATTTAAGGTAGGCCGGCCCGGGCCCAGCGAGCCAACTGGGCAAAGACCGTATACACCCCGAGCTCCTGGGGTGGTGGAAAAGTCGCTCGTGGGGAGTTTGGTTGGTTGCCGTACTCAGGAGAGCCCTGATCGAGTTCAAAGCCGCAGGTAGCGACCAAGCCCATTTATCGAGGCCCCGGCCGAGGGTCCGGAGGTGGAGCATGACGGCCCTCCAGATAATCCCGTTGAAGCGTTCGATCTGCCCATTAGCCTGGGGTCTGTACAGCGTGGTGTAACTAGACGCAATGTTATTTTGAAGCAGATACCCGCGCACCTCCTGAGACAAGAAGACCGCACCCCGGTCGGTATGGACATAGGCCAGGTAACCGAACATGGAAAACAAGTTCTGTAAGCATCGCATCACCGTGGCAGCGGACATGTCCGCGCATGTATAAGCAAAGGGGAATCGCGAGTACTCATCTACGATAGTGAGCAGATAGCGAGAGCCGCTCGACACCGGCAATGGGCCCTTGAAATCCATCGCCAAGCGTTCCCACGGGCGTGTAGCCTTCACCAGAGTCCCCATGGGAGGGTTATAGAAACGCGGTTTGATTTCCGCGCAGATAGCGCAGTCGCGACAGATACGGCGGATATCGTCAATCGAGTATGGGAGATTCCCACTCCACACAAAATGAGCGAAACGCGTTATGCCGGGATGGCCCGCCGTGGCATGCAGCACCCGTAGGCCCTCCAAAGAGGTGATACCGGCACATGTAGCTGGCCATGATAAGGCATCGGCGGCCTGGTTATCCTTCCCCGGGCGATATTTGATGGTGTAACAGAAGTCGGCGAGTTCGATACGCCAGCGAGTGATTTTCTCGTTCTTAATGCGCTGGGCGTGTAAGGTGTCGTACATGAACGCAACGCTTTGCTGGTCCGTGATGATTTGGAAGCTCCGCCCGAGTAAGTACGGGCGCCATCGCCGAATAGACTCGACGATCGCATACGCTTCCTTTTCAACGGACGAGTGTCTCCGCTCAGCGGTGGTAAGAGTCCGAGAAAAGAAAGCCACGGGACGCCCCCCTTGGGAGAGGGTCGCCGCGATGGCCTGATCCGAGGCGTCACTTTCGAGGACGAACGAGCCGCTCTCGTCGATCGTCGCCACGGCGGCTCGGGCGATGTCGGCCTTAAGGCCGTCAAAGGCCGTTAATGCGGCCGGACTCAGGGGGAAGGTGTCGCAGGCCACAAGGGGGCGAAGTTTCGCGGAGAAACTTTGCACCCATTTGGAGTAATGGGCGAACAGCCCAAGGCCGCTTCAGGGACGCCCGATCGCAGGGAGGGGCCATATCGAGCAAAGGTCGCAGACGCTCCTTATCCGGAGCGACAGAGCCATGGGTCACGGTGTACCCCAGAAGATCTATCGTGCGTAGGGAGTATTGGCACTTACTCTCGTTCATAGTTAAGTGATACCGCTGCGCGACCTCAAGGAAGCGCTTCAGATTAGCATCATGGTGGCCTTGGTCATATCCACAAACCGTAAGATTATCGAGGTAGACGAAAACATCGGTTAAGTGCTCCCGCGCAATGAGGTCATCCATGGCCCTCTGGAAACAAGAACCCCGTTCGTTACCCCAAAAGGCAGTCGCGTAAATTGGTACAACCGCTGCCCTGACTCAAATGCGGTATAGATACGATCCGCCCTAGAGATAGGGATCTGGTGGTACGCACTACGGAGATCGAGAGTGCTATAGACCGAATACTGGGACACCTGTTGCACTAGCGCGTCCATCCCCGGAAGGGGGTAGGCATCCAGCTGTGTAAAGCGGTTAATCGTTTGGGAATAGTCGATTACCATACGTCTGCGATGAGCCTCGCTGCGCACCACCAAGACCTGGGCGCGCCACGGCGACCTACTAGGTTCTATGATGCCGTCTTTCAAGAGCTGAGCCGTTTCGTCCGCAATGAATTGCATGTCAGCGCGAGAGTAGCGTCGGGATTTTACCGCGACAGGGGTGCAGTCGGAGGTTAGATTGGGGAACAGCGAAAGCGGCTGGACGTCCATTTGCGCTAGGGCGCACACCGCAAGCGCGTCGTCCGCCCCCACAACAAGAGTGTCAGGCCCACCAAACTCCATTACCAGACGTCCATGCAGCTTAAGAAAATCGTGTCCTAACAGAATATCAGCACATAATGCGGGTAAAACCATAAGGTGTACATCAGGGAAAACCCGTCCCTTTAGCACGAGTTTCAATCAGCATTCCCCCTTCGTGCTGAGTCGAAGCCCCTGGGAAGCCATGAAGATCCGTCTCGTAGACCTCCAGATCCGCCATCCATGCCTGAGCACAAGTCGCTGGTCGATAAAACTATCCGTAGATCCTGTATCCACCAAGGCCCGAACACAATGGCCTTCGACCATGAGGGGAATAAGGGCTTGAGCCAGGCCAGACGAGGCAGCTGGGAGCGGGACTGAGCCCCCCGAATGGGTCGGTCCAGCCTCGCGGGTGGATCCTACGCCAGCAGCAGTTTTGCGGTTGTGGCCGGAGTCTGTGTTGTCCATGGGGAATCCATTATCGTCATCAGAGGGCTTTCCCAAGCATTCCAGTGTTTCGCGATTCAAAAACTGACAATTCTGACGGGAAAAGGCCTCCGTAGTATTTTAAATCGCCTTTTGACAATTTTGGCAGAAAAGGGCTTCCGTAGTATTCGAAATCGCCTTTTGACATTTTTGGCAGCAAAAGGCCTCCGTAGTCTTTGAAATCTCCTTTGTCGGGGCGTGGGCCGCCGTTAGCTCGTGGACGACTCGAGGAGAACGTTCCGCTGGGGCTTGGCGTGGCTTCAAAGCCCCTTGCGTGGCCCGGAGATTGGTCAAGGACACGTCCTTTGTGCCCGATGGAGGATGAGACGATGGTGGCTGTCCGGTGACGCCCGCCAAGGACGTCTGAGCGCCCAGGGGCCCGCAGAGAGGGGCCCTCCCCTTCGAAGTCGGGTAAGGCGCCGGGTGTCGGGCTCGGCTCGCGGGCTCCGCAATGAGCCCATTCAAGGTTGCCGCGCCCGCGCGACCGCGGCCGCGCGAGTCAATGAGCCGCGAGCCCCGTGCCGTTTTCCTGCACACTTTCGCGTAATGACCCTTTTGCGAGCACAAATGGCATATAGCGTCTCGTGCCGGACACACGACCCGGGCATGACGTGGCCCCCCACAAAAAAAGCATGCGGCCCCGCGTAAGGCCTTGGGTCTGGTCATGATGGCAGCCGTCAGGGCTGGGTCATCCTCCGGAGCATCCCGGAGTTCAGCGAGCGGATCCGCGTCCTCGGCGGTAGCACTCTCTGGCCGGGCGTGTAGTGTGGTGCCCGCCACGAGGCGCGTGCGATCATAGGTGTTCGATTGCATCCGCGCTTCGGTGTACACTGTACCTTGCTCGAGTGCCATAGCGAAGGTCAGGTCGGTCTTCTCCAGGAGTTTGAGCCTTAGTTCCTGGGAGGAGACCCCTGCAACGAAGGCATCTAAAAGACGATCATCCTGAGCCTGCGCGGGAGTCCGTGGCTCCCTGACGCTGTCCAGCAAAAGCTGCCAGAGCTCCTGGGCATAATGGTCCATTGCCTCGTTGGGTTGCTGACGTCGCGTTTGCAGCAAATGACGTGCATACACCGGGCTTTTTTCCTTTATGTATAGCCATTTGAGCTCCGCGATGGAAAGATCATACGTCGCGCATTGAGCGATAGCGTTGTAGACCCGGTAGTCGATTTTTGAATGGAGTGTTGCTAGCTTCGCGGCAGCCGTCGGAACGGTCTCAGGCTCATCAAAAAGATTCTCCAATTGTTGGAGCCAGTGCTTCAGCTGCAAGCCTCCATCCGTGGCTTGTGGGTCGGCGCTGAATACGGACACCGTCAGCGTCTTGTTGCCAGCTATGTCTGTAGATCTTAAATGCAATTAAGTGTCGTGTAAAACCAATCAGGTCCACACAACTTTAGTCCAACGGTTTGGTTTAATTGCATTTAGATCATGACATCATCCTGTAAAGTAGAAAATACAATAAGTATACGATGTGACGTCACATGGGTCCATTCATATCATTCAATGCAATTAAACCAAACTGTTGGACTAAAGTTGTGTGGACCTGATTGGTTTTACACGACAACTTATATATATCTTATCACTTATATACTTATATAACCATAAGGGAGACTATCAATTCCATTTTCTAAAATAAACTTCTTATCATCAAAAGCCCCCAATGCTTTCTTATTTATCTCTTCTGAATATAATTGATGTTTATAACTTCTTATTCCATTAATCTTTCTAAACTCTTCTTTCTTTGTTGTTAAACAGTTATAATAATCCTTAAAGTTTATTGTTTCTTTAATGACATTTTTCTTTATGCCTTTTAACTTCTTATCAGTTTTTTCAACGTTATTCACAATGTATTTATAAGCATAAGCCTTAGACCTCAATCCCACAAATTCACTCATGACATTTCCTCCTAATTCATCCTTAAACTTTCCAATCACCTTTTTATTTTTAGAAGAGAACAACTCACTCTCTGGACTGTAATTACTAGTGTCATAGATATTAATGTCCTTTTTCATGTCTGAATAAACATCATCAGTATTAATTTGCAAAATAAAACTATCTGTATCCATATAAAGTAGATGAACATCATTTTGATATTGCTTCCTCAAGTTATTATAAAAGTAATCATACATTAATGACTTTGATAAATCAAGAATTGATGTTCCAATATAAATAGGTTTGTCCATTTCAATACTCTCTTTAATCAAATGTATCGCACAAAAGTTCTCAGTAAAGACCTCAGCTCTAGTAAAACTCGGTCTATTAATTAATTTTGATGCTTGTTTCCAAGATGTTGATAGTCTGATATTTTGTCTTTTTCTCACATTTTCCATGGTCTTACCAAAGACCGCATTATTCATCAATTTATAAAAGTCTTTCTCAAAATCTGTTTTTGACTCTGTTCTTCTTTGTGTATTAAAATCAATGTACCCCTTCAACCAATGACTTTGATTGAACTTTAGAACCCTATGGATCGTCTCTACTCTTAGACCTTTTGATAAATATTGTCGCAAATTTCTTTGGTGTAGAACATAATTTTTCTTGTTATATAATGTAGTAAGTAATTTTTCTGTTGATTCACCTATATTAAATGATTGTTGATAATCACTTAACCACTCCTTCTTTGGACTTTCCTTTTCACAAGCAAATGGGAGATCTTTGTGTAGGTTATGAAGTTCCTCTGGATATTTCAAATCGACCTCAAAATAATAACCAACCTTTGAATCATCCAATTCTTTTTGTGTAGAGATACATACATCTTGTAAAACCTTTTTGTAATCTTTTTCCTTTACCCATCTAAGTTTTCCATAAGGAAGAGCCTGAGACATTGCCCAGCCATACAGGTTGTTCGCATCATAATACATCAAGTAGGAGCTCTCTACCGATGGATCATAATTTGGAATGTACTTGTTATTTGCTTTAGCATATCTCTTTGAACAGACTTGTGAAATTCCTCCTCTCTTTGCCTTTTCAATCATCAAAAGCATATCAACATCGGTTATCAAATCCAAACCTTGTTTTGTCATTTTTAACATCGCGCTCCAAGCCAATCCAGGAGCAGTGTAATAGTGAGCAGGATCCAATCCATATCCAGAATGACAGATTGTTCTGAAAGCCTCAAACACATCAGCCAACAAAAGCACATCAGTTTTGAGGTACAAATCGTGATACTCACCAAGATTCTTAATGTTATATTTTTTCCAAACATTTTGTGCGTGTACATAATCTTTATCAGATATATGACTATTATTTAATTTGTTATAGAAATTTTCTTTTAAAGGAAGTTGTGTTTCATTGAATCTCTCAAATGAGTCCATATAGTCATAGGGGTAAATTCTCTTTTGTGTTAGAAAATCTTTATCTAAAAAATACTCTGAAAGACATGGAAACTCTTTTAGATTTTGAACCAAGTTAGCCAATGGACTTGCCATGAATTTAAATGTATCAAGAAATCTGATATGAGTAATAGGAGATGTGTGAATTGTTTTTGTGAATGAAATGTATTTCTGATCCGTGTTTGGAATTGCTGAGATACTTCCAGAAGTCTTTGAGAGTTCCTTGATAAATAGATGTGTATCATAATGAGCGTTGTTATGAAGAAAGACAGGAATGAAAGAGGGGAGTTGATAATTAATATTACAACTTTGATGAGCCGGACCTCTATATTTACCAGTGAGATGACAATGGTCTCTAACCTTTAGACCTTTACCAATTTTCTCCTCACAAATATGACAGACATTGTTTTTTATAAATTCCCTTTTTTCTTTACTTGTTAAGGACATTGGTTTATTGGTTTCTCTCATTATCTTGGTTAATCGAACACAGTCTTTTTCTAGTCGTTTCACAAACTCCTCTGGGGTATTTGAGCCTCTATACATCTCTACCTTGTTATATTAATCACCAACGGATGATTTGATATAATAACAAAAACCACAAGGAGTATGTTTTTGATATTTATTTGTGTATGATTCTTTTGGATCTGGAGAGGCAGTATCAATTTTTTATTAAATACTTTCAAAATCAGCATATATAACAAATGGATGTTTTATTGTTTTCTTTTCATCTTTGAATGTGATCTTTGAGTCTTTTTTAGGCATGTTGATTACCGTTGATTTATGTTCACCACAATAATTTGAATGTATATCTAATCTTTCTTGTGTATGGAAGAAGTTAAGACAACGCATACAAATATATATTTTATTTGTTCTTTTACATACTTGTGGTTTTATTAATTTTGTAATATCTTTGATGTATGTATAATGTGAATTTTCGTCTGAATTAAAATATAGAAGATTAATATGAGTTTGTTTACAATTGTCAGAAAGCTTTAAAACCTGAATGTTGTTTGTTTCTGTTAGACCATAAACATTAACTGATAAATTATTCAACTTTTCAAATTTAGGAATATCATTTAAAGTCATCGGAAACTTTAGATCTTTCGTATTTGATGTATTCTCATTTTTTTATAATGAGATACTCTTTCATCATGAAAATGTGGAGGATGTAAGTGTGCTAGAATAGACCAGAGAAAACATTTATTGTCTTTATTTTTGATATTGATAACTGCTTTTCTATTTTTGATAACACTGGGTAAATCAATGTAAGAAGAAGCTTTTAGAGGATCTGATTTAAGAATATGAATGTCTATGTAAATAATTTTTCCTATATTGAATCCACTTCCTACGATTGAATTATCCACATCTTGCTCTTGTTTAATAAGTTCATCATAGACTCCTGATGTTTTAAAATCTTGATATGAAGATATAAAGTGTGGCTCAGTTCTCATGTATGGTGTATCTATAACTCCTTCGTCCTTTGTCATTTCTAATTTTACTCCCATATAAAATTTAAGTGGTTTCATTTCTTTTAGTGTTTTTTCAATCAACATTTGAACAGCAGGTTTAACTATTTCTACAGCATCAACTATAGACTCTGGTTCAGGAGGTTTGAAGTTAAAGACTCTTATTTTAATATGTCCTTTGAATGCACCATCAGAGTTTTTAATAGTAAACAATTTTGACAAGTGTTTGTTAGTTTTAAGATGGGCTTTAAACCCCTTCTTGAGGATGGTTGTTTTACAGACCTTACAATGTTTTGTTTTAGGTGGAAGAGGGGAAAGTTTGTTAAGAATGTTGTATGTATGTTTTGCGGTGAGAATATGTTGTTTATAATATTTTACTTCCTTCTCGCAAGTATCACAATAAACCATATTTATAGCGTGAGAAAACGTGGTGTTTTATATATATCACTGTGCTTAAAATAAAACACTTTTGAGCTTTACAGCTCCGTTTTATATATATCGCTGTGCTTAAAATAAAACACTTTTGAGCTTTACAGCTCCGTTTTATATATATCGTTGTGCTTAAACTAAAACACTTTTTCACTCAGAATCATCGAAGTCATAACTATCACATGAATACTCAGAATCATACTCAGAGTCATCAATAAAGCTACTCTCAGAACTATCATTTGAGCACAAACTATTAGTATCATAACTATCATCTGTGTTCAATGAAATACTATCATCACCATCGTCCGAGTTCAATGAAATACTATCATCACTATCGTCCGAGTTCAATGAAATAGTAAAATCTTCACTGCTGTAATGACTCATATTTAATTAGCAGAAAAAACCTTTCCATCTATACCAATATACTTTCTTTCATTAACGGATTCAATCTCTACATTTTTAATATCAAAAGTTATCTTTAAATAATCTCTAACTATCATAGAACGAAATGACATTTCACCAGAAATATTAACATCATTCATTTTACTTAGATCTACACCCTTTGGATTATTAAAGTAAATACAAATTTCTCCACGAGTACTGTTGATGGTCTTATCATTCTTTTTCAAAGTATCGTGGTCAATCACTTTTTCAAGCTTTGAATAAATTGCCAGGAGTAGAGGAGAAACTTTTGTTAGATTTACTTTAATGGATGTCTTTCCAGGTATAGTTAGAGCTCTTCCTTTAAATGAAATAGAGGGGCTCATGTTATTTTCCATAACTGGTTTTACCCAAAAATTTCCATATTTATCTTTGTTCAATTTAACATCTTTGACATATTTTTCTATATCTTTCACCGAAGTAGAGATTGATTGAAATTTGTCTTTTGTGCTTTGAAACATTGTATTTATTAATGAATAAACTTGCATTTAGTTTAAGTAAAAATTTACCACATAAATATGATAAGTTCTGAAGGATATTTAGAATTTCCAGACTCTCCATATGATAAATTAGAGAATTGTCCGGCTTGTGATAGAGTGGGGCTTAATGATGAGGATTCATATAAACAATGTTTATTCTGTGATTATATTCTAATTAATTATAATAAGAAATATAAAAAAACATATAACTCTTTTAAATTAGAACCAAAAATGAATTACTTTACAAGATTAATAAGAGAGATGAATGTTAAGCATTATGGTGATAATACACCATTTCTTACAAGGAAAGAGACTCTTTGTATTGAGGAAATGTATAAGGGTTTAATGATATTTATTATTCAAAATAATTTTAATGGAAATGTTAATACAAGATACTACATAAATAAAATAATGAATTATTTTGAAATTAAACCCGAACTCAGGATAAAATATAGAGTTTCTAAAATAGCTCAAAAAAAGTTGGATGACTTGTTTTCCAAATATATAAATGAATGATTTTTTACCCGTTTGGGAAAATAAGATAAAATTTAATAACCATAAAAACATTCCAAATTCATTGAGATGTCTAATAGTTGGTTCAAGCGGATGTGGAAAAACCTGTTTGCTTTTAAAGATGCTCCTTACCCCCAACTTTTTAGATTATGATAATTTAATAATTTTTACGAAGTCAAGTTTTCAACCCGAGTATCAACTACTCTCACAGGGTTTTAATGCAGGTCTTAAAAAGGAAGACATTATCGGTTTATTTAAACTTCAAAACAAACTAAATGATTATAACATTGAGGATATAATACAACTATTTTGTGATACACAGAAACCTAAACCAAAACTCATAACTTGTATTCTCAGTGATAATACGGATGATATACCTTCACCTCAAGATTTAGATAAATCAAAAAAGAACCTCGTCATCTTTGATGATTGTGTTAATGAGAGAAACCAAACAGTAATGGATAGCTACTATACAAGAGGGAGACATTCTTCTTGTAATTGTATTTATCTTAGTCAGTCATATTTTCAACTCCCTCGACGCTCAATAAGAAACAATGCTAATACTTTTATTTTATTTAAGTTAAATTCAATATATGTAAATAATTTTTGGAGAGATAATTGCTCTACGTTATGTAGTAAAAAAGAATTTGAAAATTATATGAAACACACGATTGGAAAATATAAATATATTGTTGTGAAACAAGATGAGATATTAAAGGATGTATTTTTATTTTAAACATAATTACATATATAAATGACAACAATTATTATTAACCTTGTGGGTAAATCTGCTTCTGGAAAGAACTTTCATAAATCTAAACTCTTGAATAGTAAAAATGAAAAGATTGTAAGTTTTTTTTAAAAACACCCTATGATTCGTTTTGTGAGTACTACAACCAGAGCAAAGCGACCAGGAGAAGTAGAAGGGAAAGATTATTACTACATTTCAATGGAGGAACATATGCGATTGAGGAACGAAGGTCAAATATTTGAGGAGGTCTCTCTTGGTTCTACAAAATATTCACATTGTAAGAGTGAGTTAAATAAAGTAAAATCTAATGGTCTTGGGATTTTAGAAACTAATCCTGAAGGAATGAGACAAATTATTAAACATTTGTGTGGTGATGGAGTTAAGATTTTATCATTCGGTTTTGATATCGATGAGGAGACTCAACGCAAACGTATGAAAAGCAGAGATACAAGTATTAGTGAAGAAGAAATAACAACTCGTATTAATACCAATAAAGAATTTTATGAAATATTTCAAGAAAAAGATTTATTTCAACACATTTACTATAATGATGAAGAAAAGGCAAATTTTCCCATTGACCTTTACAATTCATTAAATGATATTTTTCAATAAATAAATACAGAAAATGAATACCGAAGAAAGAGCAAGAAAGTTTAAAGAACATCAAGAGTTGGTTTCAAAAGTTGTAAAGCAACAGGAAGAGATAAAGAAGAAACGGAGACAGAAACTAACTGGTGAAGAAGCCTTTGAAAGAAAACAAGAGAAATTTTTTAAACCGCTTTTAAAAACTCAACACTCACCTACAGTTCCCACGGTAGAATTTACTCCGAAAAAACTTCAAATGCTCAAAGATTTTAGTCAGATAACAAAACAAGAACTTGGAAAATTAGAATATAATGATGAAGAATTATTTCAGAAACTTGAGGAGGTAAATCAACCCCCTAATTATGTAGTGGAAGCTCTTCAAAACAATGAATATTTGGCAGATTCAAAAACCAGAGCAGGTCTCATTCCAACAGAAGAACCAGCAGTGTTTCATCTTGTGGAAGAAAAGGTATTGATATTTAATGATGAATTGATGTTCTTGAGTTCTACTCAACCAAATGTTAAATTAACTCCAAGATTAATGTTTCTTCTAACAAACCCCGGATTCAGCGGTTCAAAATATTTTGAGGAACCACTTGATATGGAAAGAGAGGAAGATAGGGTATATATTGAGTTGCTAAATGCACTTGATTATGGAGTTTCTGTTGCTGGTAAAAGTAAGAAGAATGAGAAGGAGAAACATATTATTGATGCTTTAAGTAAGCTTGGTTCAGGTGTTAGTTTTCTTCCAAATGACCCATCACAATTAGTTAATAGGCTATTATTGTTGTTAGGTAGTAAGAAGGCTGGAAACAACAATTGTTTTAATGAATCCTCAGCCATTTTAGATCAGTTGATGAATATGAAAATAATTAATAAATGTCAATACAAAGATATTTTATTAGATATTAAATAAGATGAGAAGCACAATTCTTAGTTTTAATTTCACAACGAGCGATTACACAGCTTCATTCCCTTACCCACTACAACTTGACCCCCTTACCTCATATGAGGCATCTTTATTGTCGATGGAAACTTATAATACCTTGTTTAATATCACAGAGAAAAACAACAAGTTTAGTTATAATCCAGGAAGTGGATATAAAACTATAACCGTTTCACCTGGAGCTTATGAGATTTCTCAAATATCTTCAGAAGTCTCTCGCCTTATGAAAGAAAAAGGTGATGAACCAAAAAATATTGTAATAGATATTCAAAAACACACTTCAAAATCAACTATTAAACTTAAAAATAATTATAAAGTTGATTTCACGATTGAAAATTCGTTTAGAGAGTTATTGGGTTTCTCTTCAAAAAAGATTGAAAATAACGGGACGTTTTACAGTGATAATGTTATCCAAATATCCTCCGGTATAAATTCAGTATTAATTCATTGTGATTTGATTGATGGTGCTTATAACGATGGAATAAGAACAAATACAATATTTTCATTCAGTGCATACTCAACCCCGATTGGTTATAAATTTAATATGGAACCAAAAAATCTTGTCTATTTACCTGTGTCAGGAAAAACCATATACAGAGTAAATTTTAGGATAACCGACCAAGATAATCGTATGATATCCTTTAATGATGAAATTATATCCATCAGAATTCACCTACGTGAAGTTTTTCAATAAATAAATAATGGTTATTGTGAGAAAACACGAGTTGGGAAAATATAAAATAATTATAGGGGAGGGCATGTACCTTTCACCATACTATACAAGGTATGTGGGTAGAGGATACTATAAACCTAAGAGACAACGAGGTGTAGGTCATCAATTTCGAAATAAAGGAGATGGGATAATTGATACTCTAATGGGTATTGGTTCAACCATCCTTAAACATAAAGACCTAATTGGTTCAACTGCTTCTGCCGTGGGTTCAGTTGCGGGTGCTATAAAGAGTATAAAAGATGCTCAAAAGGAGTCTCATAAATTACAAGCAATCAAAGAAATAAAAAAAGGTAAAACTCAACTATCTTCACAAGAACGACAAAAAATCATTAAAATACCTGGGTCAGGGTTTCAACAATTTTAATGCTATATAAATACAAGTATGGAAGCGATTGATAGTATCTATGATTTGGATGATACGATTATCATTTCAAACTCCACTAAAAAGGAAGACTATTTTAAGGTAAATGCTATAACATGAACAGACTGGAATTCAAACGGAACAAAAAGTTTTGAAATAAATAATCAACAAACTTACTTGAATATAGCTGATATTTTCTTGCTGTGTAAATTTAAATTCACTAAGGCTGCGAATAATACTAATGCTACACTCGTAAATGATTTCTTCTGGAAAATGTTTGACAGTGTCCGCCTGTATATTGGAACACAAGAGGTTGAAGCGGTTGATTATGTCTCTGCTACATATGAAATGATGAAATTTACACTATATTCGTTTAGTGATAGAATGGGTAAGGAAGCTGTTGAAGGTTTTATTCCTGATATGTCAACGGGTACAAATGCAGACCCTGGTTATAGTCAAAGGAAGTCAATGTATAATGATGACGCAAAAGCTGAGAATAGTTTTACCCTAGCAGTACCTCTGAAAGGTATATTTGGATTTTGTGATTATGATAAAGTTTTGTATGGGCTTAAAATTAGATTTCAACTGCAAAGGAATGATAATGTAAATAGATTGCTTTTTGGGGTTGAAAATGCTTTTGGAGAAAATAATAAATTTGTTATTAATGATTTGTGTTGGTATATCAGTGAATATACTCCTAATCTTAAAACGGAAGAGATGTTAAATAGAAGACTTAACTCAAAGAAACCGCTAAATGTATCATACCTTAAAAGAAGATGTCAACACGTTAAACTGGAACACACTACCTGCACTTGGAATTTGGGTGTTCTTCAAGTAAAGCCACGATACCTCTGGCTCATTTTTTAAAAACCAGATGGAGAGGACGGTACTAATAAGAATAATGCCCTGAGTGATAATGCTAAGGTGAAACAACTTTGGGTTTCTCTTGATGGCACATTTTATCCGCGAGATAGATTGGAAATTGATTGGGAAAAAAATGATTATGCGGAAGCCTACAAGTCCTACCAAAAGGTGTGTGAAAGTAATGGTAATAATGATCCTATTTTGGATATGGTTGCGTTTCAAAAACTTTATACAATCTACGCAATTGACCTGAGTTCTCAAAAGGAAACTATAAAGTCTAATCGAGTGGATACTTCTCTATACATTGAAAGAGGGGAGAGTGAAGAGGTTAATGCATATTGTTTGCTTTTGGAGGAAACAGAATTACAGATTAATACAGATAATGGTGTTATGATTAATATCACATAGGTTTTTTCTCATAAATAAATGGTTGGGGTATATGTTAATCAAATCAATCTTAATAAATTAACATCTTGTATTCAAAATCAAAAGCCTTGTATTATTAATGTTAATACAATTCAAAGAAAAGGAGCTGTAAGAATTGATGTTTTACTCACACACACACAAGTAAAAACACTAAATGATGTTGGATCACTTAAAATTAAAATGACGAAACCTATGTTAAAGAAATGTTCAATAGACGAGTCAAGAGGAGGATTTCTCCCGTTTCTAATTCCTTTATTTGCTGGTTTAAGTGCGGCGGGAGCATTGACTGGTGGTATTTCAGCAGCGGTAAAAACTGCTAACGAAAGGAAGGCACAACTAAAAGCTCAAAAAGAATTGGAAAGACATAACAAGGAGTTGGAGAAACAAATTAGTGGAAGTGGTGTAATTGTAGATTTTGCTCAAAAACTTGAAAGTCTACCTGATAAAGCTAGATTGTTGGTTGGAGATATGCTTTCCTCTATCGCTCAAGCGGGTGTTAAACTAACTAAACGGGGTAATGGATTGTATCTTTCTCATAAATAAATGGATAAATGGTTTAAACAATTTGGAAAGAATACAACGTCAAATATAGAACTAGCTAAGTATTGTAAAACACTAAAAATTGATAATGTGGTTATTTGTATGAGAGATGAATTAATACATATAAATAAGAATACAAAGAATATTATTATGAATTTAGACACACAGAATGGTTCTCATTGGGTTTGTATTCATAATAGTCAGGATAAATATTATTTTGATAGTTATGGTATGTCACCACCTGTTGAAGTAATACAATTCTTACAGAATGGTGTTTATCAAACATTTCAAGTTCAAGAAATTAATTCTAAATGTTGTGGTCAATTATGTTTATATGTATTATTTCAACTCAACAATAATGAAAATTTTTATGATATCATTTTTAATCTAATATAAATGACATGTTGGAAAAGATGGTTCTATCTTTGGAAAATCCTCTCAGGATATTGATTTATCAAATTATTATACAAAGGCACAGGCTGAACGACAAAAATATAGTGTAAGTAAAAATATTAATATGAAGAATACTTATAAATTAATCAATTATCCAAACCCTACAGATGCGAATGACTTAATTAGATTAAGTGATTTATCACAATATATATTTTTAAAGAAAACAGCACGTTTTGTTAAACAAGTAAAATTTACAACCACAACACCTGGTTATACTGACCATACACCTTTCCTCATTGAATTTAACTACCTGCTTACAATTGAATTTTATAAAGAAGGACATATATTTAATATGCGAATTAATAAATGGGGGTATGATATGCCTGATTTAGGGTATAATTGGTCTTTTTCAATAAACATAGAAGACCTTCATGATTTTAATCAGTCTCGTAAAGAAGAATATTATCCACTTGGTGAGGATAAGGATTTATGTGGAAGTACAATTAATAAACAACAAATACATGGTTTTAAGAAAAGAAAAATATATGATAGTATAGCGATGGTTAGCATGACAAAGAAGGAAGGTCATGAGATAAGGATAGAAAGCCAAGGAATACAAACCAATTTGGTAGTGGGAAGATGGGGTGGTATTACCTGTCATAATATTAATCTCACATATATTTCTGATACATAAATGGCAGGAAGAAGACTACAAGAGAATTATAATTTTTGTAGTCAAGGATACCTACAAGAAAAGGGTGCTCGGTATTACATACCTTATGATTTGGAGCATATACATGGGAATTTTGTCATTAAAAACTGGCCTCATACTGATATTGTTAAACCCACAAATAGACACTTGTTTAAAATATTAAACAAAAATGAACTTCTCAAAGTTATGAAATATAAAACTCTTTTAGAAATCGTCAACAAATCTTATTGGTATCCTATTATGAGAAAAATAATTATAGATACAAGAATATCTCAAAATCCAGATGAGTATATGTATAATATTCTTTGGGGTTCAAACTCAAGGGTAGCAAGGGATGAGGAAGGAGTTGAAGAAGAGAAGGAGGAAAGAGAGAAAAAGGAGAAGGAGGAAAGGGAGAGGGAGGAGAAGGAGGAGAGGGAGAAAAAGGAGGAGGAGAGGGAGAAAAAGGAGAAGGAGGAAGGAGAGAAAAGGGAGAAGGAGGAAAGAGAGAAAAAGAAGAAGGAGGAGAGGGAGAAAAAGGAGAAGGAGGAGAGGGAGGAAAGGGAGCAAAGAGAGAGGGAGGAAAAATATAAAAAGATGGAAATCAGTGAGATTCGTAAAAGATTGAGTGTATTACAGCAAATAAATCAATCTCAACGCACCGAAGAGGAAATTAAAGAATTAACAACTCTTATGAAGATAATGGTTTCAAAAATAACAACGTCAATGTCTTCAATTTCAGGGAGGAGATTTAAACGAGAAAGTGGTGAAGAAGAAGAAGAAGAAGGAAAAGATTATGTGATTGATGATGTTGGTGTCATTGACTTTAGTTAGTTTTTATTTGTAAATAAATGGAGGAGAGAGTGAAGGCATTCCTTAGGATTCTTTATGTTTTAAAAATTAAGATAGAAATGTATATGTTAAAAACCAAAAAGGTTTTGATACTCTGTCGGAATTTTTCTGATAAATAAATATGAGTTATTGTCTCAAATGTAAAAAGAAAACTAAATCTAAAAATATCTCTTATGTTAAAGCTAAAAATAATAGAGTTTATCAAAAAGGAATATGTCAAGTGTGTGGCTCTAAAAAGTGCCAATTCATCTCACCTAAAAGAGGAGGAGATATACAAAAGTTTCTGTCAGGAAGTAAATTTACAACAACTGGAATTCCAGGGGAATTACACCTTCCAGGGTATTCTTTCTGTGGTCCAGGAACAAACCTGGATAAAAGATTAGATGAGGCTGACAATCCTAAACCTTGGTCTAAACCTACAAATAGGGTTGACGAAGTGTGTATGAAGCATGATATTGCTTATGGGAAAACCACTACGTTGACTGAAAAACATAAAGCCGACAGCGAAATGTTGTATAATTTGTCTTTGATACAAAATCCAACGTTGAGAGAGAAAGTTGATAGGTTTATTGTGAGAAATTTGATAAATGCTAAATTGAAACTTGGTCTTGGTTATTCCTCAAAAAACTATTAGGCTCTAATGATGTCATCAAGACTGAGGAGCTTTTGGCTGAAGAATTACACAAACCTATAATCACAAAGTTTAAAAGAAGGAAGGTTTATTCTAAATACACCGACCACATATGGTCCGCTGATTTAATTGAATTGAATAATGACAGGGGATACAGGTATGCTTTAACCGTTATTGATTTGAGGAGTAGATTTGCCTGGGTTGTCCCTTTAAAAAATAAAAGGGGTGATACTTTAATGTTAGCCTTTAAGCTAATATTTGATCGGGATAAAAGGAAACCAAAGAAGTTATGGACTGATGAGGGAACAGAGTTCTATAACAAAATATTCATGAAATTTCTTAAGGGGAAGGGTATTAAATTATACAGCACCTTTAATGAAGGAAAGGCAGTTGTTATTGAGCGTTTTAATCGTACTTTAAAAGAGAAATTATATAAAAAATTCACACAACTCGGTTATCAAAAATGGGTGTATTTAATTCAGGATATTGTAGATAATTACAATAATACAGTTCATTCATCAACAAAATCAAAACCATTGGAAACATTTACAAAATTAGAATATGAAAAGGAGATTAATTTGAGAAAGCCCAAGTTTAAAGTTGGTGATATTGTAAGAATATACAAATGGAAAAGTCATTTTGAGAAAGGTTATACACAAAAATGGACTCGTGAATTATTTAAAATCATTGATGTAATGGATACAGTCCCTTGGACCTACAAATTATATGATTTAAATGGAGAAGAAATCTTGGGTTCATTTTACTCGCAAGAATTACAAAAAACACAAGTAAGCAGCTAATACCCTTGAAAATAATAAATAAATAAATAAAATGTAATGGGGATACGTTTTTAAATCTGTGAACCCCAAACACAGAATCCCACAACTTTTTAGTTGGGGCTTAACTTTTGTGTGTGTATAATGGGGATACGTTTTTAAATCTGTGAACCCCAAACACAGAATCCCACAACTTTTTAGTTGGGGCTTAACTTTTGTGTGTGTATAATGGGGATACGTTTTTAAATCTGTGAACCCCAAACACAGAATCCCACAACTTTTCAGTTGGGGCTTAACTTTTGTGTGTTTGTGTATGTGTGAGTGAGTCATAATAATATACAAACCCTAACCCAACCCCATCCCTAACCCAACTCCATCCCTAACCCAAACCCATCCCTAACCCAAACCCATCCCTAACCCAACCCCATCCCTAACCCAAGCCATCCCTAACCCAACCCCATCCCTAACCCAACCCAATCCCTAACCCAACCCCATCCCTAACCCAATCCCATCCCTAACCCAACCCCATCCCTAACCCAACCCTAACCCAACCCCATCCCTAACCCAACCCATCCCTAACCCTCACATTCAAAATCCCAACCCTAACCCAATCCCATCCCTAACCGAACCCCAACCCTAACCCTCACATTCAAAATCCCAACCCTAACCCAACCCCATCCCTAACCCAACCCCATCCCTAACCCTCACATTCAAAATCCCACCCAAACCCTAACATAATCTTTCTTTTCTTCTTTTTTTAAATACGTATTTCTTTTTCTTTTTTTTTTCCTCTTCCTCCAATTCTGTCTTTCAAGGCTTTCAAGTTTGAAGAAGTAGAAATGGGAAGAAAGAATTTTCCAGCATTTTCTTCCTCGAACTTTCTTGATATTGCTTAAATCAAGCGTCATTAAATAAAGAACATTGTTCATTACTTTAGAATCCAAAGAGTCTCCAAGAAGAACCCCACAGGTAGAGTCTCCAAAATAAAACCAACTTTCCAAGTTCCCAAGGTATAACCACATTCCTGTTGAGCCTCCAAGATAGGTATCACATTCCGAGTCATCAAAACAAAACCCCCATTCCGAGTCTCCAAAAATATAACCATCTTTCCAAGTCCCCAAGGTAGAACCACAATTTTCAGAAATATTGGGGGTTTTCGTGATAAGTCTCACATAGTATAACTGCGGACCATCAGGGAAAACTTCCCTTGCCCAATTTTTTAGGGTTTCTATGATGTGTCTCACATAGTATAACTGCGGACCATCAGGGAGAATTCCCATTTCACAATTTTTTAGGGTTTCTATGATGTGTCTCACATAGTATAACTGCGGACCATCAGGGAGAATTCCCGTTTCCCAATTTTTTAGGGTTTCTATGATGTGTCTCACATAGTATAACTGCGGACCATCAGGGAGAACTCTCCTTGCCCAATTTTTTAGGGTTTCTATGATGTGTCTCACATAGTATAACTGCGGACCATCAGGGAGAATTCCCGTTTCCCATTTTTTTAGGGTTTCTATGATGTGTCTCACATAGTATAACTGAGGACCATCAGGGAGAACTCTCCTTGCCCAATTTTTTAGGGTTTCTATGATGTGTCTCACATAGTATAACTGCGGACCATCAGGGAGAATTCCCGTTTCCCAATTTTTTAGGCTTTCTATGATGTGTCTCACATAGTATAACTGCGGACCATCAGGGAGAACTCCCCTTTCCCAATTTTCAGAAATTTGTGGGTCTCCAATGTATGACTTGTATTCTGGCTCATCAAGGTAGAACTTGTTCAGTGGGTTTTGTTTTGATAACTCACAACAAGTATCATCATGGTAAAACTCTTTTTCAGGATTTTGTGGATCTCCAAGGTATAACTCTTTGGCTGGGTCATCAAGGTAGAACTCGTTCTGGGGGTCTTGGTTGTTCAAAATGTCTTCAAACAAAAAAATAACTTCATCCCAAGTTGTGTTAAAAGCAGAATTTTCATTTCGTATCTCAGATACAATTTCCTGTGAAAGAAAATAACAATGTATTAATTTAATACAATATTTTTATTTGTATAAATCAAGCTCTATGAATATTAAAATAAACTTTGTTAACTCTTACATGAGTCTCATCTATAAAAAAAAAAAATTAAATAAATAAATAAATAAATAAACAAACTTACCTCCATTGATAAGAGGTTCGAGTCCAGTTCATCAATCTGAAGGTTGAGTTCTACACAGGTAGTAGGACTCCAAGGAATAGCAAAGTTATCCCATTCCATTTCGGCATAGTAGTCCATTCTCAAGTGAAGCAGAAAGCGTGTTTGAAAAAGCCTGTGTGGTCGGTGCCTTTTATAAGAAGGGCTGGGTGTGTGTCATTTCCTGTGGAAATTCCCTGAGCAAACCTGGGCGTGTCTTAACTGGAAATGATGTGATGGAAATTCCCTGAAAATGATGTAATGTATTACCTGGAAATGATACAATGCTGAAGAGTTTATAAAGTGGGTGGGACTTAGCAAAAGTGGGCGGAGCTTAGCAAAAGTGGGCGGGACATAGCAAAAAGTGGACGCGGCTTAACAAAAAGTGGGCGGGGCTTAGTAAAAAGTGGGCGTGGTTTACCAAAAAGTGGGCGGGGTTTACCAAAAAGTGGACGGAGCTTAACAAAAGGTGGGCAGAGCCTACCAAAAAGTGTGTGGCACTGGAGGCGCTCAAACAAGAACATTGAGGGAGGTTTACCATTTTATCTTAGCTCAGTTAAAATATCTTAATAAAGAACCAAACTCAAACATCTTTTTTGTTAATATATTAGATGGTGAAGGGAGTGGCAAGAGAATTAAATTATTTCCCACGCATAAACAAATATTTGTAGGGTCGTTGTTTGAGTGGGCCAAAGATGATTCACCAGATGATATTAAGAGTAAAAGGTTAAAAGGTCCATAAGGTCAGAAGGATCACAGGTTCACACAGAAGGACCATTGTTTATGTGGTCTAATGAATAAGGATAACATGTCAAAAGGTTAGAAGGTTCATAAAGAACAGGGTGAGAGAAATAGAGGTGTTTAGGGGCAATGAGGGAGGGGAAAAATTAACATGTAAGTCAATGGGAAAATGAGAGTGTCCCAGAAGCAACATATATACACTACTCCTACAGTTGGTAAGTTATCTCCGGCACTGACAAAATCCGTTCTGCATTCCATGCAAAATTTGGGATCTCCTACAGTTGGCAAGTTATCTCTGGCACTGACAAAATCCGTTCTGCATTCCATGTCATTCCATGCAAAATTTGGGATCTCCTACAGTTGGCAAGTTATCTCCGGCACTGACAAAATCCGTTCCGCATTCCATGTCATTCCATGCAAAATTTGGGATATCCTACATTTGGCAAGTTATCTCTGGCACTGACAAAATCCGTTCTGCATTCCATGTCATTCCATGCAGAATTTGGGATTCCCTACAGTTGGCAAGTTATCTCTGAACATTTATAACTAAGGGTAATATTACATATGGGATGTTCGTTTGAAATAATGTAATGTTGGATTTAGTATGTCTCATTGAAGTTCCATAAGTTTCATAAGTGAGATATTGTTTTTTTCTTAGTATGGCTGACAGCTGACATCGCAATATCTGAGTAAATTAGTATTCAGAACTGTCCATTGTTGGTGAAAGCTAATTACTATTGGTGCTTGCTTGCCAAGGGGCTTGGTAAACAAATGTTCGTTATGACAAAAACCTCTCAGTACCAGATCTGGAAAACTACCATTGTTTTAATAAATTAGATGTAAATATTTGTAAGGTGTGTCCCCTCCCACTTTTGCCTACGTGACTTCTGGGGGATGGTAGTTCCGAAGTCCATCCTCAACTTAATGTTACACCTAGGTTTTGAGAAAAATTGTGTATAGAACTACAAAAATTGCGTGCAGTATTGAGTTTTCAAACAAAACTAAACTGAACAACGGTTCGGAAATAATAAGGTATAAAATCCATGTAGGCTAGCTCTCTCTGGCTCTCTGCTTCTCAGTAAAGATCTTTTGTGGGATTGCAGTATGATTTTGACTTATGAGGGAAAAGATGAGTTTGCAGATTGAAAAAGGATGTGATTGTCATAGCTACTGAGTGACTGTTTTGATTAAATAAGGACTTTCTTATTGTATATTTTCTAAATATTAAATCATAAATGTCCCTGCAATGGCATTATAAAACGTCGCTGCAACGTTTACGCATCGTTATGATTGATAGTGTCTTGGTGCCGAAGAGTCTGAAGCAGCACATTCTTCTCATTAAAGGATTTGTAAATGCAGATCTGCTCCCAGCAGCGGCATTCCCATCCCAAGATTTCACTTGACCAATCACATTGTATCCCCCGATCCTTGCTCCCTCCCACCCAAACTTTGCCCAACCAATCCTACTGCTCTCCTCCCTTCTCTTCGCTCCTCCCCCCCTCCACTTGCCCCTCCCACTTGAAAATGTATAAAAATCAGAACGAATGACCAAATAACCAGGATTATCACTGGGTGTGTAAGATGATGGTTTGTTGTACTTTAGGATTAGCACTGGGTCTGTAGGATGTTGGTTTGCTGTACTTAGAATTCTGTATGTTCATACTGTATGTTAACTGTATTCTATGCATGCTACTGTATCCTTATGATTCTGTATGTTTGCAATGTATGTTAACTGTACTCTATGCATGCTGGTGTTTGGTGCGGCATTTCTTTGTGCATCCCTTTACTTGGGACCTTCTGTGAATCTTGAAATGTAATTTGTGAATTGTAATATGGTTTGATAAAGGTTATTGTTTTCTTGTTGTGATTTCTTTGTCGACAGAAAGTGTTATCCTCCTCGGGAATTAAATTTGTGACTCTCTTCTGTCAAGTTGATGGACATTGAATTTCTTGGTTCATATATTACATAATACTGTAGGGAAAATATCCCCGACACAAAGTTCTATTTGTATTTGTACCGCGAGTAAAGTATGTAAGTGTTTATAGCCGGAGTACCCGGCGTTGTTCAAGAGAAAAAGAAACATTAACATATTTGAAATGAGGACGAATAAATTGGGAAAGCAATTACATCCAAATCAGAATCCATCACAAATGTCAAATCATCATTTTACCTTTTCGTTGAATATTTGCTGATGAATGTGCCATTTATCACGTTTCTGAGTTAAGTATGATGACATTCAGTGAGAAGGAGAAGCCCGGCCACCAACTTTGACCGCTTCCGGAATTGTTTGATTTACTTGTGTTCAAATGTCTCGTGATTGTTTTGTATTTATCTATGCGAATGTGTACTTGTATATATATAACTGTCATTAATCAAGAAGGCTTAGGCACATACGAGTGATGTTTTAAAAATCAAAAAAAATGAACTTTTTTTTTTAGTTGTTGTTTTGCCAAAAACACACCCAGGCACTCATTGATGGACCTCTGAAAGTTTGATGAAGATCTGTTCAGCCATCTCTGAGAAAAATTGCGACACACAGACAGACAGACAGACCAACGGCTCTCTTATATAGTAGATCATTTTCATGCAAACAATCTGCAGGACAGTTGTATGATAGTGATTATAAAAAAACTTTAATCAACAACAAAACATATAATAAATGCAAATAATAACATGAGACCAGGTCGTCAGTGCAAAAGCTTCTTGGATTTGAAGATAAAGTAACATTTTGGTAAAAACATGCAGCCCAAGAAGCCGTAAGAGGTAGAAATTATAAAGAATATTTCAGTAACAACATTGATTTTTCCACGTGTGCTGCTGTAGGCAGGTACAAAGCAGAAACACAAAAGGAAAAAGACCAGCATGCTGAAAGTGATAAATTTAGGGTCGTTGAAGGATGAAGGCTGTTTTCTTGCTTTTAATGCCAAAGCCAAGCAAATGGAGGACAGGAGTCCAAGCTGAACAAAACCACAGATGGCCCAGGCTGGTGAAGCTCCAGAACATTCCAGGATGAGGATTCCTACTAAAGATGCTTTGTTTCTGGAAGGACTTAGATCACCAAAAATGATCCAAAATAAGAAGAAAGAAAGTTGTAATATCAAAAGGAACAATAATAAAAGATTTTTTGGAATTGTCTTGATGGATCCCAGTGACTCGGTGTTTGCTTGCACTCTTGCTGCAAGAGGGAAAACATTGTTTAATGGAGTGTTAAGAAAGGTAGCTTCATACAAATTTTGAAGATGCAGTTGGAATTATGTATTTTGCACTTAAATTGTTAATCTCGACGCAATAACATAAAAATTATTCTCCAACATTAAATTTAACTCAAAACAATGGCAAATCACTAATTTTCCTCAACGTTGTAAATACAGTGATTTCATTGTCTTTAATCATTTGAATTATTTGCAAGACTCTAGCCGACATCTATATATAAGACAAGGATGGCTGTCCAGCCGTCCATTCCCTGTTATGCTGATTGGCTGTGTGAGGCCAGGTGCACTGTGATTGTCTCCTGGCAAGATTATTGCATAGGCATATTAAAAGCTGATATTCAAAACCTGATTAAAGATTTTTTACAAGCAGAAGTCATAGCCTAAATAATTATGTCAAAATCCAGAGTGAAATCAGAAAATAATTTGGAAAAAAGACAATTTAAAAAACCCGATATATAATTCAATAATACACTCCATGGGACGTGAGGTAAAACAGCTCCAAACAGAAGTGTTATATTCACAATCGCCATGAGTTCCCTATAACCTTTCTCATCAGTGTGAAAAAGACCAACATCGACTATTAAAAGCATCATCAAATGTCGAAAGGTTACAGCCCATCAGCGTCACAGGCCTTATGAAGCACACAGTTTGTGTAGGCCCCAGGCTTCAAACCTTCTGGTCTATAAGATAATTCCTTCATGGCTCAGTGGAATTGAATCAATTCAAGCAATATAAACATGATGTATTATACATATATGCACATAAACAATAGCAATGTTTTGGCTTCATTACATAACCCAAGTTGTTATTTTTCAAGGCACAGAGCAATCAAGCCAGCGTTATGTGCCTATGCACTGCCCGCGGTAATCTTCATCCTGAAGTAGTAGCACTTACATGGAAGGAAGGAAGAAATTCCAATTAACATTTTGAACCGTTCATGATGAGAATCCCATTTCGACACATTCCTGTTTCCCATTCCCTTATTGCAAATAATTAATCGGACGTCAGTAGTGTATATATGTTGCTTCTGGGACACTCTCATTTTCCCATTGACTTACATGTTAATTTTTCCCCTCCCTCATTGCCCCTAAACACCTCTATTTCTCTCACCCTGTTCTTTACGAACCTTCTAACCTTTTGACATGTTATCCTTATTCATTAGACCACTTAAACAATGGTCCTTCTGTGTGAACCTGTGATCCTTCTGACCTTATGGACCTTTTAACCTTTTACTCTTAATATCATCTGGTGAATCATCTTTGGCCCACTCACACAACGACCCTACAAATATTTGTTTATGCGTGGGAAATAATTTAATTCTCTTGCCACTCTCTTCACCATCTAATATATTAACAAAAAATATGTTTGAGTTTGGTTCTTTATTAAGATATTTTAACTGAGCTAAGATAAAATGGTAAACCTCCCTCAATGTTCTTGTTTGAGCGCCTCCAGTGCCACATACCATTTTTAAATTAAAGTATATATTTTCCTGACAACCATCAAAGTTTTCCGTCCAATCAAAAATATTTCCATCTTTTTTACCCAATTCACCGGTATTTAAATTAATTCTCTTATTTGTTTTGTAAATTGTTTTACCAGTTGTCTTTTCAATTATACCTATTTGATATTTTTCACATTCGTTATGTTTACCATTTATATACCAAGGTTGATTACACCTCCACTCTTTAGTCTGGTTGGTACTTGGTTCTATCATTTATATAATAGTAAAAAAGGCGGCGGTAGCCCCTTAAAATCCCCAACCCCCCCTTTTTAACTTATCACTTATATATATCTTATCACTTATATATATCTTATCACTTATGTATATCTTATCACTTATATATATCTTATCACTTATATATATCTTATCACTTATGTAGTGAAATCGTATTCGTACTGAACCCGGGGTGATGCTCGCTGCTCGTTGACACCGCTAGGGGCGTGACTATAAGACCCGCTGCTGAGGACGGTGCTCCGACTTCTCCTGTGACATGTTACATCTGGTAGACTCGCTAACGGTACGCCTGCATAGAATATCCAGCTTGCTTGCATTGAATGATATGAATGGACCCATGTGACGTCACATCGTATACTTATTGTATTTTCTACTTTACAGGATGATGTCATGATCTAAATGCAATTAAACCAAACCGTTGGACTAAAGTTTCTCCCCCCGTCAGAATTATACGGCAGTGCGGCTAGAAGCGAGGGAGCGTCAGCACGAACAGGGTGGAACATCAGTCGCCCCAACCGTATCGGGCCGGGCGGCGAATTTCTCTGCCAGCACGCGTCCGAAATTCCCCGGGTACGGCATCACGTATCCCTGTGTCCCCGGCGTCGGACGCGCCAACAGGGTCGGGTGACGAAGGGGGTAACTCCAAGTCGTCGGGCCCAGGTAGTCTCGGTGAGGGGAGGGTTGGTAGACTTTCGGCGATGGGATCGTCGGGAGAGGCCATAGCCTCATAAATGGGTTCGATCGGTTCGTCCGATTCCCTACTTAGGTCGTCGACCCCGCAAGGGGCAAGGTGACGGACGGAGACAGTAGTCTCACGGCCATCAGTCGTCATCACACGAGCATGCTCAGGATTAGCCTGGAGAATCTGCACTTTGTCCACTAGGGGGTCGTACTTGCTCGCGCGAACCGTCCATTTAAGGTAGGCCGGCCCGGGCCCAGCGAGCCAACTGGGCAAAGACCGTATACACCCCGAGCTCCTGGGGTGGTGGAAAAGTCGCTCGTGGGGAGTTTGGTTGGTTGCCGTACTCAGGAGAGCCCTGATCGAGTTCAAAGCCGCAGGTAGCGACCAAGCCCATTTATCGAGGCCCCGGCCGAGGGTCCGGAGGTGGAGCATGACGGCCCTCCAGATAATCCCGTTGAAGCGTTCGATCTGCCCATTAGCCTGGGGTCTGTACAGCGTGGTGTAACTAGACGCAATGTTATTTTGAAGCAGATACCCGCGCACCTCCTGAGACAAGAAGACCGCACCCCGGTCGGTATGGACATAGGCCAGGTAACCGAACATGGAAAACAAGTTCTGTAAGCATCGCATCACCGTGGCAGCGGACATGTCCGCGCATGTATAAGCAAAGGGGAATCGCGAGTACTCATCTACGATAGTGAGCAGATAGCGAGAGCCGCTCGACACCGGCAATGGGCCCTTGAAATCCATCGCCAAGCGTTCCCACGGGCGTGTAGCCTTCACCAGAGTCCCCATGGGAGGGTTATAGAAACGCGGTTTGATTTCCGCGCAGATAGCGCAGTCGCGACAGATACGGCGGATATCGTCAATCGAGTATGGGAGATTCCCACTCCACACAAAATGAGCGAAACGCGTTATGCCGGGATGGCCCGCCGTGGCATGCAGCACCCGTAGGCCCTCCAAAGAGGTGATACCGGCACATGTAGCTGGCCATGATAAGGCATCGGCGGCCTGGTTATCCTTCCCCGGGCGATATTTGATGGTGTAACAGAAGTCGGCGAGTTCGATACGCCAGCGAGTGATTTTCTCGTTCTTAATGCGCTGGGCGTGTAAGGTGTCGTACATGAACGCAACGCTTTGCTGGTCCGTGATGATTTGGAAGCTCCGCCCGAGTAAGTACGGGCGCCATCGCCGAATAGACTCGACGATCGCATACGCTTCCTTTTCAACGGACGAGTGTCTCCGCTCAGCGGTGGTAAGAGTCCGAGAAAAGAAAGCCACGGGACGCCCCCCTTGGGAGAGGGTCGCCGCGATGGCCTGATCCGAGGCGTCACTTTCGAGGACGAACGAGCCGCTCTCGTCGATCGTCGCCACGGCGGCTCGGGCGATGTCGGCCTTAAGGCCGTCAAAGGCCGTTAATGCGGCCGGACTCAGGGGGAAGGTGTCGCAGGCCACAAGGGGGCGAAGTTTCGCGGAGAAACTTTGCACCCATTTGGAGTAATGGGCGAACAGCCCAAGGCCGCTTCAGGGACGCCCGATCGCAGGGAGGGGCCATATCGAGCAAAGGTCGCAGACGCTCCTTATCCGGAGCGACAGAGCCATGGGTCACGGTGTACCCCAGAAGATCTATCGTGCGTAGGGAGTATTGGCACTTACTCTCGTTCATAGTTAAGTGATACCGCTGCGCGACCTCAAGGAAGCGCTTCAGATTAGCATCATGGTGGCCTTGGTCATATCCACAAACCGTAAGATTATCGAGGTAGACGAAAACATCGGTTAAGTGCTCCCGCGCAATGAGGTCATCCATGGCCCTCTGGAAACAAGAACCCCGTTCGTTACCCCAAAAGGCAGTCGCGTAAATTGGTACAACCGCTGCCCTGACTCAAATGCGGTATAGATACGATCCGCCCTAGAGATAGGGATCTGGTGGTACGCACTACGGAGATCGAGAGTGCTATAGACCGAATACTGGGACACCTGTTGCACTAGCGCGTCCATCCCCGGAAGGGGGTAGGCATCCAGCTGTGTAAAGCGGTTAATCGTTTGGGAATAGTCGATTACCATACGTCTGCGATGAGCCTCGCTGCGCACCACCAAGACCTGGGCGCGCCACGGCGACCTACTAGGTTCTATGATGCCGTCTTTCAAGAGCTGAGCCGTTTCGTCCGCAATGAATTGCATGTCAGCGCGAGAGTAGCGTCGGGATTTTACCGCGACAGGGGTGCAGTCGGAGGTTAGATTGGGGAACAGCGAAAGCGGCTGGACGTCCATTTGCGCTAGGGCGCACACCGCAAGCGCGTCGTCCGCCCCCACAACAAGAGTGTCAGGCCCACCAAACTCCATTACCAGACGTCCATGCAGCTTAAGAAAATCGTGTCCTAACAGAATATCAGCACATAATGCGGGTAAAACCATAAGGTGTACATCAGGGAAAACCCGTCCCTTTAGCACGAGTTTCAATCAGCATTCCCCCTTCGTGCTGAGTCGAAGCCCCTGGGAAGCCATGAAGATCCGTCTCGTAGACCTCCAGATCCGCCATCCATGCCTGAGCACAAGTCGCTGGTCGATAAAACTATCCGTAGATCCTGTATCACCAAGGCCCGAACACAATGGCCTTCGACCATGAGGGGAATAAGGGCTTGAGCCAGGCCAGACGAGGCAGCTGGGAGCGGGACTGAGCCCCCCGAATGGGTCGGTCCAGCCTCGCGGGTGGATCCTACGCCAGCAGCAGTTTTGCGGTTGTGGCCGGAGTCTGTGTTGTCCATGGGGAATCCATTATCGTCATCAGAGGGCTTTCCCAAGCATTCAGTGTTTCGCGATTCAAAAACTGACAATTCTGACGGGAAAAGGCCTCCGTAGTATTTTAAATCGCCTTTTGACAATTTTGGCAGAAAAGGGCTTCCGTAGTATTCGAAATCGCCTTTTGACATTTTTGGCAGCAAAGGCCTCCGTAGTCTTTGAAATCTCCTTTGTCGGGCGTGGGCCGCCGTTAGCTCGTGGACGACTCGAGGAGAACGTTCCGCTGGGGCTTGCGTGGCTTCAAAGCCCCTTGCGTGGCCTGGAGATTGGTCAAGGACACGTCCTTTGTGCCCGATGGAGGATGAGACGATGGTGGCTGTCCGGTGACGCCCGCCAAGGACGTCTGAGCGCCCAGGGGCCCGCAGAGAGGGGGCCCTCCCCCTTCGAAGTCGGGTAAGGCGCCGGGTGTCGGGCTCGGCTCGCGGGCTCCGCAATGAGCCCATTCAAGGTTGCCGCGGCCCGCGCGACCGCGGCCTGCGCGAGTCAATGAGCCGCGAGCCCCGTGCCGTTTTCCTGCACACTTTCGCGTAATGACCCTTTTGCGAGCACAAATGGCATATAGCGTCTCGTGCCGGACACACGACCCGGGCATGACGTGGCCCCCCACAAAAAAAGCATGCGGCCCCGCGTAAGGCCTTGGGTCTGGTCATGATGGCAGCCGTCAGGGCTGGGTCATCCTCCGGAGCATCCCGGAGTTCAGCGAGCGGATCCGCGTCCTCGGCGGTAGCACTCTCTGGCCGGGCGTGTAGTGTGGTGCCCGCCACGAGGCGCGTGCGATCATAGGTGTTCGATTGCATCCGCGCTTCGGTGTACACTGTACCTTGCTCGAGTGCCATAGCGAAGGTCAGGTCGGTCTTCTCCAGGAGTTTGAGCCTTAGTTCCTGGGAGGAGACCCCTGCAACGAAGGCATCTAAAAGACGATCATCCTGAGCCTGCGCGGGAGTCCGTGGCTCCCTGACGCTGTCCAGCAAAAGCTGCCAGAGCTCCTGGGCATAATGGTCCATTGCCTCGTTGGGTTGCTGACGTCGCGTTTGCAGCAAATGACGTGCATACACCGGGCTTTTTTCCTTTATGTATAGCCATTTGAGCTCCGCGATGGAAAGATCATACGTCGCGCATTGAGCGATAGCGTTGTAGACCCGGTAGTCGATTTTTGAATGGAGTGTTGCTAGCTTCGCGGCAGCCGTCGGAACGGTCTCAGGCTCATCAAAAAGATTCTCCAATTGTCGGAGCCAGTGCTTCAGCTGCAAGCCTCCATCCGTGGCTTGTGGGTCGGCGCTGAATACGGACACCGTCAGCGTCTTGTTGCCAGCTATGTCTGTAGATCTTAAATGCAATTAAGTGTCGTGTAAAACCAATCAGGTCCACACAACTTTAGTCCAACGGTTTGGTTTAATTGCATTTAGATCATGACATCATCCTGTAAAGTAGAAAATACAATAAGTATACGATGTGACGTCACATGGGTCCATTCATATCATTCAATGCAATTAAACCAAACTGTTGGACTAAAGTTGTGTGGACCTGATTGGTTTTACACGACAACTTATATATATCTTATCACTTATATACTTATATAACCATAAGGGAGACTATCAATTCCATTTTCTAAAATAAACTTCTTATCATCAAAAGCCCCCAATGCTTTCTTATTTATCTCTTCTGAATATAATTGATGTTTATAACTTCTTATTCCATTAATCTTTCTAAACTCTTCTTTCTTTGTTGTTAAACAGTTATAATAATCCTTAAAGTTTATTGTTTCTTTAATAACATTTTTCTTTACACCTTTTAACTTCTTATCAGTCTTTTCAACGTTATTCACAATGTATTTATAAGCATAAGCCTTTGACCTCAATCCCACAAATTCACTCATAACATTTCCTCCTAATTCATCCTTGAACTTTCCAATCACCTTTTTATTTTTAGAAGAGAACAACTCACTCTCTGGACTGTAATTACTCGTGTCATAGATATTGATGTCTCTTTTCATGTCTGAATAAACATCGTTGGTATTAATTTTCAAAATAAAACTATCTGTATCCATATAAAGTAGATTTTTTTTTATTTTTATTTTTTTTTTATTTTTTTTGTATACCAGATCGAGGCTCGTGAAAGAGCGAACATTAATCACACAGAAAGACAAACCGACACACAAAACATATAACATCGGGAGCGGTAGACAAATGGGGAGAGAGGGGGAAGGACACAAACACAACATTTGAGAGCAGGGACCGAGAGACATGGAGACATCGAGAGATCTGAGAGAGGGCGAGGGCTTTGGGGGGGGGGGGCATGGGAAGGGGGCGGTGGGAGAGGTATAAAACATATGGACACTGCCAGGACTTCCAGGAAAGAAGTTGGAATTTCAAACAAGGTGGATCTGGGGTGAGTTAGCGGGGGTAGAAAAGATCAAGGTTTTGGATGGGGGAAGATAAGAGATGGTGTTGAACAGCTGTTTTAAAGACCTGGAGGGAGGAGTGGGATTGAAGGGAGTGAGGGAGTTTGTTCCAGAGGCGGGAGAAAAGAGGAATGAAAGAGTGAAGGTGAGCAGAGAGCCGAGATTTCGGCAGTTTAACCATCAGAGGGTTGCTGGCAGATCTTGTGCGACCTGTAGGAATATTTGGGGGACAGAGCACAGAGAGAGCTGGGGGTGCAAGGCCGGAGAGGAGTCGGTAGAAGACAGAAAGACCACCTACCTGCCTGCGGTGAGTGAGTGAAAGGCCCTCAGAGATAGCTTCATCGCGGGAGATTCCAATAATTCTGAAAGCTTTGGTTTCAACAGCGTGAAGCCGAGCTAGGTGTGAGGCAGGAGCACCGGCCCATAGGGGAGAACAGTATTCCATTGAGCTGCGGATGAAAGCCTTGTATGTGGTGAGGAGCTCAGGTGTGCCGAGGAAGGACTTCGCACGACGGAGGATGCCCAGTCGGCGACTGGCTTTGGAGGCCAGCTTGGAAATGTGCTTTTCCCAAGAAAGATCATGGCAGATAGTGAGACCCAAAATCTTGAGCGACAGAACTTCTTGGAGAGGATTGTTGAGAAAGTAGATGGGAGGGTTGTCCAGTCGATCTTTTCGGAGAGACATAGTAAGAGTGTGAGATTTGTCAGGATTGAAAGACATGTTCCACTTGTTTGACCAGTCTGTGATTTTGTCCAGGTCTTCAGAGAGTGAGGAGGCAGCAGACTGCCGATCTGAGGGAAGAGGAATGGAGCGGCAGAGAGCGGAGTCATCAGCAAAGAGATAGAGAGGATTTTCGAGAGAGTCAGAGAGATCATTGATGAAGACCAGAAAAAGCACGGGGCCCAGATCACTGCCTTGGGGAACTCCAGCCTGAACAGGAAGATGAGATGAGAGAAACCCATTCAGGGCCACACGTTGACGACGACTAGAGAGGAAGTCCGCCAGCCATGCGTGGAGATTTCCATGGATACCAAAGGAGGAGAGTTTGGTGAGCAGAGCGGGGTGCCAGACCGTGTCGAAGGCACGTGATATGTCGAGGGAGACAGCTCTAATTTCCTGTTTGGCATTGAGGACCTCCATCCATTGTTGAGACAGCAGAAGCAGCATGTCCAGAGTAGAGTGACCTGGTCTGAAACCAAATTGATGATCAGAGATCAAGCCATTGGAGAAGAGGAAAGATTTCATATCCGAAGCAATGATGGATTCCATGACTTTGCTGATAATTGGGAGAAGGCTGATTGGTCTGTAGTTGCTAGGATCTGTTTTTGCACCTTTTTTGTGCAAAGCGGTGATGTTGGCTGATTTCAAAGCAGATGGCAGTTGACCTTGAGCAAAAGAGAGGGTGAAGAGAACAGAGAGAGGGTGAGATAGAGCAGCAGGGCAGGATTTTAGGACCCGTGGGCTGATGCCGTCGGGTCCAGTTGCAGAATCAGAGTCGAGGGTTGACAGAAACTTTTCCACCTTGTCAGGAGGAAAGGACATGGAGTCCAGGAGCAGCAGGGTACGACTGGGTATGGTGGGTACAGAGAGGGATGGGTTTGGGACACAAGATTTAGAGGCAAACACAGAGTTGAGGCATTCAGCTTTTTCACGTGCGGAGTCAGCTGTGTAGCCGTTTGAGGTAAGGGAGGGGATGGAGGGGGAACAAACACCAGAAACGGATTTGACCAGACGCCACCAGGATTTGGAAGAGGGAGACAGATAAGAGAGTTCGGTCTTGAGAACGGAGAGATATTGTTTCCTGGCTCTCCTGAGGGTGGACACACACTTGTTTCGGGCTTTGTGAAAGGAAATGAGATTTCCTTCCGTTGGATTTGCTTTCCAGGAGACGAAGGCAAGTTGTTTCTGGGCAACAGCCTCACCACAAGATTCCGTGTACCATGGACGGGAGGAAGGGTATGACAACTGAAGACGAGATGGGATAAATCTGTGCATGAGAGAGAGCAATTTACTTTGGAAGAATTCCCAGGATGAGTTGATGTCAGAGGTGGTAGAGATGGGAGACCAGTCCAGATGATTGATCGCTGCTTGAAGACTGTGCCAGTTGGCCTGAGTGAAATGCCAGACTCGTCGACGCTGAGCAGGCTCCCTAAGGATGGTCAGAGAGAGGTCCACTTTAACAAGGACATGATCAGATGATCCGATCGGAGCAGAAGAAGAGCAGCAGACATTTTCAGGGAAGTTAGTCATAACCAAGTCCAGAAGAGAAGATGTTCCGTTGACTGAGATCCGGGTCGGGAAATTGACAGATTGTGTCAGTCCCAGTGAGTCGCAGAAGTCCTTTGCTGAAGAGCCATGGCTGGTGAGAGAGGTACCCACACCCAGCCAACTGGCATGGTGACAATTGAAATCACCACATATGAGGAAGAGAGAGTTGGGATGAGTAGATAGAAGTTGGTCCATATCATCAGACAGCGAGATGTAGATGGAGTCATCACTGTTTGGTGGACGGTACAACACACATATGAACAAGAGGTGGGAGCGAAGGGGAAGCCGTAGCCAGAGGTATTCCTGGGGGTGAGGTGGAGAGAGTGCAGTGCAGGGCGAGTGAGGAAGAGAGTTTTTGATAAAGATAGCAACCCCGCCTCCAGGACGAGGCTCAGGTCTATCATACCGGAGGAGGGAGTAGCCCGGGAGAGATACTATGGAATCAGAGACATCATAAAGGAGGAAAGTTTCTGTTAAGCAGATCACGTCTGGTTTGACAGAAGCAACCTGTATGGAGAGATCAGTTAAGTTTGAACGAAGGCCCCGGATGTTTGTGGTCCATACCGTTAATGAAGAGGAAGGGGGAGCATCAGATACAGAACAGGGGGGAGGAGGGGTAGGGTAAGATGTGGAAGAGGTGGAAGAGATAGGGAGAGCTGTTGAAGGTGTGTCAGAGATTTCAGAATAGCTCGGAGAAAGGGAAGGATGGGGCGGACAAAAGGTTTGATGGTGATTGGGTGAGCCACAATGAGGTGTTATTTGAGGAGGGGGAAGAGCGAGGCAGAAGGTTGGGGGAGATGGAGGTGAGAGTTTGAAGGGGGAAGAAGCGGGGAGGACGCTTTGAGGAGGGGGAGTTAGAGGGGGGAAATTGAGAAGCAATGAGGGTGGGGAGATTTGAAGGGGAGGGGTGAGGGGGGAGTTTGGGAGGGAAGGGACAAGGGGAGGGATTTGAAAGGGATGGGATATGGGGGAGATTTGGAGGGGAGGGGTGAGGCAGGAGTCTAGGAGGGGAGGGGCGAGGGGGCGTCTTGGCGGGGAGGGGTGAGGGGGTAGTTTAGGAGGGAGGGGGCAAGGGGGGAGATTTGAAAGGGATGGGTGATGGGGAAGATTTGGAGGGGAGGGGTGATGGGGAAGATTTGGAGGGGAGGGGTTATGGGGAAGATTTGGAGGGGAGGGGTGAGATTGGATTTTTGAAAGTGTACGATTTATGGGAAACGAACATTTATTGCAAAATGAGTTTCTTGTGACCTTCGAGTTAAAAATACGTTTAAGGACGCTGGATGGAGGATGGAGTGCAGGAGAGTTTAGGGAATGTAGAAAAAAGGCACTATAGGAGATGGATATTTTTTTTGGGATGAATTGATTTGGTGAGCAAGTCGAAAGCAGCCTTTTAAAGAAGAAGAAGAAAAAGGTGTTATAAAATATGACGGAATACATAACTTGAGGGGAAAGTGTAAACATTGAAGGTTAATGAGTGAAAACTATCTGGGGAAATGGGGGAGAAACACGTGGTCGAAGAACGAACGAACGAATAAGAATGAATAAACGAATGAGAACAGAGAAGGAAATGTTGTTTTTTTTTTTTGTTTGTTTTTTTGAGTTGAGATTTACACAAGGAAGTAGGCTATGGGTGAAAAGCCTGGGAATACAGAGAACGAAAGTTATTGGATCACAAACGACGGACCGCTGAGAGAAAAACAAAGCCTCAAGGTTGTACAGTGCACACTGTACAAGGCCTCAAGACACGACACGGCAAACAGACGATCAATTTATGAAAGATAAACACCGAGAAACAACCAAAGTTGCACACAATAACTTCACACACCGAAAGATAAATACAGTTTCGACAAAATACAATTGTGAACAGACTTAACTTCGAAAAACGTGGAGACCGTGTGGAGCTTCGAAAATCCCTCCCACCGTCTCCGAGATCTCGCGAGATCCATTCATCATTTTGATATTTCTTCATTTTGATATTTAACATCATCAAGATTAACATCATTTTGATATTTCTTCCTCAAGTTATTATAAAAGTAATCATACATTAATGACTTTGATAAATCAAGAATTGTTGTTCCAATATAAATAGGTTTGTTCATTTCAATACTCTCTTTAATCAAATGGATCACACAAAAGTTCTCAGTAAAGACCTCAGCTCGAGTAAAACTCGGTCTATTAATTAATTTTGATGCTTGTTCCCAAGATGTTGATAGTCTGATATTTTGTCTTTTCCTCACATTCTCCATAGTCTTACCAAAGACCGCATTATTCATCAATTTATAAAAGTCTTTCTCAAAATCTGTTTTTGACTCTGTTCTTCTTTGTGTATTAAAATCAATGTACCCCTTTAACCAATGACTTTGATTGAACGTTAGAACCCTATGGATCTTCTCTACTCTTAGACCTTTTGATAAATATTGTCGCAAATTTCTTTGGTGTAGAACATAATTTTTCTTGTTATATAATGTAGTAAGTAATTTTTCTGTTGATTCACCTATATCAAACGATCGTTGATAATCACTCAACCAATCTTTCTTTGGACTTTCTTTCTCACAAGCAAATGGGAGATCTTTGTGTAGGTTATGGAGTTCCTCTGGATATTTTAAATCAATTTCAAAATAATAACCAACTTTTTCTTCATCCAATTCTTTTTGTGTAGAGATACATACATCTTGTAAAACATTTTTGTAGTCTTTTTCCTTTACCCATCTAAGTTTTCCATAAGGAAGAGCCTGAGACATTGCCCAGCCATACAGGTTGTTCGCGTCATAGTACATCAAGTAAGAACTCTCTTTCGTTGGATCATAATTTGGAAGATATTTGTTATTTGCTTTTGCGTATCTACTCGAGCAGACTTGTGAAATTCCACCTCTTTTTGCCTTTTCAATCATCAAAAGCATATCAACATCGGTTATCAAATCCAAACCTTGTTTTGTCATTTTCAACATCGCACTCCAGGCCAATCCAGGTGCTGTGTAGTAGTGAGCAGGATCCAATCCATATCCAGTGCGACAAACAGATCTAAAGGCTTCAAATACATCGGCCAATAAAAGCACATCAGTTTTGAGATACAAATCGTGATACTCGCCAAGATTCTTGATGTTATATTTTTCACAAACATTTTGTGCGTGTACATAATCTTTATCAGATATATTACTGTTGTTTAATTTGTTATAGAAATTTTCTTTTGAAGGAAGTTGTGTTTCATTGAATCTCTCAAATGAGTCCATATAGTCATAGGGGTAAATTCCCTTTTGTGTTAGAAAATCTTTATCTAAAAAATACTCTGAAAGACATGGAAACTCTTTTAGATTTTGAACCAAGTTAGCCAATGGACTTGCCATGAATTTAAATGTATCAAGAAATCTGATATGAGTAATAGGAGATGTGTGAATTGTTTTTGTGAATGAAATGTATTTCTGATCCGTGTTTGGAATTGCTGAGATACTTCCAGAAGTCTTTGAGAGTTCCTTGATAAATAGATGTGTATCATAATGAGCGTTGTTATGAAGAAAGACAGGAATGAAAGAGGGGAGTTGATAATTAATATTACAACTTTGATGAGCCGGACCTCTATATTTACCAGTGAGATGACAATGGTCTCTAACCTTTAGACCTTTACCAATTTTCTCCTCACAAATATGACAGACATTGTTTTTTATAAATTCCCGTTTTTCTTTACTTGTTAAGGACATTGGTTTATTGGTTTCTCTCATTATCTTGGTTAATCGAACACAGTCTTTTTCTAGTCGTTTCACAAACTCCTCTGGGGTATTTGAGCCTCTATACATCTCTACCTTGTTATATTTATCACCAACGGATGATTTGATATAATAACAAAAACCACAAGGAGTATGTTTTTGATATTTATTTGTGTATGATTCTTTTGGATCTGGAGAAGCAGTATCAATTTTTTCTAAAATACTTTCAAAATCAGCATATATAACAAATGGATGTTTTATAGTTTTCTTTTCATCTTTGAATGTGATCTTTGAGTCTTTTTTAGGCATGTTGATTACCGTTGATTTATGTTCACCACAATAATTTGAATGTTTATCTAATCTTTCTTGTGTATGGAAGAAGTTAAGACAACGCATACAAATATATATTTTATTTGTTCTTTTACATACTTGTGGTTTTATTAATTTAGCAATATCTTTGATGTATGTATAATGTGAATTTTCCTCTGAATTAAAATATAGAAGATTAATATGAGTTTGTTTACAATTGTCAGAAAGCTTTAAAACCTGAATGTTGTTTGTTTCTGTTAGACCATAAACATTAACTGATAAATTATTCATCTTTTCAAATTTAGGAATATCATTTAAAGTCATCGGAAACTTTAGATCTTTCGTATTTAATGTATTCTCATATTTTATATAATGAGATACTCTTTCAGCATGAAAATGTGGAGGATGTAAGTGTGCTAAAATAGACCAGAGAAAACATTTATTGTCTTTATTTTTGATATTGATAACTGCTTTTCTATTTTTGATAACACTGGGTAAATCAATGTAAGAAGAAGCTTTTAGAGGATCTGATTTAAGAATATGAATGTCTATGTAAAAAAATTTTCCTATATTGAATCCACTTCCTACGATTGAATTATCCACATCTTGCTCTTGTTTAATAAGTTCATCATAGACTCCTGATGTTTTAAAATCTTGATATGAAGATATAAAGTGTGGCTCAGTTCTCATGTATGGTGTATCTATAACTCCTTTATCCTTTGTCATTTCTAATTTTACCCCCATATAAAATTTAAGTGGTTTCATTTCTTTTAGTGTTTTTTCAATCAATGTTTGAACAGCAGGTTTGACTATTTCTACAGCATCAACTATAGACTTTGGTTCGGGAGGTTTGAAGTTAAAGATTCGAATCCTGATATGTCTTTTGAAAGCACCATCAGTATTTTTAATAGTAAACAATTTTGACAAGTGTTTGTTAGTTTTAAGATGGGCTTTAAACCCCTTCTTGAGGATGGTTGTTTTACAGACCTTACAATGTTTTGTTTTAGGTGGAAGAGGGGAAAGTCTGTTAAGAATGTTGTATGTATGTTTTGCGGTGAGAATATGTTGTTTATAATATTTTACTTCCTTCTCGCAAGTATCACAATAAACCATATTTATAGCGTGAGAAAACGTGGTGTTTTATATATATCACTGTGCTTAAAATAAAACACTTTTGAGCTTTACAGCTCCGTTTTATATATATCGCTGTGCTTAAACTAAAACACTTTTTCACTCAGAATCATCGAAGTCATAACTATCACATGAATACTCAGAATCATACTCATCAATAAAGCTACTCTCATAACTATCATTTGAGCACAAACTATTAGTATCATAACTATCATCTGTGTTCAATGAAATACTATCATCACCATCGTCCGTGTTCAATGAAATACTATCATCACTATTGTCCGAGTTCAATGAAATAGTAAAATCTTCACTGCTGTAATGACTCATATTTAATTAGCAGAAAAAACCTTTCCATCTATACCAATATACTTTCTTTCATTAACGGATTCAATCTCTACATTTTTAATATCAAAAGTTATCTTTAAATAATCTCTAACTATCATAGAACGAAATGACATTTCACCAGAAATATTAACATCATTCATTTTACTTAGATCTACACCCTTTGGATTATTAAAGTATATACAAATTTCTCCACGAGTATTGTTGATGGTCTTATCATTCTTTTTCAAAGTATCGTGGTCAATCACTTTTTCAAGCTTTGAATAAATTGCCAGGAGTAGAGGAGAAACTTTTGTTAGATTTACTTTAATGGATGTCTTTCCAGGTATAGTTAGAGCTCTTCCTTTAAATGAAATAGAGGGGCTCATGTTATTTTCCATAACTGGTTTTACCCAAAAATTTCCATATTTATCTTTGTTCAATTTAACATCTTTGACATATTTTTCTATATCTTTCACCGAAGTAGAGATTGATTGAAATTTGTCTTTTGTGCTTTGAAACATTGTATTTATTAATGAATAAACTTGCATTTAGTTTAAGTAAAAATTTACCACATAAATATGATAAGTTCTGAAGGATATTTAGAATTTCCAGACTCTCCATATGATAAATTAGAGAATTGTCCGGCTTGTGATAGAGTGGGGCTTAATGATGAGGATTCATATAAACAATGTTTATTCTGTGATTATATTCTAATTAATTATAATAAGAAATATAAAAAAACATATCACTCTTTTAAATTAGAACCAAAAATGAATTACTTTACAAGATTAATAAGAGAGATGAATGTTAAGCATTATGGTGATAATACACCATTTCTTACAAGGAAAGAGACTCTTTGTATTGAGGAAATGTATAAGGGTTTAATGATATTTATTATTCAAAATAATTTTAATGGAAATGTTAATACAAGATACTACATAAATAAAATAATGAATTATTTTGAAATTAAACCCGAACTCAGGATAAAATATAGAGTTTCTAAAATAGCTCAAAAAAAGTTGGATGACTTGTTTTCCAAATATATAAATGAATGATTTTTTACCCGTTTGGGAAAATAAGATAAAATTTAATAACCATAAAAACATTCCAGATTCATTGAGATGTCTAATAGTTGGTTCAAGCGGATGTGGAAAAACCTGTTTGCTTTTAAAGATGCTCCTTACCCCCAACTTTTTAGATTATGATAATTTAATAATTTTTACGAAGTCAAGTTTTCAACCCGAGTATCAACTACTCTCACAGGGTTTTAATGCAGGTCTTAAAAAGGAAGACATTAACGGTTTATTTAAACTTCAAAACAAACTAAATGATTATAACATTGAGGATATAATACAACTATTTTGTGATACACAGAAACCTAAACCAAAACCCATAACTTGTATTCTCAGTGATAATACGGATGATATACCTTCACCTCAAGATTTAGATAAATCAAAAAAGAACCTCGTCATCTTTGATGATTGTGTTAATGAGAGAAACCAAACAGTAATGGATAGCTACTATACAAGAGGGAGACATTCTTCTTGTAATTGTATTTATCTTAGTCAGTCATATTTTCAACTCCCTCGACTCTCAATAAGAAACAATGCTAATACTTTTATTTTATTTAAGTTAAATTCAATAGATGTAAATAATTTTTGGAGAGATAATTGCTCTACGTTATGTAGTAAAAAAGAATTTGAAAATTATATGAAACACACGATTGGAAAATATAAATATATTGTTGTGAAACAAGATGAGATATTAAAGGATGTATTTTTATTTTAAACATAATTACAGATATAAATGACAACAATTATTATTAACCTTGTGGGTAAATCTGCTTCTGGAAAGAACTTTCATAAATCTAAACTCTTGAATAGTAAAAATGAAAAGATTGTAAGTTTTTTTTAAAAACACCCTATGATTCCTTTTGTGAGTACTACAACCAGAGCAAAGCGACCAGGAGAAGTAGAAGGGAAAGATTATTACTACATTTCGATGGAGGAACATATGCGATTGAGGAACGAAGGTCAAATATTTGAGGAGGTCTCTCTTGGTTCTACAAAATATTCACATTGTAAGAGTGAGTTAAATAAAGTAAAATCTAATGGTCTTGGGATTTTAGAAACTAATCCTGAAGGAATGAGACAAATTATTAAACAATTGTGTGGTGATGGAGTTAAGATTTTATCATTCGGTTTTGATATCGATGAGGAGACTCAACGCAAACGTATGAAAAGCAGAGATACAAGTATTAGTGAAGAAGAAATAACAACTCGTATTAATACCAATAAAGAATTTGATGAAATATTTAAAGAAAAGGATTTATTTCAACACATTTACTATAATGATGAAGAAAAGGAAAATTTTCCCATTGACCTTTACAATTCATTAAATGATATTTTTCAATACAAAATGAATGCCGAAGAAAGAGAAAAAAAGTTTAAGGAACATCAAGAGTTGGTTTCAAAAGTTGTAAAGCAACAGGAAGAGATAAAGAAGAAACGGAGACAGAAACTAACTGGTGAAGAAGCCTTTGAAAGAAAACAAGAGAAATTTTTAAAACCGCTTTTAAAAACTCAACACCCTACAGTTCCCACGGTAGAATTTACTCCGAAAAAACTTCAAATGCTCAAAGATTTTAGTCAGATAACAAAACAAGAACTTGGAAAATTGGAATATAATGATGAAGAATTATTTCAGAAACTTGAGGAGGTAAATCAACCCCCTAATTATGTAGTGGAAGCTCTTCAAAACAATGAATATTTGGCAGATTCAAAAACCAGAGCAGGTCTCATTCCAACAGAAGAACCAGCAGTGTTTCATCTTGTGGAAGAAAAGGTATTGATATTTAATGATGAATTGATGTTCTTGAGTTCTACTCAACCAAATGTTAAATTAACTCCAAGATTAATGTTTCTTCTAACAAACCCCGGATTCAGCGGTTCAAAATATTTTGAGGAACCACTTGATATGGAAAGAGAGGAAGATAGGGTATATATTGAGTTGCTAAATGCACTTGTTTATGGAGTTTCTGTTGCTGGTAAAAGTAAGAAGAATGAGAAGGAGAAACATATTATTGATGCTTTAAGTAAGCTTGGTTCGGGTGTTAGTTTTCTTCCAAATGACCCATCACATTTAGTTAATAGGCTATTATTGTTGTTAGGTAGTAAGAAGGCTGGAAACAACAATTGTTTTAATGAATCCTCAGCCATTTTAGATCAGTTGATGAACATGAAAATAATTAATAAATGTCAATACAAAGATATTTTATTAGATATTAAATAAGATGAGAAGCACAATTCTTAGTTTTAATTTCACAACGAGCGATTACACAGCTTCATTCCCTTACCCACTACAACTTGACCCCCTTACCTCATATGAGGCATCTTTGTTGTCAATGGAAACTTACAATACCCTTTTTAATATCACAGAGAAAAACAACAAGTTTAGTTATAATCCAGGAAGTGGATATAAAACTATAACCGTTTCACCTGGAGCTTACGAGATTTCTCAAATATCTTCAGAAGTCTCTCGCCTTATGAAAGAAAAAGGTGATGAACCAAAAAATATTGTAATAGATATTCAAAAACACACTTCAAAATCAACTATTAAACTTAAAAATAATTATACAGTTGATTTCACGATTGAAAATTCGTTTAGAGAGCTATTGGGTTTCTCTTCAAAAAAGATTGAAAATAACGGGACGTTTTACAGTGATAATGTTATCCAAATATCCTCCGGTATAAATTCAGTATTAATTCATTGTGATTTGATTGATGGTGCTTATAACGATGGAATAAGAACAAATACAATATTTTCATTCAGTGCATACTCAACCCCGATTGGTTATAAATTTAATATGGAACCAAAAAATCTTGTCTATTTACCTGTGTCAGGAAAAACCATATACAGAGTAAATTTTAGGATAACCGACCAAGATAATCGTATGATATCCTTTAATGATGAAATTATATCCATCAGAATTCACCTACGTGAAGTTTTTCAATAAATAAATAATGGTTATTGTGAGAAAACACGAGTTGGGAAAATATAAAATAATTATAGGGGAGGGCATGTACCTTTCACCATACTATACAAGGTATGTGGGTAGAGGATACTATAAACCTAAGAGACAACGAGGTGTAGGTCATCAATTTCGAAATAAAGGAGATGGGATAATTGATACTCTAATGGGTATTGGTTCAACCATCCTTAAACATAAAGACCTAATTGGTTCAACTGCTTCTGCCGTGGGTTCAGTTGCGGGTGCTATAAAGAGTATAAAAGATGCTCAAAAGGAGTCTCATCCTGTTGAAGTAATACAATTCTTACAGAATGGTGTTTATCAAACATTTCAAGTTCAAGAAATTAATTCTAAATGTTGTGGTCAATTATGTTTATATGTATTATTTCAACTCAACAATAATGAAAATTTTTATGATATCATTTTTAATCTAATATAAATGACTTATGTTGGAAAAGATGGTTCTATCTTTGGAAAATCTTCTCAGGATATTGATTTATCAAATTATTATACAAAGGCACAGGCTGAACGACAAAAATATAGTGTAAGTAAAAATATTAATATGAAGAATACTTATAAATTAATCAATTATCCAAACCCTACAGATGCGAATGACTTAATTAGATTTAGTGATTTATCACAATATATATTTTTAAAGAAAACAGCACGTTTTGTTAAACAAGTAAAATTTACAACCACAACACCTGGTTATACTGACCATACACCTTTCCTCATTGAATTTAACTACCTGCTTACAATTGAATTTTATAAAGAAGGACATATAGTTAATATGCGAATTAATAAATGGGGGTATGATATGCCTGATTTAGGGTATAATTGGTCTATTTCAATAAACATAGAAGACCTACATGATTTAAATCAGTCTCGTAAAGAAGAATATTATCCACTTGGTGAAGATAAGGATTTATGTGGAAGTACAATTAGTAAACAACAAATACGTGATTTTAAGAAAAGAAAAATATATGATAGTATAGCGATGGTTCGCATGACAAAGAAGGAAGGTAATGAGATAAGGATAGAAAGCCGAGGAATACAAACCAATTTGGTAGTGGGAAGATGGGGTGGTATTACCTGTCATAATATTAATCTCACATATATTTCTGATACATAAATGACAGGAAGAAGTCTACAAGAGAATTATAATTTTTGTATTCAAGGATACCTACAAGAAAAGGGTGCTCGGTATTACATACCTTATGATTTGGAGCATATACATGGGAATTTTGTCATTAAAAACTGGCCTTATACTGATATTGTTAAACCCACAAATAGAGACTTGTTTAAAATATTAAATAAAAATGAACTTCTCAAAGTTATGAAATATAAAACTCTTTTAGAAATCGTCAACAAATCTTATTGGTATCCTATTATGAGAAAAATAATTATAGATACAAGAATATCTCAAAATCCAGATGAGTATATGTATAATATTCTTTGGGGTTTAAACTCAAGGGTAGCAAGGGATGATGAAGGAGTTGAAGAAGAGAAGGAGAAAAGAGAGAAAAGAGAGAAGGAGGAGAGGGAACAAAGAGAGAGGGAGGAGAGGGAGATGGAAATCAGAGCGATTCAAAAAAGAGTGGATGTATTACAGCAAGAAGATAAATCTCAACTCACCGAAGAGGAAAATAAAGAAAGAATGAATGCTGTGAAAATATTGATATCAAAAATTGCTAAGATAAATGAGGAAGGAGTTAAAGAAGAGAAGGAGGAAAGAGAGAAAAAGGAGAAGGAGGAAAGGGAGAAAAAGGAGGAGGAGAGGGAGGAAAGGGAGAAAAGAGAGAAAAAGGAGAAGGAGGAAAGGGAGAAAAAGGAGGAGGAGAGGGAGGAAAGGGAGAAAAGAGAGAAGGAGGAAAGGGAGAAAAGAGAGAAGGAGGAGAGGGAGCAAAGAGAGAGGGAGGAAAAATATAAAAAGATGGAAATCAGTGAGATTAATAAAAGATTGAAGGTATTACAGCAAATAAATCAAACTCAACGCACTGAGGAGGAAAATAAAGAAATGAGAAGTCTAATGAAAATATTATTTTCAAGAATAACGACGTCAATGTCTTCAGTTTCAGGGAGGAGATTTAAACGAGAAAGTGGGGATAAAGAAGAAGAAGAAGGAAAAGATTATGTGGTTGATGATGTCGGTGTAATTGACTTTAGTTAGTTTTATTTGTAAATAAATGGAGGAGAGAGTGAAGGCATTCCTTAGGATTCTTTATGTTTTAAAAATCAAGATTGAAATGTATATGAAGAGTTCAGGCGCAAAAACCGATAAACGCCATTTTTGATGAAACTGAACTATGTTTACCGAAGTATATGTTTCAATACCTCCGTTTCAGTAGGCAAATCATTTTCTCCCAAAACCCGATCGCGTCCACGTATTTTAAGATACAGCCCATGTCATTTTGATGGGTTTCACCTGGAATGCACAGCAGAAAATCTTGATTTTCTCATTTCAGCAAAAATGGATATATCTGTTTTTGCATCTGAACTCTTCATATGTTGAAAACCAAAAAGGTTTTGATACTCTGTCGGAATTTTTCTGATAAATAAATATGAGTTATTGTCTCAAATGTAAAAAGAAAACTAAATCTAAAAATATCTCTTATGTTAAAGCTAAAAATAATAGAGTTTGTCAAAAAGGAATATGTCAAGTGTGTGGCTCTAAAAAGTGCCAATTCATCTCTCCTAAAAGAGGAGGAGACATACAAAAGTTTCTGTCAGGAAGTAAATTTACAACAACTGGATTTACAGGGGAATTACACCTTCCAGGGTATTCTTTCTGTGGTCCAGGAACAAACTTGGATAAAAGATTAGATGAGGCTGACAATCCTAAACCTTGGTCCAGACCAAAAAATAGGGTTGATGAAGTGTGTATGAAGCATGATATTGCTTATGGGGATACCACCACATTGGATGAAAAACATGAAGCAGACAGAGAAATGTTGTATAATTTGTCTTTGATACGAAATCCGACATTGAGAGAGAAAGTTGATAGGTTTATTGTGAAAAAAATGATAAGTGTTAAATTGAAACTTGGTCTTGGTTATTTCCCAAAAAACTATTAAACTCCAATGATGTTATCAAGACTGAGGAGCTTTTGGCTAATGAATTACATAAACCTATAATCACAAAGTTTAAAAGAAGGAAAGTTTATTCTAAATACACCGACCACATATGGTCCGCTGATTTAATCGAACTAAATAATGATAAGGGATACAGGTATGCTTTAACCGTTATTGATTTGAGGAGTAGATTTGCCTGGGTTGTCCCTTTAAAAAATAAAAGGGGTGATACTTTAATGTTAGCCTTTAAGCTAATATTTGATAGGGATAAAAGAAAACCAAAGAAACTGTGGACCGATGAGGGAACAGAGTTCTACAACAAAATATTCATGAAATTTCTTAAGGGGAAGGGTATTAAATTATACAGCACCTTTAATGAAGGAAAGGCAGTTGTTATTGAGCGTTTTAATCGTACTTTGAAAGAGAAATTATATAAAAAATTCACACAACTCGGTTCTCAAAAATGGGTGTATTTAATTCAGGATATTGTAGATGATTACAACAATACAGTTCATTCATCAACAAAATCAAAACCATCAGAAACATTTACAAAATTAGAATATGAAAAGGAGATTAATTTGAGAAAGCCCAAGTTCAAAGTTGGTGATATTGTAAGGATATACAAATGGAAAAGCCATTTTGAGAAAGGTTATACACAAAAATGGACTAATGAATTATTTATAATCGTTGATGTAATGGCTACAAACCCTTGGACTTTCAAATTAAATGATATAAATCGAGAAGAAATCTTGGGTTCATTTTACTCGCAAGAATTACAAAAAACAAAGCTAATAATTCATTAAACAACATTTCTATTCACCCCACCCAGATTAGCTAATTTAATTCGTGGTAATAAAATTAAAAAAATTAAATAAATAAAAAATCATAAACCACGCCCACACCGACCCCGCCCACACAGACCCCGCCCACACAGACCCCGCCCACACAGACCCCGCCCACACAGACCCCGCCCACACCCATCACCCCCCACCCCCCGTGCGTTCCCCCACCCTTGATCCCCCCTCATCCCACCCCCACCTTCCCCACACACACAAGGGGAGGGGAGGGGTGGGATGAGGGGGGATCAAGGGTGGGGGAACGCACCCTCCCTTCCTTCTAACCTTTATTCTTTTCTTGTAATTAATAATTAAATAATTCTGGACAAAGCATATATATATAAATAATATTTTAAACAAAATCTTTATATTTTTAAGACATTTTTCTTGAGGTATTACACATTTAACTTCTTCCCAGCACAAATCATCAATCTCTTCCCAACATAAGTCAAAGGTAGTTTCAACAGCAGCAGATATCTTCAGGTTTGGAATATCTTTCTGTCAAAGGCAAGAGGGGTAAAACAAGGAGAGAAATAAATGAATGATATACCCTGAATCACCTCCCACAATGCGCAGGGATATGGTGTACCTATTCGAAACGGTGTACCCACACATTGACACACACATGGCCAAAATACAATACATACACACATGCTTACCTCCAAAAAATCAAGCTTAGCGTTCAGATCGTTGAGATGAAAATTAAGGATATCACAGGATGACAGGAAATAACCATTCCTATGGAGTCCAAAATCGTCCCACTCCAAGCTTTGGTCTTCAAGGCTGCAAACAAAATAAGGAGAAATTACTATGCTGAAGTAAGCTTGACAAAACATCACACACACGCACACACACACATACACACACATACACACACATACACATTCACACATACACACATACACACACATTCATAGATACATACACACAAGAACACACACATACACATACACACACATTCACAGATACATACACACACACACATACACACACACACACACACATTCATAGATACATACACACAAGAACACACACATACACATACACACACATTCACAGATACATACACACACACACACATACACACACACACACACACACATTCATAGATACATACACACAAGAACACACACATACACATACACACACACATTCACAGATACATACACACACATACACACACGAACACACACACAAACACATACACACACGAACACACACACACGCACACACACTAAGGCAGCGTCGTTTAACACAAATGTATTATATTTCGTATCTTACCTTGCATATGAATCTTCCAAGAACGGTGAAACAGGCAAATGGTTTAAATGCTCATTCGCCTCGTTGTAAATCTCTTTCGGAAAAACTTCATTTTCTGCCAAGACCAGGTCATTTTCAAAACCTGAATTGCTGTAATAAAAAAATATATATCATGTCATATAAATTTAAATTAATCACATACAAAGCTCTCACCAACAGTTCAATTCTGAATGAAACTTACCCTTGTGAGTATTCTTCATCACTGGAATAAGACAAGTTGTCGTTCATCTTCGTCGATTCACAATGTTTAAAATTGAACTGAATACGGCTTTTTATAATGTAAAATGTATTCAGGGAAGAGAACTGGCTGACAGCATTTCGAGGAATCTCAAGGCGTGTGTGAAAACAGGAAACGAAACAATGAAAACTTTCTGGGAAGTTATCCAAGTCAGTGAAACAACGTCATTTCTCAAAAGTGAAGAATTAATTTAAAAATGGTTTGAGTATGGTGATGGAAGTTGGAGGAGAATTAAATTATTTCCCACACATAAACAAATTAATATTTGTAGGGTCGTTGTGTGAGTGGGCCAAAGATGATTCACCAGATGATATTAAGAGTAAAAGGTTAAAAGGTCCATAAGGTCAGAAGGATCACAGGTTCACACAGAAGGACCATTGTTTAAGTGGTCTAATGAATAAGGATAACATGTCAAAAGGTTAGAAGGTTCGTAAAGAACAGGGTGAGAGAAATAGAGGTGTTTAGGGGCAATGAGGGAGGGGAAAAATTAACATGTAAGTCAATGGGAAAATGAGAGTGTCCCAGAAGCAACATATATACACTACTGACGTCATCCATAACTGTGTATAATCATTTGTGTTGTGTTGAGTTTTGTGCACACATCATGATTGAATTGTCTAAGCTTATTAAAAGCTGATATATTTGATTATTTGGTTTTATTTGACATTGCATTTTGATTTTATTTTTATTGCTGACCAGGGACACCGGCAGCGATCTTTTTGGATTTGGATTCTCATTTTTGTGTCAACTTTTGTTGCTCCCGTGAACATCATTGTCTGTTCTGTGTTCTTGTTCATCCACAAGCCTTGATGATGTATAAAAAATAATAATAAATCAAGTATTCTTTTGTTATGCATCTCTTTATTAGTATTAATTGTTTATTAATAAAGTAGTGCCACAAGTGCGTCGGATTGTGATTCATGTAGCGACTGTTACCAATATGTGTCCCAGCGGAGTGTTTCTATGTATGTCCACACACTGCGACATCTTCTTTCGTGGCAACATATTTCACTCCCAAAAACGTCTGTTTGCGGTTTTGAACTCCAACCCCTGCCCTGTACCTTCACCTGATTATCTTCCGTTGAAAATGTAATCAAAGATTTATTTGGTTGAAAAAAGCATTGGCATGGTTACGCATTCTGTTCAAAAGTACATGAAGATGCGTGGGGATGACAGGGGAGTGAGAAGGGAGATCCTATGCTGGATTTTCCCGGCACTTGGGACAGGTACTCTTCATAGTACAAAATATAATCAAGATGGAAATTTATCGATAGCGCTGGATTACAAGCTTTGATTGTCCACTTAAATACCATAATCACTTGTGTTTAATCTTATATCTTACGAGAATTCACCAAATGTCCATCCATCTGTCCGTTCAACGTACCGCAAAAACGGCTGAACCGATCGCAACGATATTTTGGGTAGGTAATAATCGGACCCCCTGGAGTAAAATAGGCTATATTGTTTTTCCAAATTTTTCCAAGTTTTCCAGTTTTCCAACCAGTTTTTCCAAACACGATGGAATAATATTTACCGATATCAACAGTGATGTGGCTTTTATTGAAATTCTAAAAATACTGTTTAGATTTTGATGAGAATTACAAACCTGCCTCAAATGCAGAAGTGGACAGATGACGGCAATGCGCGGGTTTGATAATATCCCAATACAACCATCATTCAATCATAATGTTAAATCATTAAACGTTAATCATGTTCATTGTTTTGTTAAAGTATCAATTGATGATTGGAATTGAGTGAATACAATTACGATTTTGAATTCATAATTGTATTCACCCAACCGTACGGAACTTCACATCCATATTTAAATATTTGTTTATGTCACAAATGTTTGGCAAAAGTTTATTTTTTTATATTAATGCTATTTAATTTGTGATTGGAGTTTTGCTGTTTGGAATGAAAAAAGAGATATCGAGTTCAAGTGAATGACGAAATGCCGTGACGGTTTCTGCTTTCTAAGCATGAAATTCGTGGATCGCCATATGCAGATTCGCCATTGACTGGGTATAGAACAAACGTACCCGTTTGTTTTCAAACGGATACGTTTTTCATGGAAGTCCTTCACGAACTTGCTGTCCATATCTGACGTGCGACTGAAGATGCTACCGGAATGTGGAATTTATTGGTTTCATGCTTTCGCATTCACCGTTTCTGCATTGTCAGTTTGCTTCTGGCCTCCCACCCATGTGTAGCACGGGTACCTTACTAGTAGTGTGTAATACGCGGGTCACTTTTCAGATAATACAAGGGAAATACAAGGGAAATTTCTCAGAAAAATACAAGTTTATACATATAACCTGCACCCCAAAATGAAGTCCAGCAAAAATGAACTCCAGCTGAGGACTGGAAATTTAATTAACACCAAAACAATGTTTTGCATATTTTTGGGAGAGGCATTGCAGATGGTGTTGAATTCAGCATAATGGTTGACTTCTAGCCTGTACGAAATGAATGATGTGGCATGGTGAATGTTACTGAACAACAGTTACTGAGGGATGTGTGACATCTATCAGATTAGGTATGAGCACGTTAGTATCTCTCAAGTCTTTAGAGAGTCATGGCTTACAGTTTTGCTCAAACAGTCTATTGTGCTTTGATGCATGTGTTAATGTGCAATTTTACTTTGCTGCTATGGTGGTGTATCTACTGTAAAGAGATGAGGTGTGTGTGTGTTGTTGGTTGACTTTTTTTTTTTTTCTTTTTTTTTTGTATACTGAATCGAGGCTCGTGAAAGAGCTAACATTTACTTCACAAACAATACGACATAATTTTACGACATCTACATAATTTTGGTTTTGGAAGGTGGAACAGAGTCCTCCCAGGACTTGAAGTATCCAACCCACTTCGGTGAAGGAATGCGATTCCTGGGCTAAGTTGTGTTGTTCTAAGAGTTTTGTTCCACGGCCTCTTTTCAAGATTGTCACTGAGCCTCCTTCTTCATTTCTACTTCTACAGCCTCCTACTTCATTTCGTTTGGGCCAATGTTCACAGGGAATGTTTTCAAGATCTCTGTAAGGTTCTTCTTTGTCACTCTCATTGCTCCAATTATCACTGGTACAATTTCGGCGCTCTTCAGATTCCCGGATCTTTTCACATAATTCTTGAGGTCCTGGTATTTGGTCATTTTCTTGGTTTCTGCATTATTTAGGCAAAAATCTCTGGATACTGATATCTCAATCAGCAATGCTGTCTTGTCCTTTTTGTTCCTGAGTACTATATGTCTGGTCGTAATGCATTGTTTTCTATGTTCACACTGGATGGGATCATCAGGTCATTACATATGTGAGCATTATGTCCTTGTTTTCAGTGATTTCTTTTGGTTCATGTTTACATGAGTTTTGTGGAACTGGGATATTGAAATTTATGCAGATGTGCCAGTGGATGACTCAACATACCTTGTTGTGCCTGTGGGTGTACAGCTGCTCTGACAGTAGTTTTTTTTACATCCTGATAGGAGGTGACTTGTGCTTCTGTTTCCACCTTGCAGAACCTACACTTGCCCCATTGACTCAGTCCTTCAATCTTCCTGAAGCCATTGGTGTTGTGTCATTGGTCTTGGGCATTAATAATAATGATTCATTCTCGGTCCCAGTTGAGCTGACCGCTTCTTAGCCATTACAATGATCCTTCTTTGTCTCTCCCCAATTGTGTGTGTGTGTGTATATATATATATAGTGTGTGTGTGTGTGTGTGTGTGTGTGTGTGTGTGTGTGTGTGTGTGTGTGTGTGTGTGTGTGTGTGTGTGTGGAAGAATTGTGATTAACAGAAATAAGGGAGGTGTGTGTGTGTGGCATGTTTTTAATGGTATTCTATTTAGTGTAGCAGCATAGCAAACCTGTTGTGCATTTTGTGATACAAGCACCAAATTTGGCACAAATGTACATTAATATGTTGCGAACATTTTCAGATATTGGGCCACTTGAAATTCCGTAATTTTTTTTTTCAAATTTTTTCAAATTTCGTAATTTCAAATTTTTCGGGTGACACCGTCACAATTTCGGTCTTCGAGGCCGGCCGATATAGTGGGGCGGCTTAGCCCAAATATTCAAAAGAATTGTGCATTTTGTGATACAAGCACCAAATTTGGCACAAATGTACATTAATATGTTGCGAACATTGTGTGGTCAGCAATGAAGACGAGAGTCTGAATTACATGTATGCAAAAGACCTTGTGAACCAGTGAAGCAAATACACGGGTAAGCATGAATTAAATCTAGGGCATGATATAATTTCCATGATGTTTACCTCTACACTCAATGGTGGAAGGAGGTAATGTTTTGATCCCAGCTTGTCTGTATGTCTGTTTGTCTGTTAGTCCACAAAATTCCAAACAAAGCTTGTAGTAGTGGTAGTTGTAGTGGTAGTGGTGATAACAGAAATTGTTATATAGAACTGAACTTATATTATTATTATATGCAGAAAATAACTTCATTTCTATATGCCCTGCAGTGGACAGGTTAATTGGTTTATGCACTGAAGGGGTCACCCTGGTGTGCACTGCTGTGTTCTGCCTCACTGAGTTGTTCAGGTATGATGTACTCAGCACAAGCTTCCGGTCGGCCCGGAGGTGGGGGTGCAGGGCCTGTCACGGAACGTCAAAACAAACGGCCTGCCAGGGCCGCCCAAAAGTCGGGCGTGAGGGGCGCGTCCACTAATGGAACGCCTCTCGCTTCCCAGATCGAAGGCCACGTGGTCAGGAGAACCTCATCCCTTCCGGTCACACTTTGCCTATCGGCCGGCCTCGAAGACCGAAATTGTGACGGTGTCACCCGAAAAATTTGAAATTACGAAATTTGAAAAAATTAAAAAAAAAAATTACGGAATTTCAAGTGGCCCAATATCTGAAAATGTTCGCAACATATTAATGTACATTTGTGCCAAATTTGGTGCTTGTTTCACAAAATGCACAATTCTTTTGAATATTTGGGCTAAGCCGCCCCACTAATTGGAGATTTCTGATGTGGAATGTGACACCAAAATGATCATCACAACCTCAAGCAATTACATTAATGAACAGCATTAAATAATTAAATAGATATACAATATGTGGGAAAATTACGTGCCCAGACAAGGAATCAAACCCAGGTCCTCTGGAAAACCGTACCAGTGCTCTGCCATCTGAGCTATCTGGCGACCCTGACTGAGCAAGCAATTTTGCCACATGTGATTGCCACTCGCTTTCCGTTAATGCTTCCAGGGCTCGGATGGTTGCACTCGCAACCATAGGAGCACCAACAGCCTGAACACAAGAGGGTCTTCTTCCAATGGGGGGGACAAATCCATGTCTTCTATTGTAAACACCACTGGGGGTGTAGTGAAGATATTACATTAATGAACAGGATTAAATATATATATATATACGTATATATATATATTTATATATATATATATATATATATATATATATATATATATATATATATATATATATATATATGTATATATGTATATATATATATATATATATATATATATATATATATATATATACGTACGTATGTATGTATGTATATATATATATATATATATATATATATATATATATATATATATATATATATATATATATATATATATATATATATAAATAAAAGAAAGTTTTTGTTTGTTTGTTTGTCTGCGCAAGCTAATCTCCTGAACGGTGAAAGATAGGAGGAAACCTCTAATACAAAAAATGTTGGGACAGGCCCCGGGAAGGTTTTAGGCTTGGTGGCGAGACCGGTCGAGGCCCACCTCGGCTGGGCCGTGCCCATTTCGCAATTAAAAGCTGAGCTGAATTGTAGTAGTCAATCTTCTACGGCCGTGAGTAAAAGCTGAATTATGGTAGTAAATTCATTCAAAAAGAACCAAAAATGTTGGGACGGGCCCCGGGAAGGTTATAGTCTAGGTGGCGATGTCGGTCGAGGCCGCTTCGGCCGGGCTGGGCCCATTTCGCAATTAAAAGCTGAGGTGACTTATCGTGGTCAATCGTCTACGGCCAAATCTGAATTATAGTAGTAAATTCATTCAAAAAGAACTAAAAATGTTGGGACAGGCCCCGGGAAGGTTATAGGCTAGGTGGCGAGGCCAGTTGAGGCCCACCTCGGCCAGGCTGGGCCCATTTCGCAATTAAAAGCTGAGCTGAATTATAGTGGTCAATCGTCTACGGCCACGAGTAAAAGCTGAATTATAGTAGTAAATTCATTCAAAAAGAACTAAAAATGTTGGGATGGGCCCCAGGAAGGTTATAGGCCAGGTGGCGAGGCCGGTCGAGGCCACTTTGGCCAGTGGCCCATTTCACAATAAAAAGCTGAGCTGAATTATAGTAGTCAATCTTCTACGGCCGCGAGTAAAAGCTGAATTATAGTAGTAAATTCATTCAAAAAGAACCCGGGCAATGGGTGCTTTCGGCTAGTATATATATATATATATATATATATATATATATATATATATATGTGTGTGTGTGTGTGTGTGTGTGTGTGCATGTGTGTCTGTGTGTGTGTGTGTGTGTGTGTGTGCGTGGGGGGGGGGGGGCGAATTACATGCCTAGACAAGATAGCTCAGATGGCAGAGCACTATCGGGTGGTTCTTCAAAATGAAAGTTAGAAAAGTCATGCTCCTAACATTACAATTTTTATATGTATGTAAAAGCCCTTGTGGTGAAATTTCAATACATTTGGAATAAATTTAGGTGTTGCACATGGAGTTTATAATTTCACATATTTGGCTCGCATAAATGCTTGGAGTTGGTTATTTATTCACCACTGCTATACTTGTAAATTTGACCATAACAGTTGACCTTTGACCATGCATGTACTGCACATTTTCAAGTTGTTTTTAAATTAATTGAATACAGTACAGCTGTACTCTGGTGTATGTAGTTGATGTCATTGAAGAGTACAATCGTCTCCTGACAAGAGAGGAACAGCAAACCCAGTGTCTCCTTCAAGTTGTGACAGAACATCGCAAGAGGTTTCCCAATTTCAGGAAATCAACGCTTTTTGGGCGCAACGCTTATCGGGCACAAACATTGAGTGGCTGGCAATGATGAATCACTGTGCAACCCCTAAAACTTGATGTATTCAAAAACTATTTCACAGTCAGACGTTTTACGTTAATACGAAAAATACTAAATGTTAGGAGTAAAACAATTCAATATTCTTTTTTTTGCCTTCTGGAGCTAAGAACCACCTGCAAGAACCACCCACAAAAACGCAAGAGCATGGTTTTCCAGAGGACCTTGACTTGATTCATGGTTTGAGCATGTACTTTTCCCACATGTATCTATTTAATATTCTCAAGAGTTGATTTCGATAAATAACTACAAATAATCTGGAAGAATTCCCGTGTATCTAAACTTGTGTCATGTTAATGTTAAGGTGTATAGAGCAGCTTAATAGGTCCTTCCATGGCATGACATTATAACTACAAAAACAAACAAACAATGATAACATTGTATCAAAGCATTTTTAAATGAATACCAATAATATTAACAACAATAATAATTGTAGTATAATTTAGCAATAATAATAACGAATGTATAATTCCCCACACACCCACCATGGCCCATGCATATCTGGGTTTGGTGAAAGGTAAGCCAATGCTCAAGCACTACAGCCGGTAGGCATGCCACAAGGCCATGAAGGACAATGAAAAGTTGGTCCAATGTGCCAACATACCCACCAACTAATATTTCTAAAAGTTTAGGTTTGAAAAGCAAACTGATGTATTATAACTGAACAATTTCAATTCTTCTCTCGAAATAATTGCTATTCAGCACAAAAAATATAGATTCATGGTTGTGCAAGATAGATTTATTGATATATAATATAGATATAAGATCGATGGGCACGAGTGATTGCAGTATTAGTTATATGTGTTCATCCACTCTGTCAAAGCGTCTTTGGGCTTCCTGAAAAGCGCTATATAAAATAAATGCATTATTATTATTATTATTATCCAAAAAAATGAAAGTTGCAAAACACGCTCGTGAACCCTTTCATTAACATGAGAGCCGAAATATTCTTTATTCACAACTTACCTTTTAGTACAATACTGATTTTTCTGATCACACAGATGATGGTCAATGCAACAGCATTGCAAGGCAATATGTGGTGCAGTTTGCATCGAATTACATCTGGTCTGCCAAATAATACAATACTACTGATAAAACAGCATCCAATTATAACAAGCAATTGGACATCAAAACCAAAGCTTGTAGTTTGTATACAGGGCAGTTCACGATAATGGTGCATCAGGAACCCGACACATGTTGTTGCAACAAGGCCCGCCAGGACAAATGAGAGCAGAGTTATTGCGAGGGGATCAGAGAAAGCCAAAAACTCTTCAGACATTCGCCAACAATTCTGTTGCCTTCCTTTGGACCAAAATTCTTCTTCACATTTGAGGCACTCGTAAGAATCTTGAAAAGAAATTTCCGAGATTTTAAAATGTTCTTGACTGTCTAACTGAATTTGTAATACAATGTTAATCGATTGTTAGATGTTGTAAATTGAATCAAAATTAGATCAACAAAAAATTATTCTCGTACAAACTTTTTGACTTATAATTTTGATAAATAATCATTATAGTCTTGCTGTTACACACACACAGATGCATCAATGTTTGTACCATCCTTCAGATGGACATTAATCTGGTTCTCGTGTCTGCTAGCATTAGTAGGTGGATGTTAAATATCCCACAATCCCCTTTGCAAAGCATAGTTGTCTTATCACTGGCACCCTAACAAACTGTAGTTGTCTTATCACTGCCGCACTCACAACGGGTGACCAAAAATAAAAAGTGTTGGGGAGAAATGAAGCCAAAAACGCAAGAGCAGGTGTTTGACCAGCAAAAACACTGATTGAAGAAGAGGACATTGCAGGTATATGTGAAAAATGGTTTCTGCTTGCCCGCAGAAGCAACATCCACGAGGAGTGTTTGTGAACTGTTGCAGTAGAACTCCAGAACTCATGCCTTGTGAAGCAGCCTCCAACTTAGGTACCCAACCACCCTTGGTGTTGGGTAGAGATAAAGAGATTCCCAACTTGGATGGACAGGCAAGGGAGGCAGAAGAACCTCGTGTCATGGCGTGTCCATGCGATTTGCTAACGCCACAAAGTGGAGTGAGTGAATTACTCATGCATATATTTCCTTCCTTGATGCATCACAGAAGGGCACCCCAGCCATGCCAGGGACCTTGCTCATATTATGCAGATGTATGCAAGGAAAAGATCGCATCCATGCGGTTTCATTGTGAAAGCCATGGAAGTAGGAGGGCAAACCTGCATCGCTTCCTCACCTTCGTAAGGCTTCTCCAGGTAATCCAGGCAATCAGGAGGCAGGGAATTTTTGAACTCTTGGAGTATCCTAAAAGGAACTCTTATTGTCTCCAGGTCTACCTTTGCTGCAAGTTCCTCAGGTGAGAGAATGCCATCCTTCGCATCCTTTAGGAGATCCCCCACTGTGGATATATTTTTCAACAAGAGTTTCCCCTTACACTGATGAAAGCTAGCAGTGGGGGTTGTAGTTGAGGGTTCAAGAAAAGTGGCTCTTGCAGCAGGTCTTTCCCTGGGTGGGGACCATTTGTTCTGGTCATTTTAAATTGTATTCCAGGCCTTCAGCATTTCCTGATAAAAAGAAGGCAATGGGTCACTGGAAATGTTTTTGAGGTTGATACAAAAAATTTGCCTTTCATACCCTAGGCCAAGCACTTCACTGAAAAAGTATGATGCCAGCATGCACCATTGTGGTGTTGGGTTCGCATTAAGGTGTCTTTTAATTGCCTGCAGCCTGAAGGTGTAAAAGTGGCTTCGAAGGCAGGGAAAGCCCTTTCCACCTTCAGCAAGAGGCATGCTCAGGATTCACAAAGATAACCAATGCTTTCCATTCCAAAAGCAGTCCACCAACTTCCTTTGCATCTTAGCCAGAAACCAACCAGGAACACTTATGCAAGAAAGACTGAACAACAGTTTGGGAAGGACAAATTGTTTCAGTAAAAGGGTTCTCCCATGTAAAGATAGGATCCTTAATAATCCATTCCAATCTCTCAGCTTCACCTTCATTTTGTTAAGAGTTCTCCAATTCTCCCTTCCAGAGTGCTCCAATTGAGAATTGATGAGCCATTACGAGAGATTAACAAATAGACCCCCAAATGTTTGAGTTCCTGGTGACTCCATGATAATTGCTGAAACACCATTGGGAGTTCACCAATCTGCATTGTTCCAACCAGTAGTCCAGAGCTCTTCTGCCAGTTTATTTGAGCAGATGATGCTGCCGAGTATATTTGTTGACAGTCATAAACTCGTTGCATGTCTCTTGCACTTTCCGCAAACACAAGAACATCATCAGCATAAGCAGAAAGTTATAAGGGACTATTACAGCCCGGTACCATGATGCCAGTTAACCTTCGCCTCATCAGACAGAGAAAAGGCTCAATCCACAAGGAATATAGCTGGCCAGAGAGAGGACATCCTTGCCTTATTCCACTCTCAAAAGGAAGAGGTGCGAGTAAGAAATCATTAATTTTAATGAGGCACTCTGCAGAAGTGTAAAGTGTCTGAAGCATACCTGCATATCTCCTCCCTAACCCGAAGAATATCAAGGTCTCAAAGAGGTAGTCATGGTTCACTCGGTCAAATGCTTTCTCCTGATCTAAAGAGAGGAACCCAATTTGAGTTTTAGTCATGTCTGCATCGTGTATCAAGTCCCTGACCAGATATATTATCATATATTTATCTGCCAGGGACAGCGTATGACTGGTCAGAGACCACCAATTTTGTCAACAAAGGCCCAGACGATTTGACAACACTTTTGCCATTATTTTGTGGTCCACACATAACAGAGACACAGGACGATAGTTCCTCATGTCTCTCAAGTCTCCCTCCTTAGGAATCAAAGCCAAGGTTGCTCGACGCCAAGACTGTGGCATTTGGACTGCATTCCATGCTTCCTGGCTTATGCTTAGGTAGTCATGTCCAATCAGATCCCAGACTTTTTTGTTGAAATCGCAAGATAGGCCATCAATTCCACGGGACTTATCTACCGACAGACTCTGGAGAGCAGTAGTAAATTCCTCCAGAGTCATACGAGCCTCCAGTCGTTATCGTACTATGGAGCAGCAACTGGGAGGCAATTCCACAAAGTGCAACAAGCATTTGCGTCCACACTTTTCCCCAAGTACAGCTCTGCATAAAAGGCTCGAATTCGATCATGAACAAATTTGCAATTATTAAGTGGACAGCCATCTTCAGCCAGAACACTGCACATAGTTTTAGATCGACCCTTGCGTTTTTCCATAGCTTAAATATAGCTCAGGGAGTATTCCTCTTCAAATAGAAGCTGCAACCACGAGCGCACATATGGTACACGAGCCTTCATACTGCTACACGCTTTCAGAGTGTTCTTTTTTCCTTCATACCAAGGCAATTCGGCAGGGGTAAATGTTGTCAGACGACGCTCGAGATAAAACAGCTCATCTTCTGGCATCCTTATCTCCATCCCAAGTGTTTGGCTCGTTCCGTATGAGTACTCCAGGCACAACAATTTCAACCGCACCTTCCCCACATCCCACCAGAGTGGAAGCGAGCAGAAATATCCTTTTCTGTTTCTCCACGCCTGCCAAAATTTATGAAATACTGAAAGAAAACCTTCATCGTGAACTAAGGCAGTGTTGAAGTGCCAGAGACCAGAACCGTGCCTTGTCTCAGCAAGAGAAAGCTTTATCCAGACCAGATTATGATTCGAAAAATGTGCGAATTTGATACCGCAGTCAATGATATTCCTGCACCAAAGACAAGACAGATAGAATATATCTCGTCGGGATTGCGAGATATGGCCACCCCTGATGCTAGTATACACCCCGAAGACTCAAAGCACCCCAAAGACCCCCAAAAAACCTTGAAGATCCAAAACACCCCGAAAACCCATAACACGCCGAAGTCCCAAAACACCCTGAAGACCCAAAACATCCTGAAGACCCAAAACACTCCAAAGACCCAAAATACCCCGAAGACCCCGAAGAACCCCCAAAAAACCCAAAGATCCAAAATACCCCAAAGACCCAAAACACCCCGAAGACCCCCACAACACCCCAAAGACCCAAAACACCCCGAAGACCCAAAACACCCCGAAGACCCAAAACACCCTGAAGACCCAAAACACCCTGAAGACCAAAAAGACCCTGAAGACCACAAAGATCCCGAAGATCCAAAACACCCCGCAGACCCAAAACACCCTGAAGACCCAAAACACCCTGAAGACCGAAAAGACCCTGATGACCACAAAGATCCCGAAGACCCAAAACACCCCGAAGACCCAAAACACCACGAAGACCCAAAACACCCAGAAGTCCCAAAAGACCCTGAAGAACCCAAACAGCTCGAAGACCCAAAACACCCCAAAGACCCAAAATACCCGTAAAGGCCCAGAGGATCCAAAAGACCCTGAAGAACCAAATGGTGACAAAGACCTAGAAGACCCAAAATACCCCAAAGACACAAAACACCCTGAAGACCCGAAACTCCCTGAAGACCAAAAACACCCTGTACACCCAAAATACCCAGAAGACCCCAAAGAGCCTGAAGACCCAAAACACCCCAAGTCCCAAAATACCCTTAAAGGCACAGAGGTTCCAAAAGACCCTGAAGACTCAAATGGTGCCGAAGACCTAGAACACCCAGAAGACCCAAAACACCCCGAAGATCGAAAATACCCTGAAGATCCAAAACACCCCAAAGACCCAAAAGACCCTGAAGACCCAAAACACCCAGAAGACCCAAAACATCCCGAAGACCCAAAACACCCCGAAGACCCCAAACGCCCCGAAGACCCCAAACACCCCGAAGACCCAAAACACCCCAAAGACCTAAAACACCCCGAAGACCCAAAACACCCTGAAGACCCAAAACACACTGAAGACCCAAAAAAACCCGAAGACCCCAAAGAGCCCGAAGACCCAAAACACCCCAAAGACCCAATATACCCTTAAAGTCCCAGTGGATCCAAAAGACCCTGAAGATCAAGGTGGTGCCAAAGACCCAAAACACCCCGAAGACCCAAAACACCCCATAGACCCAAAACACCCTGAAGACCCAAAACACCTAGGAAGACCCAAAACACCCTGAAGACCCAAAAGGCACAGAAGACCCAAAGACCCAAAAGACTCAAAACACCACCTCCACCCAAAACATCCCGAAGACCGAAAAAGACCCCATAGACCCACAAGACCCCGAAGACCAAAATACCCAAAACACCCTGAAGACCCCAAAGACTCTTAAAGACCATTTAGACACAAAATACCCTTAAATACCCCCAGAGAACCAAAATACCCCAAAGACTCTTAATGACCCAGAAAAAACAAAAGACCCTTAAGACACAAAAGCCCCTGAAGACACCGAGACCCAAAAGACCCCGAAGACCCAAAACACCCCAAGGACCCAAAATACAATGAAAGGCCCAGAGGATCCAAAAGACCCTGAAGACTCAAATGGTGCCGAAGACCTAGAATACCCAGAAGACCCAAAACACCCCAAAGATCGAAAAGACCCTGAAGATCCAAAACACCCCAAAGACCCAAAAGACCCTGATGACCCAAAACACCCCGAAGACCCAAAACATCCCGAAGACCCAAAACACCCCGAAGACCCCAAACGCCCCGAAGACCCCAAACTCCCCGAAGACCCAAAACACCCCAAAGACCTAAAACACCCCGAAGACCCAAAACACCCCAAAGACCCAAAACATCCTGAAGACCCAAAACACCCCGAAGACCCAAAAGACCCAAAAGATACCAAAATGGTTTAAGATGCCTATCCCTCTGAAACGACGTGTGGTGAGGTACGCGGAGTGCGTCGAGTCATGCTAGTAGTTTCATTGAAGCGTCAGGACAACCTACGATGGGAAGCTGTCATCGAGAAAAAATATTTTCTTTCATGAACGAAAAGAAAACCGAAAAAGGATTATTGATTACAGTGGGAATTTGGAATGGTAATTTGTGGACAGCGTTTACTATACAATCATGTATATACTGAATAGCACTTCAGCATAGTCCTTTATCTTTTAAAAGTGCAATGGAAATCACTCAATATTTATGTCATTCAATGGCCAACCTGTTATGTTGGAGAATTCGCCAGGAGCACAAGGAACGCAATCAAAACAGCAAAAAGGTTCTCCTTTTCGGGAAACTCGACGTGTTCCTGGTGGGCAGGGTTCACTGCAAATTGAAGAAGGAACCTACAACAAACAAAAATACATCACATTTTACCTTTTCACATAACTCATTGATAATGATGGTGCCAGCCACCTAAATTGCTGCCATTGTGAAAAATGTAAATGTAATTTCTAAATACCGCCTCCTTAAAATATCGAATTGTTCCTCAAATCATCTCCAGGTGGAGAGGCCTAATTCTGTCATGATTTGAAAATTCCTCATCAGCTTACTTATTTCATTATCCACTTCGTCCTAATGGGACATAAGGCTGCCCACTTCAGCTTCGTAATGTTCATCACCCTTTGCTCCAGACAGATTTTCTTCCTCCACTGATTAATCAAACTGATATGTATCACAATGATCCCTTCCACAGGCAGGCGGTTGCACATTCCTTGTCTTAATATCTGCAGTAAATAAGTACCTACACTCATCAACATGGAACATTGGATTCAATGCATGAAAGTCTCACATTCTACTCTGTCCCTGTAACAGGACAATGTACTATGTCTTGTGCAAAGGTTAAATGCAGATGCATATACCCCCATGCCCATATCAATGTGTAGTTAACCCTCTGGGACAGGCACAGTCTCTGGACCTCCGAGCCTGACTATGTGCCATCATGTCTTTAGAAGCACCACCGAACATGTTTGGTTTCTTGGAATGTTCCTCGGACAAATGGTTTTTTTATAACTTCAGTTCAAAACTGTAGGCAACAGCATCATTCAAAGTGATATAAAATCTGCTTTCTTACTGTTGAGGTGATGGGACGACTTCCCATTTTACGTTCTTCAAGGGAGTGGAACCTCACGCCTTCTGAGTTGTGGGAATCTCTTGGCAGACTGTTTGGCTCGGCATGTTTTTCAAGCTGTAGATAAATCATTCGAGAGAAAATATATAACTGCATTTTTTCCTATTCTGTACATGTTTACATAATCTATTTTATGTGGCATGACTGTTGTGAGTACCCTGTATCTTGTTCGTAAAAAAAAAAGTCTTTTCTCTCTCTCTCTCTCTCATTGGCTTCTGTCCTCTCTCTCATTCTTTTCTCTCTCCCTTTATCTTCCCTCTCCCTTTTTTCTGTCTTCTGTTATCTTCTCTCATTGTCGCATTACATCCACTAATTGTGCACACTTCATTTTATTTTCATTTGCCGAACTCTCTCCACTTGTACTCTTCCTCCTCACCTCCTCCTCCTCCACATCCTGGGGCACTGTGTGTGAAGCTCTCTCCCTTTCTTTCCCCATCTCCTCAAGCATAACATCATCCAAATTTAAAAAGATGTCAAGCAAGCTCATGGCATTTTTGCAACATGCTCAGAATCTACACAACAGTTAACAAATTGAGGATAATGATTGAGCATAGCAAACTCTTGTGGTGACTGTTGTGGAATTTTGGACAGTATGTAATTGATGATTAAAGAATTCAAAGTCCAAACCTTTTGTCAGAAGAAGGATTGACAAATTTTAATTCCCGAGGAAGATATCGCTTTTTGTTTACAAGAAGATACACATTAAGAAACAATAAACCCTTTCTTAACCAAGAAGAATGTGCTGCAAATCACGAAAAGCACATTGCAAGATACACTACAAAATCCTAAGTCCTGGTACAGTAGAGATGAACATCAAAGAAAACATCATAAGGATACATGAAATACACGGCAGCATGCACAATATACAATATCGACATACAATATTTACAGACCAAGTGAAATCCTAAGTACAATATCAACATACAATATTTACAGACCAAGTGAAATCCAAAGTACAATATCAACATACAATATTTACAGACCAAGTGAAATCCTAAGTACAATATCAACATACAATATTTACAGACCAAGTGAAATCCTAAGTACAATATCAACATACAATATTTACAGACCAAGTGAAATCCTAGCAGCTGAATTTGTCAGCATGTCTTTTATACCGGATGGAAACAAAGAAATAAATTGGGAGGAGCAAGTGAAAGGAGGAGCGAAGACGGGATTGGTCGCATGAAGAAAAGGGGAGGATAGTAGTAGGGTTGGTTGAGCAAGGTATGGGTGGGAGGGATGAGAGGAGTGGAGATTGGCCGAGTGACATATGGATGGGAGAGATAAAGAAATGCAATCTGATAGGTCGAGTGAAATGTAGGGACGGGCAGACTTCCTGCCGATTGAGTTAGAGATTAGGTCTGCATATCAAATATTCTTAATGAGGCACATCTGTTTCCCATTCTCTTTTGTCAGACCTTGCGGAGCCATCATTCTTTTAATTATCCTTGAAGACTTCAAGGACATTTGAAGGTCATTCATTGACTATCTCAATATGAAGCATTTGTAAGAAATAAGTGGATATATCTTTTACTCATGTTCGACACCACAAGGACATATACAAGGTGACTTACTTTATACTATGTAAATGTAAACTACAAAAAACTTTATATATTTTACTTATTAAACTTTTAAATATAATCTTAGAAATACCTGAGTTTTGCAAGCACATCAAATTCCAAACCTGCATGTTATCCGTAATTCATTCATCTTTAACATTATTGTTTCACAGGATTTTAGCATAACTGTCCTGATAATTCAGTGGATGTTTATAATTTTAATTATTGCTTTTGATAAAGATTTACTGCGAACTCCTGACAGTTTTATTTGAACTCAAAAGGCCAAAGATAGCTCCCCTGCTGAAGCAAACTTGTATGCAACTGAATCAATTACAGGTATTTAGTTCCGAATTGTTCGCTATATGTTTTTTTTTTTTAAACAAGACTGCATTGACAATTCCACTTGCAATTTTAAGACTTAAAAAAACAGTCATAAAACCAACTTGTATGTGAAGCAAGTGGGAAGAAAGAAAGGTACATGTGAATCACCATCCCCCAGAGGTCACGTAGGCAAAACCATTCACTTTCATGTGTGCAAGTGGGAGGGAATACACCCCTCCACGCTGCAAAATAATTTACAAGTATTTTGCATCTCACTTATCAAACAATCTTCGTTACATACTCCATACTGAGTTAATTTGACCTAGAGAACAGCTACGATTTCACCAAGTTTGTTGAGCCAAAAGGCAAACAATCAATGCAAATGAGAAACATTGTCTCGATGGAAATTAGTTTTTACCCAACACAATGGAAATGGTAAACAAGTTTCTTTGAATACTGATTTACTCCTCTAGCGGGTCAGACATCATGGCGCCAGCTGTCAGCCTTATTATTTACCTTGAAAACCTCATCTTTCTGCAACTTGCTTCTAGAACTCAGGAAAAAAAACATTTTAAATCTATATTTGAGTGTATTAAAAACATAACGCAATGAGATTTTCTGAATCATTATTCGATATTGTACAAAATTATTTATCATTTGGAAGACCCAATCTAATACTAATACTATATTTCAGAGCACCATATATCATGCTTAGTCATAAAGAAATAATTAAAACTATACAAAAAAAGATTTCCCATTCTGTGGTTTTCTACAAAACTATGACAAGAGGTGGTCTAACGTTGCCTCTGTTAAGAGTTATACTTTCCCGAGCAAATAAATTTGGTCAGGGTGCCAACGATAATTCGCCTGCTGGAGACAAATTTTAACTTCTTGATGGAAGTCATAAAAACTTGCACACGAGGTGAGTAGGTTCTAAACACATGATTTTGACAGGTTGTGGCTCATATAAATCACTTGATTCATAGATAAATTTTACACTTCCACATGACCCTTGCCTTGTTGTTGTTGGTGTTCCATGTAATTGCTTTTTCATGAATATAAAGTTGATGTTGTGAATTGAATGTTGAATCAAAATCACCAATGACCTTGAACTGCACATTCCCAGCTGAACCAACTTGCCAGTTGAGCAGCTCATAAGTGGCAGGTGGATCTCCATTTTTGTCAAACATTAAGTGATCACCCATTTTGGTTTGAAAGTATATATTCCGAAGGTACAGTAGCAGCTTGGATGCAAGGGAGGAACAATTCTTGATTAAGACAAAATAAATTCTTTTCTACCCAATATTTGTATTTTTTATGCCCTAGCCCCCGAAGGTGGCCGGAAGCATTCTATTTTCAGGTTGTCCTTCTGTCCGTCCGTCCATCCATTCAGGCTAAACCTCGTTTTTCTCAGCAATCACATGTCCAATTGAGACAAAACTTTCAGGGTAGGAGTGTCACAAATGCAGAATGTTTTTTTTTTTTTTTTTTTTTTTTTTGTATACAAGATCGAGGCTCGTGAAAGAGCGAACATTAATCACACAGAAAGACAAACCGACACATAAAACATATAACATCGGGAGCGGTAGACAAGATGGGGAGAGAGGGGGAAGGACACAAACACAACATTTGAGAGCAGGGACCGAGAGACATGGAGACATCGAGAGATCTGAGAGAGGGCGAGGGCTTTGGGGGGGGGGGGGCATGGGAAGGGGGCGGTGGGAGAGGTATAAAACATATGGACACTGCCAGGACTTCCAGGAAAGAAGTTGGAATTTCAAACAAGGTGGATCTGGGGTGAATTAGCGGGGGTAGAAAAGATCAAGGTTTTGGATGGGGGAAGATAAGAGATGGTGGTGAACAGCTGTTTTAAAGACCTGGAGGGAGGAGTGGGATTGAAGGGAGTGAGGGAGTTTGTTCCAGAGGTGGGAGAAAAGAGGAATGAAAGAGTGAAGGTGAGCAGAGAGCCGAGATTTCGGCAGTTTAACCATCAGAGGGTTGCTGGCAGATCTTGTGCGACCTGTAGGAATATTTGGGGGACAGAGCACAGAGAGAGCTGGGGGTGCAAGGCCGGAGAGGAGTCGGTAGAAGACAGAAAGACCACCTACCTGCCTGCGGTGAGTGAGTGAAAGGCCCTCAAAGATAACTTCATCGCGGGAGATTCCAATAATTCTGAAAGCTTTGGTTTCAACAGCGTGAAGCCGAGCTAGGTGTGAGGCAGGAGCACCGGCCCATAGGGGAGAACAGTATTCCATTGAGCTGCGGATGAAAGCCTTGTATGTGGTGAGGAGCTCAGGTGTGCCGAGGAAGGACTTCGCACGACGGAGGATGCCCAGTCGGCGACTGGCTTTGGAGGCCAGCTTGGAAATGTGGTTTTCCCAAGAAAGATCATGGCAGATAGTGAGACCCAAAATCTTGAGCGACAGAACTTCTTGGAGAGGATTGTTGAGAAAGTAGATGGGAGGGTTGTCCAGTCGATCTTTTCGGAGAGACATAGTAAGAGTGTGAGATTTGTCAGGATTGAAAGACATGTTCCACTTGTTTGACCAGTCTGTGATTTTGTCCAGGTCTTCAGAGAGTGAGGAGGCAGCAGACTGCCGATCTGAGGGAAGAGGAATGGAGCGGCAGAGAGTGGAGTCATCAGCAAAGAGATAGAGAGGATTTTCGAGAGAGTCAGAGAGATCATTGATGAAGACCAGAAAAAGCACGGGGCCCAGAACACTGCCTTGGGGCAGTCATCAATGTTTTGGGGCAGTCAGTCATCAGTCATCAAAACATCAATGACTTGGGGCAGTCATCAAAACATCAATGTTTTTATGATAATTGTGAGTTCATAGGCACTTACTTTTTCCACATGCGAAATTTGCATTTATGTTTATTTAAATTATACAATGGACTACAAAATGTAAATGTTTCATGATATTTGTTATATTATATCACCTTTATCTATCAATATTGTTGAAATGAAGATCAAATAGCTGTATGTTGAAATATGTTGAAAAGTCAAAACTTTACATGGGGTGTACCTACTTTTTCACATGACTGTATATGTATGATATTCTTTGGGGCTCAAACTCAAGGGTAGCAAGGGATGAGGAAGGAGTTGAAGAAGAGAGGGAGGAAAGAGAGAGAAAGGATTAGGAGGGAAGGGAGAAAAAGGAGAAGGAGGAGAGGGAGGAAAGTGAGGAAAAAGGAGAGGGAGGAAAGAGAGAGGGAGGAGAAGGAGGAAAGGGAGAAAAAGGAGAAGGTGGAGAGGGAGGAAAGTGAGAAAAAGGAGAGGGAGGAAAGAGAGAGGGAGGAGAAGGAGGAAAGGGAGAAAAAGGAGAAGGAGGAGAGGGAGGAAAGTGAGAAAAAGGAGAGGGCGGAAAGCGAGAGGGAGGAAAAATATAAAAAGATGGAAATCAGTGAGATTAATAAAAGATTGAAGGTTTTACAGCAAATAAACAAACTCAACGCACTGAGCAGGAAAATAAAGAAATGAAAAGTCGAATGGAAATATTATTTTGAAGAATAACGACATCAATGTCTTCACTTTCAGGGAGAAGATATACATGAAGAAGAGAAAGGTCATGTAGTTGATGATGTTGCGGTTATTTATTTTGGTTAAATTTTAAGTTTTTTTCTTAAATAAATGGAGGAGAGAGTGAAGGCATTCCTAAGGATACTTTATGTTTTAAAAAGCAAGATAGAAATGTATATGTTGAAAACCACAACGGTTTTCATACTCTGTAGGAATTTTTCTCATAAATAAATGAGTTATTGTGTTAAATGTAAAAAGAAAACTACAGACTTGGCATTTAATATGGAATTATTTTTTTTGTGGGGGTGTACTTACTTTTCAAGATGACTTAGAACCAAAAGTTCATTGGAATTATGTTGAAATTATTCTAGATTTTGTTAATGTGACCTTCAAAAGAAACAAAAACCACATTTGACATTTCGAAGCAAATAAATTGATCCTTGAAAGTGATGTAAACTGATATCGAACTCAATTCATGGACAGTACTGTGTTAAACTTCTGTACGTTTTCCAGAAGTATCTCTTTATTTTACACATTAGCCAAAAAAAAATTCAACAAAAACAAAAGCTAAATTATGACTGGGATTACCGACAGTAAAATTACAGTTCAGTACTTCGTGTAACCCCCACGAGCATTCAGGAGAGCACGTACACGTCAAGGCATGCTGTTCACGAGATGTGCCAAGGTTTGGACAGGAATCGCTTGCCATGTAGTGACAATAGTCTGCTGCAATTCACGCACAGAGGTAGGCTGCTGGTCCAAGTTGTCGATTTGACGCGTTAATTCTGCCCACAAGTTCTCTATCGGATTAATATCCGGGGACATGGCAGGCCACTCCATATGCTCTACACCACAGTCAGCAAGAAAGTGTTGGATCATGCGAGCATGATGAGGCCGTGCATTGTCATCTTGGAAGACAAAGTTTCCTCGAAAGGCTGCACGAGCAAATGGAAGCAATGTTTATTCCAGAATGACCCTGTACTTGAACTGGTTCAGGTTTCCATTCAGAACAACCAGGTCAGTTTTGCCCACTGCATGAAAAGCAGCCCAAACGGTCACCCCACCACATCCAGCTTGGACTCTTGGCACTATACAATCTTCGTTGTGGGCTTCGTGCACTTGTTTGCACACTCGGACGCGGCCATCTTGACGATAGTCCAGAAATCTAGACTGGTCACTGAAGGTCACGTGATTCCAGTGTCCTGGCTGCCATTGACGGTGCTCTCTGGCCCACTGCAATCGGCGCTGGCTGTGTTGTCTGGCCAGGCGTGGCTTTCTCAGGGGATGCCTGGCACGATAGCCTGCTTGAACCAGTCATTGGTTGACTAGCCTTCTGGATACAGGCACATTTGTCAGTTGCTGCCACTCAGCCCTCAGCCGATTAGCTGACTTGGTACGGCCATTGCAGACTAACCGGTGCAGCTGGCGATCATCTCTCCTTGTGGTTCTGCATGGACGTCCTGGCCTCGGTATTGGAGTAGGGACACCCCTCTGAGCATTTTGTTTCAGGATCTTTGACACCTGACCTTGAGTGATGCCATACTGCTGAGCAATAGCACGCTGTTTCATGCCAGAATTTCGTAAAGCCACCACTCCAAGACAAAGAGCATTGTCAAGTTGACGGACCATCTCCAGCGGAAGCGGCAATAACTTTTGTAGACATGCAGCAGTTGTTTTCCACTAATACAGAATGCAACAACCCTTGTATAACTGACTGTGAAGCCAATCATCAAATGCACCTGTCCGTACATTTTGCCACGCCACTTGTGATATAATCCTGTTGTTGACGTCTTACTGCGACAGACAATCAGTGACATGGTTCTTTTAACAAATAAATCACCAAAGTGTAAAAGAAACTCACCAGATTGATATACTGAGTTAAGAAAGTAAACCCAAGTCAAGAAAAAAAAAATATTTCATATTAAATGCCAAGTCTGTAATACGAAAAATATATCGTATGTTAAACGTAAAAATAATAGAGTTCATGAAAAGGGGACATGTTTAGTGTGTGGCTATAAAAAGTGTCAATTCATTTCTGAGCATAAAAGTGTGGGAGATATAATATACAAAAGTTTTATTCAGGGAGTAAATTTACAACAACTGGAATTCCAGGGGAATTACACCTTCCAGGGTATTCTTTCTGTGGTCCAGGAACAAACTTGGATAAAAGATTAGATGAGGCTGACAATCCTAAACCTTGGTCTAAACCTCTAAATAGGGTTGATGAAGTGTGTATGAAACCCGATATTGATTATGGCAATAGTACTACTCTAGATGAAAAACATGAAGCTGACAGAGAAATGTTGTATAATTTGGCTTTGAATCGAAATCCTACGTTGAAAGAAAAAGTTGATCGATTTATCGAGAAGAAAATGAAAAGTGCTAAATTGAAACTTGGTCTGGGTTATTCACCCTCAAAAAACTATTAAGCTCTAATGATGTTATCAAGACTGAGGAGCTTTTGGCTGATGAATTGCATAAACCTATAATCACAAAGTTTAAAAGAAGGAAGGTTTATTCTGAAGGCACCGATGACATCTGGTCCGCTGATTTAATTGAATTGAATAATGATAGGGGATACAAGTATGTTTTAAACGTTATTGATTTGAGGAGTAGATATCCCTGGGTTGTTCCTTTAAAAAACAAAAGGGGTGATACTCTTATGTTAGCTTTCAGTGGAATATTTAGTAAAAGCAAAAGGAAACCAAATAAGTTATGGACTGATGAGGGAACGGAGTTCCATAACAAAATATTTATAAAATTTCTTAATGGCGAGGGTGTTAAATTATACAGCACCTTCAATGAAAGGAAGGCAGTTGTTATTGAGCGTTTTAATCGCACTTTGAAAGAGAGACTATATAAAAAATTCACACAACTTGGTTCTCAACAATGGGTATCTTTAATACAGAATATTGTTGATGATTATAATAATACAGTTCATTCACAAAAAACATTCATACATCCCCTACAACTCGTATTCGATTTCTTGATACATTTAAGTTTATGGCAAGTCCATTGTCTAACTTAGCATCAAACATTAAAAAATTAATAATCTTCAATCACATTTTTCAAGGGAAGAAGAAATTGAACGCTTGTCTCTAAAGGGAATATATCCGTATGATTATATGGATTCATTTGATAGATTTAAAGAAACACAACTTCCCTCAAAAGAAAATTTCTACAATGAGTTAAATAAAAGTCATATAACTGATAAAGATTATACACAAGCACAAAATGTTTGGAGAAAGTTTAACATAAAGAACCTCAGAGAGTACCATGATTTGTATCTTAAAACTGATGTTCTTTTGTTGGCTGATGTGTTTGAGACCTTTAGAATGGTCTGTCATAATAATAATTCTTATGGTTTAGATCCCGCTCACTATTACACTGCTCCTGGATTGGCCTGGAGTGCTATGCTAAAAATGACAAAACAGAATTTAGAATTAATCAGCGATGTAGATATGCTATTGATGTTAGAGAAGGCTAAAAGAGGTGGAATATCTCAAGTATGTTCAAAGAGATATGCTAAAGCTAACAACAAATATCTTCCTAATTATGATGCTAAGGAAGATAGTTCTTACCTGATGTATTATGATGCTAATAACTTGTATGGGTGGACTATGTCTCAATCTCTACCTTATGGAAAACTTAAATGGGTTAAAGAGAAAGATTATGAAAAGGTTTTACAAGATATCGAAATCTCTACTCAAGGAAAATTGGACAAAGCTAAAGTTGGTTATTATTTTGAAGTTTATTTGAAATATCCTGAAGAACTCCACAACAAACACAAAGACCTGCCATATGCTCCTGTTAAAGAAAGTCCAAGAAAATAATGGTTTAGTGGTTATCAACAATCATTTAATATCAACGGTCAATCAACAGAAAAATTACTTACTATGTTGTATGATAAAGAGAATTACGTTTTACATCAAATAAATTTGAGACAGTGTTTATCTGCCGGATTGAGAGTGAAGAAAATTCATAGAGTTCTACAGTTTAGAAAAAGACATTGGTTAAAGAAATATATTGACATCAATACGAGTAGAATAACTGAAGCTAAAACTGTTGTTGAAAAGGACTTTTATATGTTAATGAATAATGCTGTATTTGGAAAGACTATGGAAAATGTTAGGAATAGACAAAACATAAGACTTGCTACATCCTGGAATCAAGCTTCAAAATTAATTAATAAACCTAGTTTTCAAAGAGCGGAGATGTTTTCAGAAAACTTTTGTGCTATCCATATGATTAAAGAAAGTATTGAAATGGATAAACCAATTTATATAGGAACATCAATTCTTGACTTGTCAAAGTCATTAATGTATGAGTACTTTTACAACAATTTAAGGAAGAAATACAAGAATAGAGTTAATCTACTTTATATGGATACAGATAGTTTTATTTTGAAAATAAATACGGAGGATGTTTATTCAGATATGATTGATGGAATTGATACTTACGATCTACCTCTCTACCTCTCTGCCAAATTTCGTCCGAATCCATCTACAATTTCTTGAGATATCTTCTTTGCAAACAGACAGACAGACAGGGGTGAAAACATAACATTCATCCACCAAGAACCGCAAATTATTATAATACTGGCATTATATTCACATCATTATACTCAAACCTTCAGCCTGGTGTTGGCTTAGCGGTTAGGGTGTGGCTTGGGATCCTAGGATCCTGGGTTCTAATCCTGGTCTATTGCTGAATTAATGCCAGGGGGATTGACTCAGCCTGTCATCCTTCTGAGGTTGGAAAATTGAGTACCAGTTCACTGCCTATATGGTTGCAAGAGGCGACCTAACAGGGTTGGTGGCAGGAAGGGCATCTGGCCATAAAACATTGCCTCAAAAAGGGGACCACAGTGCCTAAAAAAGGGGACCACGGTGCGTAAAAAATGGGACCATGGTGCCTCAAAAAAGGGACCACGGTGCCTCAAAAAGGGGACCACGGTGCCTCAAAAAGGGGACCAGGGTGCCTCAAAAAGGGGACCACGGTGCCTCAAAAAGGGGACCATGGTGCCTCAAAAAGGGGACCACGGTGCCTCAAAAAGGGGACCACGGTGCCTCAAAAAGGGGACCACGGTGCCTCAAAAAGGGGACCACGGTGCCTCAAAAAGGGGACCAGGGTGCCTCAAAAAGGCCAACCCTTCTCTGTGGGGAAAAATGGCCTCCAAAGGTGGTACTGCTACTATTCTACTCAAACCTAACCTTAATTTCATTGCGAGAACTAAAACATGTAAATAATATTACATTTTAAACAAGTAAAATATTATTTGATAGAGAAAATTCGATGTTGGAGAACAAAAACCTTAATTTCATCAAACACTCACCTGCCAAGGTTTAAAGTCATGAATGCTTGGACAAGTGTTATTTATAAAGAGGCTATTACTTGGTGAGCACTCGGACAAATTCTGTAAGGCATGTGCAAAACTGTACACAGCCAGGTATACATTATAAGCAACCCTAATTTGAGAAACATCTGTAAAACTGCCATTTTCACGATCCAGTGTTTCATCACCAATGCAGGCTGTTCTTGTGGTATCATTCGTATTCCATGTGCAATTAAATTGGGTTTCCCAAAAATTGTAAATAAAAGTATTGATTTTGCTTATACTCGTTTCAGGCAAAAAGTTCATATTAGAATCACTGTCTTCGTTTGTATTTCCCTTCCTCGTCCTCAGTACAGTTGAATCAGTGATATCATTGTTTCTTACATTGATAAAAATGGTTCCTGATGTTGAAATGTTTGGTTTAACTGAACTTTCACACATATACTTTGAAGTATTTGTGTTCAATAAAGCAAATATGCTTAAGCTTGTGATTGTAGAATTCAAAAAAATATTTTTGCAATTAAATGAAAGAAGTTCTTTTGATGCAAAGCCTGTTTGGACTCTTGCAAAGTCCATCCTATGTGTTTTGAAATGGGCAGCACCTTGGTGACGAAAGCCTGACTTTATTTGGAGTTGAGGCCTGAGGTGCATCAATAATTCTTGGAATCCAGGCATTATCCCTCTGCGCAGAGCAAACCCAATCGTTCCATAAAAAATGTGACTTAACTTGGGAATGGCAATTAATGATGATGATATCCAAGCTTCACTGGCCATCCAGGTTTTACCTGTGACATTACGTTTCAACAGCTCCTCTGCAAACACAAAGAAACGTCTACCTGATGCAAAAACTAAGATGATTGTGGCTTTTGTTTCTTCTATCAGTGTACCTGCCAAAATGTGACACTGTTTAAGATCACATCAAGGTTTCAATGATAGTTCTGATTATTTTAGATTGATAATGGCTTTCTACTCTCTCACTCTTCCATTACTTTTGAAAAAACGAATCAGATATTTCTAGATGTCTATGAACATGTTTTTCTTACCAAGACCCTTATTGTTGGAAATATTATTTTCTTCAGGGAGTATCTTGCGAAAAGCAATGCAAATTCCCGTTTCTTCAGATTGAAACATAAACCGATCAATGCCTTGCTTTCCATAATCCCTGTTTTCCTCTAGTGTACCGATGTACAGCCATCCAAAGTAAGTCACCAACTGGGCAAAGGCAATGGCTTGGAAAGCATCACTGGGAATTGTACGCAGAAAAGATGGAAACTCCTTTTTATCGCTCAGGCATTTGCATGATGCAAAGTGACTTATCTGAAGAAAGATGTCAAAGCTACATTGCATGAAAAAACGGAGTTACATCCATGATTGTCTTCCAAAGATAATATGCCTTTTACCAGGGATAAATGCTGCCCTACATATAATATTTAAGGGTACCATTGCACTTCAGAGTATCATGTTAAAAATTAATTATTTATAGCAAAAACAACAGCAAAACATTTTTCTCACATGCTCCTAAAGAATAAATACGGATCAATATTTTGTGAAGCTTCAATATTTTTAAGGTGAAGTTTTCAAGGTTTCTAATGTATTAACGATAAAATACGTAGGGACTTTTGATAAGAAGAGTCGATAAGAATGGCATGCGTGAGTGAATATTTGTTGTACAGTTTAAAATTGTTGAATGACAAAACAATTACCTGTGGAGTAAAAGCCAGTGCAGTCATCCGTGCCATTGCAACTGAGCGTGCAGATGAACTATGACCAATCACTCCGTGTGGTTTGCAGGTTACATCAAAATCATCTCCAATGATCTCTCCTACAAAGTTTAAAGATGCTTTGATGACTCTGTGCATATTCTGTGCACACGAATCATAGATCACATAACCAAGTGTTATGTTGGGAAGCAGCAAATCATTTTTATTAATCTCCTCGATTGCAAAAATCATGGACAGGAGATGACGGAAAAGCCTGATGCTGAAACTGAAATTCCAGTGTTATTAACTATTATAAAAGTTCCCTTAAATGGAACCTAAATGCAGAAGAAGGCCATTAGACCCATCAAAGGCCAGGGGGTTTGCCACATATGGCTGTTTGTCCTTAGTTTATCATTTATAAATTTTGAGCGTCAAGCAATTTTTTTTAAGTCTTTGGTACGACTTGACCGGGGATTTTGGCAGCCGATCTCCCAGAGTCGGGGTGGATGCTATATTTTTTTACACCACCGAATGTGGTTAACTTACGAGAGGAACTTTTAAATGAGCAAATAAAGGATGGAAAGTAGTGACTTACCCTTCACATTCTGCAATCTCTGGATTTTCCTTCATCGAGAAATGACTTGTTGCTCCCGTGTTGTAAATTGAGAAGAAACCAGCGAGCATTACATCTCCTTCCAAGACGGCGCTTCTTTTCTCATTCTTCATAAATGGTTTGCATGGCTCTGCACAAACAGATGGAATGTATTTGCATGTTATTATAATAAACACAGAGTAAACCAACACTGTCTGTGTGTTGTTTTCTCTGCACATAATAAACTGCTGTTTTCTCATCTGATCGCTCTCACAGTTTCAACGATACAATGCAGGCAAAAGAGTGCACAGACACTTTAATGTGAGAAATAAATTGAAAATATTAAATGGCAAGACATGAGGGGAAAACATAAACAAGCAGTATAATTTCAAAATACAATATTAACATCCTAAAATTTAATAATGTCATTATTCAATAAGCACAATAAACGTGTTATTATTACCTTCTGGTTCAACGCAGCAAAATATTTTTTGTCAGTAAATCATAATTTCTTTAATTACATCTTAATATAACTCACTGCAGACAGCATTTGTTAATTGTTTAAATACATGTTCACTTGAATTTTCAAGGTGTGGAAACTTTAAATTATATGAAGAACAGTAAAAAGTCTGTTACAATAAGTTTAAACAACATTACTTTTTGTGAAAAATAAGGATGAAATGTTGGATGAAATATTCCCTGAAAATATACGTGTGAATCATAATAAAATGCGAAATTTGGTGTCTGTCTGTCTGTCTCATTAATTTTTTCACCACGATACATTCGGTCGTTACTTATCCAGTCGCAACCAAACTTGACAGGAGCACTAATAGTACAGCGGATAACAAGAACAATTGTGCATTTTATGAGAAAAGCATGAAATTTCTAACATAGTTAGTGAATAGCATAAGGTTTGCATACCACTAAATTGGGGATGCCCATTCATTTGGTGATACTTTTGAGATCGCCAGATCTGAATATAAACCTTCCTTCGGGTTGAAGAGAACAAAACCGAATAGTTTGCTTTCCTGTCACGCGAAGCTGTTCATCTTCCTCTAGCCGAGCGCAAGGAACTGTATGCAACAGATGGAAGTGAAGTCCTCTGCTCTCCTGCTGAGTCATACTTGGCCCACCTTGCCCCATGTTCGCAAGAGGAGGCTGACACTCATCTACTTCTGCATGTGACAGATGCTGTGCAAAAGGGGTGTAAGAAGGTGACCATACGTACCGTTGATACTGATGTGGTGGTACTGGCTGTGGATTCATTCAGCAAGACAGCTCCTGATGAGCTGTTGGTTGCCTTTGGTGTCGGGTCAAGCTTTCGATGCATAGCTGTTCACGAAATGGTTGCCACATTGAATCCAACACAGTGTCTGACTCTCCCAGTCTTTCAAGCTTTCACCGGGTGTGATACTGTATCTGCATTCGCTGGCAGAGGAAAGAAGACTGCCTGGGAAACTTGGAAGTCTTTCCCAGAGGTGATTGATGCTTTCAATTAACTCCTAGGCATGCCAAGTGAGGTCAGTGAAGGCTCAATGTTACTGCCAGAGCGATTTTTGGTGCTGATGTACGACCGAACAAGTGAGAGCACGGAAGTGAATTATGCCAGGAAACAGCTCTTCACACAGAAGTGTGGAACTCTAGAGAACATTCCTCCAACCCAATCAGCACTCAAGCAGCACATCAAGCGCACTTGCTACCAGGCCAACTGTTGTAACCAGGCATTGGTCATGGATCCAGAGATGCCAGACCCATCTGACTGGGGCTGGACAAAGAAGACAACTGGGTGGCAGCCTCTTTGGACCACTCTCCCTGAAGCATCAAAATCGTGCCATGAATTGATCCACTGTGGCTGCAAGAAAGGGTACACTGGACGCTGCAAGTGTGCCAAAGCTGCATTCAAGTTCACTGCACTGTGCTTCTGTTCTGGAGACTGTTAGATTTTGATCATTACCAATTTTCATCATTGCACTTGATTTAATGTAAGCTTTTGTGGACATACTTTTTTAACTACAGTTATTTTTTCAGAGGTTATTGCATCATTCCTTGCAGTGTAAACACTTTTTTCATCATTTCTGGTCTTTGGGTGTTCTGTACCTATCCCTGTACCTGAAAAAATAAAGTTTTAAATGTTCAAATGAACTTTTTCCAATAGAAGTTCCAACTGCAGTATCATAAAAATAGATATTTAACGTAATTTGAACTTGACCTAAATGCATGTCCTTCCGTTCTGTCGATCTCAAAAGTATCACCAAATGAATGGGCATCCCCAATTTAGTTGGAAATGACACCTATAATTTTTTTCTACACTGTTTGGTTCCAAAATTAAGCACGTTTGAACATTAGACATGGTGGACTGGTGGCCATTTTGGATTTGACCTCTCACGATCCTCAGAGGTCAAATCTGACTTCCCTCCACATCTGAAAATAAACTTTATGGTATGCACTAACTATGTTAGAAATTTCATGCTTTTCTCATAAAATGCACAATTGTTATAATATGAGAGCTTATCCGCCGTACTAACATAAAGAATCCTTAGGAATGCCTTCACTCCCTCCTCCATTTATTCACAAATAAAACTAACTAAAGTCAATAACACCAACATCATCAACCATATAAAATTTTCCTTCTTCTTCTTCATCCCCACTTTCTCGTTTCAATCGACTCCCCGGAATTGAAGACATTGACGTCGTTAATCTTGAAAATAATATTTCCATTAGACCTTTCATTTCTTTATTTTCCTCCTCAGTGCATTGAGTTTGATTTATTTTCTGTATTACCTCAAATCTTATATTAATCTCACTGGTTTCCATATTTTTATATCTTTCCTCCCTCTCCTTTTTCTCACTCTCTTCCTTCTCTCTTTTCTCCCTTGCCTCCTTCTCCTTTTTCTCCCTTTCCTCTCTCTCCATTTTCTCCCTTTCCTTCCTCTCTATTTTCTCCCTTGTCTCCTTTTCCTTTTTCTCCCTTGCCTCCTTCTCCTTTTTCTCCCTTTCCTCCCTCTCTCTTTCCTCCCTCTCCTCCCTCTCCTTTTTCTCCATTTCCTCCCTCTCCTTTTTATCCTTCTCTTCTTCAACTCCTTCCTCATCCCTTGCTACCATTATACCATCACCCCATATAATATAATAGCCGGCGAAGCCAGTGTTGTGAATAAACGCGTCCGTATTATGTTGAAACCCAGATTATGCTGGATCCCTTGGCTTGAGAATTCCGAAGCTGTGACGCACCAAATCGCTCAAGGGAGGCCGCCATCTTGCGGATGCGGAAGTATGCATAACAAATTGAAAAAAGTTCAATAGGAGTTTGTTTCACCCGTCGTTGTTTGATTCACAATCTTATGCACCTCTAATTTGTAATTAAAATACTTTAAGACCAACCTCGGCCCGCACGGGCCTGGTTATCTTCAACGAAAATCGTCACCAAACACCGGAACCAATGAGATGCGAGCATTTGAAAAAATATTTCAGAAACCAAATCACTCATTGAAGGCCGCCATCTTCCGGATGCGGAAGTATGTATAAAACAATTGCGAAAAAGTTCAATAGGAGTTTGTTTCACCCGTCTTTGTTTGATTCACCATCTTATGCACCTCTAATTTGTGTAAGGAGGTATTGGATGGGAGTGTGAGGAAGTATTGGAGGGGAGTGTGAGGAGGTATTGGAGAGGAGTGTGAGGGGTTGGAGAGGAGTGTGAGGGCTTGGAGATGGGTGTGAGGGGTTGGAGAGGAGTGTGAGGGGTTGGAGAGGAGTGTGAGGGGTTGGAGAGGAGTGTGAGGGATTGGCGAGGAGTGTGAGGGGTTGGCGAGGCGTGTGAGGGGTTGGCGAGGAGTGTGAGGCGTTGTAGAGGAGTGTGAGGGGTTGTAGAGGAGTGTGAGGATGTATTGGACAGGAGTGCGAGGAGGTATTGGAGAGGTGTGCGAGGAAGTATTGGAGAGGAGTGCGAGGAGGTATTGGAGAGGAGTGTGAGGAGGTATTGGAGAGGAGTGTGAGGAGGTATTGGAGAGGAGTGTGAGGAGGTATTGGAGAGGAGTGCGAGTAGGTATTGGAGAGGAGTGCGAGGAGGTATTGGAGAGGAGTGTGAGGAGGTATTGGAGATGAGTGTGAGGGATTGGAGAGGAGTGTGAGGGATTGGAGAGGAGTGTGAGGGACTGGAGAGGAGTGTGAATGATTGGAGAGGAGTGTGAATGGTTGGAGAGGAGTGTGAGGGGTTGGAGAGGAGTGTGAGGAGTTGGAGAGGAGTGTGAGGGGTTGCAGAGGAGTGTGAGGGGTTGGAGGGGAGTGTGAGGGATTGGAGAGGAGTGTGGGGGATTGGAGAAGAGTGTGAGGAGGTGTTGGAGAGGAGCGAGGGGTTGGAGAGGAGCGAGGGCTTTGAGAGTGAGGAGCGATTGGAGATGCGAGTGAGGAGCGATTGGAGTGGAGAGTGAGGAGCGATTGGAGAGGAGAGTGAGGAGCGATTGAAGAGAAGAATGAGGCGTGATTGGAGAGGAAAGTGAGGCGCGATTGGAGGGGAGTATGAGGAATTGAAGAGGAGTGTGAGGGATTTGAGAGGAGTGTGAGGGATTTGAGAGGAGTGTGAGGGATTGGAGAGGAGTGTGAGGGATTGGAGAGGAGTGTGAGGGATTGGAGAGGAGTGTGAGGGGTTGGCGAGGAGTGTAAGAGGTTGGTCAGGAGTGTGAGGGGTTGGTGAGGAGTGTGAGGGGTTGGCGAGGAGTGTAAGGGGTTGGTGAGGAGTGTAAGGGGTTGCCAAGGAGTGTGAGGGGTTGGCGAGGAGTGTGAGGGGTTGGAGAGGAGTGTGAGGGATTGGAGAGGAGTGTGAGGGGTTGTAGAGGAGTGTGAGGCGGTATTGGAGAGGAGTGTGAGGAGGTATTGGAGAGGAGTGTGAGGAGGTATTGGAGAGGAGTGCAAGGAGGTATTGGAGAGGGGTGCGAGGAGGTATTGGAGCGGAGTGTGAGAAGGTATTGGAGCGGAGTGTGAGAAGGTATTGGAGAGGAGTGTGAGGAGGTATTGGAGAGGAGTGTGAGGAGGTATTGGAGAGGAGTGTGAGGAGGTATTGGAGAGGAGTGTGAGGAGGTATTGGAGAGGAGTGTGAGGAGGTATTGGAGAGGAGTGTGAAGAGGTATTGGAGAGGAGTGTGAGGAGGTATTGGAGAGGAGTGTGAGGAGGTATTGGAGAGGAGTGTGAGGAGGAGTGGCATTGGAGAGGCGCGGGGGTGGAGAGGAGTGAGTGTTCACATATTATGTGAAATAAATAAATTGTGGTCATTGCACCATTTTGATTTTTAACCATTTTGTAAAATTTAATGTGCAGCATCTAATTCAAGCTGTCCAAATGTCACACACGTCCATACCCGTGGGATTCCCATGGGTGACCCCACTAGTCTATATTATAATAGGCGAAGGTGATCCGTCTGTCCAGGGGTGTGGCTTACTCCGTTGAGAGAGTAGCTCCACCCATTCTAGGAGAAAGAAATTCTGGGAGAGGCTTCATCTAAACAAATATCCACCATTTTTTTTTTTTTTTTTTTTTTTTTTTTTGTATACAAGATCGAGGCTCGTGAAAGAGCGAAAATTAATCACACAGAAAGACAAACAGACACATAAAACAAATAACATCGGGAGCGGTAGACAAGATGGGGAGAGAGGGGGAAGGACACAAACACAACATTTGAGAGCAGGGACCGAGAGACATGGAGACATCGAGAGATCTGTGGGAGGGAGAGGGCTTTGGGGGGGAGGCATGTGAAGGGGGGAGGCATGTGAAGGGGGGGAGGCATGTGAAGGGGGGGGGGGGGTGGGAGAGGTATAAACATATGGACACATATGGACACTGCCACGATTTCCAGGAAATAAGTTGGAATTTCAAACAAGGTGGATCTGGGGTGAATTAGTGGGGGTAGAAAAGATCAAGGTTATGGATGGGGGAAGATAAGAGATGGTGGTGAACAGCTGTTTTAAAGACCTGGAGGGAGGAGAGGGATTGAAGGGAGTGTGGGAGTTTGTTCCACAGGCGGGAGAAAAGAGGAATGAAAGAGTGAAGGTGAGCAGAGAGCCGAGATTTCGGCAGTTTAACCATCAGAGGGTTGCTGGCAGATCTTGTGCGACCTGTAGGAATATTTGGGGGACAGAGCACGGAGAGAGCTGGGGGAGCAAGGCCGGAGAGGAGTCGGTAGAAGACAGAAAGACCACCTACCTGCCTGCGGTGAGTGAGTGAAAGGCCCTCAGAGATAGCTTCATCGCGGGAGATTCCAATGATTTTGAAAGCTTTGGATTCAACAGCGTGAAGCCGAGCCAGGTGTGAGGCAGGAGCACCAGCCCATAGGGGAGAACAGTATTCCATTGAGCTGCGGATGAAAGCCTTGTATGTGGTGAGGAGCTCAGGTGTGCCGAGGAAGGACTTCGCACGACGGAGGATGCCCAGTCGGCGACTGGCTTTGGAGGCCAGCTTGGAAATGTGGTTTTCCCAAGAAAGATCATGGCAGATAGTGAGACCCAAAAGCTTGAGTGACAGAACTTCTTGGAGAGGATTGTTGAGAAAGTAGATGGGAGGGTTGTCCAGTCGATCTTTTCAGAGAGACATAGTAAGAGAGTGAGATTTGGCAGGATTGAAAGACATGTTCCACTTGTTTGACCAGTCTGTGATTTTGTCCAGGTCTTCAGAGAGTGAGGAGGCTGCAGACTGCCTATCTGAGGGAAGAGGAATGGAGCGGCAGAGAGTGGAGTCATCAGCAAAGAGATAGAGAGGATTTTCCAGAGAGTCAGAGAGATCATTGATAAAGACCAGAAAAAGCACAGGGCCCAGCACACTTCCTTGGGGAACTCCAGCCTGAACAGGAAGGGGAGATGAGAGAAATCCATTCAGGGCCACACGTTGACTACGACCAGAGAGGAAGTCCGCAAGCCATGCATGGAGATTTCCATGGATACCATAGGAGGAGAGTTTGGTGAGCAGAGCTGGGTGCCAGACCGTATCAAAGGCCCTTGATATGTCAAGGGAGACAGCTCTGATTTCCTGTTTGGCATTCAGGACCTCCATCCATTGTTGAGACAGCAGAAGCAGCATGTCCGGAGTAGAGTGACCTGGTCTGAAACCAAATTGATGATCAGAGATCAAGCCATTGGAGAAGAGGAAAGATTTCATATCCGAAGCAATGATGGATTCCATGACTTTGCTGATAATTGGGAGCAGGCTGATTGGTCTGTAGTTGCAAGGATCTGTTTTTGCACCTTTTTTGTGTAAAGCGGTAATGTTAGCTGATTTCCAGGATGCTGGCAGATGACCTTGAGCAAAAGATAGGGTGAAAAGAACAGAGAGAGGGTGAGATAGAGTGGCAGAGCAGGATTTTAGGACCCGTGGGCTGATGCCGTCTGGTCCAGTTGCAGAATCAGAGTCGAGGTTTGACAAAAACTCCTCCACCTTGTCAGGAGAGAAGGACACAGAGTCCAGGAGCATTTGGGTTCGACTGGGAAAGGTGGGAACAGAGAGAGATGGGTTTGGGACTAAGGATTTCGAGGCGAACACAGAGTTGAGGCATTCGGCTTTGTCACGTGCGATGTCAACTGTGTGGCCATTTGAGGTAAGGGAGGGGATGGAGGGGGAACAAACACCAGAAACGGATTTGACCAGACGCCACCAGGATTTGGAGGAAGGAGACAGGTTTGAGAGTTCATTCTTGAGTGAGGAGAGATAGTGCTTCCTGGCACTCCTGAGGGTAGACACACACTTGTTCCGAGCTTGGTGGAAGGAACTGAGATTTCCTTCAGTTGGATTAGCCTTCCAAGAGGCAAAGGCAAGTTGTTTCAGGGCAACTGCCTCACCACAAGATTCAGTGTACCATGGACGGGAGGAAGGGTAAGACAATTGAAGGCGAGATGGGATAAATCTGTGCATGAGAGAGATCAGTTTGCTTTGGAAGAATTCCCAGGAAGAATTGATGTCAGAGGCAGTGGAGATGGGAGACCAATCCAGACGATTGATGGCTGCTTGAAGACCGTCCCAGTCAGCCTGAGTGAAATGCCAGACTCGTCGACGCTGAGGAGGCTCTCTGAGAATGGCCAGAGAGATGTCCACTTTGACAAGCACATGATCAGAAGAACCGATTGGAGCAGAAGAAGAGCAGCAGACATTAGCAGGGAATTTTATTAACTCACATAGCTTTGAGGCCTGTTTTGTAGGCCCGTGGTGTTTTTCTTTCTCTCCCAGTTTTATTTCAAATCAAATTCGATATATCATTTCATTTTTCACAGTCGCTAACATAGTTTTAGACTCGGTTGAAAAAAAACGGGAAGAAAATCCAATGAAAGTTTCCGTTTATAGAACGAAATGAATTCTCAAATGCCTGTTACTTCAAGGCCATTGAGTCTCTCTCACGCCTTTATCTCCAATCTAACTCACCACCTGATTTCATTTTTATCGATGGTTTTCGATTCGGTGTCAGCAATAATTGAGAACATTCACACACACGCAGGAAAATGCAGAGATATATATTTAAAAATCACGTCATGATGTATCATACACCGCCCAACATGACACAGATGGCAACATGTCGACATATATAAAAAATCGCTTTTTCTTTTCCGTTAAGATATATTACTTTTCCGTTTGATGACAGTCGTCACAAAAACGTGAACAATGATGCCGACATATATTTCTTCGTTTTTATTTCATTCAACATTATTATCTGGAAGTAAAGGTTCACGTGTTCATTTCACGTGTGCAAAAACAAACTCCATTTCACGTGTGCATGGACATGAAACACAGACGGGAAATTGCTAAGAGATATTTCGTTCGAAGTAATTATACACCGCCCAAATAAAAAATTTCACCGATAAACCGAGTGAATTCACCGAGCGAATTTCATCGAATTTCACTGAGTTTCAGGAAATTACCGAGAGATATTTCTTCGTTTTTATTTGATTAGTTACGAGCAGAAGTACCCAGCGTTGCCGGGCGGGGGAGGGGGGAAGGGCACGTACACTTTAAACATGTATATACATGTAGGATGTGGGATATATACATGTGGGACGTGTGTGTGTGTGCGTGTGTGTGCATGCATATATGTGTGTGTGTGTGTGTGTGTGTGTGTGTGTGTGTGTGTGTGTGTGTGTGTGTGTTTGTAAAGTAAAGACCTCAGCTCTTATAAAACTCGGTCTATTAATTAATTTTGATGCTTGTTCCCAAGATGTTGCTCGCCTGATATTTTGTCTTTTCCTCACGTTCTCCATTGTCCTACCAAAGACCGCATTATTCATCAATTTATAAAAGTCTTTCTCAAAATCTGTTTTTGACTGTTCTTCTTTGTGTATTAAAATCAATGTACTCCTTTAGCCAATGACTTTGATTGAACTTTAGAACCCTTTGGATCTTCTCTACTCTTAGACCTTTTGATAAATATTGTCGCAAATTTCTTTGGTGTAGAACATAATTTTTCTTGTTATATAATGTAGTAAGTAATTTTTCTTTTGATTCACCTATATCAAACGATCGTTGATAAATCACTCAACCATTCTTTCTTTGGACTTTCTTTCTCACAAGCAAATGGAAGATCTTTATGTTTGATATGAAGTTATTCAGGATATTTTAAATCGACCTCAAAATAATAACCAACCTTTGAATCATCCAATTCTTTTTGTGTAGAGATACATACATCTTGTAAAACCTTTTTGTAGTCTTTTTCCTTTACCCATCTAAGTTTTCCATAAGGAAGAGCCTGAGACATTGCCCAGCCATACAGGTTGTTCGCGTCATAGTACATCAAGTAAAAACTCTTTTTCGTTGAATCATAATTCGGAAGATATTTGTCATTTGCTTTTGCGTATCTACTCGAGTAGACTTGTGAAATTCCTCCTATTTTAGCCTTTTCAATCATCAAAAGCATATCAACATCGTTTATCAAATCCAATACTTGTTTTGTCATTTTCAACATCGCGCTCCAGGCCAATCCAGGTGCTCTGTAGTAGTGAGCAGGATCCAATCCATATCCAGTGCGACAAACAGATCTAAAGGCTTCAAATACATCGGCCAATAAAAGCACATCCGTTTTGAGATACAAATCGTGATACTCACCAAGATTCTTGATGTTATATTTTTCCCAAACATTTTGTGCGTGTACATAATCTTTATCAGATATATGACTATTATTTAATTCATTATAGAAATTTTCTTTTGAAGGAAGTTGTGTTTCATTGAATCTCTCAAATGAGTCCATATAATCATAGGGGTAAATTCCCTTTTGTGTTAGTAAATCTTTATCTGAAAAATACTCTGAAAGACATGGAAACTCTTTTAGATTTTGAACCAAGTTTGCCAATGGACTTGCCATGAATTTAAATGTATCAAGAAATCTGATATGAGTAATAGGAGATGTGTGAATTGTTTTTGTGAATGAAATGTATTTCTGATCCGTGTTAGGAATTGCTGAAATGTGTCCAGATGTCTTTGAAAGTTCATTAATACGTAGATGTGTATCATAATGAGCGTTGTTATGAAGAAAGACAGGAATGAAGGAGGGGAGTTTATAATTAATATTACAACTTTGATGAGTCGGACCTCTATATTTACCAGTGAGATGACAATGATCTCTAACCTTTAGGACTTCACCAATTTTTTCCTCACAAATATGACAGACATTGTTTTTTCTAAATTCCCTTTTCCCTTCACTCGTCAAGGACATTGGTTTATTGGTTTCTCTCATTATCTTGGTTAATCGAACACAGTCTTTTTCTAGTTGTTTCACAAACTCCTCTGGGGTATTTGAGCCTCTATACTCCTCTACCTTGTTATATTCAACACCAACGGATGATTTGATATAATAACAACAACCGCAAGGAGTATGGTTTTGATATGTATTTGTGTATGATTCTTTTGTATCTGGAGAAGTAGTATCTATTTTTTCTAGAATACTTTCGAAATCAGCATGTATTACAAACGGATGTTTGATTGTTTTCTTTTCATCTTTGAATGTGATCTTTGAGCCTTCTTTAGGCATATTGATTACCGTTGATTTATGTTCACCACAATAATTTGAATGTTTATCTAATCTTTCTTGTGAATTGAAGAAGTTAAGACAACGCAAACAAATATATATTTTATTTGTTCTTTTACATACTTGTGGTTTTATTAATTTAGCAATATCTTTGATGTACTGTATGTATAATGTGAATTTTCCTCTGAATTAAAATATAGAAGATTCATATGAGTTTCTTTACAATTGTCAGAAAGCTTTAAAACCTGAATGATGTTTGTTTCTGTTTGACCATAAACATTAACTGATAAATTATTCATCTTTTCAAATTTAGGAATATCATTTAAAGCCATAGGAAACTTTAGGTCTTTCGTATTTAATGTATTCTCATATTTTTTATAATGAGATACTCTTTCATCATGAAAATGTGGAGGATGTAAATGTGCTAGAATAGACCAGAGAAAACATTTATTGTCTTTATTTTTGATATTGATAACTGCTTTTCTATTTTTGATAACACTGGGTAAATCAATGTAAGAAGAAGCTTTTAGAGGATCCGATTTAAGAATATGAATGTCTATGTAAATAATTTTTCCTATATTGGAGGAGAAAGTATGGTACACAAAGAAAGAAAGTACACATTGTACATTGAATGGAGTTCACTCCGACACCCTTCCTGCACACAGCACACGGCCACTTCCCAGTTCTTTCCACCTCACCACATGCTTTACCACTTGCCATCACCTTTGTCTTTCCGATATTCACCTTCAGACCTTTTGTCTCCATACATTCCTTCCACTTGTTCATCTTTTCCTTCAGTCCATCCATACTTTCCGCAATCAACACCAGATCATCTGCATACAACAACTCCCACGGTAAACCCTCCTTTACAGTCTGAGCCAGCACCTCCATCACAGCTACAAATAGTAGTGGACTTAGTACTGACCCCATATGCACTCCCACCTTCACCTCAAACTCACCACTGTTCCCGTTCTTCGTCCTTACAGCTGTGCGTGCTCTTTTTTACATTGCCATCACTACTCTGATCAACCATTCCTCCACTTCTAACTTCCTCAATGCCCATGTCAATACTTTGCGTGGAACCCTATCGAATGCTTTCTCCAGATCAACAAACCCAAAAAACAACTTCTTCCTCTTATCCATGTACTTCTCCTGCAACTGCTTCTCCATGTACTTCAGGGGACCAAAAAACAACAACTACCACGGTCCCCGAAAAGGCCAACCCCCGCTTTGCGGGGAAAAATGGCCTCTAAACGGTGGTTTTTTCTCCTGCAATCTTCCTACGATTGAATTATCCACATCTTGCTCTTGTTTAATAAATTCATCATAGACTCCTGATGTTTTAAAATCTTGATATGAAGATATAAAGTGTGGCTCAGTTCTCATGTATGGTGTATCTATAACTCCTTCGTCCTTTGTCATTTCTAATTTTACTCCCATATAAAATTTAAGTGGTTTCATTTCTTTTAGTGTTTTTTCAATCAACGTTTGAACAGCAGGTTTAACTATTTCTACAGCATCAACTATAGACTCTGGTTCAGGAGGTTTGAAGTTAAAGACTCTTATTTTAATATGTCCTTTGAATGCACCATCAGAGTTTTTAATAGTAAACAATTTTGACAAGTGTTTGTTAGTTTTAAGATGGGCTTTAAACCCCTTCTTGAGCCTGGTTGTTTTACAGACCTTACAATGTTTTGTTTTAGGTGGAAGAGGGGAAAGTTTGTTGAGAATGTTGTATGTATGTTTTGCGGTGAGAATATGTTGTTTATAATATTTTACTTCCTTCTCGCAAGTATCACAATAAACCATATTTATAGCGTGAGAAAACGTGGTGTTTTATATATATCGCTGTGCTTAAAATAAAACACTTTTGAGCTTTACAGCTCCATTTTATATATATCGCTGTGCTTAAACTAAAACATTTTTTCACTCAGAATCATCGAAGTCATAACTATCACATGAATACTCAGAATCATACTCAGAGTCATCAATAAAGCTACTCTCATAACTATCATTTGAGCACAAACTATTAGTATCATAACTATCATCTGTGTTCAATGAAATACTATCATCTCCATCGTCCGAGTTCAATGAAATACTATCATCACTATCGTCCGAGTTCAATGAAATAGTAAAATCTTCACTGCTTTAATGACTCATATTTAATTAGCAGAAAAAACCTTTCCATCTATACCAATATACTTTCTTTCATTAACGGATTCAATCTCTACATTTTTAATATCAAAGGTTATCTTTAAATAATCTCTAACTATCATAGAACGAAATGACATTTCACCAGAAATATTAACATCATTCATTTTACTTAGATCTACACCCTTTGGATTATTAAAGTAAATACAAATTTCTCCACGAGTATTGTTGATGGTCTTATCATTCTTTTTCAAAGTATCGTCGTCAATCACTTTTTCAAGCTTTGAATAAATTGCCAGGAGTAGAGGAGAAACTTTTGTTAGATTTACTTTAATGGATGTCTTTCCAGGTATAGTTAGAGCTCTTCCTTTAAATGAAATAGAGGGGCTCATGTTATTTTCCATAACTGGTTTTACCCAAAAATTTCCATATTTATCTTTGTTCAATTTAACATCTTTGACATATTTTTCTATATCTTCCACCGAAGTAGAGATTGATTGAAATTTGTCTTTTGTGCTTTGAAACATTGTATTTATTAATGAATAAACTTGCGTTTAGTTTAAGTAAAAATTTACTATATAAATATGATAAGTTCTGAAGGATATTTAGAATTTCCAGACTCTCCATATGATAAATTAGAGAATTGTCCGGCTTGTGATAGAATAGGGCTTAATAATGAGGGTTCATATAAACAATGTATTTTCTGTGATTTAATTTTAATTAATGATAATAAAAAATATAAAAAATATATAACTCTTTTAAATTAGAACCAAAAATGAATTACTTTACAAGATTATTAAGAGAGATGAATGTTAAGTATTGTGATGATAATACACCATTTCTTTCAAGGGAAGAGACTATTTGTATTGAGGAAATGTATAAGGGTTTAATGATATTTATTATTCAAAATAATTTTAATGGAAATGTTAATATAAGATACTATATAAATAAAAGAATGAATTATTTTGAAATTAAACCCGAACTCAGGATAAAATATAGAGTTTCTAAAATAGCTCAAAAAAAGTTAGATGACTTGTTTTCCAAATATATAAATGAATGATTTTTTACCCGTTTGGGAAAATAAGATAAAATTTAATAACCATAAAAACATTCCAAATTCATTGAGATGTCTAATAGTTGGTTCAAGCGGATGTGGGAAAACCTGTTTACTTTTAAAGATGCTCCTTGGTCCTAATTTTTTAGATTATGATAATTTAATAATTTTTACAAAGTCAAGTTTTCAACCTGAGTATCAACTACTGTCACAGGGTTTTAATGCGGGTCTTAAAAAGGAAGACATTATCGGTTTATTTAAACTTCAAAACAAACTAAATGATTATAATATTGAAGATATAATACAATTATTTTGTGATACACAGAAATCAAAATCGAAACCAAAACCCATAACTTCTATTCTCAGTGATAATACAGATGATATACCTTCACCTCAAGATTTAGATAAATCAAAAAAGAACCTCGTCATCTTTGATGATTGTGTGAATGAGAGAAACCAAACAGTAATGGATAGCTACTATACAAGAGGGAGACATTCTTCTTGTAATTGTATATATCTTAGTCAATCATATTTTCAACTCCCTCGACACTCAATAAGAAACAATGCCAATACTTTTATTTTATTTAAGTTAAATTCAATAGATGTAAATAATTTTTGGAGAGATAATTGCTCTACGTTATGTAGTAAAAAAGAATTTGAAAATTATATGAAACACACGATTGAAAAATATAAATATATTGTTGTGAAACAAGATGAGATATTAAAGGATGTATTTTTATTTTAAACATAATTACATATATAAATGACAACAATTATTATTAACCTTGTGGGTAAATCTGCTTCTGGAAAGAACTTTCATAAATCTAAACTCTTGAATAGTAAAAATGAAAAGATTGTAAGTTTTTTTTAAAAACACCCTATGATTCGTTTTGTGAGTACTACAACCAGAGCAAAGCGACCAGGAGAAGTAGAAGGGAAAGATTATTACTACATTTCAATGGAGGAACATATGCGATTGAGGAACGAAGGTCAAATATTTGAGGAGGTCTCTCTTGGTTCTACAAAATATTCACATTGTAAGAGTGAGTTAAATAAAGTAAAATCTAATGGTCTTGGGATTTTAGAAACTAATCCTGAAGGAATGAGACAAATTATTAAACAATTGTGTGGTGATGGAGTTAAGATTTTATCATTCGGATTTGATATCGATGAGGAGACTCAACGCAAACGTATGAAAAGCAGAGATACAAGTATTAGTGAAGAAGAAATAACAACTCGTATTAATACCAATAAAGAATTTGATGAAATATTTAAAGAAAAGGATTTATTTCAACACATTTACTATAATGACAAAGAAAAGGAAAATTTTCCCATTGACCTTTACAATTCATTAAATGATATTTTTCAATAAATAAATACAGAAAATGAATACCGAAGAAAGAGCAAGAAAGTTTAAAGAACATCAAGAGTTGGTTTCAAAAGTTGTAAAGCAACAGGAAGAGATAAAGAAGAAATGGAGACAGAAACTAACTGGTGAAGAAGCCTTTGAAAGAAAACAAGAGAAATTTTTTTAACCGCTTTTAAAAACTCAACACCCTACAGTTCCCACGGTAGAATTTACTCCGAAAAAACTTCAAATGCTCAAAGATTTTAGTCAGATAACAAAACAAGAACTTGGAAAATTAGAATATAATGATGAATAATTATTTCAGAAACTTGAGGAGGTAAATCAACCCCCTAATTATGTAGTGGAAGCTCTTCAAAACAATGAATATTTGGCAGATTCAAAAACCAGAGCAGGTCTCATTCCAACAGAAGAACCAGCAGTGTTTCATCTTGTGGAAGAAAAGGTATTGATATTTAATGATGAATTGATGTTCTTGAGTTCTACTCAACCAAATGTTAAATTAACTCCAAGATTAATGTTTCTTCTAACAAACCCCGGATTCAGCGGTTCAAAATATTTTGAGGAACCACTTGATATGGAAAGAGAGGAAGATAGGGTATATATTGAGTTGCTAAATGCACTTGATTATGGAGTTTCTGTTGCTGGTAAAAGTAAGAAGAATGAGAAGGAGAAACATATTATTGATGCTTTAAGTAAGCTTGGTTCGGGTGTTAGTTTTCTTCCAAATGACCCATCACAATTAGTTAATAGGCTATTATTGTTGTTAGGTAGTAAGAAGGCTGGAAACAACAATTGTTTTAATGAATCCTCAGCCATTTTAGATCAGTTGATGAACATGAAAATAATTAATAAATGTCAATACAAAGATATTTTATTAGATATTAAATAAGATGAGAAGCACAATTCTTAGTTTTAATTTCACAACGAGCGATTACACAGCTTCATTCCCTTACCCACTGCAACTTGACCCTCTTACCTCATATGAGGCATCTTTGTTGTCAATGGAAACTTACAATACCCTTTTTAATATCACAGAGAAAAACAACAAGTTTAGTTATAATCCAGGAAGTGGATATAAAACTATAACCGTTTCACCTGGAGCTTACAAGATTTCTCAAATATCTTCAGAAGTCTCTCGCCTTATGAAAGAAAAAGGTGATGAACCAAAAAATATTGTAATAGATATTCAAAAACACACTTCAAAATCAACTATTAAACTTAAAAATAATTATAAAGTTGATTTCACGATTGAAAATTCGTTTAGAGAGCTATTGGGTTTCTCTTCAAAAAAGATTGAAAATAACGGGACGTTTTACAGTGATAATGTTATCCAAATTTCCTCCGGTATAAATTCAGTATTAATTCATTGTGATTTGATTGATGGTGCTTATAACGATGGAATAAGAACAAATACAATATTTTCATTCAGTGCATACTCAACCCCGATTGGTTATAAATTTAATATGGAACCAAAAAATCTTGTCTATTTACCTGTGTCAGGAAAAACCATATACAGAGTAAATTTTAGGATAACCGACTAAGATAATCGTATGATATCCTTTAATGATGAAATTATATCCATCAGAATTCACCTACGTGAAGTTTTTCAATAAATAAATAATGGTTATTGTGAGAAAACATGAGTTGGGAAAATATAAAATAATTACAGGGGAGGGCATGTACCTTTCACCATACTATACAGTATACAAGGTATGTGGGTAAAGGATACTATAAACCTAAGAGACAAGGAGGTGTAGGTCATCAATTTCGAAATAAAGGAGATGGGATAATTGATACTCTAATGGGTATTGGTTCAACCATCCTTAAACATAAAGACCTAATTGGTTCAACTGCTTCTGCCGTGGGCTCCTTTGCGGGTGCTATAAAGAGTATAAAAGATGCTCAAAAGGAGTCTCATAAATTACAAGCAATCAAAGATATAAAAAAAGGTAAAACTCAACTATCTTCACAAGAACGACAAAAAATCATTAAAATACTTGGGTCAGGGTTTCAACGATTTTAATACTATATAAATACAAGTATGGAAGCGATTGATAGTATCTATGATTTGGATGATACAATTATCATTTCAAACTCCACAAAAAAGGAAGACTATTTTAAGGTAAATGCTATAACAGGAACAGACTGGAATTCAAATGGAACAAAAAGTTTTGAAATAAATAATCAACAAACTTACTTGAATATAGCTGATAGTTTCTTGCTGTGTAAATTTAAATTCACTAAGGCTGCGAATAATACTATTGCTACACTCGTAAATGATTTCTTCTGGAAAATGTTTGACAGTGTCCGCCTGTATATTGGAACACAAGAGGTTGAAGCGGTTGATTATGTCTCTGCTACATCTGAAATGATGAAATTTACACTATATTCGTTTAGTGATAGAATGGGTAAGGGAGCTGTTGAAGGTTTTATTCCTGATATGTCAACGGGAACAAATGCTGACCCCGGTTATAGTCAAAGAAAGGCAATGTATAATGATGACACAAAACCAGAGAATAGTTTTACCATAGCAGTACCTCTGAAAGGTATATTTGGATTTTGTGATTATGACAAAGTTTTGTATGGTCTTACAATTAGATTTCAACTACAAAGGAATGATAATGTAAATAGATTGCTTTTTGGGGCTCAAAATGCTTTTGGTGATAATAATAAATTTGTTATTAATGATTTGTGTTGGTATATTAGTGAATATACTCCTAATCTTAAAACGGAAGAGATGTTAAATAGAAGACTTAACTCAAAGAAACCACTAAATGTATCATACCTTAAAAGAAGATGTCAACACGTTAAACTGGAACACACTACCTACACTTGGAATTTAGTTGTTCTTCAAGGAAAGCCACGATACCTATGGCTCATTTTTAAGAAACCAGATGGAGATGAAGGCACTGATAAGAATAATGCGCTGAGTGATAATGCTAAGGTGAAACAACTTCGGGTTTCTCTTGTTGGCACATTTTATCCGCGAGATAGATTGGAAATTGATTGGGAAAAAAATGATTATGCGGAAGCCTACAAGTCCTACCAAAAGGTGTGTGAAAGTAATGGTAATAATGATCCTATTTTGGATATGGTTGTGTTTCAAAAACTTTATACAATCTACGCAATTGACCTGAGTTCTCAAAAGGAAACTATAAAGTCTAATCGAGTGGATACTTCTCTATACATTGAAAGAGCGAAGAGTGAAGAGGTTAATGCATATTGTTTGCTTTTGGAGGAAACAGAATTACAGATTAATACAGATAATGGTGTTATGATTAATATCACATAGGTTTTTTCTCATAAATAAATGGTTGGGGTATATGTTAATCAAATCAATCTTAATAAATTAACATCTTGTATTCAAAATCAAAAGCCTTGTATTATTAATGTTAATACAATTCAAAGAAAAGGAGCTGTAAGAATTGATGTTTTACTCACACACACACAAGTAAAAACACTAAATGATGTTGGATCTCTTAAAATTAAAATGACGAAACCTATGTTAAAGAAATATTCAATAGACGAGTCAAGAGGAGGATTTCTCCCGTTTCTAATTCCTTTATTTGCTGGTTTAAGTGCGGCGGGAGCATTGACTGGTGGTATTTCAGCAGCGGTAAAAACTGCTAACGAAAGGAAGGCACAACTAAAAGCTCAAAAAGAATTGGAAAGACATAACAAGGAGTTGGAGAAACAAATTAGTGGAAGTGGTGTAATTGTAGATTTTGCTCAAAAACGTGATAAAGCTAGATTGTTGGTTGGAGATATACTTTCCTCTATCGCTCAAGCGGGTGTTAAACTAACTAAACGGGGTAATGGATTGTATCTTTCTCATAAATAAATGGATAAATGGTTTAAACAATTTGGAAAGAATACAACGTCAAATATAGAACTAGCTAAGTATTGTAAAACACAAAAAATTGATAATGTGGTTATTTGTATGAGAGATGAATTAATACATATAAATAAGAATACAAAGAATATTATTATGAATTTAGACACACAGAATGGTTCTCATTGGGTTTGTATTCATAATAGTCAGGATAAATATTATTTTGATAGTTATGGTATGCCACCACCTGTTGAAGTAATACAATTCTTACAGAATGGTGTTTATCAAACATTTCAAGTTCAAGAAATTAATTCTAAATGTTATGGTCAATTATGTTTATATGTATTATTTCAACTCAACAATAATGAAAATTTTTATGATATCATTTTTAATCTAATATAAATGACTTATGTTGGAAAAGATGGTTCTATCTTTGGAAAATCCTCTCAGGATATTGATTTATCAAATTATTATACAAAGGCACAGGCTGAACGACAAAACTATAGTGTAAGTAAAAATATTAATATGAAGAATACTTATAAATTAATCAATTATCCATACCCTACAGATGCGAATGACTTAATTAGATTAAGTGATTTATCACAAAATATATTTTTGAAGAAAACAGCACGTTTTGTTAAACAAGTAAAATTTACAACCACAACACCTGGTTATACTGACCATACACCTTTCCTCATTGAATTTAACTACCTGCTTACAATTGAATTTTATAAAGAAGGACATATAGTTAATATGCGAATTAATAAATGGGGGTATGATATGCCTGATTTAGGGTATAATTGGTCTTTTTCAATAAACATAGAAGACCTTCATGATTTTAATCAGTCTCGTAAAGAAGAATATTATCCACTTGGTGAGGATAAGGATTTATGTGGAATTACAATTAATAAACAACAAATACATGGTTTTAAGAAAAGAAAAATATATGATAGTATAGCGATGGTTAGCATGACAAAGAAGGAAGGTCATGAGATAAGGATAGAAAGCCAAGGAATACAAACCAATTTGGTAGTGGGAAGATGGGGTGGTATTACCTGTCATAATATTAATCTCACATATATTTCTGATACATAAATGGCAGGAAGAAGACTACAAGAGAATTATAATTTTTGTATTCAAGGATACCTACAAGAAAAGGGTGCTCGGTATTACATACCTTATGATTTGGAGCATATACATGGGAATTTTGTCATTAAAAACTGGCCTTATACTGATATTGTTAAACCCACAAATAGAGACTTGTTTAAAATATTAAATAAAAATGAACTTCTCAAAGTTATGAAATATAAAACTCTTTTAGAAATCGTCAACAAATCTTATTGGTATCCTATTATGAGAAAAATAATTATAGATACAAGAATATCTCAAAATCCAGATGAGTATATGTATAATATTCTTTGGGGTTCAAACTCAAGGGTAGCAAGGGATGAGGAAGGAGTTGAAGAAGAGAAGGAGGAAAGAGAGAAAAAGGAGAAGGAGGAAAGGGAGAGGGAGGAGAAGGAGGAGAGGGAGAAAAAGGAGGAGGAGAGGGAGAAAAAGGAGAAGGAGGAAGGAGAGAAAAGGGAGAAGGAGGAAAGAGAGAAAAAGAAGAAGGAGGAGAGGGAGAAAAAGGAGAAGGAGGAGAGGGAGGAAAGGGAGCACAGAGAGAGGGAGGAAAAATATAAAAAGATGGAAATCAGTGAGATTCGTAAAAGATTGAGTGTATTACAGCAAATAAATCAATCTCAACGCACCGAATAGGAAATTAAAGAATTAACAACCCTTATGAAGATAATGGTTTCAAAAATAACAACGTCAATGTCTTCAATTTCAGGGAGGAGATTTAAACGAGAAAGTGGTGAAGAAGAAGAAGAAGAAGAAGAAGAAGAAGGAAAAGATTATGTGATTGATGATGTTGGTGTCATTGACTTTAGTTAGTTTTTATTTGTAAATAAATGGAGGAGAGAGTGAAGGCATTCCTTAGGATTCTTTATGTTTTAAAAATTAAGATAGAAATGTATATGTTAAAAACCAAAAAGGTTTTGATACTCTGTCGGAATTTTTCTGATAAATAAATATGAGTTATTGTCTCAAATGTAAAAAGAAAACTAAATCTAAAAATATCTCTTATGCTAAAGCTAAAAATAATAGAGTTTATCAAAAAGGAATATGTCAAGTGTGTGGCTCTAAAAAGTGCCAATTCATCTCACCTAAAAGAGGAGGAGATATACAAAAGTTTCTGTCAGGAGGTACATTTACAACAACTGGAATTCCAGGGGAATTACACCTTCCAGGGTATTCTTTCTGTGGTCCAGGAACAAACCTGGATAAAAGATTAGATGAGGCTGACAATCCTAAACCTTGGTCTAAACCTACAAATAGGGTTGACGAAGTGTGTATGAATGTTCGCTCTTTCACGAGCCTCGATCTTGTATACAAAAAAAAAAAAAAAAAAAAAAAAAGCATGATATTGCTTATGGGAAAACCACTACGTTGACTGAAAAACATAAAGCCGACAGCGAAATGTTGTATAGTTTGTCTTTGATACAAAATCCAACGTTGAGAGAGAAAGTTGATAGGTTTATTGTGAGAAATTTGATAAATGCTAAATTGAAACTTGGTCTTGGTTATTCCTCAAAAAACTATTAGGCTCTAATGATGTCATCAAGACTGAGGAGCTTTTGGCTGAAGAATTACACAAACCTATAATCACAAAGTTTAAAAGAAGGAAGGTTTATTCTAAATACACCGACCACATATGGTCCGCTGATTTAATTGAATTGAATAATGACAGGGGATACAGGTATGCTTTAACCGTTATTGATTTGAGGAGTAGATTTGCCTGGGTTGTCCCTTTAAAAAATAAAAGGGGTGATACTTTAATGTTAGCCTTTAAGCTAATATTTGATCGGGATAAAAGGAAACCAAAGAAGTTATGGACTGATGAGGGAACAGAGTTCTATAACAAAATATTCATGAAATTTCTTAAGGGGAAGGGTATTAAATTATACAGCACCTTTAATGAAGGAAAGGCAGTTGTTATTGAGCGTTTTAATCATACTTTAAAAGAGAAATTATATAAAAAATTCACACAACTCGGTTCTCAAAAATGGGTGTATTTAAATCAGGATATTGTAGATAATTACAATAATACAGTTCATTCATCAACAAAATCAAAACCATTGGAAACATTTACAAAATTAGAATATGAAAAGGAAATTAATTTGAGAAAGCCCAAGTTTAAAGTTGGTGATATTGTAAGAATATACAAATGGAAAAGTCATTTTGAGAAAGGTTATACACAAAAATGGACTCGTGAATTATTTAAAATCATTGATGTAATGGATACAGTCCCTTGGACCTACAAATTATATGATTTAAATGGAGAAGAAATCTTGGGTTCATTTTACTCGCAAGAATTACAAAAAACACAAGTAAGCAGCTAATACCCTTGAAAATAATAAATAAATAAATAAAATGTAATGGGGATACGTTTTTAAATCTGTGAACCCCAAACACAGAATCCCACAACTTTTTAGTTGGGGCTTAACTTTTGTGTGTGTATAATGGGGATACGTTTTTAAATCTGTGAACCCCAAACACAGAATCCCCCCAACTTTTTAGTTGGGGCTTAACTTTTGTGTGTGTATGATGGGGATACGTTTTTAAATCTGTGAACCCCAAACACAGAATCCCACAACTTTTCAGTTGGGGCTTAACTTTTGTGTGTGTGTGTATGTGTGAGTGAGTCATAATAATATACAAACCCTAACCCAACCCCATCCCTAACCCAACTCCATCCCTAACCCAAACCCATCCCTAACCCAAACCCATCCCTAACCCATCCCTAACCCAAACCCATCCCTAACCCAACCCCATCCCTAACCCAACCCATCCCTAACCCAACCCCATCCCTAACCCAACCCCATCCCTAACCCAACCCCATCCCTAACCCAATCCCATCCCTAACCCAACCCCATCCCTAACCCAACCCTAACCCAACCCCATCCCTAACCCAACCCATCCCTAACCCTCACATTCAAAATCCCAACCCTAACCCAATCCCATCCCTAACCCAACCCCAACCCTAACCCTCACATTGAAAATCCCAACCCTAACCCAACCCCATCCCTAACCCAACCCCATCCCTAACCCTCACATTCAAAATCCCACCCAAACCCTAACATAATCTTTCTTTTCTTCTTTTTTTAAATACGTATTTCTTTTTTTTTTTTTTTCCTCTTCCCGCCAATTCTGTCTTTCAAGGCTTTCAAGTTTGAAGAAGTAGAAATGGGAAGAAAGAATTTTCCAGCATTTTCTTCCTCGAACTTTCTTGATATTGCTTAAATCAAGCGTCATTAAATAAAGAACATCGTTCATTGCTTTAGAATCCAAAGAGTCTCCAAGAAGAACCCCACAGGTAGAGTCTCCAAAATAAAACCAACTTTCCAAGTTCCCAAGGTATAACCACATTCCTGTTGAGCCTCCAAGATAGGTATCACATACCGAGTCATCAAAACAAAACCCCCATTCCGAGTCTCCAAAAATATAACCATCTTTCCAAGTCCCCAAGGTAGAACCACAATTTTCAGAAATATTGGGGGTTTCCGTGATAAGTCTCACATAGTATAACTGCGGACCATCAGGGAAAACTTCCCTTGCCCAATTTTTTAGGGTTTCTATGATGTGTCTCACATAGTATAACTGCGGACCATCAGGGAGAATTCCCATTTCACAATTTTTTAGGGTTTCTATGATGTGTCTCACATAGTATAACTGCGGACCATCAGGGAGAATTCCCGTTTCCCAATTTTTTAGGGTTTCTATGATGTGTCTCACATAGTATAACTGCGGACCATCAGGGAGAACTCTCCTTGCCCAATTTTTTAGGGTTTCTATGATGTGTCTCACATAGTATAACTGCGGACCATCAGGGAGAATTCCCGTTTCCCAATTTTTTAGGGTTTCTATGATGTGTCTCACATAGTATAACTGCGGACCATCAGGGAGAACTCTCCTTGCCCAATTTTTTAGGGTTTCTATGATGTGTCTCACATAGTATAACTGCGGACCATCAGGGAGAATTCCCGTTTCCAAATTTTTTTAGGGTTTCTATGATGTGTCTCACATAGTATAACTGCGGACCATCAGGGAGAACTCCCCTTTCCCAATTTTCAGAAATTTGTGGGTCTCCAATGTATGACTTGTATTCTGGCTCATCAAGGTAGAACTTGTTCAGTGGGTTTTGTTTTGATAACTCACAACAAGTATCATCATGGTAAAACTCTTTTTCAGGATTTTGTGGATCTCCAAGGTATAACTCTTTGGCTGGGTCATCAAGGTAGAACTCGTTCTGGGGGTCTTGGTTGTTCAAAATGTCTTCAAACAAAAAAATAACTTCATCCCAAGTTGTGTTAAAAGCAGAATTTTCATTTCGTATCTCAGATACAATTTCCTGTGAAAGAAAATAACAATGTATTAATTTAATACAATATTTTTATTTGTATAAATCAAGCTCTATGAATATTAAAATAAACTTTGTTAACTCTTACATGAGTCTCATCTAAAAAAAAAAAAAATTAAATAAATAAATAAATAAATAAACAAACTTACCTCCATTGATAAGAGGTTCGAGTCCAGTTCATCAATCTGAAGGTTGAGTTCTACACAGGTAGTAGGACTCCAAGGAATAGCAAAGTTATCCCATTCCATTTCGGCATAGTAGTCCATTCTCAAGTGAAGCAGAAAGCGTGTTTGAAAAAGCCTGTGTGGTCGGTGCCTTTTATAAGAAGGGCTGGGTGTGTGTCATTTCCTGTGGAAATTCCCTGGGCAAACCTGGGCGTGTCTTAACTGGAAATTATGTGATGGAAATTCCCTGAAAATGATGTAATGTATTACCTGGAAATGATACAATGCTGAAGAGTTTATAAAGTGGGTGGGACTTAGCAAAAGTGGGTGGAGCTTAGCAAAAGTGGGCGGGGCATAGCAAAAAGTGGGCGTGGCTTAACAAAAAGTGGACGGGGCTTAGTAAAAAGTGGGCGTGGTTTACCAAAAAGTGGGCGGGGTTTACCAAAAAGTGGACGGAGCTTAACAAAAGGTGGGCAGAGCCTACCAAAAAGTGTGTGGCACTCGAGGTGCTCAAACAAGAACATTGAGGGAGGTTTACCATTTTATCTTAGCTCAGTTAAAATATCTTAATAAAGAACCAAACTCAAACATCTTTTTTGTTAATATATTAGATGGTGAAGGGAGTGGCAAGAGAATTAAATTATTTCCCACGCATAAACAAATATTTGTAGGGTCGTTGTTTGAGTGGGCCAAAGATGATTCACCAGATGATATTAAGAGTAAAAGGTTAAAAGGTCCATAAGGTCAGAAGGATCACAGGTTCACACAGAAGGACCATTGTTTAAGTGGTCTAATGAATAAGGATAACATGTCAAAAGGTTAGAAGGTTCGTAAAGAACAGGGTGAGAGAAATAGAGGTGTTTAGGGGCAATGAGGGAGGGGAAAAATTAACATGTAAGTCAATGGGAAAATGAGAGTGTCCCAGAAGCAACATATATACACTACTCCTACAGTTGGTAAGTTATCTCCGGCACTGACAAAATCTGTTCTGCATTCCATGCAAAATTTGGGATCTCCTACAGTTGGCAAGTTATCTCTGGCACTGACAAAATCCGTTCTGCATTCCATGTCATTCCATGCAAAATTTGGGATCTCCTACAGTTGGCAAGTTATCTCTGGCACTGACAAAATCCGTTCTGCATTCCATGTCATTCCATGCAAAATTTGGGATATCCTACATTTGGCAAGTTATCTCCGGCACTGACAAAATCCGTTCTGCATTCCATGTCATTCCATGCAGAATTTGGGATTCCCTACAGTTGGCAAGTTATCTCTGAACATTTATAACTAAGGGTAATATTACATATGGGATGTTCGTTTGAAATAATGTAATGTTGGATTTAGTATGTCTCATTGAAGTTCCATAAGTTTCATAAGTGAGATATTGTTTTTTTCTTAGTATGGCTGACAGCTGACATCGCAATATCTGAGTAAATTAGTATTCAGAACTGTCCATTGTTGGTGAAAGCTAATTACTATTGGTGCTTGCTTGCCAAGGGGCTTGGTAAACAAATGTTCGTTATGACAAAAACCTCTCAGTACCAGATCTGGAAAACTACCATTGTTTTAATAAATTAGATGTAAATATTTGTAAGGTGTGTCCCCTCCCACTTTTGCCTACGTGACTTCTGGGGGATGGTAGTTCCGAAGTCCATCCTCAACTTAATGTTACACCTAGGTTTTGAGAAAAATTGTGTATAGAACTACAAAAATTGCGTGCAGTATTGAGTTTTAAAACAAAACTAAACTGAACAACGGTTCGGAAATAATAAGGTATAAAATCCATTTAGGCTAGCTCTCTCTGGCTCTCTGCTTCTCAGTAAAGATCTTTTGTGGGATTGCAGTATGATTTTGACTTATGAGGGAAAAGATGAGTTTGCAGATTGAAAAAGGATGTGATTGTCATAGCTACTGAGTGACTGTTTTGATTAAATAAGGACTTTCTTATTGTATATTTTCTAAATATTAAATCATAAATGTCCCTGCAATGGCATTATAAAACGTCGCTGCAACGTTTACGCATCGTTATGATTGATAGTGTCTTGGTGCCGAAGAGTCTGAAGCAGCACATTCTTCTCATTAAAGGATTTGTAAATGCAGATCTGCTCCCAGCAGCGGCATTCCCATCCCAAGATTTCACTTGACCAATCACATTGTATCCCCCGATCCTTGCTCCCTCCCACCCAAACTTTGCCCAACCAATCCTACTGCTCTCCTCCCTTCTCTTCGCTCCTGCCCCCTCCACTTGCCCCTCCCACTTGAAAATGTATAAAAATCAGAACGAATGACCAAATAACCAGGATTATCACTGGGTGTGTAAGATGATGGTTTGTTGTACTTTAGGATTAGCACTGGGTCTGTAGGATGTTGGTTTGCTGTACTTAGGATTCTGTATGTTCATACTGTATGTTAACTGTATTCTATGCATGCTACTGTATCCTTATGATTCTGTATGTTTGCAATGTATGTTAACTGTACTCTATGCATGCTGGTGTTTGGTGTGGCATTTCTTTGTGCATCCCTTTAATTGGGACCTTCTGTGAATCTTGAAATGTAATTTGTGAATTGTAATATGGTTTGATAAAGGTTATTGTTTTCTTGTTGTGATTTCTTTGTCGACAGAAAGTGTTATCCTCCTCGGGAATTAAATTTGTGACTCTCTTCTGTCAAGTTGATGGACATTGAATTTCTTGGTTCATATATTACATACTACTGTAGGGAAAATATCCCCGACACAAAGTTCTATTTGTATTTGTACCGCGAGTAAAGTATGTAAGTGTTTATAGCCGGAGTACCCGGCGTTGTTCAAGAGAAAAAGAAACATTAACATATTTGAAATGAGGATGAATAAATTGGGAAAGCAATTACATCCAAATCAGAATCCATCACAAATGTCAAATCATCATTTTACCTTTTCGTTGAATATTTGCTGGTGAATGTGCCATTTATCACGTTTCTGAGTTAAGTATGATGACATTCAGTGAGAAGGAGAAGCCCGGCCACCAACTTTGACCGCTTCCGGAATTGTTTGATTTACTTGTGTTCAAATGTCTCGTGATTGTTTTGTATTTATCTATGCGAATGTGTACTTGTATATATATAACTGTCATTAATCAAGAAGGCTTAGGCACATAAGAGTGATGTTTTAAAAATCAAAAAAAATGAACTTTTTTTTTTAGTTGTTGTTTTGCCAAAAACACTCCCAGGCACTCATTGATGGACCTCTGAAAGTTTGATGAAGATCTGTTCAGCCATCTCTGAGAAAAATGGCGACACACAGACAGACAGACAGACAGACCAACGGCTCTCTTATATAGTAGATCATTTTCATGCAAACAATCTGCAGGACAGTTGTATGATAGTGATTATAAAAAAACTTTAATCAACAACAAAACATATAATAAATGCAAATAATAACATGAGACCAGGTCGTCAGTGCAAAAGCTTCTTGGATTTGAAGATAAAGTAACATTTTGGTAAAAACATGCAGCCCAAGAAGCCGTAAGAGGTAGAAATTATAAAGAATATTTCAGTAACAACATTGATTTTTCCACGTGTGCTGCTGTAGGCAGGTACAAAGCAGAAACACAAAAGGAAAAAGACCAGCATGCTGAAAGTGATAAATTTAGGGTCGTTGAAGGATGAAGGCTGTTTTCTTGCTTTTAATGCCAAAGCCAAGCAAATGGAGGACAGGAGTCCAAGCTGAACAAAACCACAGATGGCCCAGGCTGGTGAAGCTCCAGAACATTCCAGGATGAGGATTCCTACTAAAGATGCTTTGTTTCTGGAAGGACTTAGATCACCAAAAATGATCCAAAATAAGAAGAAAGAAAGTTGTAATATCAAAAGGAGCAATAATAAAAGATTTTTTGGAATTGTCTTGATGGATCCCAGTGACTCGGTGTTTGCTTGCACTCTTGCTGCAAGAGGGAAAACATTGTTTAATGGAGTGTTAAGAAAGGTAGCTTCATACAAATTTTGAAGATGCAGTTGGAATTATGTATTTTGCACTTAAATTGTTAATCTCGACGCAATAACATAAAAATTATTCTCCAACATTAAATTTAACTCAAAACAATGGCAAATCACTAATTTTCCTCAACGTTGTAAATACAGTGATTTCATTGTCTTTAATCATTTGAATTATTTGCAAGACTCTAGCCGACATCTATATATAAGACAAGGATGTCTGTCCAGCCGTCCATTCCCTGTTATGCTGATTGGCTGTGTGAGGCCAGGTGCACTGTGATTGTCTCCTGGCAAGATTATTGCATAGGCATATTAAAAGCTGATATTCAAAACCTGATTAAAGATTTTTTACAAGCAGAAGTCATAGCCTAAATAATTATGTCAAAATCCAGAGTGAAATCAGAAAATAATTTGGAAAAAAGACAATTTAAAAAACCCGATATATAATTAAATAATACGCTCCATGGGACGTGAGGTAAAACAGCTCCAAACAGAAGTGTTATATTCACAATCGCCATGAGTTCCCTATAACATTTCTCATCAGTGTGAAAAAGACCAACATCGACTATTAAAAGCATCATCAAATGTCGAAAGGTTACAGCCCATCAGCGTCACAGGCCTTATGAAGCACACAGTTTGTGTTGGCCCCAGGCTTCAAACCTTCTGGTCTATAAGATAATTCCTTCATGGCTCAGTGGAATTGAATCAATTCAAGCAATATAAAAATGATGTATTATACATATATGCACATAAACAATAGCAATGTTTTGGCTTCATTACATAACCCAAGTTGTTATTTTTCAAGGCACAGAGCAATCAAGCCAGCGTTATGTGCCTATGCACTGCCCGCGGTAATCTTCATCCTGAAGTAGCAGCACTTACATGGAAGGAAGGAAGAAATTCCAATTAACATTTTGCCCCGTTCATGATGAGAATCCCATTTCGACCCATTCCTGTTTCCCATTCCCTTATTGCAAATAATTAATCGGACGTCATCCATAACTGTGTATAATCATTTGTGTTGTGTTGTGTTTTGTGCACACATCATGATTGAATTGTCTAAGCTTATTAAAAGCTGATATATTTGATTATTTGATTTTATTTGACATTGCATTTTGATTATATTTTTATTGCTGACCAGGGACACCGGCAGCGATCTTTTTGGATTTGGATTCTCATTTTTGTGTCAACTTTTGTTGCTCCCGTGAACATCATTGTCTGTTCTGTGTTCTTGTTCATCCACAAGCCTTGATGATGTATAAAAAATAATAATAAATCAAGTATTCTTTTGTTATGCATCTCTTTATTAGTATTAATTGTTTATTAATAAAGTAGTGCCACAAGTGCGTCGGATTGTGATTCATGTAGCGACTGTTACCAATATGTGTCCCAGCGGAGTGTTTCTATGTATGTCCACACACTGCGACATCTTCTTTCGTGGCAACATATTTCACTCCCAAAAACGTCTGTTTGCGGTTTTGAACTCCAACCCCTGCCCTGTACCTTCACCTGATTATCTTCCGTTGAAAATGTAATCAAAGATTTATTTGGTTGAAAAAAGCATTGGCATGGTTACACATTCTGTTCAAAAGTACATGAAGATGCGTGGGGAAGACCTTGACCTGGACAGTTTTTCTCTGAAGACCTGGACAAAATCACAGACTGGTCAAACAAGTGGAACATGTCTTTCAATCCTGACAAATCTCACACTCTTACTATGTCTCTCCGAAAAGATCGACTGGACAACCCTCCCATCTACTTTCTCAACAATCCTCTCCAAGAAGTTCTGTCGCTCAAGATTTTGGGTCTCACTATCTGCCATGATCTTTCTTGGGAAAACCACATTTCCAAGCTGGCCTCCAAAGCCAGTCGACGACTGGGCATCCTCTGTCGTGCGAAGTCCTTCCTCGGCACACCTGAGCTCCTCACCACATACAAGGCTTTCATCCGCAGCTCAATGGAATACTGTTCTCCCCTATGGGCCGGTGCTCCTGCCTCACACCTAGCTCGGCTTCACGCTGTTGAAACCAAAGCTTTCAGAATTATTGGAATCTCCCGCGATGAAGCTATCTCTGAGGGCCTTTCACTCACTCACCGCAGGCAGGTAGGTGGTCTTTCTGTCTTCTACCGACTCCTCTCCGGCCTTGCACCCCCAGCTCTCTCTGTGCTCTGTCCCCCAAATATTCCTACAGGTCGCACAAGATCTGCCAGCAACCCTCTGATGGTTAAACTGCCGAAATCTCGGCTCTCTGCTCACCTTCACTCTTTCATTCCTCTTTTCTCCCGCCTCTGGAACAAACTCCCTCACTCCCTTCAATCCCACTCCTCCCTCCAGGTCTTTAAAACAGCTGTTCACCACCATCTCTTATCTTCCCCCATCCAAAACCTTGATCTTTTCTACCCCCGCTAATTCACCCCAGATCCACCTTGTTTGAAATTCCAACTTCTTTCCTGGAAGTCCTGGCAGTGTCCATATGTTTTATACCTCTCCCACCGCCCCCTTCCCATGCCCCCCCCCCCCCAAGCCCTCGCCCTCTCTCAGATCTCTCGATGTCTCCATGTCTCTCGGTCCCTGCTCTCAAATGTTGTGTTTGTGTCCTTCCCCCTCTCTCCCCATCTTGTCTACCGCTCCCTATGTTATATGTTTTATGTGTCGGTTTGTCTTTCTGTGTGATTAATGTTCGCTCTTTCACGAGCCTCGACCTTGTATACAAAAAAAAAAAAAAAAAAAAAAAAAAAGACAGGGGAGTGAGAAGGGAGATCCTATGCTGGATTTTCCCGGCACTTGGGACAGGTACTCTTCATAGTACAAAATATAATCAAGATGGAAATTTATCGATAGCGCTGGATTACAAGCTTTGATTGTTCACTTAAATACCATAATCACTTGTGTTTAATCTTATATCTTATGAGAATTCACCAAATGTCCATCCATCTGTCCGTTCAACGTACCGCAAAAACGGCTGAACCGATCGCAACGATATTTTGGGTAGGTAATAATCGGACCCCCTGGAGTAAAATAGGCTCTATTGTTTTTCCAATTTTTCCAAGTTTTCCAGTTTTCCAATTTTCCAGTTTTTCCAAACACGATGGAATAATATTTACCGATATGAACAGTGATGTGGCTTTTATTGAAATTCTAAAAATACTGTTTAGATTTTGATGAGAATTACGAACCTGCCTCAAATGCAGAAGTGGACAGATGACGGCAATGCGCGGGTTTGATAATATCCCAATACAACCATCATTCAATCGTAATGTTAAATCATTAAACGTTAATCATGTTCATCGTTTTGTTAAAGTATCAATTGATGATTGGAATTGAGTGAATACAATTACGATTTTGAATTCATAATTGTATTCACCCAACCGTACGGAACTTCACATCCAGATTTAAATATTTGTTTATGTCACAAATGTTTGGCAAAAGTTTATTTTTTTATATTAATGCTATTTAATTTGTGATTGGAGTTTTGCTGTTTGGAATGAAAAAAGAGATATTGAGTTCAAGTGAATGACGAAATGCCGTGACGGTTTCTGCTTTCTAAGCATGAAATTCGTGGATCGCCATATGCAGATTCGCCATTGACTGGGTATAGAACAAACGTACCCGTTTGTTTTCAAACGGATACGTTTTTCATGGAAGTCCTTCACGAACTTGCTGTCCATATCTGACGTGCGACTGAAGGTGCTACCGGAATGTGGAATTTATTGGTTTCATGCTTT